>NC_080177.1:70282047-70882047 GCF_950295315.1 Erinaceus europaeus
GATAGCTAGACCATTGCACTGAAGTTTCCTTTAATGTAGTAAGGACCAGACTTAAACTTGGGTTGTACACAATACAATATTCAAGTGACATTCCACCAACTCACCATCAATGATTGCAGGACCAGTTCCAGCTTCTTAGGACTAGCTTAGGAAGTGAGGGACTTAGTTTCTCAGGGGGAGAATTGGGCTTGAGATGCAGCTTCCACTGTGACAATCTTTCATGGTAAACTCAGTCTCCACTTACCATACTTCAACCCTGTCTAGTTTCTCCAAGACTTCTCAGAGTAACTCAGGAACATAACAGGCCCATGACTTTGGTGGAAGGGGCTGCCCAGTGTTTGCTGTTGTACCATTGGCATCCTAATAACTTGCAGCACATTCTGTGACTTTTTCCTAACAATCCTGTCATCTTGTTGCCTTGCATTTATTTTGACATAGAAAGGAGAGAGTTTCCTCTGAGTGGAAGGCAGACTCTGGCTACTGATTGATCCATCACCCAGCAGAGTGGATCAGAGGTGTTGCTGGTGAATGAATGAGTGATTAGCAAGGTCCCTGATGAATGGGGTTCATTTAAAAAATTTTATTTATAAAAAGGAAGCATTGACAAAACCACAAAATAAGAGGGGTACAACTCCACACAATTCCTACCACCAGAACTCTGTATCCCATCCCCTCCCTGATAGCTTTCCTATTCTTTAACCCTCTGGGAGTATGGACCCAAGGTCATTGTGGGATGCAGAAGACTGAAGGTCTGGCTTCTGTAATTGCTTCCCCGCTGAACATGGGTGTTGGCAGGTCAATCCATACTCCCAGCCTGCTTCTCTCTTTCCATAGTGGGGAAGGGCTCTGGGGAAGTGGAGCTCCAGGACACATTGGTGGGGTTGTCTATCCAGGGAAGTCTGGTCAGCATCATGCTAGCATCTGGAACCTGGTGTCTGGAATTTATTTAGGTTCAGAGAGAGGAAGGTCAGCCTTTTTTCTTTCACTGGACAATGGAGACTAGTACTTACTGTAGCTTGGCATGGTGTTTGGCACCCAGAGGAATGCAAAAGGAGACAGGTCAGGGTTCACTAGTTCATGGAGAGCCTCCAGAAAGAGGCAGAGGACAAAGCTGACCACGAGCCCAGCTCTTTGAAGAGTTTAAAAGACTCTTTATACCCCTGTACAGGTGAGACATTTCGCTTTTCATTTCTTCCTCACTATGCACAGCACAGAGGCACTGGATGGGGCTGGTCATGGCTGGAGGAGAAATATTTCCCAGCTGACATCAGGGAAGGGAAACATCACAGGAACGGGAACTGCAGGCACACAAAGGTGAGTTAGGTGCTTATCTTAGGTAACTCAGCTTTGGGTTGTGGTGAGAGGAGTGCCAGACAGGAGCTGGGAAGTCTGTATACTTTGGGCTGGTTGTGTGAAGGTGGGAAAATCATTTACTTTTTTTAAAAATTATTTTTTCTTTATTATTGGATAGAGACAGAGAAATTGAGAGGGGAAAGGGGAAGAGGCAGAGAGACACCTGCAGCCCTACTTTACCACTTGTGAAGATTTCCCCCTGCAGGTGAGGTGTCATATGACATTAAAACTCCTACCCTATATCAGGGCTGCTACTTCACACCTCTTCAAAATATGTTTTGCCATGTCACTCCCACCACCAAAGTGCCAGTATCTCACCACCACAGCCTATGGAACTACTCCCCCCCCCCCCCGCCCCAGGGTTCCACTGTCCACCCCCAAGCCCATTCTCCCCTTGTTAGCCTCAGTTCTACAGTCAGAATCTAAGGGCTTGCTTTATTTTATCTTATCCTTTGCTTTGTTTCCTTTTCCATTTTCTTTCCTTTCCTATCTTTCTTTTCTTTCCTTTCCTTTTCTTTTCTTTCTTTCCTCCTTTATTTTTTATTTTACTTTATTTTTTTGCCTCCAGGGTCATCACAGGGGCTTGATGCTTGCACTACCAATCCACTGCTCCTGGCAGCCATTTTTTCCCATTTTTTTTTTTATTGGCTAGGACAGAAAGAAATTGAGAGGGGAGGGGGAGACAAAGAGGGAGAGAGAAAGACACCTGCAAATCTGCTTCACCGCTTGTGAAGTGATGTCCCCTACAGGTGGGAAGCTGGAGGCTAGAACCAGGATCCTTGTGCTTTGTGCTATGTGCATCCGGTTAATCTGGTACACCGCCACCCTGCTTTGCTTCTATATATCTCATATATAAATAAGATCATCTGACAATTCTCTTTCTCTCCCTTCTCTCTCTCTCTCTTTTCATGTGGTGCTGGGGATTGAACTCGGGGCCTCACTCACGTGAGACATTTGCTCTACTGCTGAGTCATCTCTGCAGCTTTTGAACTCAGATATTTAAAAAGAATAATTCCTTTTTTTAAATTATCCTTTATTTATTGGTTAGAAACATCCAGAAATTGAGAGGGAAGGAGGAGACAGCCCTGCTTCACCACTTGCAAAACTTTCCCCCTGAAGGTGGGGACCATGGGCTTGAACCCGGGTCCTTTCGCATTGTAACACGTCACTCAACCAGGTGCATCACCACCTGGCACCAAGAATAATTTCTTGGGCTTGGATGGTGGCATGCCTGATTGAGCAATACATTACCATGTGCAAGGATCTGGGTTTGAATCCCCACTCCCCACCAGGAGAGGGGACTCTTCACTCATCTTTCTCTTTCGCTCCCTCCTTCCCTCCCTCCCTCCTTTCCTCCCTTCCTCTCTCCCTCCCTCCCTCCCTCCCTTCCTTCCTACCTTCCTTTCCCTCTCTCTTTGTCTCTCTCTCTCTTTGTCCATCTTCCGCTCTCTCTCTCTTAACCAGAGCACAGCTCAGCTCTGGCTTTTGGTAGTGCTAGAGATTGAACATGGGATCTTTGTTGCTTCAGACATGAGATTCTTTTGGCATAACCATTAGACTATCTCCCCAGCCTAGTGTCTCTCTTTTTCTTTCTCTCTCTTGCTTGCTCTCCCCTTCCATTTTTTCTCTGTTTCAAATAAAAGAGAGAGAGAGAGGAGGGGGGGCGGTTTCTTGTGGCCAGATGGTGGTGCACCCAGTTAAATGCTAACATTACTATGTGCAAGGACTTGAGTTCAAGCCCCCACTCTCTACTCCTCCCCTGTAGGGGGATGCTTCAGGAGTGGTTATGTAGGTCTGCAGGTGTCTCTCTGTCTCTCTCCCTTTCTAGCTCCCCTTCCTCTCTCAATTTCTTTCTGTCCTATCTCATTACAAATAGAAAAATAATAGGGGGGATAGATGGCCACTGGTAGTGGATTCATAGTGTTGGCATGAAGACTCAGTGATAACCCTGGTGGCAGGGAAAAAAGATTTATTTATGTATTATAATAGAGATAGATAGATAGATAGATAGGGATTCCTATGAGACAGTGAGGGAAGTCAAAGCACCAGTTTGGCACAAGTAGTACTGAGGCCCAAACTGGGAACCATAGGCCAGCAATTCTGACACTCTGGCAGCTTGAGTTCTCTCCCCAGCCACGGAGCTCACATGTTACCTTTTGAGCCATTTCCTCAGTCACTGAACTTATATTTTTAAAGTTGATTCCTGCCACAAAAGAGGCTCATTGCCATTGTGCCAGCTTCCTGATTTATTACGTTAGTTGTACTGGCCCCTTATGATTCTTATTAGAAGCTTGGTGCAGAAACCCCTTCTCACTCTTTCAAGTGAACCCTCAGAAACTGATGATTATAATAACTGTGCTCTGCAAACACAGTTGAGCCTATTGATGTGACTGGGCTTTTGTCAGCATGCCCTCAGGGTGTTTCTCCAATGACTCTCTCTACCACCGAGAATGGAAACCAACTTTGAGGCCTTCCTTGGGCCTTGGAGTTCTGGCTCACCTGCACGTCCTAGAGGGTGAATTGTGAAGGCACTCCCACATTCTTTACAGATGCCACAAGTCCTCAGGCTTATCTGTGACTGGCTTCCTGAAGAGAAGGCAGAATCAAAACGGAGACCCTTACTGAGAGGGTGTTGTGAGCACCGTTTGGAGAAGACACGCTGATCTGCAAATGCAGGAGGAGCAGAGGCATTGTTGGGCCCAGAGAGAGAAAAGCACCATCCAATCTGTCTCCTCTCCTTTCATGACTGGGAAGAAATACTCATCAATCCAGAGGACATGGTCACATAAGTAGGGAGGAAAGGCCGAGGACTTTGTGGTCTATGTTCTAGTTGTCAGATATCCAGTTCTGCCACCCCCCCCTTTTTAATTTTACTGCAGGGTTAATGGTTTCCAGCACAGTTTTTAACATGTGGGTACAATTTCTCATCTCCCTGTGCTAGGTGTCTGCAAAACACTGTCAGCCATCTTCCATTTTATTTTATTTTGTTTAATTTTTCTGGGTAAGGACAGAGAGAAACTGAGAGGGAAGGGGAGATAAAGAGAAAGAGAGAAAAAGAGCCACCTTCAGTACTGCTTGCCTGCTTGCCAAGCTTCTCCCCTGCTGGTGGCGGCTGGAGGCAGGTCCTTATGTTTAGTAACATGTATGTTCTACCAAGGGTGTCAGCGTCTGGCCCCTGTCATTTTATGACATCAGTTTGGACTTTTTCAGAAGGGCTTCTTCCTAATTTTATGCTGATTAATGACGTTCAGTCCCTTGGTCTTGAGAGTGAAAAAGTCTGAACTATCAGTGAAAAAGCTCTCAGCAAGGGCTGAGAGCTGGCAATAGAGCTCACCTGGTTAACATACCTGCTTCATTATCCACATGAGCTGAAACCCCACTGCACTGGAGGAAGTTTTGATGCTCTGATGTCTTTTCATCTCTCTGTCTCTCTATCTCTTGGTCTCTATCTGAAAAAGCCAACTTGGAGCAGTGGAGTCCTAGTGATAGAGAGAGAGAAAGAGAAAAAAAAAAAAGGAGCTCTCAGTGAGATAAGAAGGAAAAATTATTGCCTATCCCCCCAAGATACAGACAAGTTGGCACTATTAGGTATCATAAAACTGGACATAAAAATGCTATTTCTAACAGAAAAGTCTGGCAAACACCAGACTTGAATCATTCTCTTGCCTGCTCACCCCCAGGCCTTTGCTGAAATGAGATCACTCCCTGTAGCCTTTCCTGAGCACCTGATTTAAAGTAGTTATGCCACCACATCCCGAGTGACGTGCATCTCTGTCCTTGCAAATCTCCTCCCTGGCTACTATCACCTTCTCACATGCATTTTGTTTCCCTGAGGGAAACTCACAAGCGGCTGTGTACTGGATTCTCCATGGATCTAGAAAAGTACACAGCACTTAGCAAAGACCTAATACATCGTTAAGGAGTGAATAAATGAATGGCATCATCGTTTTTGAAATTGACTTTAGCTTCCCAGAGCCTGTACTTTGGATTGGCTTTCTTCTTCAAATGATTCATGACCCTAGCAATACGCTTCTATGAACATTTATTTTTTCTGAGTTAGCATATTTATGAGGTCTTTGTCCTTAAGCACAGAAGGGTCACTTAAACTTATGTGCATCCATATGTATGTAGGTAAACAGACAACTAGCGTGACTATATTTCTTATTTAGATGTAGCTTGAGAATCAGCTTTATTTTACTTAATATAAGCACTTGTGCTCTGGCCGGACTTCTGCTATTGAATCTCCAGGTCGTCTCCCTGTCGAGCAGTGCGCTGGGGGCACCTGTTCTGCTGTTGCCTTGGATTGTCTCAGACATCCAAGATGCACCTTCAAAGAATTCCTGCTGGATTCCAGACATGGTATTGCATACTGTTACCAGGCTGTGGGTGTATGTGACTATTGCTTAAAACTTACCAAGACCACAAAGAATTCTGCATTCATTTTGTTATTGTTTTTTTTTTTGTTGTCGTTATTACTGCTGGGGTTTTATTACTCCAGGATAACTTTTTCTTTCTTTCTTTCTTTCTTTTTCAGGATAACTTTTTCTTTCTTTCTTTCTTTCTTTTTCAGGATAACTTTTTTCTTTTCAGCGAGAAAGAGAGCTAGAGGGAGAGAGGGAAAGAGATCGCAGCATCCAGAAAAATATCTAGGGTTAATTTCTTCTTTGCTTCTTATTTTTAAAATAGAGGCAGAGAGGCAGAAGGAGACCACAGCACTGAAGCTTCCTTCCATGTGGTGAGGGCTTCACTGCTCTGAACCAACTTTTTCAGATAGAAATAGACAGAGGCAGAAAGACAAGGGGAGAGAGGAAAAGATACCACAGCATGAAGTTTCCTTCAGTGTGGTGGGGGTAGCTATACATGTTAACAGTAGTATGTATATGGTTTTATATGTATTGTTCTACATCTCTACCTATATACGAAAGTATAAAGATCATCTACAACCATGGAAGGTGGGAGGATGGGGGAAGATTCTTGGTGGAATAGTGAGGAGACTTGGTCATAACTGAATGTGTATGTCTGGCACACACTTGCCAGTCTCCTTGCACTTTCCCCTTTCAAATAACTTTGTTGGGAATAAAGATCTATAAGAATCTGTTGTCACATGGGTACAGCTTCTTGTCTCCACATGCCTTTAAATGGTGAGTTGGAGAGAATTTTTCCTTAGACATTGCCTAGAGTAGTTGAGTGAGGCTTTGGAACTTGAATTTCATTATTTATTTTTATGGGGAACAGTAGGTGGCTCACCTGGTACAGTGCACACGTTACCACGAGCAGGGACTAGAGTTCAAGTTGAGTGCCTTCAAGGAAGAAACTTCACAAAGTGGTGGGGCAATGCGGTGGGGTCTCTTCTCTCTGTCTCTATTTCTGTCTCTCCTTCTGTCTTAAAATAATAATAATAATAATAATAAAGGCTGCTGGAAGCAGTGTAATTGTGCAGACTCTGAAGCCCAGTGAACACTTGGAGACAACCCATATGTGTATATATATATATATATATATATATATATATATATATATATATATATGTTTATGATTTTATTGAGGTCTACTTTCAGTACAACCTACTGCATGTATCTTCAGTGCACCATCTGATGAGTTTGGATACACCTGTATTTCCATAAAACCATTGCTAACAATCAAGTCACGAAAAGTCTGTCTCCAGAAAAAGATCTAATAAGGCTCCTTCATGAGGGGCACTGATTGAATGAGACCACAAACAAGGCCTCAGATTTAGCCTCAGCATAAGCTGTGAGCCACCAATGTGTGGAAACTAGATTATTCAAAAGTGGAGAGTGTAGTTGAGATGCACAAGGAAGAATGAGGACGTGCTGAAGAAATTGTTGTAAGTTTGTTTCTGGGGCATGGAGAAGAAGATGATGATGAAGGAGGAGGAAGAGCAGCAGCAGGAGGAAGAGGAGGAGAAGGAGGAGGAAAGGGGTAGAGATGGGAGGGAGGACAAAAGACCACATTTAGTCAGCCATCACAGAATGTAAAGGTCGAATCTCCTCTTGCATTCCTGGTGTGTTGTAAATTAACTTAAAAAGAGGTAAGGGGGCTGGGGCTGCTTGTGGCACATATAGAAGGATTCACAGCGGGAGCTGGGAGCTGGTTTAATCAATACACGGAAACAGCTAAAGGCAAAATAAGCAATTATCATCAAGGGTTAAGCGTATGCTAGGTCTATAAAGTCTGAATATGGTTATCAAAGTTTAGTCCCATAAGATAAACAATTATCAGCTCTGCTAAAGGTTGTTCATGGCTGTAGAGGGGTCTAAAAGTTTACCGGATAGCAGAGTCACACGTGTTCAGTTCCCAGGAGAAGCAACCATGGCGGATACCTGACCAGAAGAAGCTTCTGACCAGAAGTAGCAGCAGCAGCAGCCAAAGAGGCCCGTGTGCTCCAAGCTCCCTTGCTTTTATACATCCCCTTCTCTGAAGCACCTCTTCAGCGTGAGGTCATTTGTCTGCTAATAGTCCCTAACTCCTGCTGGGGTCACCACACTGGTGAGCAGGGGATGCTACTGATGCTGGAGGGGAATGCCCCTCAGCTCCCTCTTATTTCTTTAGAATCTGATTCAGTAGATTCTTGGTGTGTGTAGTTGGAGAGAAACAGGATGTCACCCACAGTCACACTTGACAAGTGTCTCTTTAGTTTATGCCATATTCCAATTTCTTTGGGTATGTGACCAAATCTTTTACAAAGCACTAAAAAAATCTGTTCAGAGAGTGAAGTAAGGCCTAACATACCTGGCTTTGACTCTCTCTCTCCTAGCTTCACACTGACCCATACTTCCCCTCAGTGCTGCCCCCTTGAGTTTGAGAGTCACAGATAAACTATGACTGAGTTGGGGAGAAAGGCAGCAATAAATACCAGCCTGTCCTGATTCCTCTCCTCTTCCCACTTTTTTTTTTAATGTTACTTTCACCAGGATTATTATTGCTATTGGTGCTGGCACTATGAATCCACTGCTCCTGGTGGCTATTGTTTTTTCCATTTTATTGGATAGGACAGAGAGAATTTGGGAGGGGAGGGGGAGATAGAGAGGGAGAGAGAGAGACACCTGTAGACTTGCTTTCCCACTTGTGAAGCATCTTCCTGGCAGGTGGGGAGCAGGGACTCGGGCCTGGGCCCTTGTGTTTAGTACTATGTGTACTTAACTGAATGCACCACTGCCCCTCCCCTCACACACACTTAAAAAAATATATTGTCACCAAGGTTATCACTGGGGCTTGGTGCCTGCACTAAAAATCCACTGCTCCTCATGACCATTTTCCTCCTTTTATTTGATAGGACAGAGAGAAATTGAGAGGAGAGGGAGAGAAAGAGAGACACCTGCAGACCTGCCTCACCATTTGTGAAGTCTCCTCCATGAAGGTGGGGGTAAGGGGACTGAACCCTAGTTCTCGAGAGTGGTAACATGTGCTCTCAAGAAGGTGCGCTTCCACCCAGGTCCATTTCCACTTCTTAGACTATTGATTTGAGAGGGAAGTCATGGTTGTGTTGGCATTGCTGTTCTCCTTGGATCACCATGTTTTTTGAGCTGCCCAGAAGAGAACCTGCAGCAGGGTAATAGTCACTGCACAGTGGTAAGAGCCTTTATCTCTCTCTGATGCCTCAAGGATCTCCAGCAGGGCCTTGCTGTTTGAATAATCAACTTTATCTCGAACCCTTCCTTGTAATCCAGGGCCGTAGACTTTCTCTTCTTGGTAAATGAAAGCAATTGTGCCATAGTTATTCCTCTGTACCAGCTGACATAGTAGTCTGTGGTGGTGCTTCCTTCCACAGAGCACTCAAGTGTGGCAGACTCCCCCACAGACACAGTTAGCTTTTGGTCTTGGGGTACCAACACAACCCTCGACATGACTCCTGAGAGAAAAGATAGGAGAGTGGCTCAGTGAGGACTGGGGTGGAGACTACTGAGGGCACCGGCCACAGGTGCCTGGTCTTGGAGGACACATTGCTGCATCTTGCTTGGTCGAGGATCCTGGATCTCTTACCTGCCCAGGAAAGGGTGAGAAAGGCGAGTGAACAGCCCCCCTCTGCATGGTTTCACCCTGGCACAGCTTTGCTTCCTAGCTCCGCCAATGCCTGGTAACCTCTGGGGAGTTAGCACTTTGTGACACTGTTGTTCCTCAGGAAATGACCCCCTTCGGCAGCTGTGTAGGCTCCTTATGAGGTTGTTGGTTTTTATTTTTCTGCCAATCAGAGAAGGCTTTGAGAGCCTGTTGCCTATTAATGAGATGACAATACCACCTTTATGAGGTGCAGAGAAGTTAAAAGTCAATTGAGAGGAGGTTAAGGCAGCTTATTTGGTTAATAAGGAGGTCTATGGCTCCTAGTCTAGAAGTCAAGTGTGAGGTTGTTGTTCCATTTTCATGTTATTGTCCATGTTGTATGCTCTGTGGTGATGGGGATAGTTAATACCAGGAACAGTTATTGGTATTTACAGCTGTAATCAAAAGAATCTTTAGAGGAGGAGATTGATGGCGCCTGCTGGTGTTGCAGACTGCTGTGCTCACCGCGCACCCCCCACGCAGAGTGGGATGAGGGTGATTCACCCAAGTGTGAAAGAGCAACTCACTGAGGCACCATGTCCACATTTAAGCCAGAGCTTTCTGATCTTTACTGGGCTCATCTGTCTTCTTTTCTGAAGGGTTCTTAGGTCCCTTTAGATTGAATTACTCAAAGCAAAAGGTTGAAGAAAAAGCCCAGAAACACCAGCTCTAGTTTTCATCCATCACCTTACAGTTGACTCCCTTAACTGTTTGTAGACGTTGGTGATGATCCTGATGTAGTTTATGCAGGTTTTAATTAGAATATGGTGCATTTGAAACTTCCATATTGTTACAGATCAACGTTGCCACATTAGAAACACACAGTCAAACAAACCAGCAGAACTTAGAAAACACCTCTGCCTACTAGCTTATGATAGGCTGAATGCCTATGTACTTTAAGAGAGGAATATCTGAATTCATGAGACCTACACTTACACATTTTTAGACCAATAATGATTTTTGAAGTTAGGCAAGTAAATGAATAATGGAACCTCGAGGGTTCAGTAGAAACTGGGAAGAGGGTCACAGGGTGTGTGAAGAGTGGAGGTGACACCTGGAATCTGAGGACTGTACAGGACTCTAGAGTTCCATACCAGTGGAGGAGCAGCTCCCTAAGCTTGCCTGCTCCCCCTGCCACTGCCCCCTCAACTCCCACCAGCATGACTAGCACCAAACTGGCCTGAGCAAATTCAGATAGAAGCAAAGTCGAGCTTGCTTGGCTTCATGGTGGTCTCTCTCCTTAACTACTCAAAACACACACACACACACACACACACACACACACACCCCACACACACCCCACACACCATTCTAGAGGACCATTAGCAAAGAATTAAAGATGATCTTATCCTTTAATAGTACAAATCACCTCTCACGACCCACCTCTCTGACACAGTGGTGTCCATTCTCTATAGCATCTGGAAGTTTCCAGGGGCAACCTCTTTTAAAGTTACATACTTGGCTTTTCTATTTCACACCCTCCAGCTCTTGGCACAGCCTGTACATCTAGTCATAGTTACTAGCAGCAGAGTCTGAGGATTCTCTGATGAATCTATCGATGTGACCTCCTCTCTGGAATGTATGTTTTTGGCTATTTTGTTCTTAACTTTAAAATTTTTTTATTAGTGATTTAATAATGATGAAAAGATTGTAAGCCAAGAGGGGTACAATTCCACACAGTTCCCACCACCAGAGTTTTGTGTCCCATCTCCTCCACTGGAAGCTTTCCTTCCCTATT
The DNA here is from genome assembly GCF_950295315.1 of Erinaceus europaeus. Taxonomy (NCBI): domain Eukaryota; kingdom Metazoa; phylum Chordata; class Mammalia; order Eulipotyphla; family Erinaceidae; genus Erinaceus; species Erinaceus europaeus. The sequence goes on from NC_080177.1 coordinate 70,293,197, forward strand.
CTTTATCCCTCTGGGAATATGGACCAAAGTTCTTTTGGGGGTGCAGATGTTTGGAGGTCTGGCTTCTGTAATTGCTTCTCCTCTGGACATGGACATTGGCAAGTCTATCCATACCTCTAGCCGGTTTCTACCTTTCCGTATTGGGGTAGGGCTCTGGAGAAGTCAGGTTCCAGGACATATTGGTGAGGTTGTCTACCTAGGGAAGTCAGGATGACATCTGTAACTTGTTGGCTGAAAGGTGACAAGATATAAAGCAGGACAAATTATTTAATAAATGGGAACCCAAAGGTAGCAGATGAAACTAGGGGTCTTCACATGGGAAGAAGCTAGGAAGTCTATTTTAGGGAAGTTCCAAGGGACCTATTACTTTAGAACTTTTGTTTGAGCACAAGAGGCAGTGGCTGATGAATGGTCTGCAGAATGAGTTCCTCCACTGTAACTGTGGAGGTGGTCTGCAGGGCAGAAGAACCCTGAGAGGACGTAACTCTCAAAGTAACCCAGGGGCTCAGGATTGACTCCAGAAGTGACTTTGCAGTTGAGATTCGTGTTTGGATCCCAGATCCACTCAACTTCCTACTCTAGGAGGCGAACCTTTATGCAGCCCTCACTCTCTGGCGGTCCACATAATAATTTCACCAATGGGTGGTACCATCAGGAAGATGGAGAGAAGAAGGAGGGTGAGGTGGGTTACTACCCCAAAGTCTTTTCTGCCAGAGTGTGAATTGGCAGTGGACACCTCTTTTACTATAAACGACAGCTTCTCTCCTAATCTGCAGGCCCCATGCTTCAGGCTTGCACTCACGAGGACTCCTCTGTTTCCAGACCAGGATGTCTATTGGTTTCCAATAACCCAGCGCTGTACATTTCTTATGGTTGCTTTACAAGCACTACAAACTAGGTGGTTTAAAGCCACAAAAATATATTGCCTCACAGTTCTAGAGGCTAGAAGTCTGAAATCAAGATGTCAGCAGGTCCATGCTCCCTCTGAGACCTACAGTGAACTTTATCTCTGCTTCTTCTTAGTCTCTGGTGGCGTTCTGATAATCTTTGAATTTTTTTTTTTTTGGCTTGGCTTCCAGCTGTATTACTCTGATCCCTGTCTTTGCTATCATATAATGTTCTCCCTGTGTCTGTTTTCACATAACTGCCTTGTTAAAAAAGATATTAGTTATAGAGTAGGTTCATGGCTCACCCTGTAGAAAACATACACTACTATGCATGAGGACCTGGGTTCAAACCTCTAGCCCCTACTTACAGATGGGAAGCTTCAGGAGTGGCAGAGCAGTGCTGAAGGTGTCAAAAAGTACAGAGAAATGATGATGGAACTGTGCAGGCGCTGAGCCCCCATGATAACCCTGGTAGCAGACAAAATATGCATTATATATATTAGACTAGATGCTGCCTACTTTAGTATGACTTCATTAACAAAATCAATCAGTTGTAGTAGTAACTCTATTTCTAAGATGTTCCCTTTTCTGAGGTATTTGGGGTTATGGTTTCAACATACTTATTTTTTAATTGGTCTTGATAGAGAGAGAGAGGAGAACATTTCCCAACTTGGGAATAAAATGGCACTGGGATTGGAGTTATCAGCATAGCTTTTTTTTTTTTTTTTTTTGAAAGACACAATTCAATCCACAACAATTTAATCCACACTTTTACAAGTGTCTCTCCCATTAGGTTGGTACTAATCACCCCTTTAACAGTGGGTTTTTTCTTACACAAATAGTACAGGGGACATATCAAGGGAGAGAACATAAGTAAGCAACGATGACACGTAAAAAACGAACAAACAAACAAAATCACTGAGGTAGGATTTAAAGCCACGGTAGTATGACAAGAGCAGTTGGCAGGGTTTGGATAAGTCTGCTGAGCTATTTCAAATGATTCAGGAAGTCACTGAAAAAAATCTCAAGAATGTGCTTATGGCTATGACTGTGATTCATACCTGCCAAAGGTCAGTGGTAATGTTTTGAGTTTATTGCTAATGGACAAACCCAGCCTCCTTCTGAGCCTGACTAGAAGAGTGTCAGTAGGAACAATAACTCCAGGCCAAAGGCAGAAGATGTCAAGGAGGAGACGTGATAGTGGGTGGAGGCCTTTGGCTCAAAGCCTGGATAGGATACCTGCTATCTGTCCTGTCAGGGAGAGTCACGACTTGTTGCCCTCAGTTTGGCCTGGGCGTCGGGCAGGAGCAAGATGGAACTTAAACACAAAACTGTTCTGTCTAGAGGTGCCCAGGTACAAGGTAAGAGAAGGGGCCCAGGGCCCTGCCTTTGCCAGATTCTATCCAGGCTGTATTCCTTGTGCTCAATCATTCTCTGTAGAAAGGCTTTATCTAACTCCCCAGCCCCTTGGGAGTTCCTACATATGTCTTCCAGGGAGAGCTTTTTCTTTCTAGTCTGCAAAGTAGGGGAAGAAATTCAGGGTTTCTGTGGAGAATACATAAAATAAAATGTGTAAACATTAAATTTCACTGATTTGTTAGTTTCCTCTTTGCTTTGTTAGTTTCCTCTCTTCTTTATATTGTTATCTAAATCTAAGGGAACTTGAGACTTGAATGGTTTGTAGGAAAGGCAAGAGGTGAGAGTGGTTGGGTGGACTTTTTTTCTTTAAAATTTTTTTTATTGGGGATTAATGGTTTACAGTCAACAGCAAAATACAATAGTTTGTAGTTTGTACATGCATAACATTTCCATGTCTCAGCCTTCACTTTTCTCATCACCTCAACAGAGAGTTGCACCCCCCGTTTTTCAAGTAGGTTCCTTGAAGTCATACTCCATTTCTTTGAATTTCCACAGGTTGTTGAGAGCAGGCAGCTGGTCACACCACCTCAGACAGACAGGACTCAAACAGAACGTTCGACTGGGGTAGACTGGGCACTGCTCTTGTTCTTTAGATGCTATGGGGAGATACTGCTGGAATTAAGACTTGACAGAGCTGAGTTTGCACATCACACCACCATTTACTTGCACCATTTACTCTCTTCAGACCCTAGGTTTCTGGACAATAAAATGAGGGACAATATTTCCTCATGTGGTCATGAAGTGATGCAGGAGAATATTTGTGATTCCTCTACTGTGAAGCCTGCTCTGGTGGTCAGCTGACCAGACTGGGAGGTGGGAGGAGCAGGTTTTCACTGGTGATGTGGCCTACCGGGAGGTAGAGCAGTGGCATTATGGGTGGGGAAGCACAGTAATCTGCCTCTTCTCTTTCGTGGTGATTTGAAGAATTTGCAGAGCAAAGTGGCTGGTTGCATTGTCAGCTCTATAAAGTGGCTCTGGTGAGAATTCCTTTGTTGGTATATAATACTCAGGAGACCATCTTCATTCCTCTCATCTCCCCAGGCTCCAGCATTTGGACTGCAAACTCTTGCCTTTTCTAAATGGAGTAATTGGCTTTTGTTGCTGCTCCAACAAGTCTTCTAACTTGATTCATAAATAAACAAAATCAAGGTAAAATGAAGACAGAGAAAAATGAGGGGCCATGTCAGAATGTTAGGGGGTTGAGACACCTGTTGGGAGTACAGAGCTTCTTTACACTTCAGCTTTTCCCAAAAACTCTTCCAGGGGGAATTTCACCAGGGTATTTATCTGCTTGTTCAGCCAATAATTGTTTAAAATATCTATTTATTTATTTTTTTATTTATAAAAAGAAAACACTGACAAAACGATAGGATAAGAGGGGTACAACTTTACACAATTCCCACCACCAGAACTCTGTATCCCATTCCCTCCCCCGATAGCTTTCCTATTCTTTATTCCTCTGGGAGTATGGACCCAAGGTCATTGTGGGATGCAGAAGGTGGGAGGTCTGGCTTCTGTAATTTCTTCTCCGTTGAACAGGGGTGTTGACACATCGACCCATACTCCCAGCCTGCCTCTCTCTTTCCCTAGTGGGGTGGGGTTCTGGGGAAGCGGAGCTCCAGGACACAGCACCTGGAACCTGTTGGCTGAAAAGAGAGTTAACATATAAAGCCAAACAAATTGTAGACTTATCATGAACCTAAAGGCTGGAATAGTGTAGATGAAGAGTTGGGGGTGGGGTCTCCATTTTGTAGAGAGCTGGTAGGCCTATTTTAGTTATAGTCCAAAGGGCCTGTGGCTACACTAGTTTTTCCTTCAGGGTTATCTAACACTATGAATCCACGGCTCCTGGCAGTCATTTTTTCCCCCCATTTTACTGTGTAGGACAGAAAGAAATTGAGAGGAGAGGAGAAGATAGAAAGACAGATATCTGCAGGCCTGCTTCACTGTTTGTGAAGCCTCCCCTCCCGCCCCTCCCCCCGCAGGTGACAAGCCAGGGGATCAAACCTGGATCCTTGTATGAGTCTTTGTGCTAAAATACTTATTTATTAAAATTACTTATTTTCCGGAGAGAGAGAAAGAGATCAAGGACTGCTTAGCTTTTCATTATGGTAGCACCTGGGATTGGACCTGGATACCCCTGGGGCCTTAGGCATGCAAGTCTTGTGTGCCATTACCATGTAGCTCCCTAGTCCTCACTCAATTATTGAGCAAATATCAACTAGTTTTAATGGTGAGTTCATTTTCTGACTGGGCCTTGTGGGGTTGGTGATGTTTCAAGCTCCCCAGCGCTTCCTTATTCATAGAAGCTATAGAGCCTGTGAGTTTGAGGCTCCAAGGCTAATCTTACCTGTGCAGCTGGGCAATAGGAGGAGAAGCAGGTGGGTCCACAGCATGGCTTCCCCCACCCGTGAAGGGCTCTTCTCCAGACCATCTCTTCGCCCTTCTCATCTCAGCTCTCAGCTCTCAGCAGTTTAGCTTTGGGGCTTGCCCTTGGACAGGGAGAAAATGAGCCTGAATCACAGCTGTCTGGCCCAGTTGTATCGTCTGGGACTTTTGTTTTTTTGTTACAAACAAATGTGTCTCCCTCCTAGAGTGAGGCTGACATTTCAGCAGGGGAGATGTTGACTGTCAGCTTCAGACAGTTTTTAACACTTCTTCCCCCCTGCCCCCATTTGTGGAATCTCCTTTTATTTTCTGCTGCAATACATTCTTTTGGATCTTTTGTTTATATACCAAGGGAATTACTTCTAAGCAAGGGAAATAGACTTTGCCAAAACACCAATCTTTTATCGGACGAGAGCCCATAAGTGTCACATGGAATTTAACAGAAAACATTATTGCATTGGATTTAATTTTTAGTAGCAGTTAAGTGCCTACTCCAGCACTCTGCTCACATCAAGCACCCATCAATGCTGACGCTAGACTAGGAAAGGTCCTACAGAAGAAACACATAATGGGGAGATGGAGTGAGTGGGGCTGCCCATGGACATTAAGTAGTGGGGGGAAGCCATGTTAAAGCATCAAAAACGTTGAGTGAAGGGTTATGGAATCATCCACTGGAAGGACAAAGCAGAACAATCTCAAATGAAAAAGAAACAGCTTGGGTAAGAGGAATGTGGAGGCTGAGCAAAGCTGGAGGAGCAATAAAGACAGCTTCTGCCTGCAGCTGTCTCGGAGGTGTTTTGGGCTCTTTTGGGGAAGCTGAGTAAAGTCCTGAAGCTGGGGTGCTAGCCCCTGAGAGGCTGACTGGATATTACAAGTCTTCCTGGGTAACTGATGTGCTGTCTAGGTTGAAAACCACTGTGTAAGAGATTTGTCTTGTCAAAATAAGAATAAGCTTTCAGCTCAGGAAAGGCTGCTACAGGATTGTCCTCAGGGAACAAGGCACAGCCTGAGGCCAAGTGTTACCTGCCATCAGGAGGTGTTCCTCCTCTGCTCCTTGTTTGTTCTCCTGCTGGGTGATGACTCACTGCTGCCTTTAGGAACTGGAGGTGAGACATCCTACTGAGGCAGCCTGCCATTTCTGTGTTCCCCTGAAATCCTACAACAGTGCTGGGTACTTAATGGGGATTTAGTAAGTGGTTCCTAGGTGTGGTGATCCTTGTTCTTCTGGGTCTTTCTGTGCTGACTGAAATGGGCTCAATTCATGGTCTTGGCTCCTCTTCTTCTTTTTTTTTCTTCCCTTTTTGTTGCCCTGTTTTTTTTTAATCATTGTTGTAGTTATTATTATTGTTTTTATTGCTGTCATTGTTGTTGAATAGGACAGAGAGAAATGGAGAGAGGAGGGGAAGACAGAAAGGGTGAGAGAAAGAGAGACACCTGCAGACCTGCTTCACCGCCTATGAAGCGACTCCCCTACAGATGGGGAGCTGGGGTCTTGAACCAGGATGATTACGCTGGTCCTTGTGCTTTGCGCCAGGTGTGCTTAACCAGCTGCGCTACCACCCTACTCCCTTGGTTCCTCTTCTTAATCTTGCCTTGGTCTTTCAGACTCAAATTCTACCCTCCTGCACTTCCTGCTGAGAGGTGAATTCAACCAGGGAAGCCACAAGTAGTGACTCCTCCTCCCCCTCCTTCTCCTCTTGCTTTGCCTCTTCTTCCTCCTTAATTTAAAAGTTATTTATTGGAAGTCAGAGGTGGTAGCATAGAGGGTAAGCGTAGGTGGCGCAAAGCAAGAACTGCTTAAGGATCGTAGTTTGAGCCCCCGGCTCCCCACCTGCAAGGGAGTTGCAGCTAGTCTGCAGGTGTCTGTTTTTCTTTCCCCTCTCTGTCTTCCTCGCTTCTCTCTATTTCTCTCTGTCCTATCCAACAACAATGACATCAATAATAACTACAACAATAAAACAACAAGGGCAACAAAAGGGAATAAATAAATATTTTTTTAAAAGTTATTTATTAATGGAAAAGAGAGCATCAGAGCATCACCCTGGCACATTTGATGCTGGGGATTGAACTGTGGATTTCATGTTTGAGAATCTAACACCTTATTCACCACAATCACCTCCCAAGCCATCCTGCTGTGATTTCTTCTTGTTCTTGTTCTTCTCCTTCTTCTTTTAAATTTTGTTAAATTTAAATTTATTTGGTAGGACAGAAAGAAAATGAGAGAGGAAGAGGAGATAGAGAAGGAGAAAGAGAGACACCTGCAGCACTGCTTTCTTGCTAGTGAACTTTCCCTCTTGTAACTAGGGAGCAGGGGTTTAACCTCAGGTCCTCCTGATGCACTGTAACATGTGTGCTCAGCCAGGTGCACTGCTCCCCACCCCCATGCTTGTGATTTCTTACACTGAATAATATTCTCTTCCCAGTCCTCCTCTCCCCCTATCTCTTTCTCTGTCTCTCCTTCTTCTTCTTCTTCTTCTTCTTCTTCTTCTTCTTCTTCTTCTTCTTCTTCTTCTTCTTCTTCTTCTTCTTCTTCTTCTTCTTCTTCTTCTAGCATTTGCCCTTCTTCCGTAGCCAGTTAACAGTATCAGGTTGAGCCTGATGTAAAGTTTCGAGACCTCCTTTGAATCTGGAGAGGTGGCAGTCGTTGACTATGTGGGTCACAGTCTGTCTCTCCTTCTGATGAGTAATGGGGTTCCTGTGATTTTTTTTTCAACTTTGGGTTCTCTTTTCCCATCCTTTCTTCCTCCACTTTCTTCTTTCCTTGTTTCTGTCCTGTCATTCTCAGGCTTATAGCAGCCCTCAGTCACCTAAGGGAACCTGCCATTAAGAGTGAAAATGTGTCCACAAAGTACCCTAAAATGGTCACATGATTCTGGAAAGGAGAATTGCCTTCTGCGCTCCAGAAATTGTTGATTTCACAGTGAATATATGCTGTCACAGGGAGAGCTGTGGGTAGAATGTAAAATTACTGTCCTCTCTGGAAACCCTCTTTGATTTCTCTTGCTTGCTGAAAGAATCTTGGGGTGGGGGAGGGAGAAGCTAGTGGTCCTCAGGTAGCACACTCAGAGGCCAGAACAGAGGTTTTAATGTTGGTCAGTGACTAATCTTACTCTTTTTCCTGGTAGAAGTCCTCTTATAGAAAACAAACAAGCTAAACAATAGAAATCCTTACATCTAACACTATCCCACTAGAGAAATTAAGAGCTGTAAAAAACCTAGATTGGGAGCAGATCAATTATTATTATTTTTTAAATTTTTTGTTTTGTTTTCTGTGTGATTTTTACCCCCTTTGTTGCCCTTGTTGTTGTAACCTTGCTGTGGTTATTATTGTTGTTGATGTTGTTCGTTATTGGATAGGACAGAGAGAAATGGAAAGAGAATGGGAAGACAGAGAGGGGGAGAGAAAGATAGACACCTGCACACCTGCTTCACAGCCTGTGAAGCGACTCCCCTGCAAGTGGGGAGCCGGGGTTCGAACCGGGATCCTTACGCCGGTCCTTGCGCTTTGCACCACTTGCGCTTAACCCACTGCGCTACTGCCCGACCCCTATTTTTTAATTTTTAAAATTTTTTTATTGTCTTTATTTATTGAATAGAGATAGTTAGAAACCAAGAGGGTAGGGGGAGATAGGGAGAGAGAGACACACACACCTGCAGCCCTGCTTCACCACTTGTAAAGCTTTCTCCCTGAAGGTGGGGACCAGGGTCTAGAACCTGGGTCCTTGCACATAGTAACATGTGCGCTCAACCAGATGCATCACCACCCTGGCCCCTAGATCAATTATTAGTTTAAAAGACCTTACTAGAAGCCCTCTACCCTCTGCAGTATTTCTCTGCATAGAGGAAAAAGCATTCCATGGGTCACTTTTTTTGGAAATGGAGAACAATATTTTTCTGGAATTTCTTGGATAGGAGTGTGATTGGGTGGGGGGGGGCAGGTCTGGAATCAGGAGATAAGCCTGTTTCTTTCTCCTCCTTTTGAGATAAAACCTACAAAAATGAAGGAAGTTTTTGCAGCAGGATTTATGGTGGACTCAAATTTTGTAGTTCTGGGACTGTACAGCAGTGGGATTAAGATCTCATATATTTTAACCCACTAGAACCCTGCTTCATCTCTCACAGAGAAGCGATAAAGCTTTTATTATTTGGGAGAGATAGATAGATAGATAGATAGATAGATAGATAGGGAGCATTCCTGTGAATGAGACCCTCCCACTCTATTTCACATAAGGGAGTGAAATGACCTTATCCTCGGGTTTGGGTTTATGCTAACAGAGGAGAGAAGCTGTCAAGATGAATAAGGGGGTCTCTCTTCCCTCTCTTGGGGATGAGAGGTTTTGGCCCCACCTGCCAGTATACTATTCCCCTGTTCTGCCCCATGCCAGTGTCTCTCATGGGGACACCCGCCACCACCACCACCACCACCACCACCACCACCACCACCACCACCCATGCGTTTCCTGGTTGCCCTTCCAGCTTGGACACAATTTCCTAAGTACTTCCCAACTCTGGAGTCTGAACTAATACACCCCTTACATTTATTTAGTTCTGTTATAGGTCAGGAGATGAAAAGGTACTAAGCTCTGAGGGTGCTCAAACACAAGTCAGTTCTAATGGTAACAAGCTAAATGAAGATTCTATGGAGGAGAATTCAAAACCATTCTGGGTGCCTTGTGGGAGGGCAGTTATGTAAATTTTGATCAAAGTGGCTATAAGGTAGCTTTGGGGGGGGTACAAGCACCCCATCAAATAAGTAACTGGGTTGTTCACTATTCAAGTGGGTGTTGGTCATGAGGGCAGGTTGTCTCACCAAACCCAGTGGCCTTGTCTTGTCCCAGGAGCCTGACCTTGCTGCTGCTTCTACTGCCCCCTTGCCACTTCTGGTGAATCTCAGATGTTCTGGCTGGTTCTGTAGAGTTCATGGTGTGTCTTTAGTGGAAAGTGGCAATGAGTCAGGAGAGGCAAAAACTGGGGTAAATACAATATATGCTTTTTGTTATAACAGTTATGGTTTACCACAACAGTGCTACAGATTAGCAAAGGGAAAAAGTGTATTAGGCAAAGTGTAGGGAACATCTCATGCAAGCTTCCCATTGTTCCATCCCAGCAATATAGCACAGAAAGAACTAAGTTTGAGGCCTGGCAGGTGGCACAGTAGATAAAGAATTGGATCTAAGAGCATGAGGTCCTGAGTTGGGTCCCAGCACTGAGTATAACAGAATGGTACTTTGGTTCTTCCCTCTCACAATTCAATCAATCAATCAGTCAATCAATCAGTCAATCAATAGTCAGTCAGTCTTGCATTTTTTAAAAAGGCACTTAGGTCTCCTGTCAACCATGTGTGACAATACATGCTGCCTTCCAGGGAAGCTTACTGGAGCCTTGGTGGTCAGGATTTTTCCTGTGGGTTGGGGATGTAAATCACTCAGGCATGAGACATTTGCATAACTGACCTTTTTTTTAAGTTTTTAAAAAATATCTATTTATTTATTCTCTTTTTTGCCCTTGTTTTATTGTTGTAGTTAGTATTGATATCATCATTGTTGGACAGGACAAAGAGAAAGAGAGAGAGGAGGGGAAGACACAGAGGGGGAGAGAAAGACAGACACCTGCAGACCTGCTTCATCACCTGTGAAGCAACTCCCCCGCAGGTGGGGAGCTGGGGGCTCAAACTGGGATCCTTATGCAGGTTCTTGCACTTGGTGCCACGTGCGCTTAACCCACTGCACTACCGCCCGACTCCCACAGCTGACCTTTGTTACTCAGACCTTAGCCTTCAGATGTCAACTTCTTATGTAGTGTGAACCAAAGCCTCAAGCATACAAAAAAAAAAGTGAGTAAATACAACACTCCTTATTGTGTTCACCATGGCTGGAGACCCCATCATTAAGAGGGGTTGTTTATTGACCACTATTGGACATGCTGTGTCAAGCCCTTGCTTAGAATGCAAGTGCCATTCTACACCTCACAGATACGACAGGCTAAAGGACTGTTAACACTGAGCTGTGTAATGAGCACTTAGTATGAATGAATGAAAAGATTATTGAACAGAAATACAAGCAATCCTCCTGACAGGGATTTAATTGCCAAACAGTCTGAGCGTTAGCACACATGCATGACTGCTCAGGACACTGTGCAAGCTGGGGAAGTCACCAGGGGAAGGCAAAGGGGATGCTGAGGAGGTTTCCGTCAGGGTGACATCTGTCAGTGACAGAGAACATGGCATCCGTCTGAACTGGCAGCAGCATCCAGCCTGTGGAGAGATACCAGAGCAGGGACACACAGCATGTATGGAGAATGGCACATGCTAGAGAGATGTGTCTCAGGAGCATAGGGAGAAGGGGACCAGCAGTGGCGCACCTGGTTAAGCGTTCACAGTACAGTGCACAAAGACTCAGGTTCAGGCCCCTGGCCCCCACTTGCAGGGGGAAAGCTTCATGAGTGGTGAGGCAGGGCTGCAGGTGTCTGTCTCTTTCCTTCTCTACCTTCTATCTCCTCCCTCCTCTCTCAATTTCTGTATCTATTCAAAAGGAAAAAAAAAGCACAGAGCACAGAGAGAGGGAACTTTTGCAACACTCAACTGGCAATGAATGACCTCCTTCTGTCAGAATCTCTTATCATAAAAAGTGCCATCACCATCCCACACAATGACCCGGAAGCTGAGCTGGGTCACAGCTGCAGCCAGGCCTGAGGAGAGCTGCCACCTCGAGTCACAGTGTGCTGCTGCATCTGTGTTGACTCGCAGTGAGCTTGGGACTCAGCTGCAGAGTGTACCAGAGTCTGAGAGGATTCCTAAAGGCACAGTCAAGCTCTGAGGGCAACTTGTTAATAAATATTATGGTACAAGCCTCGTGTTTATTCAGGGGCATGTGTCAGGGAATGAATACTGGCAGAAAAAAAATACAGTTGAAGATATGATGATAGCTGAAAAATACACACTTTTCCAGGACAGATGTAATCTGGATAATTCCTCTCTTGTTGTGACAGACTACACTCTAAGTTGAAAGCAGGTGGAGGCCAAAGACAAATTCTCTTCAGGACAACTGAAATGAGAAGAGGCAGCCACTGCGTGTGCTCCACAGGCCCTGTGCCATGGAGACTGCGTTCATGTGGTAATCAGGGTCTCCCTGCTGTTGGGAAAATAGCTCGGTTGGTACAGTAGAGGACTTACATGCCTGAGGCCCTGTGTTTGATGCTTGGTGCTCCATGTCTCAGAGCAGTGCTCTGGTTTCAATCTCTCATGTGACACTTTATGCTTCTTACTTAAATTTCATAAAGTAAATCTTTGGAGGGAAAAAAGCCAGGGCAGAGGCTAGTTGGTGGTGCACTCAGTAGAGCACACATGTTACTATGTGCAAGGACCCAGGTTTAAGTCCCCAGTTCTTACCTGGGGGAGGAATGCTTCACAAAGCAGGGCTGCAGATGTCTCTCTTTCTTCCTCTCTATCTTCCCCTCTCACTTCATTTTCTCTCTGTCTCTATTCAATATATAAGTAAGTCATTTTATTTTCTTGCCTCCAGGGTCACTGCTGGGACTTGGTACCTACACTATGAATCCACTGCTCCTGGTGGCCATCTCCCCCTCTCCCCTGCCCATTGTTATTGTTGCTATTGGATAGGACAGAGAGAAATCAAGAGAGAGAGAGAGAGAGAGAGATAGACACCTGCAGACCTGCTTCACCAATTGTGAATCAACCCGCCTTTAGGCAGGGAGTGGGGAGCCTGAACCAGGATCCTTGCGCCAGTCCTAGCACTTTGCACTATGTGCACTTACTGTGGTGTGCTACCATCTGACCCCCCAACTTTTTTTTTTATATCAAGGCCTCTCAGTGTGATCACCAGGACTCCAATTCACTTAGGCAAATCACCAAACACAAAAAGGCTCTGAGCTTTTCTCCAGATGATGCTATGCTGTGTGTGGCAGGACTGCCTTTCACAATGAACGTCTCAACAGCCATCCAACTGAAATCACAGAACCTAACACAGCTCACAGTCTCAGTTCTCTTTCCTTTTAAAGGTATATGAAAGGGAGTGGCATATGTCACTATAAATAATAGAAACACATGAATTTGTAAAAAACATCAATAATAAAGTAGCTAAGCTATTGCTTTTTGAAACTTACCGTGGTTATGCTTTAAGAGGAAGGGCGGAGAGGCAGACTTGGTTAGGAAACAGAACTCAGCTGGCAGGTGTGGAGTGAAACCTTATACCCTTGTAGTCTTCTTCTTTTTAATATTCATATATTTATTCTCTTTTGTTGCCTTTGTTATTTTATTGTTGTGGTTATTATTGATGTCATTGTTGTTGGATAGGACAGAGAGAAATGGAGAGAGGAGGGACAGAGAGGGGGAGAGAAAGATAGACACCTGCAGACCTGCTTCACCACCTGTGAAGCAACTCCCCTGCAGGTGGGGAGCCGGGGGCTCGAACCGGGATCCTTAAGCTGGTCCTTGCGCTTTGCGCCACCTGTGCTTAACTTACTGTGCTACCACCCAACTCCTTACCCTTGTAGTCTTAAGATCCTGGAAGCAATTTTAAAATTTCTAATAAAAATAAATTTGGAGGGCTGGCAGTGGCATACCCAGGTAGAACACACATGTTACTATATGCAAGGGCCTGGGTTTGAGTCCTTGGTCTCTACCTACAAAGGGGAAGATTCACAAGCAGTAAAGCAGTGCTAAAAAAAAAAAGCAAAAAACAAAATTAAAAAAGAAAGTAAGTGGCTTTTGACTGCTGGCTTGGAGATGAACAGGGTAAAAATTCAGAGGTGTGGTTCTACATGCTATTATTTTTATTTTGTTTTCCTTGATTTATTATTGGATAGAGACAGAAAGAAATTAAAAGCGGAGGGGGAGATAGAGAGGGAGACAGAGAGATACCTAAAGCCCTGCTTCACCTCTCATGAAGCTTTCCCCCTGCAGGTGGGGACCAGGTGCTTGAACCTGAGTCCTTGTCCACTGTAATGTGGGCACTTAACCAGGTGTGCCACCCATTGGCCGCCACCCCCCCATGTTATTATTAGAACTGTCAGGGGAATAGCTTACAACAATGGAAAAGGATCACTTGACCCTCTCTTTGGCTCGGAGTCTAGACTGAGGAGCCAGCTCTATGGGGCTGAGTAGCTGCTTTGGGCTGGTGGGAGAATTTAGGCAAGTCCTTGGCCACTGTTTTTTATCTTCTCATTTTAAAGTAGGGAGCAGAGCCAAGTGGGGACAATTGTGAAGAGCAAGTTGGCCACAGCTCCAACATGCCATCACCACCAGATGGGGGTGGGGGGTATAGACGATTTATAAAACCTTTGTGGCAGCTTCCGTGACCACAAGGGATGGTATTGGCTTGACTGAGCATTCAAGAGCTTAAGTACTCACCTCACGCGGATGAATGTAGCTGTGTTCTCTCGTCTGAGGCTGTTCATTTAGAAACACAGAAGGGGGAGTCATTATTTCTTTAAATAAAGTATTCCCTTTCATTACATTGGTGTCTCAGTAATCCCTAAAGCAGAGATGCAGTTCAAACATTGAATTCAATAACCATATATTAGACACTTGCTAAGCCATGCACTCTGGGAAAGTAAAGATGAAACAGACTTGAGGATCCCTGCCCTCAAGGGGTTGATGAATGAGGAGGAGGATAAAGGAAGTTTACTAACCATTGTGGAAAAAGAGAATACATAAGTCACTTGAGAAGGAAGTGCTAAGGTGATTTGGAGGGGACTTTTACATTGAGATAAATATCTGAGAGCATGAGCACAGCATTTTGGTGCCCTGTGGCGTGAATGAGATCATCTAGGGAGAGATACCGAGGAGAAGCAGCAGCAGCAGCAAGGGCTCCTGTTGCTCTGTATTTAGAACCTGCAAAGGTGATTGGGAAGGAAAAGCCAGTGACTGAGGAACCTTGGCAACTGGGCATCTCAGAAGCTGAGCATGGAAAGCCTTCTGAGAAGGAATCGGGAGCCAGTGGTGTAGTCCATAGCTGAGAGGCTGTGTGATCAGCTGTTTACTCCTGTGTTTGTTTTGCTCATACTATTACTTAATACTTGGCACAGTGGTGGGCACAATGAAAGACTCAAGGTGTATCTGTTGTATAAAGGCAGCAAGAAGCTAAAGCCAAAACGAGTTGCTTGCACTTAGTTCACGAGGCAAAGAGTAGTATCTGAATAATGCTTTCAGATTCCTAATGTGAAGTTGATCTTAGAAAAAGGAAAAGAAAAGGAGCAGGTTGGCCTGGCCTTGTACATTCCTTCTCTCCACATCATAGAAAGTCCTTTAATCTGGATGTACAGAAATGAAAATGCGCAAGAATGGACCTGTTGGACCAGCAAAGTAGCTCGCTTGGATAGTGCGCTGCTTTCCCATGTACACAACCCAGGTTTGAGCCCGACCTCTTCTGAGTTGAAGATTGAAGGAAGCTTCAGTAGAGTGGTTTTTCTCTCTCACCCCTCCTGTCTCTCTCTCTCTCTCTCTCTCTCTCTCTCCCCCCCCCCTCTCCCTCTCTTCCTCTCTATCAGTATATCTGTATGATTTTCCCAAAATCCTTTAGGGCAGGACTAACCACCAGAATCTCAAGAGAGGTGAAAGGTCACACTATTTTAGAGAGAATTCTGTGCTCACAACCCTGGCTTGGTAGATATCTCTGCAGCAGGAGTTTTCAGAGCATTTCACATGATAATAAAGGACTAAGGATAGTCAGAGAGGGCTTAATGTAAGACACTTGCCAAATGTATTTAAGCTTCAAATTATTTTATTTCCAGCTGCTTAACTTCTTGAGTGATGGTGATATACTCAAGAAAATTTGTCAAATGTTGCCCTAGATGTTTCCTTTTTCTTAATTAATTAATTAATTAATTAATTTTGGAGATGTTAAGAAGGAAGGGGGTTTTACAGAGGGAGAGACACCTGCAGCACTATTTCAGGGCTTTTAAAACTTCTCTACCCCCACAAGCGGTCATAGTCTGTCTGCGGCTACAGACAGACTATGACCCACACAGTCAACGACTGCCACCTCTCCAGATTCAAAGGAGGTCTCGAAACTTTACATCAGGCTCAACCTGACGCTGTTGACTGGCTACGGAAGAAGGGCAAACGCTAGAAGAAGAACAAGAGGGGACTGAGGCTTTGAAGCTGGGTCCTTGCCCACTGTAATGTGTGTGCTTAGCCAGGTGTGCCAGTGTCTGGCCCTGCCCTACTCATGTCGTATGAAGAAAATAATCTGAGGTCTGGGAGGTGGCACAGTAGATAAAGCACCGGACTCTCAAGCACGAGGTCCAGAGTTCAATCCCCAGTAGTACATGTACCAAAATGATGTCTGGTTCTTTCTCTCTCTCTCTCCTCCTATCTTTCTCATTAATAAATAAGTAAAATATATAAAAAAAAGAAGTCTCATTGAATTTTTTTTTTAGTTGGCACGGTGTGTGTGTGTGTGTGTGTGTGTGTATCTCCATGTTGGGTACAAATTACATGGTAAAACTGAAGGGTAAGACAGGTTGTGCTATAATGATTATTCTGAAATTTTGACTCCTCTTCCATGTGAGAGGACTATCAGTTCTTGCCCAAGGCTTTCTTGGCAGTGCTTCTGTGGGAAGGAACAATTCTTGCCCACTTGATGTTGGGCTTGGTTATGTAAGGGCTTTAGTCCTTGAGTGTGAGTGGACATGGTGTGTATGTCTGAGCAGAAACATCAAGGAGCATCTTCAGTTTTCACTGGCAGTTCTTTTGTTTGTTTGCTTTTTCCTCTGCCATGAAGACAGTATGTTCCAGATAGTAAATTATGCTCTGCCTGGATTCTGGAATGGTAAGGCAGGGCACTGAGCCTAGCAGCTGCCTTTTAACTACTAACTTGTAGTAAAAATGATAGCTAAATGCAAGTTTATTATTTAAGATATTGAGATATTTATTGGTGCTGTTATTGCAGCAGAATTAATGAATACTGAGAGGAAATTATGGAAGGCTGACATGAGCACAATGGCTGTTTCTTTTCAGAGAACTTCCAGGAGAGAGACAACTCAGAGGAGAAGCAGAAAACAGAATGGCTCAGCTTGTAGATAACTATTTATGCTTCACAGGAGAAAGGTTATATTTTTGCTCAGCCTAAAAGACAACACCATGAACTAAAACAGTTCAGTCAGCCTAGATAAAGATTTATAGACTTAGTATAGGCCACGAGGTGCTGGCATATTGAAGAAGAAAAGTCTCCATATTTCAAACTCAGTGAAATCAAGGATCACACGGGGGAATGGAAGTTCAAGGCCAGTCCCAGATAGACATTGTTTGTCTCTGTAGAGCACACTGGTTTGTTAATTATCTCCTTCCAGTTCTCATTAACAAGATAGGAGGTCAGTACTGAGCAGCACCAAATTTTCTTCCCAGAAGAGCTGGAGGGCTTTTACTAAGAACAAAATGTGAAATGAAGTGACCCTTGACCAAGGAAATAATATTCTCCTTCCCTTTCTTCTTTTTGGTTGCCTTTCTTAGTTCTTACCATTTATCTGGTATGGTTTCTGTTCTATATTGTAGGGCCATAGTGAAGATCCTTATGTTTTAATTAGCAGGGAATTCTCCACACCTGTGGTTAAGGACTCCCCCCCCCCCCCATGATGCTCTGTTAGACAGTAATTTCTCTACAGAGACTCTGTCTTGTCTGGCTTTAGCATTTTGCCACCAGTTTATTAATTCATGTTAACTGTGAACACCATCACCAAAGGAATACTTCTCTCTCTCATATGGTTATTGAGGATGTTAGTTTTCTTTCCCGACTCTTGGTGCCTGTACTGTAAATTCACTGCTCTGGAGGCCATTTATAAAATTTTTATTGCCCTTGTCATTGTTGTATAGGACCAAGAGAAATTGACAGAGGAGAGGAAGACAAGAAAGATAGATACCTGCAGAACTGTTTCACCACTTGTGAGGTGACGCCCCTGCCTGTGGGGAGCCAGGGGCTTGAACCAGGATCCTTACTCTGGTCCTTGCACTTTGTGTCATGTGCGCTTAACATACTGTGCTATTGCCTGGCTCCCTCCTGGGTCATTCTAAGGTCAAGCTTAGGAGCTTCAATTATCTCAAGGGAAGAAATATTTTCTCTGTTATGAACTCAAATAATCACTTTAGAGAAGATTTTCCCAACACTTGGCCATCACCTCCTTCCCTATATTATTACAACTTGTTGCTTCTTCCTCTGTTAATAAGTTTCCATTCTCTCATCTGTTTCTTCTTCTAGCAAGACTGCAGTGAGGAGTGAATTTTTTCTTCTTGTAACTCAGCACTGACATGGCACCGGGGATATTATATGTGCTCAGTGCATATTTGAGGGTTGAGAATATGTATCCACATGATTACAGACTTGTGTGTTTTAATAACAGAGGTGCTGAAAACATCCACGTGACACCTAAATACCAAAAGAGCTTATCATAGGCCCAACCAGGAGCAACTATGAAAGGACTGGACCCTTGATTTCCTTAGAGTTAACCTGTTTTTCGTGTGTGTGTGTGTGTGTGTGTGTGTATGTGTGTGTGTGTGTGTGTGTATGTGTGTGTGTGTGCGTGTATGCGTGTGTGTGTCCGTGTGCGTGTGCGCGTGCATGCATGGGGCAGGGGGGGCGGGTTTCTACTTACTTGTCAGGGTTCCTGTGTGGGGACTGACTTGGCTTGATCTATCTGCTAAGCTGTCTGTGTTGCACAAAATGAGCTCTTGAGTGAGTCAGGCAGGTAGAGAATGGAGGCAAATCATTGGTCTCTGAGAACACTTGGCCTTAATCTTAGGCGAATCTGAGGTCTCCAGGATCCCTCAAAAGTGAGCAGATGGCAAGGCTGGAGTCCCAACCCTTACTCAGAGTCAGTGTGACCACCAAATATGGAGACTCTTAGAATTGAGGTGAGTCGCTTATTTATTCATACAAATACATTTATTCAGTCTGTTAGTTCCATTGGTAAGCTAATGTAGACAGAGATCTCTCAGAACTGACACACTTATAAAAATAGACATTAACAAAACTAATGCAACATTGCAAACTGAGATATGAAAACACATTTTTAGAATATCTACACTTACTGGGAGATTTTGAAATGTCCCTGAATTGACATGTTAAATTTGATCCAAAAAGAGAGAGAGAGAGAGTGAATGAGTGAGAATGAAATAGGTAATAAAGAAATAGGGAAGGATCCCACTCCAAGCCCCCAGCTCCCCGTCTGCAGGGCAGTCGCTTCACAAGCAGTGAAGCAGGTCTGTAGGTGTCTGTCTTTCTCTCCCTCTCTCTGTCTTCCCCTCCTCTCTCCATTTCTCTCTGTCCTATCCAACAATGACTATGTCATAACAATAATAACTACAACAACAATAAAAAAGGGCAACAAAAGGGAATAAATAAATAAATAAATATTTAAAAAAGAAATAGGGGAGTTGTTTCATAGGGAGGAGGCGATACATGCAAAGGCCCTGGAGTGGGAGGACATGCTGCATTCCAGGAACATGTTTGACAGGAATATGGAAAATGAGAGGTGTTGGGGGGAGGTAAGAAGTGTTGACAGTGGTAGTGAGAAGGTGCAGCTATGGAACATCTTAGAATTTACTTTCTCAGGTGGTAGATAGAGTATGTTATCCAATCCCCCCCTTTGGAGGATGGAACATTCTCTATCATTGCTGATCCACATTGAGGGCAAGATACTATGGGGGCCCCCATAGGGATCCATTATGTTGTTCCTGATGGAGATGACCAGTGACAATGGAGAGAGGGATCTATTTGACATCATCTCCCTAGACAATAACTTGGGTCCACCTGCATATCAGATGTCAGGCTCAGGCAAAAACTAATAAAGTCATAGGCCCTTTGGAATATACCTGAAATAGACCTACTAGCTATTTCCAAAACAGAGACCAAAATATCCATCTGCAATATTCCAGCCCTTAGGTTCATGATTAGTCAACAATTTGTTCAGCTTTATATGTTAACTCTTTTTTCAGCTACCTGGTTCCAGATGCTACCATGATGCCAAACGGACTTCTCTGGGCAGACAACCCCACCAATGTGTCCTGGAGCTCCCAGGCTGGGAGTATGGATTGACCTGTCAGCACCCACATTCAGTGGCGAAGCAATTACAGAAGCCAAACCTTCTACCTTCTGCACCCCATAATGATCCTGGGTCGATACTCCAGGAGGGTTAAAGAATAGGAAATCTATCAGGAGAGGGGATGGGATACGGAGTTCTGGTGGTGGGAACTGTACCCCTTATCCTATAGTCTTGTCAGTGTTTTGATTTTATAAATAAAAATTTTTTAAAAAGTTACTTTAAGAATTTTTATTTTCCCCCCTATAAGCAATAGGAAGTCACCAAAGGATTTCTTCCTTCCTTCCTTCCTCCCTTCCTTTTTTTCTTTCTTTCTTTCTTTCTTTCTTTCTTTCTTTCTTTCTTTCTTTCTTTCTTTCTTTCCTTCTTTCTTTCTTTCTTATTGTCACTGGAATTACTGCTTGAGCTCAGAGCTGGCAGTATGAATCGAATGCTCCCAGTGGCCATGTTTTCTTTTTTTGCTTTTTTTTCTTTCTATTTTATTTGATAGAACAGAAAGAAATTGAGAGGGGGGGGGCAGAAAGAGATAGAGAGGGAACGAGAAAGACTGACACCTCCAGACCTGCTTCACTTCTTGTGAAGCTTCCTCCTTCTTGGGGAGCAGAGGCTTGAACCTGTGTCCTTGAGAATGTTATCATGTGTGCCCAGTGGTTGCACCACTGCTCATCCCCCCATTGAAAGATATAGTCAGCCATTTGATGTGCTCATATTTGACTTCTGAAGAAATAAAATGGATGCTATAGGCTTGTTGTTTAGTCTCAGAGACTAGCTAGTTCATTCAAAAGGCTGATGGAATGACTCAAAAGAGATAATGGTAGTCTGGACCAAGGTATAGGGAGCAGAGGAAGGAGACAAGTGCATACATTAGGATCCTGCTGCTATCAACTGAAATAAGGAACCTTAGAAAGGCCTGTATTTGAAAAGGAAGACTTTGATTTAAGTCTGGGAGTCAAGTTAAAGCACCTTTGAGACATATAAGTGAATGTGTTGAACAGTTGGGTAGAAATATAAATTTAATTCATGTAATTAAATCATACTTATTGACTGATCACTATGCATAACTTGTCACAGTGCTAAGAATTGCATGAAACAGAAAAGTACATTGAATTTTGATTCTTCACTTGTGGAGCTTAAAAAACAGGAAAGATCAGCATGAGAAATAGATGAGAGTGTAGGGTGTAGAGAAGTGAAGGCTTGAGAGATTGAATATGATGGTGTCTTTACACATTTGAACTCATGAAGGTGGGACTTTATATTGCACAGAATGCATAATGAATACCAACATGAATTCATAGAGGCATTGACTTCAGCTAGTGTAAGAAATAATTCTGAAAAAAAAAGAAAAGTCATAGAAAATATTTGAATTGGGAGTCGGGTGGTGGTACAGTGGGCTAAGCGCAATTGGCACAAAGCACGAGGACCGGCATAAGGATCGAGCCTTTGAGCCCCCAGCTCCCCACCTGTAGGGAAGTCACTTCACAGGTGGTAAAGCAGGTCTGCGGGTGTCTGTCTTTCTCTCCCCTTCTCTGTCTTCTCCTACTCTCTCCATTTCTCTCTGTCCTATCCAACAACGACAACATCAAGAACAACAATAATAACTACAACAAGGGCAACAAAAGGAAATAAATAAATACTAAAAAAAAGAAAAGAAAATATTTGGATTAATACTAGGTTGTCATTTCTTGAGTTTATATTTAATGAACATGTGAATTGAATGGAGAGGTTTCTTGATCTTCTGGGATTTCAAAAGTAATGATTCTTATTATTTTTTGTTTGTTTAATGTCTAAGTTATCCCAATTGAAGGCCACAATTTACATTTCATAAAGTCTGTGTCCTTAACTTGAACCCTGGGCACTCTCAGGATGCAGTTATGAATAAGTTCCTCAAAATTAGACAGACAGAAGCAGACTGTGTGGTTCCTCTGGTCACCTCCTTTCCCTAACCTCTTACCTCTCACCATGGTTTCATGGCATTGGATGAGCTATTTGGAAATGCAGTCAGTTGATCACAATGCTCCTGGACACATGATATCTCTTCTTATTGCCTTTGGGAAATCATGTCTTCCTTTTCTAGCCACACAGGATGCCCAAGGAGGATTGCTGAAAGCCTGGTGGAAGCAGCATACTAAGTACCATGCCAGAATAGTTGGACTGTTTTTAGAGAATGGCAAAACACTCTCTGATTTCTTTTTACTATCCTAAACTTTTTAATTTCATTTTTAAAAACTTTATTTCCAGATTGCTTTCCAAGAGTTTAATATATAGGATAAAATAGACACATTACATTATATATATATATATTTTAGCCAGGGTTATTTCAAAAGATTGGTACCTGGACAATTCCAGGGATCTGGTGAGTCCACTCATTTTTTTTTTTATAGATGGTGAAATACAGAGAGATACGTATAAAATGAGAGAGAGAGATAGATGGAGAGACCTCTGCAGTACTGCTCCAATGCTTATTAAGCTTTCCCTGGGGCCTTGAACCTGGGTACTGGCACAGGATAACATGTACATTCTACTGGGTTAACTATCACTCAGCCATACACAGGCAGCCTGCATCAGAATCACCATGAGTAATTGTTACAAATACATGTTCCTGGGCCTGTCTCCAGATAGGGTATGTCAGAATCTTTGCCACCTGAGCTCAAAAATATTAGAAACAATGAGTCCAGGTGTTTTAATACACAATAAAATTGAGAAAGATTTTCTTATTAGATAAATATCTTCATTTTATTTTTTGCCCCTAGGAATCTCTAAACAAGTTATCTCAGTCAGGGTTTCTGAGCCCTCTCTTTCCCTCTTCTGCTCTCTGCATTGATCCGCTGTGGTAGGCAGCTTCTAAAACAGCTTCCAAATGATCTCTAGCTCCTGATATATGCACTCTCCATAATCCTCTCTTTTAATGTGGTCTTTACTTATTGCTTGCTTCTGATAAACAACATTGCAGAAGCAATAGGATGTCTCTTCCACGATTAGATTATGGAAAGACTGTGCTTTCTATCGGGGATGTAATCTCTCCCATAAAGTTTCTTCTAGAAAGATGTAAGTGATCACATTATGAGGAACCTCTTGAAGACACCTTTATGATGACTCTAGTCCTGCCAGTACCCACGTGATAAGTGGATCCTCATCCAGATGCTCGAGATGATTACAGCCCAACTGACACCTTGACTGCAACCCAGTAGAGACCAGGGGATTCAGCTAAAGCCACACCTGGGCCAATGGAAACTGTGAGATAATAAGTTGTTCAATACTTGAAGTAGTTATGGAGGCATTTCAGAAAACGACTCTATTCATGCCTCTTCGTAAAGTCAGAGATAAAGCCCCCTCTAATAGCTTCAGAAATTTTGATTAGCATGGTAATGGGAAGCCACCCTTGCTTTATCTACTCTGCGCACACAAACGCTTTCTTCTATAAAGACTCTGGAAGGAGCTGTGACACCTGTGAGAGTAGAATTTCTCTTCATCCCAGCCTGCCTGCACAATAAGCAGGGTCTTGTAAGTGATTATCCTCCCCTACCCCAATGAAGACGATTTCTTTTTCTTTTTATACTTCATTGGGGTGGGGGAGGGTAATCACTTACAAGACAGTTGTTTACACAGGAGACAATCTATCTCCCCATGATAGGGGTCTGCACACCATTCCCACCACCAACTCAGGCCCTTTCCCACCACTGTGCTCTGGGTGCCCATGGCCTCTTACCCCCTCCCATCTCTCCTCTCTAGAGTTCTTGGCTCTGCTGCACTGGACCATAGACAGCCTGCTTCACCTTGTGTTTTTCCTTTTCTGTCTTTGTTGCTTAAGTTCCACCTATGAGTAAGGTCATCTGGTATGACAACTGTTTTTTGTTTTCTCAGAAGACTTTAAGAGATGGATGCCACCCCCCCTCAACATGAGGGTGGAGACCCCCATTCTCTTACATAAACCCTACCATCCTTTTCTGCCCCATCTGAAAGAGAAACAGGCCACCTCTCAACAGTTGACTACAAAGATGAGGTCCTTATCTCAGCTCTGTGCCTCTCATCAGATAACGACAGTTGAAGCTATCAGGTGGCCTCATCTCAGCTGTGGTATACACATTTGAGCCAGAGATGGTCTGTGATTCTATCTGCCACTTTAATTTGACCCCAAGGGTTCTGAGGCAAAGAAGAAACAGAATTGTAGCACCGTGGATATCGGACCCACAGTAGTAAGTGCCTGCATCTTTTATTGTTGTTTTTGGAATGTCAAGCACATACTGACTTTTCAAAGTATCAATTTTCCCTTTGAAACTGGTCTTTGAGTTGTCCTTAGAACTGTGGCTGAGTCTGTACACTGGAGTCAGGGTATTATCTTCGCTTTTCTTGTACCAGCTCATTTGGTAGTTCTTTAAGTCTCCCCCAGTTATGCTGCATCGGAAAGTTGTAGGCTCCCCAACCAGGACAGTCAGGGATTTGGTGTTAGGCTCCAGAATTATATCCAATAAGGCCCCTGGAAGGAAAAATGAGTGTTAGCTAGGGGTGGAGAATGCCCTCTACATCAGGGGCAGGAAACGCAATAGCCACCTCAACAATGGCTCTCCCATCAGGAAGTCACTCCTACTGCCTATTCCTGATAGTGCATGGCCCAGTGACTCATCCTTACCTGTACAGAAGACGATGAGGTAGATGAGGGAGGATGCCCACAGCATGGTTTCAGGGGTGACTGTGCTGGGCTGGTGCTCCCAGCTGTCACTCTGCCCAGACCAGACACTGTCTGACCACAAGAAGTTGTGTCCGTTATAAAGGTGGTTTGGTGTTAGTCACATCCTGTGACAGGCCTGTAAGGTCACAGGTTAGGTTGTTTCTTCAACAGACATGGTTTAGCTACCTATTCTGGGCCAGATACCTCAGTTGCTTGGTGCCCCAGGCCAGCCTTCAATAAGTAAGTGGCTCTTTGGTCTCAATGATCTGGACTGTGAATGCTCAGATGACTGGAATTACTTTGTTTCTCTGATTTCCCCCCACCCCCCTAAAATGCCTGGTCCCTGCTGGTTGTTTTAAAGCAAACATGAGATATTTTTGGAAATTAGGGAGGAATTTCCATGGGTGTCAAGGAAAATCACAGTGTCATTTGTCTCTGAAAAGATTTTGGCTGCCAATATTCCATCTGTGATGCACTTACCCAGCTGTGTGGTGCCGAATGGAGCAGCTGCCAAGCAAAATAGCAAAGAGGCAAGTAGGGGCTTTTGGAGTCGTAATTCTACTTCTGTTACTGACTTGGGACCTTGGGATGTAAATAAATAAGCGTTTCCATCTTTCTTCTCAGCTCAGTTCCTTTAGGATGTTTTCTTGGCTCCTATCAACCCATCCTGGAATCCATAGGACCCCCATTGCAATCCATAGCTTCCTCCTGGAACTTTCTTAGAATTTGTTCCCAAACATTTGGTTTCTCTATTAGGGAGTGAGTCCTACTATAGGGTACCAGAATGGCAAAAATGTTTGTACTACTCGCCTTGATATTATTGGCCTTGGTCATGGTGCCTGGACGCTTGGTAGACACTGCCATATATATGCTAGTGAGTAAAATCGAGTCATGTCACTTCTATACTCTGATGAGCACTTGCTAAGGAGATTGACTTTTCTGATCATCTTTTCTGACTATTGAGTAGAGAGATATCCACATGGGGAGGCTGCAGTGGTTGCAGCTGATGAGATGGGTGGAATGAATGCTCTCAAATTTACCACCCACCCCACCAAAATTTACATTCCAATTCTTATGACCTACTCCCAGGTAACCTGCCTCCGGGCACTGCTTTGCAGTCAATGGAGAGTCCTCTAACAACTCTGCTCATCTTGTTTGTTGTTGCTTTTGACAGGAGGGAATTTTGGAAAGGAAGTAAGATTAATTGTCTCACTGAGACTCTTAGCAAGAGTAAGAGGTGTGGGTGGAATCGGTCACTGGACTTTGGCTTTAGGGAGGAATTACTGAATAGTTCCTCTGTTTTTGTTTTTGTTTGTTTGTTTTTCCTTTTAAAACCATTTTGTTGTTTCTCACTGGCAGCAGAATACAGCAGGGTTACTAGACATGTAAGCGCTCTTTAGGAAACTTGTGACCTCATTGACATCGACATTGTGGCTCCAATAAGTTCAAGGAATCCTGGTGAAGAACCAGTCCAGGAGGAAAGTCACTCACTCACTCACTCACTCACTCACTCACTCACTCACTCACTCATTCACTCACTCACATGTAGGTCTTTGTCCTCACAAGGTTAAGTTTGAAATCTGGGTCTGATAAAATAGCTCATGTGGGTAGTGCACTCACTACCTTGCCATGCATGCAGCTCAAGTTCAAGCCTCGCCCCCACTGCACTGAAGGAAGCTTTGGTGCTGTGGTTTCTTCTCCTCTTCTCCCACATCTCTTTCTCTGTCTGAAAATGTCATCCCACGTTGGTGAAATTCCAGAGGTGACAAAATAACAGCAAAAAAGAGTTTGAAACTGATATCCAAACTGAGGTTTTACAAAGAGTCTTTCTCCAGTTCTCTATTCCAAGAAAACAGCCTTCTGCTTTATAGTATTTGATGTGCTTGGATGTGGGAGATGGATTGGGAGAGGCACCAGCACTAATGAGTCCGTATGTTGGTTACAAATGAAAGAGCCCTTGAGAGAGCAGGGGGATTAGGGTTTACTTTGGTGAATAAATAAATGCAGGGTCAGAAGTGACAAGGAGACCCTGCATCTTCCAAAGAGAAAATAGAGGAAGTGGTACTACTGACCCCTGCTGCTCAAGTGTAGAAGTCCACATGAAGGTGCTCCTGTGGGTGGTGCTTTGACTAAGAGGGAGCCAGTGTAGATGTGTATCTTTGCAGAGCGAATGCACTCCTGGAATCATGGAGTTATTTCCATCTGACAGCTTCTCAGGATGTCAAAAGCTTAGGTGTACCTGGACTCTATTTGCAGTCTTGAAGATTGAGATTTTCTTTTCAGGTTATGCCAGTTATGTTGACAGAACTAATTCTTTATCTATAATTATGCTCATTAATTTTATTTCTAGCTCTCCCACTTATAAATTATTTCACTATCCACTTAGTGGATGAGACTAATGTTGTATTTTAATATCTCTATAGGTGCTTACTTTGTAAGGGTCAAACAGAAATGATTTTCCTCTGGTTCTGTTTTTTTTTTTTTTTTTCCCCCTGTATAGGAAGCCCTTAATAGTTTATCAGTACCCAGTATAAAAAGGTCTTGAAGGTCTTCTGAGTTGTATTTTCTCTGAATTTCCACTGCTATTTGGTTCCTACTAATGGAATACAAATGCAGAACATTTAATTATCCACGAGACTGACTTATGTCTAGTGAAGAATTTCCTGAAGGTCTAACCCAGCCATGAAAATGCAGCAGTAATTATCAACATGACGTCATCACTGCCAGCAACAGCAAGAGTAGGTAATAACTTATAGGTGGCTTCCTGTGTGCCAAAACTTGTTCTAAGTGCATTGCTTGAAAGGGTTCATTTACTTCTTGTAACAGATAGATATTATGGTTATCATTATTTTATAGAAGAGGAGAGAAAGGAACAAAGTAAATTGCCTAAGGTCATATAGCTAGCGAGTTCGTAAGTGGAAGATCAATGCATGGTTCAAAATTCAGTAAGTCTGTCCTCTGAGTCTGTACTTAAGCTCAATTGTTGTTAACAGGAAATTCTATCTCTGATCTGTGTGTCTGTCTCCTAGACGTTTACATGTAGATACAGAGAGGCGCCAGATGTGTGGCACTCTGGGTTAAGAGCACATATCACTATATGCAAGGACCCAGGTAGCTATCTTTCTTTCTTCCTTTCTATTTCCCTTTACTTCTCAATTTCTCTCTGTCTTGTCAAAGAAAAAATAAAGTAGAAAAACAATAATGGAAAAAATGTCCACCAGGAGCTGTGGATTCATAGTCTTGCACCATGCCCCATGATAACCCTGGCAGCAATAAATAGATACATAAATAAATAAACCCAGAGGGATTCAACTTGGGGGTTGGTTTAGAAACTTTGGTAGGTTTTCAAGGGTCCTTGACGAAGCTATCAATTGCTAACTTCCATTTCCTTGCACATCCAATCCATTTGTCACCCTGGGTTTGGATGGGGGGGGGGGCAGCTCAGCTGTTTTTTTGTTTGTTTGTTTGTTTTGTTATTGTTGTTAGGTCAAAGATTCAAGCAGTTTAACAAAATTTAATTTTCCTTTCTCATGGGCTAGTAAGAAATGTGAGGAAGTCTATTTGCTGAACACCTTTCATTATGTGAAATGTTCTCGCTTCACATCTTCTTTTAAAATACTTTATTTATTTATTGAGAAACACTAGAGCACTGTTTGGCTCCTGTTTATGGTGGTGCTGAGGACTGAACCTGGGACCTCAGAGTTTTGGTCTTCTTGTATGACCATTATGCTACCACCCCAACCCATTTCAGATCTTTTTAGTATTACACCTCCCCTATCAATTAGCTAACCATAAGGACCCATAGTCTTGAAGGGATGATTTGGTAAATAGAGAGGTTGGTGGCATTTAAGATGACAGGGGACACTGTCCTTGTGTGGTCCTCTGGATTTTCTTTGCTGAGCTGGCCTTTGCAGCTTTTGTTAAGGTTACATTCAGCGTGCACCTTGGTGCCGCAGTGCACAGTAGTAATTGGCTTTGTCTCTAAGGTGCCGGAGGACAGCTTCCTGTCCATGGACAACAGATAGCACTCCCATTCCACGGTGCCTCAAAAAGCATGGTGGGCGTAAGCAAGCCTTTGCCCAGTCTGCTGCAGATACTGGTACACAGAGTCATAATTCTCCTCAGGAGTGTCATACTGGCATTGAAACTTCACATCTGCTCCAACCACAGTGGTTACATGCGAAGACTGTGTGATTTCAGTCCTGCAGGGAGACACTTGGCAAAGGGAGGAGAACAGGAGGTGAGATGTGAGAGCTAGGAAGTGAGAAACTTTGGGCCAGAGCAGCCATCAACCTGAGAGCTGCTTATAGAGCAGGGCCAGAACAAAGCAGAGAAGCAGGCACATGGTGAGCGTGTCTGCGGCCCTCCTCCCAGCCGTGTGCCCAGTCTGCTCTGCATGCACAGTGCACTCGGGCCACCTTATCTGTACCAGCCATGTGGCCGCACCAGAGCTGCAGCAATAAAGGGAAGAGGTCCTTGGGGGTGGTCGGCTCTTCCATTATGAAAGACATACTCAGATGTGTTCACAGGCAGCAGTCTGATAGCCCCCTTTAGAGGAGGCTCTGGTGCCTCCCTTGCCATTTGGGGCTTTTGTTTTCTGCAGGTGGTGCCTGCCCTTATCAGCCCCAGGAGGCTTGGTCTCTGAACAGGAACAACCAGGGAGATAGTCTTTTGTTGAAAGACATTTGGTGGCTTGCCATCTCTTGGGAGTCTAAGGCGCACCGGAGAATGAGGGATGGCAGGGGCAGCAATTTTCCCGAAGGGATTGTGGCTTCTGCTGCCCATTTGGAAGTCTTCGATTTAGACAGGGAGGAAGGAGCTCATTTATTTTTAATCCATTGATTTGCCAGGCACCAATCCATTCAGCAAGGCTTTACTGACTATCAACTCCATACACAGTTTCTGCTGAGTGCTTGAGGACACAATGGGAGCCAAAGATGGCTGAAATTTCTGCCACTGTAGAATGTGTAGAAATTGAGAGAGAAGGAGAGGGATGGGGGTGCACCTGCTTAAGCACAGATAGCACTATGCAGAAGGACCAGCGCAAGCCCCCGCTCCTCACCTGCAGCTAGAATGCTTCCCAAGAGGTGAAGAGGGTCTGCAGGTGTCTATCTTTCTCTCTCCCTCTCTCCCTCCCACTCCCTTCTCAATTTCTCTCTATCCTATTGAATGAAGTAGAAAAAAATAAAAAGGAAAAAAAATGACCTCCAGGAGCAGTGGATTTATAGTGCTGGCACTAAGCTCTGTGATAAACTGGTGGCAAAGAGGGGGGCGTAGAGCTACAACATCGCTTCATTGCTTGTTAAGGTGGGGACCTATGGCTTGAATCCAACTCTGTTATAAAATGCACATTCAACCAGGTGTGCCACCACCCAGCCTCTTGTCATTGTAGAGTTTAAAGTCTGGTGGTGTTCAGCTTTAGGAAAGAGGAAGAAGTGTAACCACCTCTAGTGTGTGTGAAATTGGGCATGAATGGACCCTGGGGGGTCAGGGCTGGATGTGAGCTCACCATGCAGGACCATTTTCTCAGCAACCTATGCCTCCCTCACTCAAGAGTCTGAGGGCTTCTGTTCTGTTTCCCTTCTTTCATAATCGTTCTTCCACTCAGAAATCATTCTATTTGTTGACAGCCCCTAAATTCTGGAGTTCCTGCCTTTGCAGGATGATCATTCTATTCTGGGAGCAGAATCTGCTGGGCTGCAGCCGCTCCCACTGTGAGGATAACTGCATCTTTTGTGTGATGGCTTCCTTTTTCATTGTGTACACAGTGTCTTCAGAGCCAGGAGATTTTAATTGGGGATAAATAATGTGCTGTCTTAAGGCCCATCTTCTCTCATGAGTTGGGACTGATGGAGGTCAATAATTCTCTTTTGTCACCTTTCTCAAAGACTTTACTCCCACCTCTGCTTCTCTCTTACCTTGTCTGTCTTGTTCCTTCTTTCTCAAGCCCAGTCATCTTTCTGCAAGATATGCTCATGAGCACCTTTAAAGGGAGAGCAGAACCACGGGCAAGAACAGAAGGAGACATTCACCTTGGGCAGGACACAGTGACACAGGAGAGAGCTGAGGACAGCTGTGGTCTATACACACACACACACACACACACACACACACACACACACACACACAGCTGGTATCACAGCTGCGGCTGTGTACATCCCAGAGCAGAATAGTATGTCAGGGGTGCTCTGGGATCTTCTGTTAACATAGATGTTGGTTGGTACAGTGGAGCTCTCTGGGAAGATGTATATGTGCTGCATGGTGGTTCTAGGCAAACCTGTTGAAGGTTCCACCACTAAAGTGGCAACAACAAAGAAAGATTTCATATTCTAGCAGGAATCAGGCAATTTCAGGCATAGTAGTTGTGTACTCATCCACACAACTTATTAACAAGAGTGGGCAGCTAATTTTGTGGCAAGTTGACACCTTCCGCCAAATCTTCCCTCTCTCCCCAACCCCATCTCTTTCTCTCTCTATATATATATCTTTCTCTTCTTTTGATCTTTACACTTTTTTATTATCTTCATTGGATAGAGACAGCGAGAAATCGAAAGGGAAGGGGTGAGAGAGAGGGAGAGAGACAGGGAGACAGCTGCAACTCTGCTTCACCACTCGCAAACCTTTCCTGCAGGTGGGGAGCTGGGGGCTCCAACCCAGATCCCTGCAAGGGTCCTTGTGCTTAGTAATAAGTGCACTTTATCAGGTGTGCCACTGCTTGGCCCCTTCTTCACACTGCTTTCTTCCAGGTGCAGAAACAGCTCCTGCCCTAGAGATCTTTCTCTTAACCACAACCAAAGTGTGACCCCTCCCCCCCCCAAAAAAAAAAATAAGGACACAGTATAGGCCAAGGCTGCATGGGACCAGCTCAACTCATGGACAATGGTGTCACAACACTATTTTAGAATACTTTTTTTTTTCTTACTTTCTGGTTGTTCTCTGGAAAGATAACCTTCTATCTGTAGCATTCTTGTGAGAAAAGTGAGGAAGGTTTAAGTGCTCTGGGGACATATATTAGCATGATTGGGAGAATATAGGCTAGAAATCCTGATCATGTGGGCATCATAAGAGGAGGGATTTCTTTCCTCTTAGTGGACTACTCCTGGGAGCCTGTTGTGAGTGCTAGTGGCTAGGTGAACTTGAACTTTATAGTGCACTCTTTCATTAAGTGGTGGATAATGGATTTACTCACATCTGAACAGCTGTCTACACATTGTTTTGGAGATTATCAAATTGTTGTGAAGCTAAACACAGATGTTGTGCAGTAAGACTGTAAGTGTTTTGTAAAGAAATGGTAATCGGTGTCATTCTAGAGAAAATAAAGGGCAGGCGTCTCCCTAATTCTGAATTTAGTCAGGATGGGAGCCATCTTGGATGCAGGGCTCTAAGACCTAGTATCGTTGTCTGCCTTGCTGGGTCATGAAGGTCAGAGTCCTGTCAGTTAGCCAGGGTAACAGAGCAGCTGACCTTGAAGCTTGCACTTGGCAATGTGGGACCCCTAAAGACCTTCCTTGGGGGCACTAACTGGCCTCTCCTTTATAGAAGCTGTCAGGGAGACAGGGATGTCTCATGTTGAATTTGGGGTCTCAACCTCTGTGCCTCACCCTGCCCTGCTGCATTTATCTGCGCTTTGAGCGATGAGGGAGCAGGGCGTGTCTCCCTAGGGCTACAGGGCTGTGTGTGGATGAGAGAGTGGCCTGGGGATGAATCTCACGAGATGGAGGGCACAGGTGAGCTGAGGTATCAGTGTGCAGTCCCATGGGAACCCATCATCAGACACAGTGTCACCACCAGTCTCAAGGGGACAGAATGGATGCTTTGTATTCCCAGGATAGAGACTACATTCGGCTATTAGTGAAATAACGTCTGTACTTTGTAATCCTCGGGTGGATGAGTGCTGAGGACACACGGGTGACATAATAAAGGACTTTGTAAAAGTCAGAGAGGCCCAGAACTCTTGCAGTGTTATTTGGAATAACATTTGTACAGTGACAACACCGGATTCACTAATGACTCTGCCATTCTTCACTGTCTTTTAAGACTGGAGATGTTTGGCAATTAACTGATGGCTTAAACTTTAGGCTCTGTAAAAATCAGAAAAGAGAAACAGAGCTGAAAATGGTCAATTGCAATTTATGGTTATGTGTGCAACTGCCCATCCACCCGTCCATCCATCCATCCATCCATCCATCCATCCACCTGCCATTTATTGCCAAGCACCATGTTTTTAAAAATTTTTTTATTAGTGATTTAATAATGATTAACAAGACTGCAGGATAACAGGGATACAATTCCACACTGCTTCCACCACTAGAGTTCCATGTCTCATCCTCTACACTGGAAACTTTCTTATTCTTTATTCCTCTGGGAGTATGGACCGAAGATATTTATGGGGTATAGAAAGTGTAAAGTCTGGTTTCTTTAATTGCTTCTCTGCTGAACATGGGCATTGGCAGGTCAATCTAGACCTCCCCCCCCCCCCCAGCCTGTTTCTATCTTTCCCTAGTGGGGTAGGGCTATAGAGGTTCTAGGGGTTCTAGGACATATTGGCCTGAGCCTTCCCTGAAAGGCTTATAACTGAATGTGTAGAGGCAGGTAGGATGCTCCATCCATTAGTCAGAAAGACACATCATTCTTGATTAATGCCATAAAGTGGAAAGTCCTCCCTCAGTCTTTATTCCAGGAATTGTGGCCCCCACGGAGTCAGTTATACTTTGCAGTGAGCTGCATTTAATCTCTATGTTCTCAGATATGGGTCATTGTTTGTGGGGTGTTGTCGTTTGGCCATGCTGTTGCTCTCAAGATTTCCAGTGGTCCTTGGTTTGGGCTTCCAACCAGAAGAGGCACAGATGGAGCAGGGCACCTGGCGAGATTTGGCCAGTCCAGCATTGCCCTCCAGTGGTCAGATGCAGGAATGTGGGGAAGGAAGGAGGAATTCCTAGAGTGAGGTTCTGAGCAGGGCGTCTGAATTGGTGGGGGGAATAGCCCTCTTCACCTAAGATAAGAATGGGAAAGCAGAAATTAGAAGTTTCGGCTGAGAAATTAAAGAGAGGGTGAAGGTCCATCACTGACTGGTTGTCTGGAGTGGCACATGTGGAGAAAACAGGAAACAAAGAACACAGTGATTAATGATTTCCCAATGTGGATTTTGTCAGGAGAAATAAATAACCAGCTGAGAAGACAGCCAGGCTTCCTGGAAGATGGAAGGTGAAGTGGTGTTGGCGGGGGGCTGGGGGGTGGGGTGGGCGGTGATTATACAGAGATGTGGTCCCCAATTCTCTCACTTCAATCTTGTCAAGGTTCTTGGAAGACTTTGATCTAGAATCATTATCTTCAGATTTCTGGGCAGTCTAAGACTGGGAACCAGAGCTCTGAAATGCAATAAGGAGAAAAGTCAGATATAATGAACATCTAAAAATTCAGTTTGCCGCAGGGTGTGGTACCTAGGAAGACCAGCCTGCTTTTAACTCTCTTCCTGGGACTTACGGGGACTTAGGCTTTCAGTTAGCAACTTGTCTTTTGAGGGATGCTTCTCTTTCTGAGCATCAAGGGGTGTCCCTCCTCCAATAGCCCCTGGATTATTATCTTTGAGGTAACCAGCACAGTAGGATCATGAGTCAAGGCTGAAGCCGCCTTGGCAGCCAAGCTGCTCTTGGCAGAATCTGCCACCAGTGCAATGTCTGTGCCCTTCTTCCTGTCCGACCTCAGCACCCAGTGTCCTTCAGCTATGCAACTCTCATCTCCTGAGATCTTGGAAGCCTGCACTCCCTGCCTGCCCTGGATCTTCTCCTCGTTTATTTCTTCAAACTATTCTATAACTTGGCTTTCTACACCTTTATAAACTGAAACCTTCCCTTTCTCTGCCTCCACTGAACTCCTGGCCCCATGTCTCTGAAAATATGGAGAGATAGGATAGAGAATCTCCTTCTCCTTCTTCTCCTCCTCTTTCTTCTTCTTCTTAAATATTTATTTATTTCTTTCCTTTTTGTTGCCCTTTTTCTTATTGTTGTAGTTATTATTATTGTTTTTATTGCTGTCATTGTTGTTGGATAGGACAGAGAGAAATGGAGAGAGGAGGGGGAAGACAGAGAGGGGGAGAGAGAGACACCTGCAGACCTGCTTCACCACCTGTGAAGCGACTCCCCTACAAATGGGGTGCTGGGGGCTCGAACTGGGATCCTTATGCTGGTCCTTGCGCTTTGCACCAGGTGTGCTTAACCTACTGCGCTACCACCTGACTCCCCTTCTTCTTCTCCTCCTCCTTCTTCTCCTCCTCCTCCTCCTTCCTCTTCCTTCTCCTCCTCCTCCTCCTCCTCCTCCTCCTCCTCTTTCTCCTCCAGAATTATTGCTGGGGCTCAGTGCCACCACTACGAATCCACTGCCCCTGGAAGGGCCTTTTTCCCATTTTATAGGACAAGACAGAGAGAAGTTTAAAGATGAAGGGAAAATATAAAAGGGGAGAAAAAGATAGACACCTAAAGACCTGCTTCATCACTTATGAAACAACCCCCCTGCAGGTGGGTACCAGGGGCTCTAACCAGGGTCCTTACACTTCGTACTATGTGTGCTTAACCCAGTGTGGTCCCAAGAAATTTCTTGACTGAGCTAGAGAATAAAACTGAGGTGTGGAAGAGATAGCATAATGGTTATGCAAAGAGACTCTTATGACTGAAGTTCCAAAGTCTCAGGTTCAATCCCCCACACCATTATAAGCCAAAGATGAGCAGTGCTCTGGTAAAAAAATAAAATAAAGTAAGTTAATTAAAAAGGGGGGGCATGTTTTACTTTGTGTTTTCCATTTTTGTCCTTATTTCTTAAGTCCTGCCTATGAGTGAAAACGGGGTGTAGTGTATTGCACTAAAGCAGAGGACTCTGGGGACAAAGGGAAGGGAAGGGCCGGGGAAAAGGTTTTGGGTCTTGGTGCATGATGGTGGCGAAGGACCTAAGCTGGGCGTGAGAGTGTTTCGAAGACATCTATCACAGGGAGAGGAGAAATTTCACCTGTGTTTCAACAACTCTGCTGTAATCCATTAACTCCTCAATACAATGATAAAAGGGAAAAAATGCGGTGCTAGATAGTATTTCTACTTTTTAGTTATTTTTCTTTATTTATTGGATAGAGACAGCCAGAAGTTTAGAGAAGGGAGAGGCAAAGAGGGAGAGAGACAGAAAGACAGAGAGACACCTGCAGCATTGCTTCACTACTCAAGAAGCAGGTGTGGACTGGGGACTTGAACCGGGGTCCTTGTGCTTTGTAACATGTGCACTCAACCAGATGCACCACCACTTGGCCCCGACAGTCTTTATCTCAAAAGCACTTTCCAGGTACTACCAAACAGAATAAACAGACTTACTGTTTTTAAAGAATAAAACCAGACAAATAGGAACCAGTTCAGGAGCTGGGCAACTGAGGTAGAATTGCTCACCCGTCCTCACAGCTCCGGTGTCCAGGGAGTGTGGGCAAGCACTGTGTTTAGAGGTGAGCAGTGTTCTCGCTGTGAATAGAGGCGGGTCTGAAAGGGACACCTTGGGGAAGGGTGGGATGTGGATATACCTCAGCTGCAGGGGCTTTGCCAGACACCCTGAGCCACAGGAGCTCTGTATGCATGTGTGGCCTGTGGCATTGATGAATGGTTAAGCTGAAACTTCCTGAAGCCCAGAACTGTGTCTTTACTGCTCCTGTCCTGAATCACCGTGCCCTGTATATACCAAGAACTTGAAAATAGGCATACCACCCCATAAGAGATGATGCTTCGGATTCCAATAATCCAGACACCTTCACTGTAGCTGTTAAATCTTAGAAAAATATTTCCTAGCCTTTCTGAGTCTTAGATTCCTCGTCTGTGAAACTGAGGTAGTGATACCTCCCCTCCCTGACCCGCCACCAGGCAAAGCACCTGTGTGAGGAATCCTGGGTATTGAGCCTCCTTCGTGTCTAGTGCTCAGTAAACTGTAACTACTCTACTACTTCTGTGTATGGTTGTGCAGGTCTCTGGGGGGGGGGGGGGTGCATGAGAGTCTATGGGCCAAAGTCCAGCTGAATTGCAAAGTGAACTTCGTCTCCTGGTGAGCAAGGAAAATGTGTGGTTGTAGAGAAGTTCTTTCCTTTCACAAGATCTGAAACGGTAACTGTGATGACTTTGCCCAAGGCTCTTGAACCCCGGGTGGAATGGGAGAACCCTACATATCATGGGAGGACTCCGTATGGAAGTCGGCTTTGAGTTGAATTAGATCAGCGGCAGCTGCCAATCTTTCCCATTCACTGAGGCTGGGTGTCCTGCACCAGTCTGTATTCTGCTCCAGTTGCTGGGACTGACTGGCCTTGGGAGATGCCCAGACAAGAGCAACACTGGGGCTTTGTGCTCCATCATCGCTGAGGCTGAGAGCCTATTAAAACAGCTGGGGTTAGTTGTGTTGGTGGTACAGCGGTAAGCATAGCTGCCTTCCAAGAGAGCCGGGTGCCATGAGACCAGGTGCATAGCTGAGAGTCTAGAAACGGCCATTAGAGAGGTGTATGTCTTGGTGCAGATGCTAGTGAGGTGGTACAGTCATGCAGTGCTCCATTAAGCCAGCCTGATAGAGGGCAGTCAATTGTCACACCCAGGGGAAAAGTGAAGGTATAAAATCAAGCTGTGATTCCTGGGGAATTGAATTCTCCTGTAGCTGGAGACAGAAGGAAAAAGTGACTGAGACCAAGTAGCAGAGAGATGATGGAGGAGGAGGAGGAAGAGGAGGAGAAAGGGGGATGGGGATTGTCCCCGAAGTCCCCCCCACCCAGGAATCCTGGGTATTGATCCTGCCTGAATATCTGCTGGGTCCCTGGTGCTGCCAGATGTGCCCAGGTCCTTTGTGTACCACCCCACTGAGTTATCATTTCGGGTCCACCTTCTCCCCTGTGGCTGCCCCCTGAGTCCAGGAACACATCAAAGGAGGTTTGAGATTCATAACCACTGTGAGTCAGTTTCACAAGAAGCCACGGGAATCCACGAGCACTGCTCTTTTCCAGAGCAGAGATGCAGCGACAAACAGACCCCTTATTATGGGTGAGAGAGGACCCCTCCTGGGAGACCTGGATTTGCCCCTGGGGACTCTGTGCAGAATAAAATGGGGCTTTAAAAACATTGAGAGACAGTTATTAAAGTACCCTCCGCTTTTGGCTGTGCCTCTGTGCCACCCACAGGGACAGCTCAGCAGGGACCTTCCACAACATTGTGGCTGCCTCCAGACCCTGCTCTTCCTACAAGTAACACAGCAAACCTCCCTGCTTCCCTCACTTTGGGGACAAAGGACATCAGCAAGGTGCCAGCCTTGGCCACATTTCTTCCCTACTGCAGGAGAGGATGTTACAGGCTCCTATTGCGTTTGGTCTGACACACAGGCCAGCCTTTGAGGGTGTGTAGGAACCTGTGAGATGGGAGCTTCAGTATGAGAGAACTAGGAGGGTGCAGTCAGCACCCCAGCCCAGTCCTGCAAGTGACAGACAAGCACAGGGTGGTTAAGGGACTTGTTTTAAGCCCCGTGGATAAGGGAGGGTTTCTGGCACCTGGAATGTTATCTGGAAGAGGGAGGGACATGGCAGCAGTATAGCCCTTCCTAGTCCCTCACTGGAGGTGAGGAACAGGCCTGGGGGAGGGGCAGGGTAGCCCTTTACTGCTTCTCAGCTTTGTGCCTCACAGTTTCTGTGAGAAAAATGACTGTGCTGTCTGCCTTCATTCAAAGATTCTCCAGGGGGTTTGTAAGCGGCTCAGGGAAGTCCTGGGAGCTTTGGGCATTGGGGAAGAGAGAAGGGTCCATTGCAGACTTCCTGGAGTGGAGGGTGCTTGTCTGAACAAAGGAAGTGGGTCTCCTTCCTCACTGTACTCACCTCACCCCCTGGCTTTGGAGGGTCTGAGAATTCAATAAGGAATGGTTAGATAAATAGATTAAGAAAGAAAGACAGACAGATAGATACAGTGTGTGTGTGTGTGTGTGTGTGTGTGTGTGTGTGTGTGTGTGTGTTGGTAGGGGAAAATCTGGGGAGCGGGAAAACGGATAGAACACAGAGGTAAAGTATAGGAGCGGCTACCTGCTTCCAGCCTTACAGGAGAAACCAAGCCTTCCCAGTGACAGCGTTCCCTGCACTCAGCAGGTTTGGGCTCTCTTATCTTTGACTGGAGCAGCCCCAGAAAAGTGCTCCCTCTGTGCCTGTGAGTGCATTTTAATTACACCATAAGTCTTCCCTTCTGTCAGCCAAGCAAGCGGGATTTGCTATTTAAAACGTCCAGTTTCCTATCCCTGTTTGGGGCTTGTGGTGAAAGGTCAGGTTCCATTGCTGCCCAGTGGCAATTGGGGACAGAACAAATGAGCCTCCAGGGACCTCTAGGGTGACCAGAGAGCAGCACACGTGGGCCAGGACAGCAGATGTCACACACAGCCTCATGGGCTGGTGTCCCCGAGGGGCTGGGCTGCTGCCGCTGGTTGACCATCTGCCCCTGCACCCCATAGGGTGGGTGTCTACCTCACCCACACCCCCTAGCCCAGAGGCCCATGCTTACTCATCATTCTTCTCAACTGCATGCTCCAGTTATTGCCTTGCCAACAGCCAGACCTCAGACACAAAGGACAACTGCATGGTGATGCAACGAATGACTGGGTAGGTGCCTCCTGTTTAATAACCAGAGAAATATTGCTGTGCAGCATCTCTCCATATGCTGTGGCATCTGTGTCTGGCAAGTAAGGGACTCATTTTCTTCACATATCTCATTAAAGACGGAAAGCAAAATGGAAGGGCTGCAAGCCTACCTCTCCTGGAGATGCCCGCAACTCACTTTCCTGGCCCTCTGCTGCCATCTAGTGGTCGTCTTCCTCTTCCTGCATTGGAGTGTTCTTTTTTTCAGGATGGGGCTGAAATCTGGTTTCCTGTGAAACCAGACTGAGAGAGTTACATAAACTGCACAATCTCCTCAGATTCCTGCTTGTCAGCCAAGGTCACTAGCCAGCTCCTGACCGTCTTCTTCACCACCCTGGGAATGTCCCCCAGAGTCTAAAGAGGGTTTTTATTTTTAATATTATTTATCTATTTTTCTTTTTTTTTTTGAGAGAGATGCAGAGGTAAAGAGAGAGAAGGATAGAGAGAGAGAGAGAGAGAGAGAGAGAGAAGGTGTGTGTGTGAGAGAGAAAGAAAGAGAGAGAGAGAGGGAGAGGGAGAGGGAGAGGGAGAGGGAGAGGGAGAGGGAGAAGGAGAGAGAGAGGGAGAAGGAGAGAGAGAGGGAGAGAAACATCATAGCACTGCTCAGCTCTGGTTTATGGTGGTGCAGGGGATTGAATCTGGGACGTTGGAGCCTCAGGCATGAGAGTCTGTTTGTGTAACCATTATACTGTCTCCCCCCCTATTTATCTATTTATTTTGCCTATGCAGAGATATTTTTTGTTGACTTTCTCACTGATTCCTCCAGCTTCCAGATTCTAAATATAAACTGTGAAGATCTGGATTCCCAGACATGTGGGTCTAAAAGTCAAAGTAAGTCTTAAGACCTAGAGTTAGAGTTCCACAGCCCATTCTGAAATTTCCCAGATCTTGACAGATCCCTCAGAGAAAGGAATGGAGGAAGAATCAGAGATTAGGGGAGTTCTTATGTCTTTCCAAATATCCACCTACCTATTTCCACACAAAGTCCTTGGAGGCAGAAGACCTATCCAATTCAGGTCCCGCTGTCTCCCCAAGTTGACCTTGTGTGCTCTTTGTGTTGGCCTCACAGTGTGCTTTCAGCCTCTCTTCTCAGTGTGGGGTGCAGAGAGCTCTGCTGAGGGTGTGGGGACAGCTGTGAAACACTCCCCAGGAGGGAAGGCATGCGGCAGCTTGAAGTACTGAGTGTGCCCTTGCAGGGAAGGGCAGACAGGGTGCCCGCCAGCTGCAGGGTTTCTGCACGGGCTGCAGGTGCCTGCACTTCAGTGTGGGTCCTGGGCATAGAAGGAAAGTGACGACACCTCTGGGTCGGGGGCCGTAATGCAAACAGTGATGTTGTCTTTTGTCGTCAAACCAAGCAGTTAATTTCCTTCTCTTAAGCTTAGGCATGTGCTCATGCATTTCATCAACTGATTCATTCTCCTCTCCATCCTCAGCTCTGGAATATGCAGTGAAGCAGATGCGGGAGGAAGTGCCCAGCAGACTCAACCTTTAAGCATCTTATTCTCTAGAGAAGAAAGAGGCACCATGTCAAGGCAGTATTGATTAATTCTCCAAATGGAAGTGAAAGCTAAATACAGGAGGAAGGAACTCAGAGAAGGCAGGGTGGTCGGGGGGTATGCATCTGAGACACAAATGGTTCACATGACCCTCAGGAACCGTGCTTGATGGGGAGACACTCTGCACCCTGCAGCCTCTGTGGTCTCCACAGCCCAAGGACTCTGCTTCAGCTGTCTGTCATTCTGCCAGGCTCAGGAGACAAAATGGCACCTCCCAGGGCCCATTTATGAATCTGTAAAAGGTCTTTCCCTCTCTCAATCTTACTGCTCCTTTCTTGATGAATGCCATTTACCTATTCATTCCTAAAAGCATATATTACTTGCAGCACTGGAGGTCTAGCAGTAAATCCACACGACAAAACAAAAAACATAAACAAACAAACAAAACTTCAGTTTCCACACCAGTTAAACACAGCCTAGTTTCCTAGAATGAGGCAAGCCACACCTACTGTCTGTCACTTGTACTTCTCCCTGCAGTTGTATGTTAAGTACCTATAGATCATTGCTTGTAGATCATTGTCTGTCCATGTGGTTCTCACCTGCCCTTCTTCCCTCAGAATGCTTCAGACAGAGAGAGACATGGCCTCAGACGTCCTTCTCCATTTTTCTTGCAACACCTACATATTTTTGTCCCTGGGGATGACTGGACCACTCCCCGGTTTGGGAGGGATGGACACAGAGAACGCATGATTGCCATGTGGAAACAGGAAGTCTGGAAACAAAGGTGAGACCCGTCAGTTTAGTCTTGATTAAAGGTAACAGAAGGAAGGTGATCCACCTGGTTGAATGCACATGTTACTGTGTGCAAGGACCCAGATTCAAGCCCCTGGTCCCCACCTGTAGGGGGAAAGCTTCCCAAGTGTTGCAGGGCTGCAGGTGTCTTTCTTTCTATCTATCTACTCCTCAATATTTCTCTATCTCTATCTAAAATAACTAAATAAAACAAAATATTTTTTTAAAAAAGAAGTAAAATAGATTTGAACTGGGGCAGTAGCACAGTAGTCATAAAGCAGACTTTCATGCCTGAGGCTCTAGAGCTTCTAGGTTCAATCCCCAGCACCTCCACAGGCCATAGCTAGCACACACAATCTCTCTCCCACTAAACATATTTCTAAAATGTCAAGCATACATATGTTTTCAATGTGAGTGATATGCTTAGGAAGAAGAAATTTTGCTCTGTCAACTTTGCAAAAGTCTGTGTGACTCAGATAAAGAAATTTACATCCCTGGACCACAGAGCTTAGTGAAAAAGGACTGTTAAGAGACAAGCAGTTGAGGGGGAAGGTTTGATGTAATTTAGATTCACACAGGTTCAGTCTCTTCTTGTGTTTACTGACAAGGAACATGGAGTTTTTGACACCAACTCCCCAGGAATGTAACTTTTTGAAGCAAAGGCTGTATTTGATTGCAAGGAGCTCAACTATTCTATTGTTCACTTAATCCTCAGGATGCTTATATAGGATATATAATTGGTTGTTGATCTGTAAACAAAACTCAGGAGTCTTTTCACTCATTTTTCCTTTATGCAGAAAAATCTTAGGGGCGTCTTTCTGTCTGATCCCTCCCCCATTTCCTGGAGACCAGAGAAACCACATAAAGAGCTGTGGTAGACATGACCAGAGCCTAGTTTCTGAGCCAGTCCTGCAAGTTGAGGGCTAATATTCAGAGATTTTCAGGGAAGAGTCAATACCAGGTAGCAAGTATGTTTTCATAGCCTCAAATGTCTGGGCTTTGGGATGCAGCCTGCAGCACCTCTTTGGCTTCAGCTGAGCCTCAGAGAGGGGTTGGGTCACCCAGGCATCAGCCACATCGCCTGCGCAAACAGCCATCCAAACCCCACCAGCTCCTTGCTTTGGAGATGAAGTACAGCTAACAGTCAGAGCCTCTGTATCTAGGCTTCTACCTTTTTCATTTCCCCAAAATGTCAACAGCAATCAAACTTTGGATTCAGCAATAGAGCAGAGATCTAGCCAGTTTGACGTGTGGCACCAGACACACCAGAGTGGAGCAGTGCCGTGGGCCCTCTCATAAACCTTGACAAAGTCCTGAGAAGTTCACCAGTGGGCTAGGGCATCGCCTCACCCAGAGCCTGATGTAGTTTCTTGGGACCCTTAATCCCCGAGCTTCCCACTTGATACCTTTATTCTCCACCACATCTCTGGGATTAACTAAGTCTACTCCTAAACTTGCTAGCATATAAGTAGGGGAGAGAATTCAGTTGTCAGCAGCCACTTAGTGTGCACATCCGACTTTACAACACTGACTCATGTGCTTTGCTTTATTGTATTTTATTTGTGATTTAATACTGATTTGTATAATTGTAAGATAATAGGGATATAATTCCATATACTTCCCACTATCAGAGTTCTATCTTTCCAGCGGAAACTGCAATAATTCTCCCAAGAGTTCAGAGCCCTCTGGTCATCTTCCCCTAACGTTTCTCATCATCTGGGAGTATGGACCAAAATTCATTTTGGGGTGCAGAAGATGGAAGTTTTAGCTTCTGTAATTGTTTTTCCATTGGACATGAGTGTTGGTAGGTCAATCCAAACCCCCCCAACCTGTTTCTATCTTTCCCTAGTGGGGTAGGGCTCTGGAGAGGTGAGGTTCCAGGGTACATTGGTGAGGTCATCTGCTCAGGGAAGTCAGGATGGAATCATAGTAGTATATGCAACTTGATGACTGAAAGGTGGTAAGATATAAAGCAGGGCAAAATGTTTAATAAACAAAGCCATAAAGTAGGAACAGAGCAGTGAAAGTACAGACTTTAAGGTAGAAGGAAGCTAGGAAGATTATTTTAGGAATGTTCCTGGGTGCTATGTCTTTTTTTTTAATTTCTTTATTGGGGGATTAATGGTTTACAGTTGACAATGAAATACAGTAGTTTGTACATGTGCATAACATATCCACATAACAATACAACCCCCACTAGGTCCTTCTCTGTCATCATGTTCCAGGACCTGAACTCTCTCCCATACTCCAGGATCTTTTACTTTGGTGCAGTACACCAGCTCCAGTTCAAGTTCTGCTTAGTGTTTTCCCTTCTGATCTTGTTTCTCAACTTCTGTCTATGAGTGAGATCACCCCATATTTATCCACTTGCTTCTGAATTATCTCACTTAACATGATTTATTCAAGCTCCATCCAAGATGGGGTAAAGAAGGTGAAGTCACCATTTTTTAAATTATGTTTCTTTGCTTATTGGATAGAGACAGCCAGAAATTGAGAGGGAAAGGGGAGATAGAGAGGGAGAGAGACAGAGAGACACCTGCAGCCCTGTTTCACAACTTGTGAAGCTTTCCCCCTGCAAGTGGGGACCAGGGACTCAAACCTGGGTTCTTGAGCATTGTCACATGTGCACTCAACCAGGTGCGCTACCACCTGGCCTGAAGTCACCATTTTTAATAGCTGAGTAGTACTCCATTGTGTGTGTGTGTATATATATATATATATATATATATATATATATATATATATACACTCCCTCTGGAGCAGTGGTCGAACAGGTTTGCCAGTAGTCGTCTTTAAAATGGTTAGGGTTTGCTGCAAAGTGGCTCAACAACAGAGTGCATGCCTTGCATGAGGAGGGGGGCTAGGTTTGATCCCTAGCATGGCATTAAAAAGGCTGAGTAGGGAGTCAGGCGGTAGTGCAGTGGGTTAAGTGCACGTGGCATGAAACTCAAGGACCGGCTTAAGGATCCCAGTTCTAGCCCCTGGCTCCCCACCTGCAGGGGAGTTGCTTCACAGGCGGTGAAGCAGGTCTGCAGGTGTCTATCTTTCTTTCCCCCTCTCTGTCTTCCCCTCCTCTTTCCATTTCTCTTAGTCCTATCCAACAATGGCATCAATAACAACTATTACAACAATAAAACAAGGGCAACAAAAGGGAATAAGTAAATATTAAAAATTATTTTAAGTAAATAAATAAAAAGGTTGAGTAGTGCTCTGGTCTCTTGCTCACACAACTAACAACAACAACAAAAAGTCAGAGTTTACCAAGGTTAGGGTCATTCAGTGGGACACGCATGCATTATGTGTGCAATATCTGTCCGGGCCACCTCTCCACTACTCCATGGGATGTACCTTGTAAACAAGCCCCTTTGT
Organism: Erinaceus europaeus; assembly: GCF_950295315.1. Classification (NCBI taxonomy): domain Eukaryota; kingdom Metazoa; phylum Chordata; class Mammalia; order Eulipotyphla; family Erinaceidae; genus Erinaceus; species Erinaceus europaeus. Next base: position 70,337,930 of record NC_080177.1, read on the forward strand.
TTTTGCCAGCACCTATGAAACTGGCTAACTAATGTGTTTGCATGGGGGATGGCTCACTGAATAGAGTACACACATTACCACAGCAAGAACCTGGATTCGAGTCCCTGGCCACCAGGTGAGGGCACCTACGGGGGGTGGGGGCTGGACTTCACAAGTATAGCATGTTCTGCAGTATTCTTCACCTCTTGCATTTTATCTGTCTTTCTCCCCTGCTCTCCCTCCGTCTCCATCTGTTTTTTAAGTAAATTTTAAAAATACTTATTTATTTTCCCTTTTGTTGCCCTTGTTGTTTTATTGTTGTAGTAGTTATTATTGTTGTTATTGATGTCAGCTTTGTTAGATAGGACAGAGAGAAATAGAGGAGGGGAAGACAGAGAGGGGGAGAGAAAGATAGACACCTGGGTTATTATTATAATAATATAATATATAATAATATAATAATAAAAATTATTATTAAATAATAAAATATAATAATATAATTAATAAATTATAATTAATAAAATTAATAAATAATAAAATATAATAATATAATTATATATATATATTACAACTTGCTCAGCCACTCATCTGTTGTTGGACACCTGGGTTGCTTCCAAGTTTTGGCTATTACCAGTTGTGCTAATTGTGCTGCTAAGAACATAGGTATACACAAATCTTTTTGTATCGGTGTGTTGGGTTTCTTACATAGCCCTAGGAGAAGAATTTCAGGGTCATAGGGTGAGTCCACTTCTAGCCTCCTGAGAGTTCTCCAGACTTCTCTCCACAGGGGTTGGACCAATTTACATTCCCACCAGCAGTGTGGGAGGGTTCCTTTGACCCCACAACCTCTCCAGTATTTGTTGCTGTTACCTTTTCTGATGTATGGCATTCTCACAGGAGGGAAGTGGTACTTCATTGTTGTCTTTATTTGAATTTCTCTGGAGCATTTTTCATATATTTATTGGCCTTCGAATCTCTTCTTTTTTAAAAAAAAAGGGATTTTATTAATTTATTAATGAGGAAGATAGGAGGAGAGAGAAAGGACCAGACATCACTCTGGCACATGTGCTGCCGGGGTTGAACTCAGGACCTCATGCTTGAGAGTCTAAAGCTTTATCACTGTGCCACCTCCCAGACCACTTTGAATCTCTTCTATGGAGAATATCCTGTTTATATCCTCTCTTTATTTTTGGGTGGGGTCATTTGTTTTCTTCTTATTGAGTTTGGTGAGCTTTTTGTATATTTTGGTTATGAGCTTCTTGTCTGATGCATGACATGAGTCTCCTACCACCACCACCACATTCTCTGAGGAGCAGGATGAGGGGAGAACCATGTGCCCAGGTGATTTGCTGCAATTTATTCTCTCACAGGTGGTACCTGAGTGATGAAAGGCAGTGGTAGCAGAACCTCCTCATAGACCGCTTCTCCCCTTGCCTTCTCTTACTTGCACTGGACGTGACTGAGCCAGCTTTCTCTGGACCAGTCTCTCTTGGGTTTCTCTGATGCTCACTGCTGTAGGAATCTCCACAATCACAGGGAACCATGAGACACTAGGGCCTTCCCCTCAAAGAGAGATGTGACAGAGTTGGTCAAAACTCCAGACTCCTCAGCTCCTACTATGGCCCAGAGGATCAGTGGGGGGGCGGGAGGGGATTGTCCATTGGTGTTGGGCTCTGTTTACTTTTGGAATATGTCAGAAGAATAGACATTAGGGTTTGTGAGGCATAAGAAGGCTACAGAGCTCAAAGACAAGCTTCACCAAGTGAAGTTGGAGTGGACTTCTGGTTGAAAGATTGGCTAATCCAAACTCTGTATAGTTAGGATGTCAGTGCCTGTCACTCTGGCAGAGAATTTGAGGGGAAGGAACATCTTACTTAGACCATCTCTGATAGGTGAGTGTTCTATACATGTGAAAATTTTCGAAGTGGAGGAGCTCTCAAATTTACTTGGCAGACTTTGGTTGCATCACTACCTATTGATATGTAACTGGGGACTTCTCAGGCTGGAAAAGCCATAAGAATTTTCTTGTTTCCACCAAAAGACAACCTGGAAATCTGCTTGGATTCCTAGTCTTGCATAAATAATTGTCAGCCTCTATCTTCTAACTTTGGGTCATGGACAACATCCTTAACCTCCCTGGGTCTCAATTTCCTCGACTAGGAAAGAAAAGAGCGAAACCATGCCATCAGCTGAACATCAGTTCTAGTCCCTCCGGGGGGCTCACACCACACACATGTTCTTCAGTCTACCCAGGCAACATACTACCTGCCCTTGTGCAATTTATTTTCCCCTGGAACTAGACTGTTCGTGTTCAGTCAGTCTGACTTGATTTTCCCCATGTAAAAAAAGAGAATGAATCAGAGAGAGATTTTTTTCCCCTGACTCCAAGGGCCCTCAGAATCACCTAGGCTGACAAATAGAATATTGTTCTGGTGTAGTCCTCCCAGACTCCTTGCTGGGGCTGGTATTTGTAGTTTGATTTGTTTTGATAGGACATGGGAGTTAACGATTCACTCAGAATGGAAGGTGTCTCAGTTGTAAAAAATGCCTTTATACCTATCCAAAATGATCTGTGTACACATGTGTTCCTAGCAGAACAGTTTGTAATAGCTAAAACCTGGAAGCAACCTAGTTATCCAACGACAGATGAGTGGCTGAGCAAGTTGTGGTCTATACACACAATGGAATACTACTCAGCTATTAAAAATGGTGACTTCACCACTTTCAGCCGATCTTGGATGGACCTTGAAAAAATCATGTTAAGTGAAATAAGTCAGAAACAGAAGGATGAATATGGGATGATCTCACTCTCTGGCAGAAATTGAAAAACAAGATCTGAAGAGAAAACACAAGTAGAACCTGAACTGGAATTGGCGTATTGCACCAAAGTAAAAGACTCTGAGGTGGGTGTGGGGGAGAATACAGGTCCAAAAAGGATGACAGAGGACCTAGTGGGGGTTGTATTGTTATGTGGAAAACTAGGAAATGTTATGCATGCAAACTATTGTATTTACTGTTGAATGTAAAACATTAATTCCCCAATAAAGAAATTAAAAAAGAAAAAAAGAAAGAAAATGCCTTTAATGTGACATCACAGTCACAGATGGATGGTTTAATCCCTCTTTGAGTGCGATTCTCCATTGGGTACCACCCTCATCCTTTAATGGGAAGATATCCTGATTCTGTCTCATTGGAACTTCCAAGCTGAAAAACAGTGTGGTTCTTATATGCAAGGCAGACAGCTATACAGATTAGTGCAAAAGCACTGGAAACTATCCTGTCTTCTGCAGGGAGTCGTTGTATCATTGACATTGTGAACAAGCACTAGTCAGACAGATGAGCAAGAAATTAGGTACGATGGTGACATGCCTCTCCCAGATGCAAAGCTGACAATAGTTCAGGAATAGATCAGCTGAGGATCCCAGATGGCCACTGGCCCATTCCTCTCTAAAGATGTGAATGGAAGAGGGAAGAGGAAGAGATTCCCTAACAGAGAATTACTGATCAAGAATTTTGTAATGAGTTTTCTTTTAACATATTCCAGTGTTACAGATAAGGAAACTGAGGCTCCCATGACTTATATGGTTTGACCAAGGTCATGGCTCTTGTAAGTGGCAGAGACAGAATAAAAAGCAGGCCTTTCTTCCTTTTTAAAATTTTAATTAATTAATTAATTAATTTTATTTATAAAAAGGAAACATTGACTAAACCATAGGATAAGAGGGGTACAACTCCACACAATTCCCACCACCAGAACTCCTTATCCCTTCCCTTCTCCTGGTAGCTTTCCTATTCTTTAACCCCCTGGAAGTATGGACCCAAAGTCATTGGGGAATTCAGAAGGTGGAAGGTCTGGCTTCTGTAATTGCTTCCCTGCTGAACATGGACATTGGCAGGTCAGTCCATACTCCCAGCCTGCCTCTCTCTTTCCCTAGTGGGGTGGTATTCTGGGGAAGCGGAGCTCCAGGACATATTAGCAAGGGTCTCCATTTTGTAGATAGCTAGTAGGCCTATTTTAATTGTATTCCAAAGGGCCTGTTGCTATAATAGTTTTTTCTTCTTCCTCTTCTTCTTCTTCTTCTTCTTCTTCTTCTTCTTCTTCTTCTTCTTCTTCTTCTTCTTCTTCTTCTTCTTCTTCTTCTTCTTTCTTCTTCTTTTTTCCCCCCTGAGCCTGAAATCTGATATGCAGGTGGATCCAAGTTATTGTCTGGGGAGATGATGTCATGACTGGATAAAGGACCAGAAAGCTGGATCAGGGAAGAGAGTAGCTCCCTAATATGGGAAAGGGGTATAAATGTTGTTGACTGTAAACCCCATCAATTTGATGTGATCTGGAACCCATATTCAGCTTAGGAGCCTCTGCATCCCTGTAGATCTGAGCTCACATTCTGTGGACATGAGTAGGAACATTCCAAGCTGCCCCAATATCAGGACCCATCTTCCTCAGGTGTAGCATAGAGTATGCTGTCCAGCCTCCCTTCAGAGGATGGAACATTCTCTACTGTTGTTGATCCAAGTTGAGGGCAAGGTCCTAAGGGGGCCCACAAAGGGGTCTATTTTGTTGTTCCTTATTGAGATGACCAGTAACAATGGAGAGAGGGATTTATTCAAGTTCTAGGCCCATCATGTCTGTTTGGGAATCTCAGGACTCCTTGAAAAGCAGGCTTTTCTATTATACACACAGCTTTCACTGAATTGTGATCATAATGGATTTGCAAAGAAGGAATCTGTGTTAGTATTCTCCTTCTGACATAGACAGCAGGGGAGAGAGTCCTCTTTCTTGACATTAATCTCAAAGTTTAAACTATATCCCCAAACCTATTTCCATGAATAGTATAACAAGGGTATGTCATGTATTCATTGATCCAAAATAAGCTTGAATGGAGTTATATATTGGTGTTACCATTTTACTAATTAAACATATATTTATGTATAACCAGCCCCCATTTATCAGTATGTTGGTAGCAGTCCTAAATTCTAGTCTGATACTCTGATGATACTGAAGTATTGCTAGTTGAATAAGGTTCTACATGCTATTTGGAGAAGTACCTTTTTATATTTTATCCTTAATGCTTGATGGTTGAAAGTTCTAGAAGGTGACTACTGGATAATTACAGTCATCAAAGCTCACTGCTGGGAATATTATACTTTTAGTGGAGGAATCTTGTGTGTGTGCCAAATTCTACTAGGTAAGCAGCTAACCTATAGGTAAGGCCAGTCCTGACCTAAAGGAGGAATTCAAATGTAAATCATGGTTGGTTTCATTCTTATTATAATTATAATTTTTGTTTTCCCCAAAGCATTGCTCAATTTTGGCTTATGGTGATGCTGGAGATTGAACCCAAAACCTTGTAGCCTCAGGCATCAACGTCTTTTGCATAACCATTATGCTATTTCCCCAGCTCCTTGCTCTGTTTTTGATGTTTGAGAAAAACTTCAAAATGGAACAAGAATGCTGTCCTTCTGGTAGTTTCTGAGAAGCCAATTCTAGTACCTTTATCAGTTGTGTGTGGTACACCCTTAACCTCAGGCACAGAAGAATTTCTTGTAAGAAGTTCTGAAAGAATGAACCCTCAAAAAAAAAAAAAAGGCTTCACTGGGTTCTCCCCCAGTGTGTATTTGAGAAGAAGTCAGCGACCTCAATGGAACATGGGGTGAACTAGGAGAGATGACAGACCTTCAGCACAGAAGGTTCTGCTGTCAGTAACAGCGTCTATCAGTAGTCCAGCCATTAGGTGTGACACTAGTGTTCCCTGAGTTCCCAACTGATTCAGGAGTGTCAGAGAGGATGGTAAATTGCTGAAGCTGCTGACAGAAATGGCCTCTGGGTGAACTGAAGTGGAACCAAGTAGCATTCTACTGGGAATTTTGGAGAGTGGAAGATAGTGCCAAGTGGCATGGGAGGTGTTCTCCCATCCCATTAGCAAGGATGTAGCTAAGAAAATGCAGTCTAATGATGCATGCCTGAAACTTGTATACTGGTACAACACAATTATTCCTTCAATAATAATTTTGAGTCATGCAAAAATAGCAAGATTTTTTTTACCCCAACAGTAGTTAAAAGAAAACAAATATTTGTCATGGAAATAAGTAATTACACTATTTACCTTTAGGGTGGTGCTAGGGATTGAACAGGAGAGATCCAGGCCTCCGATCTGAAATCTATTTGCATAGCCATTATGCTGTCTCACCAGCCCTGCTCTACTACTGAATGAATTTGTAACTGCTTCTCAGTGTACAGAAGTGCAGACTTGTTTGAGAACGGATATAGTAAACACTACATGCTATAGCTGACACAAAGACAATTAGATATAATGTTTATAGGAAAGGTATTTTCAAGATTTATTATTTATATCCCTTGATTGGGGAGAGAGAATTGACAAGACAGTTGTCACCTGTGTGCACTTCCTTATCTCCCTGTGATAGATGGCTGCCTACCACACCCACCACCAACTGCAGTCCTCCTCCTTCATCATGCTATAGTCCCCACATCTTTTCAGCCCTCCTCTTTCTTCCCTCTCTAAAGTCCCTGGCTTTCCTGCTTACTGGTGGCCTGTCCAGGCCCACTCCTCATTCTCTCTGAGGTCGTGTGGGAAGAAGAATGAGTTGACGGACCCCCCAGGGAGCTGTGGGCGGCTCAGGGCTGCGCCAGGCAGGGGCTGTACATTAAAAGTCAGTCACTGGGATCCTGCTCTTTGTGATGTCAGACATAAGAACAAATCTCTCACAGTGTCCCACACTAGTTCTTTTCAATTTATTTCCATCTGTGATCCACTTTGGCTAGGCAAATCATACCCCACGGGCCCTTCCCGCCCTGGCTTTCCTTTGCTAATGTAAAATAAGCTCGTTGAAATGAATAAGGAGGATGGTATTGCTTTGGCTCTAACACTAATGAGCGCTTTCACTTTGTCCTAGTGTAAATATTAAAGTTACCAGACAGCCCAGGGACTGACTAATTATTTTAAAGTCCTAAAGTGCTTGCAGAGTGTCCAAAATTCTACACAGCGGAGCTTTGTCCTTATGTAGTTCCGAGATTCTTCGGCTCTGTAAAATCAGTCTTCAGGTTGCCTGCAGGTACCACAAGAAGAAGCTACTCATGGAACCGGAAGACGTCAGCACTGGACAAAGTAGCAGGCCACCCCTGACTTTGTGGATAGAAAACTGAGATAGGAAGGAAGCTACTACAATCTCATCACTAGCTCTGGAGGGTCCAGAAAAGACTAAGAATGTAAGATTGAGGGTGGAGGAGATAGCATAATTGTATGCAAAAGAACTTTCATGCCTGAGGCTCCCAAGTTCCAAGTTCAACCCCCAGCACCACTGTAAGGCAGAGTTGAGCTGGGCTCTGGTTTATCTCACTGTATCTTTCTCTCTGTATGTCTCACTCATTAAAGTAAAAAAAAGTCTATCCTAAAAAAGTAGGAGGGTGGAGGGTAGAGAGCATAATGGTTATGCAAACAGACTCTCATGCCTGAGGCTCCAAAGTCCCAGGTTCAATCCCCCGTACCACCATAAGCCAGAGCTGAACAGTGCCCTCGGTTAAAAAAAGAATAATAATAAAATTTTAAAAAATAAATAAAAACGAAGGCAAGATTGCTTTCTCTGACTGGGTCTTCTCACTCCCCCTCTTGCAGGGGACCCTGATTAACTGAGCTGGAGGCATTTTTTACAGTGTTCAGTATGATTTCAGTCCCACAAGAGCATCTTTGTACCTCTGCTGGCCTTCTCTTTGCTCCAAGCTTACACAGTGTCTATCTATCAGTAGATTTGCTCCACAGGGTGCTTGCTTGTAGAAACCTGTACTTAACTCCATTTTGTTTGGAAATTATTGGTAAAGCAGTTTGTCTCCCTTACGGTTTTCCTTCCTTCCTTCCCTCCCTCCCTCCTTCCCTCCCTCCTTCCTTCCTTCCTTCCTTCCTTTTTTGAAAGAGAGGCAGAAATTGATAAATATTAATGGTCTTTGTCTTGCTTTTTTTGAGCTCCCCCATTCTAATTCTCATACTAACAGAGTATTGGTCTAAGTGGATTTAAGTATTTAAGCAATCAAATAGGTTTTCAGAATGATTGAATTGAGTTGAGGTTGTGTGTGTGTGTGTGTGTGTGTGTGCACGCGCGCGTGTGGCCAAACACCATTCTCTGGTCAGTTTAAATTCCTCCTTCTACCTCTCAGTGTTAGATATCGTCTCCCCTCTTCTGCCATTTTAGGTGCAAAAATTTAACGTAATCTTTACCAGAGCACTGCTCAGCTCTGGCTTATGGTAGTACAGGGGATTGAACCTGAGACTTTGGAGCTCTCAGGCACAAGAATCGTTTTGCATAACCATTATACTATGTACCTCTACCCTGCATAACCATTATGCTATCTCTCCCACCCTCCTCCATTGTAAACGATCTTGAGACCCCTTGTTAAGGAACTGGCTGTTATAATGTCCCAGTTTGTAATCACAGCAGTACCAATAAGTGTGTCACCAATACGCTTAGTTTCATCAGCACTGAGTTGTGATTGTTTAAAAAAATCATATTTTTAAAAGAATGATAGCTTTGTTTAGATTTTAAAGTCTTTAGGGTATTTTTCATTTTTTCCAAGTAACAGTGCCAATTTATATATAATTCCTATCTCATTTTTGATTTCTATGAGACTAATACTTAAACCATTGATATATCTCTGTATATATCTGTATTGCATCATATGTATATCTATATGTTAGGCGTATCAAACTTTGTTACACAAATCATACTTTTTTTTTATTAGTGTATTATTGAAATTTTCCTTACAACATTTTGTGGCATTCAGGAAGCTTTTAACTTGATGAACTCAAATATATATATTTCTCTGCCATGTTTGATTGTCTTTACATGAGACATTCCCTATCCAGTTTTGAGGGAGGAGGCAGCCTTGGGGTTAGATGAATGGCTTGTGTCGGAAGGCAGACTTGAGGCTGGGATTAGAGGCCGATTATATTAGTTGCTTTAATAGCCAGGTGTCTTCTCACTACTAACGTGCTGCAGGAACTCCCTCTGGGTACGACATATGGCGCCATTTTCCCTTCCTGTGATAAGTCTTCTCACAGGACTAAAAAAGAGAATGAGACTGTAGGCTGATAGTGAGAGACTGCAAAAGTCTGTTTAATTAGATTAATGCACAAAGGGAGCAGACACTGGGTCTCCCATTTCTATAAGAAAAATGATACAGGGGCCAGCTTGACTCCAGTGTCATATCTTGAAGGAAATAATTCGCACGACAGTTGTTGGCACTGTCCAGAGGAGACATGGAAACTCAGGATGGATATAATGTTCAATTACCGGAAAGGTCTTTGTTGAGAGGTGGTAAGTAAGTTCTTGGTGGTTTGTTAGAATTTAGGAAAAATGTGCAACTCCGCTCTTACTCAAGTCCTTTAATTTACCACATTCTCAGCAAGCAAGTTTGTTGTCAATAACTCGGCTTCCAAAGTATCACAGTAAGCAGGGGGAATGAATGCCTTAGGCAGGGACTAAAAGAGCAAATAAATGGACGTTTCGGCTTAAGTCTGAATCTTGTTTAACTTTCTGGGGAGGCTAAGAACATCCACTTGCTGACCTCACTTAAATATGTGGCTCCTCTAGCCAATATCAAGCCCTACCACCACTCCAAAATCATTTGAAAAGCAAGCAGCCTTATAAAAGCAGTCCAATATGATATTTATAAAAAGATCTATTTGTTCACTTTTGTTTTCTCGAACTAGAGCACCGCTCTTGCACGTGTGGTGATGGAGGTCGATCCAGAAACTTGACGCCCATTATTCTGGTGCTCAGCTAGTGGAGTTATTTCCTCAGCCACCATTTGTCTTTATGAAGGAAAACGGGAATGAGGGTTGAGGGGAGGAAGGCTGGAGCCCCACTCAGCTTTGATTTATACATTGTTGGGGATCAAACCTGGGGCATCAGCTTTATGAGTCCTGGCCTTAACTCCTTGGTCAGGAATTTATTTTTTGAAGGGAAGTTGTTAATGAACTGGAAAAAGTTGGTAGAATTTGCTAATTTTAATAAAGACACAAAATGAAGCCGAAAGGAAGAAATGAATCTGGAAGCCCCCTTGCAATTTTTTTAAAATGAAAAATACAAAATACAAAACAAGTAATGTTGCACAGTTAACTTCAACTCAGCAAGCATACTCCTGTGGACTACAGAATGAAATAGAGAGAAAATATTAATTTATTTTTAAAAATTTAATTTTAATGTGATAGCTACATACACACACACACACAGACACACACACACACACACAGATTCACCAGATCACTGCTTAGCTCTGGTTTATGGTGGTGCTGGGCATTGAACCTGGGACCTCAGAGTCACAGGCAAGTCTTGTACAACCATTACGTTATCTCTGTGATCCTGAGAAAGTCTTGTTGACCTCCTGAGAGCAAGATGCAAAAGAGACTAGACAGCAGAGACAGGTGTGTGTGTGTGTGTGTGTGTGTGTGTGTGTGTATTCATCTACAAAGGAATATATAAAGTGTTATTTTGGTGAGGATTGTGTCTCTCAGATAACTATATGAGTTCAAATTCTGATTATAATCCCTATAGTGAATTTGAGTGATTTATGTAATCATTTAAGGCTTGGTTTCATCATTTCTGAAATGGGAATAACAGGACTAGTATAGTAAAGTTTAAGGTAAGTTGCAGTGTAAAGTGTGTGTAGGCATAGAAAATGCTAGCCGCGTTACACATCTCTAAGAAAGGTGGATTTTGCTATTTGCATATGAATATGAATAAGTATATAGCAGCATAAAACAAAAGGAGTTGAAGTGCAATGATTCAGGGAACATACATTCTTATTATAAATACTAAAGATTATGTGAGATTTTAAAAGGGCTTTACTTGAAATTTCTGAAGACTTCCCCCAACCTCCTATATAATTCCCACTCCAGAGGTTGCTATTAAGAGGAAATCATTGTTGCGGTTTGGGTTCTTCTGCTGTGCAATATTTGGGGTTTATATTGCACAATATTTTCATTACTATAAATGGAGTCATACTCTGTATATTGTTTGGAAGTTTGCTGCTTCCATTCAAACAGAACATTTTCAATATTTCCCCCTCTCTCTTTTTAAAATTTTCCCTCTTAGATACAAATTCACATCATTCTTTTTTTAAACTACACGTAATAGGGTTACGATAATTTACTAAGCCATCTTTTTTTTCCTTTCTTTTTTCTTTTTTGCCACCAGGGTTATCACTGGAGCTCATGCCAGTACAATGAATCCATGGCCCCTTACAGCCATTTTATTTTTAATCTGACAGGACAGAGGGAAATTAAGAGGGGTGGAGAGGTAAGAAGGAAGAGAGAAAAATAGACACCTGCAGACCTCCTTCACCACTTGTGAAGTATACCCCCTGTAGGTGGGGAGCGGGGGCTTGAACCCAGGTCCTTATACATAGTGATATGTGTTTTTAATCAGGTATGCCACTGCCCAACCCCCACTATGCCACTTTTTGCTATATGTTTGTGTTATTTCCATCTTACTGTGAGTACATATTACTCAGCTCAACTCATTGTTCATTCTTCCTTGTGATGTACTGAGTCCAGTGTAGTGAGGGTAGACTAGGGCTGGGGCTCTGTAGTTGGGTCACAGTAAATTCATTTAACCTGAGTATTCTTCAATAAACTTTTATGTTCTCATAGGAAAGATACCTCCACCTCTGATGTTTGCCTCACTGCCAGAGCACAACATGCCACTGATTATTTTTTACTGCATATTGTACTCTAAACAACTAATTTCATTGTTGGTTTCCTAACCAAACCATCTATTATGTCCCAAATTTCATTTTTGTTTATGAAATTACTGCATATTTAGTGGATGGAAGATTTGGAGATTACAAAAGAGTAGAAGAAAATATTTAATTATCTGGTTCTCATAAATTGAAATACTCAGCACTGAGCTATTCAATAATAAGATGTTCCCCTAGGGAATTAAAAATTATGATTTAATAACACCTAATTTTAGCAATCTATTTTTTGCTATGCTGTTTTGAAATTAACAAGATAATAAATTATGACTTTGTATATCAAACATTGAGATCATTTAAGTTTTTGGTAGGAGGATTTGGAAAACTAGGCGTTTATGAATTTACATGATAGTGACAAAGACAACTTTCAATATTTTTCTAAGGTCTTGTTTTCTTTAGTAGTGCCTCCATTTTGATCAGAGATGAGGCTATCATTCTTCTCCTTATTATCATTATTTGCCTCCAGGGTTATTGCTGGGCTCAGTGCCTGCACTATGAGTCCACTGTGGTGGTCATTTTTTCCATATTGTTGTTGTTATTGTTATTGCTGTTGTTGTTGGATAAGACAGAAATCGAGTGAAGAGAGGAAGACAGAGAGAGAGAGAGAGAGAGAGAAACATAGACACCTGCAGACCTGCTTCACCATTTGTGAAGCGACCTCCCTGCAGATGGGAAGCTGGGGGCTCAAACCGGAATCCTTACGCTAGTCCTTGCGCTTTGTGCCATGTGCGCTTAACGCACTGCACAACCGCCTGGCCTCCAGCTATCATTAAAGACATTTCTAAGACGCCCATAGAAACTGTAGTAAGAGCAGAGATAACTTTAACATGGAAAGGATTTCCATGGATCAAAGATTGTGGTGGTAGGGTGGTGTTTGGAATACTGAGACAGTATAGATAAGTTCCATATAAAGGCAGGTATATATAGGCTAAAATGTTACTTATACTTTATAATAATCACATTTGGGAAGTGAGTATCTGAAGCTTTTTATGAGAAGTAGAAATATGTTTTCAGTGGAATGATAGGAAAAAGTATATACTTGGACAGTATGAATTACATGAAATGCAAATGGTGTGATATCCAAGGTAACCCATATGTCATGGGCAGAATTGGTAATACTGTGGTTCTTTTTTTTTTTTTAAAGATATTTATTTATTTATTTATTTATTTATTTATTTATTTATTTATTCATGAGAAAGATAGGAGGAGAGAGAAAAAACCAGACATCACTCTGGCACATGTGCTGCTGGGGATCAAACTCGGGACCTCATGCTTGAGAGTCCAAAGCTTTATCACTGAGCCACCTCCTGGACCACAATACTGTGGTTCTTACTAACCAAATTAGAATTTGATTAATTTCCATTGTTTAAGTGAGCTGCAAATTGTATTTGATTCTGACACATAGCCAAGTAATGGTGTCACTTTAACTTGTAAGGGACTATTTGTTGTTGTTATGTGGTGATCTCTCTTTTGTTTCATAAAAATATCTGTTAAGAGATATTGATTACTATTTTCTTTCTTTCTTTCTTTCTTTCTTTCTTTCTTTCTTTCTTTCTTTTTTTCTTTCTTTCTCTTTTTTTTTCTGCCACCAGGGTTTGCACTGAGGCTTGGTGTCTGCAGGAAGAATCCATTGCTCTTGGCGACCATTTTCCCAGCTTTATTTTGATAGGACAGATAGAAATTAAAAGGGATAGGGGAGATAGAGAAGGAGAGAGACAGAGAGACACTTGCAGTATTTACTTCACTACTTGTGAAACTTCCCCTTGCAGGTGGGGAAAAGTCTCGAACCTGGGTTCTTGCACACTGTAACATGTGCACTTGGTCAGGTGTGCCTCTGCTCATCCCCTATTCCCCACATTGATTACTTTTATTATTTTCAATAATCACAAAATCTCAAATTGTTTTATGTATTTTAATGTTAACATTCATTATGAAATAACTGGTTCCCAAACTCATTCTAGAATGTGCAAATATATGACCTTTAAATAGTTGTCACATACAACTTGGTGTCATGAAGAAAGGTAAACAATAGATTTTTAAAAATTTTATTTATAAAAAGGAAACACTGACAAACCATAGGATAAGAGGGGTACAACTCCACACAATTCCCACCACCAGAACTCTGTATCCCATCCCCTCCCCTGATAGCTTTCCTATTCTTTAACCCTCTGGGAGTATGGATCAAGGTCATTGTGGGGTGCAGAAGGTGGAAGGTCTGGCTTCTGTAATTGCTTCCCCACTGAACATGGGTGTTGACAGGTCAACACACTCCCAGCCTGCCTTTCTCTTATCTTAGTTGGGCAGGGTTCTGGGGAATCAGAGTTTCAGGACACACTGGTGGGGTCATCTGTCCAGGGAAATCTGGTTGACATCATGCTAGTATTTGTGACCTGGTGACTGAAAAGAGAGTTAAGATGTAAAGCCAAACAAGTTGTTGACTAATCATGAGCCTAAAGGCTGGAATAGTGCAGATAAAGAGTTGGGATAGGGGTTGGGGGTCTCTGTTTTGTAGGTAGTTAGTAGGCCTATTTTAGTTATATTCCAAAGGGCCGGTGGTTATACTAGTTTTTTTTTTTTTCCTGAGCCTGAAATCTGATATTGAGGTGGATCCAAGTTATTGTCTGGGGAGATGATGTCATGACTGGAAAAAGGACCAGAAAGCTGGATCAGGGAAGAGAGTAGCTCCCAAGTATGGGGAAGGTGTGTAAATATTATTGGCTGTAAACCCCATTGATTTGATGTGATCTGGGGCCCATATTCAGCTTAGGAGCCTAAGTGACCTCTGCATCCCTGTAGATCTGAGCTCACATTCTGTGGTCATGAGTAGGAACATTCCATGCTGCCCCAATATTAGGACCCATCTTCCTCAGGTGTAGCATAGAGTATGTTGTCCAGCCTCCCTTCAGAGGATGGAACATTCTCTACTGTTGTTGATCCAAGTTGAGGGTAAGGTCCTATGGGGGCCCACAAAGGGGTCTGTTTTGTTGTTCCTGATTGAGATGACCGGAGGTAAACAATAGTTTTATCAGACCGGGTGGTGGCGCACCTGCATGCGAGTACACATTACCATGCATAAGGACCCAGGGTTAATCAATGGGAATTGTGTGGATTGTACCCCTCTTATCTCATTGTCAATATTTCCATTTTATAAATTTAAAAAAAACCACTCTAGAAAAGACAAATCTAAAAAAAAAGTGGGGGAAAAAAAGAAAAAAAAATGACCTCTGGGAGTGATGGCTTTGTAGTGTAGGCACCGAGCCCCAGCAATAACCCTGGAGGCAATAAATAAATAAATAAACTAATTAAATAGCGGAAAATGGAGTCATCACGAGTTATTTGTCAATATGCAATCAGTACTATATACACTATCCATAAGCCTGTTCTCTGCAGACTTCTTTTTTTCACAGATCACTTAGCCACAGCTTATTAGAAATAAACATAATAGTAATTATGAAATAAGTAATGTTTCATTAAAAATTAAAACATTTCTTTCAATATTGTGCTGTTGACACATAGTAAATTGATTGGCCTTGTAATGAATAGATTAACAGTGCCATAAGAATTTATTTTTGAACAAAGGAAAAATAACAGTGACAGAAATCCTACTCAAACCCAGAAGAATTAAGCTTATAGATAAAGCTTAACTCGAGTCGGGCGGTAGCGCAGCGGGTTAATCACACTTGGCGCAAAGCACAAGGACCGGCGGAAGGGTCCCGGTTGGAGTCCCCAGCTCCCCACCTGCAGGGAAGTCGCTTCACAGGCAGTGAAGCAGGTCTGCAGGTGTCTATTTTTCTCTCCCCCTCTCTGTCTTCCCCTCCTCTCTCCATTTTTCTCTGTCCTATCCAGCAACGACGACATCAATAACAACACAATCATAACTACAACAACAATAAGAAAACAAGGGCAGCAAAAGGGAATAAATAAATATAATTTTTTTTTAATTTAAAAAGTGAAAAAATAAAGCTTAGCAACACACTTCTACTTTTCATTTTAATTCAAAATTGTTGATTTATTTTCAGCAGAAAGAAACATGCATTTCATTAAATTAAAAATCATTAAAGTTTTATTGGTATTGAAGTTTTGTTCATATTAAGTTCTATTTTTAATGGGTGATGCAAAAATAAAAAACCCACAGATCTTAAGTATTGTGCTTTGTTTTTATATCTTTAAATACAATGATTTTTAGAAGTAATTCAGTCAATATAGGGCTCTGTGGAAATTTTAATATATCCCTGACCAGTGGTGAGAAACATATTTGTATCTGATTCTCCTCTTGCAATTAGTTTCCTCCTCTCTTCGCTTGCTCTTCTGTGGCCAGTTACTATGGTAGACAATGTGACTGGGATCCCATGTGATAGAAATGCAGTCAGCAGGCAGGTGCCCAGGAGATCTGGAGCAGCTACAGCACCTGTGTGGAGGCCTGGGACTTTGAAATCAAGGTTCATGGTGTGTCTGCAGGTGCAGAAGTATTTCCTGAACTGCTTCACGAATCCTCCACTCCAGTCCTCCTTTCTCTCAACTGATAAAGCCTTTCTTGTACTTACCATTCAAAGGCAAGCACTGATTGGATCAAACAGTTCAGTATAAAGTTCTCCACATGTAGGATGTAGAGGGTCTTGTTGGGGTACATTCATATCAGATGTCTCTTAACTCAGTGCCTGAAAAACTCTGCTTTCTAGTAAAATATCTGAATATTCTGGGGCCAGGTGGTGGTGCACCTGATTAAGCGCACTTGTTATAATGCACAAGGGCCTGAGTTCGAGCCTCCGGTCCCTACCAGCAAGAGGAAAGCTTCACAAGTGGTGAAGCAGGGCTGCAGGTGTTTCTGCTTGTCTCCTTTTCTATCACCCCTTTACTCTCAATTTCTGGCTGTCTCATCAAATAAATAAAGATAATAAGAAAAATGATTAAGAAAATATATCCATATTCCTCAAACATAACTAGGTTAATGGGCAGTAGCCCACAGGATGCCTGGTGTGGGCCAGGGAAGGTCACCTGTAGGTTTTGAGTTAGACATAGAACTCTTTTGTTTCTCTGAGTGATCTTTTGGGTATCCTACATCTTTGGCCATGGCAATGCAACATCTTGGTGTCCTCTCTGACGAACATCTCTCTAGGCTCAGAGTTAAGGATGATGATGGTTCATCTCTTTTGAAAGCTCAAATCCATTTGGAAGAATGAATCCAACACTGGAAAAGAGGCTTTCTCTCTCTCTCTCTCTCTCTTTCTCTCTCTCCCACCCTCTAGTGTTTATTCTATGTCTCTGTCTCCAAAAGCACTCCTGATAGATTCAGGTGCATATTCAGTCTTTGGGAGACAAGTTCACTGTGTACCCCAACAACGGTCTCTATGACCCTCCAAAATCAGCGATCAGTTGTTGTCCCAAGGTCATTGGTGAGCTTTCCCAGGCCCTTCTACTTTTCCTTCTTCCCATAATCTCTTACCTCTGAGTTCCAGTGTGAAGACAAGAGTCTTATGAATTATGCTACTTAACTTGGTAATGCTGACAACCATGTTTCCTAAGATCCCCCTCACTCTGTATTAGAAATGTCCCCAAAATGCAATTTTATAAGATCTAGGAGGCAGAAGCTAAGTCGCAATATGTCTTGAGAGGAACTGTGGCCTTGTACAGTGATAGGTGCAAACATGCTAGGCAGCTCCCACAACTTCCTTGTTCTCTATTTTATGCCCAGTTATCTTTTCTGATTTTGACCCTGCTAACTCACAGTGACTCCTGATCCATCACCAGATGATTGGCTGTGGATCCATAGGAGTGACAGCTTTCCCCCACGCCTCTCAATGAGCTCACCGTCCCACCTAAGTTGACTTAGGTTCTTGGCTTTTTCTTCAAGCCTCCAGTTTGCCTTTCTGTGCTACTGCTTCACGTAGGAAGGTTAATGGCCCCTTTTTTTTTATTCTTTTCCAGACTATTCTCCAACTCTTGCATATTTTAAAGATCTAATTCCTTTAGTGAGTTCTTATTTCTTTGTCCCAGATCACTCACAATGGCCTTACTAGCCTGGTTGCCCCTTGAAAGGCACCTTGACTGGTCTTGGAATGGATTCAGAAAAACAGAACCACAAATATGGGAAATTGGCACTAATTCTCCCACTTGACTAGGCATTAATGACCTCATTATCACTGACATTGGGACGGTAGTAGTTTCTGACATCATGTGCCTATAGAAGAGAAGGGGTTGGATTACTAAGTATCTGCTAACTGTAAACGTGCCTAGTGGAAATGAAGAGTATAAAGACTGTGGACTGACGCCAAACTTTGTAGAGAAATTGTTAGGAGAAAGTAATGAATTCAGAGCAATGCATTCTCATCTTAAGGTCTCAGCTCCAGGAACGTTTCTGTGGCTGCCCTTGTTTCTCATAGCTTGAGAAGTCTGGTATTTCTGAAAATCAAACCCAAAGGTTAATCCTGGGAGTAGCAGAATCACAGTGCCAATTTAATTCAAGGTCTCCTGTGGCTAAAATTAAAGCATCGATTGGGATAGAGTTTAGACTCTGAGCATTAAGATGAGAATGTGGGGGAGGGCAGATTCTGATGAAATGGAGGCCTTCAGTGTCCTATGCTTATAGAAGCTGCTTTTCCATCCTTGTCCAAGAAGTGTTGACCCTATTGAATGAAGAACTTGTAATTACCTACCCTGAGGGGGCAAATAATAAGACACCTCAACACTTTCTCATTGTTTCTGTATATCCAACCAGACTCAAGTCCTGGCAGGTCCCTTGAAAGCAGGTATTATTGATGATAGTGAGGTAGTGTGCAGATCAAAATAGTTATGATTTTTTTCTCTAATTTTATGATCAAAAGTTTATACTGCAATTACTTTTACTGCCTCTCCCCAAATATTCTCTCAGTAGCCATGGGTTCTTGTATTGGGGGAGGGACAATGACCAGACTTCTGGGAGGATTTCTGGACTCTGAAATGATAAGAAGTCTTGGAAACCCAATATACTATTCTTGGCTACTTATCAAAATAGAAGTTTTCTGAGACTGAATGATTTATGGTATTTGACTCTGATCCATCTCACAGTGCATATAGCTGGGCTCTGGACTCGTTCTCACTATTTTCCAAGGTTTAGAATGACTAATTGAAAGAGACACACTCAACAAACAATAGAATTCCTGTGCTGGCTACCTGACTTGTGGGACAAGGACAGACAGATGACATGTGATCTGCCTCTGTATTCCAATATAGTCAACTCAAAGTAATACTATTTTTTTTTCTTGGAGAAATTATAGATAATAATATTTCCTTAAAAAATTTAAAATACTGGGGCTGGGTGGTGGCACACCTGGTTGAGTGCACATGTTGCAATGCACAACGCAAAGACCCGGGTTCGAGCCCTCAGTTCTTACCTGTATGAGGAAAGCTTTGTGAGTAGTGAAGTAGTGTGTGGCAGGTGTCTCTCTGTCTCTTTCCCTTCTTTATCACCTTCTTCCCTCTCAATTTCTAGCTATCTCTATCCAATAAATAAATAAAGATAATTAAAAAATTTAAATTAAAAAAAGAATTTAGAAGATGCAGGGCTGGTGATTCCCAATCTTCAGACAATTTACTGATTTGGTCTGAGCAGAAAATATTTGGTTTGTAAGGGATGATGAAAGTTTGTTGTAAGCTTACTAAGATGGAGGACACAATGAAGTTTCTGTTCCGGCTGTGGTTTCACTGTGGAGATAAATCAACAGAACCCCTAATATTGGATTTGGTTACTGATAGGAAAAAGATAATATCCCCTTCTGTATATCTGTTAACAGAAACTATCTGAAGCATTTTTATTTAATCCCAAAGGGCCAGAAATAGACCTTTATTTTTTTGTCAATAGTACACACATATTTTCTTCCACAGATAATTGATTACTTCTTCATTCACTAGAACATCACATGAATTCTAGAGTAAATGTAAATAAATAAATAATAAATAAATAAATTTCTCAATAATTAACTAACTAAATAAATAAATGAAGGCTAGCAAGCTAGTTCACAAGGATGGTGTCTGTATGAACTAGGCCCAAGCCCAGCCTCCGCTGGGTAGGGCTTTGAACTTCAGCAGCACATAGAAGGTGTCATGGCAGTGGAAAAGCTTCTGTGCTGTGATGTCTTTGCTCTTCTCTCTTTCTGTCTGAGTGAAGAAATGACTTGTGAGCAGTGAAATCATGGTAAGTTCAAGGTCTTGGTTCTGTCAAAAGAAGAAAAAAAATTCCAGCAGCTGGGTAATGGCATACCTGGTTAAGCACACATAGTATGAAGTGCAAAGATCCAGGTTCCAGAGCCCGGCCCCTACCTGAAGGGGAGTCGCTTTACAAGTGTTGAAGCAGGTCTGCAGGTGTCTCTCTTTCTCTTTCCCTCTCTATCTCCCCCTCTTTTATCAATTTCTCTCTGCCCTATCAAATAAAATGGAAAAAATGGCCACCAGGAGCAGTGGATTCACAGTGCTAGCACCGAGCCTCAGAGATAATCCTGGAGACAACAAACAAACAAACAAACAAAAAATTCCCTCAATAATTGTTCTTGGGTTTCTAAGGTGTGGGACAAACTGAATTCCTTTTTTTATTCTTTTGTTTTTTATTATTTTAAATTAAAACCATTCCCACCACCAAAGGTCTGTGCCCCTCACCCTTCTGCTCTCTCCCGTCTCCCATCCCCTGCCCCCGACCCCGTGAAGCTGAGCATCTACTCTCACTCTCCAGAGATTTTTACTTTGGTGCTATACTCCAAACTCAGTCAGATCCTGCTTTGAGTTTCCCGTTCTGTTCTTTCTCAACTTTATCAGTGGGATCATCCCATATTCATCTTTGTCTTTTTGACTTACCTCACTTACCATAATTCCTTCTAGTTCCATGCAAGATGGGTCAGAGATGGTGGGTTTATTGCTCTTAATAGCTGAGTAGTATTCCATTGTGTATATATACTACAGCTTTCTCAGCCATTCATCTGTTGTTGGGCACCTGGTTTGCTTCCAGGTTTTAGTTATCACAAATTGTGCTGCTGTGAATGTACATGTTCACACATCTTTTTGGTTGGGTGTTATGGAGCCCTTAGGATATCTCCCTTTTACAAGGTTAACATTAGTGTGCTACATCTGGTCCCTCCTACTATTAGGAAAAAGGCACAGAGAGTCTTTAAACAAACAAAAATGGAAAAACCGTCTGATCCAGCAATAGTACCTGTAGGTATATATGCAAAGGACACGAAAATACTAATTTGGAATAACACATGTATTCCCAAAGCTACTTTATTCACAATAGGAAAGGTATGGAAACATCTAGATGTCCATCAGTGAACGACTGGGTGAAATTGTGAGTTCTACAATCAATGGAACACTAATCTGTGATTGAAAAAGATGATACTGTGTTTTTCAGGAGAAAGTGGATGGAATTGGAGGTTATTATGTTTAGTGAAGTAAGTAGGGAGATAGAAGACAACTACCAGATGGTTTTGCTCATGTGAAGTATATAGATAACTTATTTTTAATGATTTAATATTGATTTACAAAATTATACATCGACAGGGGTGTAATTCCACACTGTTCCCACCACCAGAGTTCTGAATCCCCAATGTCCCACTGCAAACCACCACAAGCTGCAGGTTAACTATCATCTCTACAACTATCTGTCTAGATTTGTACATGATTGCCCCCTCTTTTTTTGCCTCCAGGGTTATTGCCGGGGCTCGGTGCCTGCACAATGAATCCACTGCTCCTGGAGGCCATTTTTCCCCTTTTGTTACCCTGGCTATCTTACCATTGTTGTAGTTATTATTATCATTGTTATTGATGTCATTGTTGTTGGATAGGACAGAGAGAAATGGAGAGAGGAGGGGAAGACAGAAAGGGGGAGAGAAAGACAGACACACCTGCAGACCTGCTTCACCACCTGTGAAGCGACTCCCCAGTAGGTGGGGAGCTGGGGGCTCGAACCGGGATCCTTCTGCCGGTCCCCACGCTTTACGCCACATGCGCTTAACCCACTGCACTACCACCTGACCCCCGATTGCCCCCTTTTTCTTCCAGGTCCAGTCCACTTGTTCCCTCCAAGCCACACATAACCTTATCTATTACTACTCCCTTATGTCCCTCTCCTTTTCCTACTCTCTCTCTGGGTGCTGATGGAGGTGAGTTCACAGCCCTCTTATCCTCCTCTTCCTCCTATCACTTCCCCCCTACTGAGAGTATGGATCAAAGTTGTTTTGGGGTGCAGAAGCTAGGAGTTCTGGCTTCTATAATTGCTTCTCTGCTGAACTTGGGTGTTGGTAGGTCAATTCATACTCCCAGCCTGTTTTTATCTCTCCCTAGTGGGCCAGAGCTCTGGAGAGGCAAGGTTCCTGGACACATTGGTGAGGCCATCTGCCCAGAAAATTCAGGATGGAATCATGGTAGCATCTGCAACTTGGTGTCTGGAAGGTGGCAGGACACAGAGTGAGACAAAATGGTTAATGAACAGGAACCAAAAAGGAATAATAGAGCAGATGTGATTAGAAATCTTAGGCTGGAAAGTCCATTTTAGGCATTTTTCTAGGGAGGGACCCATGACTGTGATAGTTTTTGCTTAAGTCTGACAGTTAGGGTGAAGTTGGATACAATCATTGTCTGAGAAAATGGTGTCAGAGTAGAAAATATACTGGGTGCAGGTGTACCTGTGTCCATAAGCAAGGGGTAATTATATAACTCAAAGTAATAGTATGTTGTTAAAATTCGGATGTTCTAGCTGGCCGGGCTAGCTTCACAGGCGGGTAACAGAGACGACCAGAGACATACGGCTGGGCAGGGAAGCTGTATTTCTTTATTCGGGAATAACGATTCATAAACTAACCCAAACTAATCACCAAACAGAACTCTGTTGCCTCTTTGCCCCGCCACGGCGCCAAGCAATCTCTAACTCTGCAACTCTCCAACTCTCTCGGGGTTTCTTGGGGCGGGGCCAAGCAGGCCCACGAAATTAGCAGGACTGATCCAATTTTCTTGGCGGGGGAGAGCTAGAACAACCCAACAGGTTCCTAAGCTGAATATGGGCTCCAGATCAAATAAAATCGATGGGGGTTACAGCCAACAATATTTACACACCTTTCCCATATTTGGGAGCTACTCTCTTCCCTGATGCAGCTTTCTGGTCCTTTTTCCAGTCATGACATCATCTCCCCAGACAATAACTAGGATCCACCTACATATCAGATTTCAGGCTCAGGCAAAACCAAAACCAAAACCAAAACCAAAACCAAAACCAAAACCAAAACCAAAACCAAAACCAAAACCAAAACCAAAACCAAAACCAAAACCAAAACCAACCAATCAACCAAACAAACAAAAAACAGTAGTATAGGGAGTCGGGCTGTAGCGCAGCAGGTTAAGCGCAGGTGGCGCAAAGCACAAGGACCGGCATAAGGATCCCGGTTCGAACCCCGGCTCCCCACCTGCAGGGGAGTCGCTTCACAGGCGGTGAAGCAGGTCTGCAGGTGTCTATCTTCCTCTCCTCCTCTCTGTCTTCCCCTCCTCTCTCCATTTCTCTCTGTCCTATCTAACAACGACAACAACAATAATAACTACAACAATAAAAAACAACAAGGGCAACAAAAGGGAATAAATAAATAAAATAAATTAAAAAAAAAAAACAGTAGTATAACCACAGGCCCTTTGGAATATAACTAAAATAGGCCTACTAGCTATCTACAAAATGGAAGACCCCCCCCCCCAACTCTTCATCTGTACTATTCCAGCCTTTAGGTTCATGATTAGTTCATCCACCAGGTTCCAGATGCTACCATGATGCCAACCAGACTTCCCTGGACAGACAACCCCACCGGTGTGTCCTGGAGCTCCGATTCCCCAGAACCTTGCCCTATTAGGTAAAGAGAGAGACAGGCTGGGAGTATGGGTTGACCTGTCAATGCCCATTTTCAGTGGGGAAGCAATTACAGAAGCCAGACCTTCCACCTTCTTCATCCCACAATGACCTTGGGTCCACACTCCCAGAGGGGTAAAGAATAGGAAAGCTATCAGGGGAGGGGATGGGATACGGAGTTCTGGTGGTGGGAGTTGTATGGAGTCGTACCCCTCTCATCCTATGGCTTTGTCAGTGTTTCCTTTTTCTAAATAAAAATATATTCATATTAGCATTGAAGCTAAAAGCTGACTAGGCATCTCAGAGGTGAGAATTAACATACATCTATTGGCAGACAATGTATGTATTATAACTACCTGGGGTAAAACAAATAGATTGAAAATGGACCTCTGTAATAGTTATATCAACAATTAGATGATGGAATACTTTCCTAGATTGAAATGTACATAATCTAGTGATCCTTAATCTGCTAGCCAACTCATATTTCATAGACCCTCATTACCTTGAAGAATTGTTGCTGAGAGTATATTGAAGTAAGTGTTATAAAGGACTTTGTAAACTATAAATAGTGATATAAATATGTGACAGCTTTTTAACTTTTCAGAAAGAGCTCAGGATAATGATATCAGAATTCATAATGGTGACATAAATATTTGTTGAATAAATAAATTAGAAGATATAAATATATTCTTGAAAACAAATTTAAACATAGCTAACTGAACTGTTGTTCTTTTACAAGTTATAAGAGCATTGCTTACTCAAACTTATTATACTTGACAATTCCTGGAGTTGTGTGTCTCAACCTTTTTCTTTTGTTCCAGATTTATAGTTTGATGTAAACTAAAAGCAGGTGAAGGGGAAATGAAAGTCACAGAGACAGTGCTATGTCTAGGTGATAAATAGCATTGTTGATTTAATAATGCATGCATGCATCAGGTCTTTATTTCATTTGTTGAATAATTCAGATAGTGTCTTATCCTCTCCTCTACTTTTATTTCCTCTCCTTTCATTTCTTTCTTCCTTCCTCTTTCTCTCTTTCTTTCTTTCTTTCTTTCTTTCTTTCTTTCTTTCTTCTTCCTTCCTTCCTTCCTTCCTTTCTTTCTTTCTCTCTATCATCCTTTCTCTTTCCTTGCCACAAGGGTTATTGCTGGTGCCTGAATAAAGAATATATACCACTTCTGGGAGCCCCCCCCCTTAAAATTTATAGCACAGAGAAAAACTGAGAGGGAAAGGGAGTGGAAAAGAAGGAGAGGAAGAAGGAGAAGAGGAGACCTATAAGCCTGCTTTACCTCTCATGCTACTTCCCCCCTGTGGGTAGGGAACGGAGTCTTGAACCTTGGTCCTTGTGTATGATAACATATATGCTCAACAGGATTTTAGTTTCTTGATGTTTATATTCTGGTGGATAGAAAGATAAGGAAGACACCAACTAGTATACAATATTACCTTTACTAATGATGACTGCCGTGAAAAAATGAGATTGGCAAAGGGAACAGGGGATGGATTATAGGAATCTAATTTTACATAGGATTGAAAAGAAGGTTTCTCTGATGACCTTTGAAAACCTGCATGATGTGATGAAGGGCTTCATCTGGAGCAAGGGTATTTAAGTACAAAGATCCCATGGTGGACACTTGCTGGCAGTAAAGGTATATATATCAAGACTATTCTAAGGGGCTAGTTTGAAAACAGTGAATAAAAAAGGTGAAGCAGGAAGTTTTCAGTAAACTCAGATCTCATATTTGACAAATTCCATGTAGAGCAGACAATATCTGGTAAGTGAAACATAGTCCTTGTCCTTAGTGAGTATTCCAGGTAAAGGAGGTAGTATAACACAAAGAGATAATTGCTACTTGGAGGTGTGTGAGATTCTCAAGGGCAGTCAGAGAAAGGCCTTAAATTTGCCTGGAAGTTCAAGAAGCTTCACAGAGGAGAGGTGGGGAGACAATGATGAGGAAGAGGTGATGGGGTTGGAAACTTTAAACAGAATGGAAGGATGAAGACAAGAGAGGTAAACACTGAAGCTCTATCCTGAGTTGAGTTGCCTGGGGTGTCTAGAAGGTCAGAGCTGGCAAGGCATGAAATGAAGTTGACTAACAGCTATAGGCACTTCATAGCTAGACTTGTGCCATGCCAACACTGAAGAATTTTGAGAAGTGAAATATGATGACTACATTTGCCTTTTACAAAGAGCCATAAGGCGAACTGTTGTCACTAAATATGATGACAAGTACAGAGCTTTAAAAGAATGAAATTTAAAAATATGATGACAATGAAGAGAAAGAAATTATGTCATTTTTGGATAAAATAGATAAAACTGGATCTTAGCAAGTGAAATAAGAAGTAAAAGACAAGGAGCCAGGTGGTGGCGCACCTGGTTGAGCACATGTTACGGTGCACAGGACTCAGGTTGGAGCCCCAGTCCCCACCTGCTGGGGGAAAGCTTTGCAAGTGGTGAAGCAGTGCTGCAGGTGTCTCTCTGTCTCTGTTCATCTCTGTTTCCCCATTCCTTCTTAGTTTCTGATTGTCTGTCCAATAAATAAATAAAGATAGTAAGAGAACTTTAAAAGGACATACTTAAAAATAAGAAGTAAAAGACAGCTACAGTATATTTAGGACATTTGTATAAAATCTTTAGCACTTACATCAGGAAAGAGAGGAAGCTTGACTCCTGGAATCACCACAGTATCACTGCCCACAGTGTTCTAGTGTATTCTTTATGAACTTGCCCAAGAAGACTTGGAACCTCTCTAAGGAAGTAACCAGAGTCAACTTTTTGTGCTTGTATTCCTAGCAAGTGTCCCACTGCTTTGTACATGGGATATTTAAGATATATATATATATTTACATATATATATATATATATATATATGAATGAGTGAATGAATAATTAATTAATGAAGGGACTCTATAGCCTGACATTTCTACTTCTATCAGTGTGACATTTCACAGCAGTAGTTCTTTGGGTCTTTTTATTTTTATTACTTTGTTTTAGTATATAAGGATCATTCATTTATTGAAAAAAATGATAAAAATAGAAAATAAAAAAAGTTACCCTTAATCCCACTACCAGGAATAACTATCACTAACATATTTTTATGTCTAATATGTTAAACCATTGCTATTATTAGAAATACACTGTAAAGCACATACATAATTAAAACTTTTAGTGGCCATATTTTTAAAGTGTAAAGAAATATACAAGATTAATTTTAACATTTTATATAATCCAATAAACCTAAAATATTGCCAACATACAGTCAATATAAAAATACTGAGATCATTCATATTCTTTTCTTTATACTAAATCTTTGGAACTTGTTTATTTCACACTGCAGCACATCTCAATATGGACTCATTGCAACCCTAGTGCTCAGAAGCTACATGTTGGTAGGGCATGTGTGTTGGACAGTGTAGAGAGGAGATGTCAGAGGTAGAGAAAACATGGTGGTGAAGAAAACATGGTTGGAAGATCCAAGTGAAAGGGAAGGTTCTAAGAAGGATGAAGATAAAAGCATCTCACATCTCCAATAACATTCCCAGTCATTCCAAAAACAATGTGGGGTTGGATCACACACCCATCTTTTCAATCTTTGTTCTGAGAGAGATGGTCTATGCTAGTTGACCAGACAGCCCAAGGGTGGGGTCAAGAGGAAGGGAAACTTAAATAATTATCCAAGGACAATCAAGATACTATCACCAGGAACGGGGGAGATGAGTACTGGGAAGACAGAAGAGACAGGTGCAAATCTCTGTCAGCTGTACTATTATCTCCAGGAACCAGATTCAGATGTGAAATGCTCTTGAGGGTCTTCTAACCATGCCTCTGTGATGCCAAGTGTGGAAAGAGTGTTTCTAGAATATGCATGAACATCTTAGTGTTTCTCACACTGCCTTGTATCTTCCCTCATCCTGTCCTGTGGATGGTTCTTTCCTAGGCTCCTGGAACAGCTGGCTGTGCTGTGCTGAGTCCTGGTGGTTTTTGTAAGGCTCTCCCTGCCACTCCCACAACTGTGGGATTACTAGCGGCACAGAAGTAGACAGCTGTGTCTTTTGGAGTCAAGTTTGATATGGTGAACTGCAGGTGCTTGTTTCGCTTCTGGAACTTCAAAGTATATCGCCCAACTCTTGAGTCCACATTTTCAGAATGAATATTAATCAAATGAATCATCTCACCACTGGAAAGCTGACGATACCAATACATCATATAATAGGTATAGCTCACTGTGACGGTGCAATCCATAATCACAGAGTCTCCTGCTTGTTTATACACTGTACTTGTAGACTGAGTGATGCTGTTAGTGCTGCCAGAACCTGTAGGTAAAAAGAGAAGACTTATCTACTGACATTGCTCACAGAAAGCCATCAAATAGCTAGGTTTTCATCTAGGACACAGACAACACAGCCCAGTTTGATTCCCGCTTCTTTTCCAAGTCTCCTTCCTCACATTCTAGCTGTCGGGTTGGTGGGCTTCCTACCAAGGCAGATGAAGACCACAGTTGTGCACAAGAGAGTGGGCAGACAGGGCTGCATCCTGGGGCTCTTTGCACTGGTGGAATGGCTCTAGCTCTGCCTGACACCAGACAGCCTCTGCAGCTTAAGTGGAGCCAGGTGGCCCTGTGGCCTTTCTGCCGCAGAACCGGAAGTGGGGTTTCCACATACACAAGCTAAGTTATGTCACCTGCTATGTTTGCCTCCTGCCACTCTTTCTCTAGGCCTGTTTTTTTCTCTTGATGAATATAAGGCATGCTGTATATAGTTTTTTTTTCATTATGAAAGAAAACTTGTTCAATGTTGATATAGTCAAAAAGTATAAAGGGGACAATAAAATATAAATGTGATTTAATTACCCAGAGATAGATGCTGCTAACATGTTACTGTAGTTCTCTCAGTAAACTTTAATGTGAACATGCACACAGGAAAACAATATGGGTCACACTGAACATTTTTTCTGAAACATTATGTGTACGGATGTGTCATCACCCAATTCAAATGCATTGGAAAGGTGATTTTTACAGTTTCATTTAACTTTGTTGTGTAAGAGTCCCTGATTTTTGTTTGAGATTCATTGTTTGACCTGATATTATTTCCTGTTTTGGTAACTTTAAAATAAGAATTACTAGCCATTGTAAATATAAGCCTTTCCGATAATTTCTTTGCATACTGGATAAATCCTTTGATTTTTTTAATAGAAAATTTCAAACCTTTGCAAAAGACAATAAACTAGTGTGATAAGACAACACATGTGAAACATTTGACTCCCATCCTTATCAACTCTTTGCCAGTCTTGTTAATCCACTGTCCACCTTCCGACATACCTGCAAACCTTATGCAACGCTCATTAGTTTTTTAAAAAAATATTTATTTATTTATTTTCCCTTTTGTTGCCCTTGTTTCATTGTTATAGTTATTATTGTTATGTGGTCATTGTAGGATAGGACAGAGAGAAATGGAGAGAGGGGAAGACAGAGGGGGAGAGAAAGATAGACACCTGCAGACCTGCCTCACCGCCTGTGAAGCGAGTCCCCTGTAGGTGGGGAGCCGGGGGCTCGAACTGGGATCCTAACCGGTCCTTGTGCTTTGTGCCAGGTGCACCCAACCCGCTGCACTACCACTGGACTCCCAACGCTCATTAGTTTTCAGCCAGTCCCAGAGGTCATGGGATTGTGCATTTGACTGAGGAGACACATGAATGACAGGTTGTCTTTTGGTCTCTTGCCTTGAGTGTTGCTTGTGTTTTCTGATAATCTGTGCCCTGATAAAACTGTGGTTTACTGATAAAAGTGTGGTTTTTGAGTTAGTTGAACATAATATTTTAATTATTGATGTATTATCTTTACCTTGCTTAACAGTTGAAATATTTCTGTAACCTTATCCTTGTTAGTTATTTAATCATTGCTAAACCTAAGTAAATTATCTTTTTCCAGATGCTTATCAGCTTTTAGGATTAACTGACTTCCAGTGGGGTGGCCAACCATCCCTCTGTGCCCAAGAAGGTGTCCCAGAACATAAAACCTTTACTGCTGGAACCTCAGTAGTCCCAGAACTATTTCAGGAAAAAAAAAAAAAAGGACAAACTCCCAAGACAAGAGTAATTGAGGAGAATAGTATTCTGAATTCACGAATTTAACATAACTGATGGATCTCTAGCTGCTGGACTCACTATATCATTGATGTGGAAATTGTCCCATCTATAGTGAGCAATAACCTTCGAAGTTTGGTTCCTAAGACTTTGACAAGACTTTTGTAGCCATTGTTAACATCCTAGTTTTCTGGCAAGACAAGATATGTTAGGCTCGTCTTAAACATTTCTTCCCCTACAAATGCAATCACTCATGTATGGTTAATGAAAATATTGTTTCTTTCCTTTCTACTTCTAATGTTTTTTTTTTCTTTTTAAAAATTATTTTGCTATACTGGTTAAGACCTTTGGTGGGTGTGAAATAGACAAGATAACATTGTAAGTGTTTGTTTTTTGCAAAATTTTAAGGGAACGCTTTTAAGGTCTTACCTTAAAAACAAATGAAAATATTCCCTTTATCTCCTTGAGGAGTTTTCCTTATTTTCCTAATTTGCTAAGACATTTTAATTCTAAATACCTGTTGGACTTGGCCAAATTACTTTTCTGCATTTAGTGAGAGAATTGTATAGTTAATGTAATATTCAGTGTGTAGCACAAATATTAACCCTCTCTCATAGTCCTGAGATGAATGCTAATTAATCTTGGTATTTTAATATTCAGTGCTAGCTTGATGAAAATTTGAGAGCTATCACTCCTTCCTTCCTACATATAGTTGTTGCCGTTGATATTTTTGTCACTGATTTTCTTAGTCTCATAAAATGTGTTGAGTGGTTTTGTTGTTCTCATTTACCTCAGCACTCATGCACCATTTGCATCATATAGAAAATATTGCTCTTGGGTCTAAAACTATACAAAAATCAAAAGCTAAAATCTCAATAGTTTATATGTAAACTAAAAATTTCTATTTTTCTTCTCCATTTTGCAAGGTTATCATTTTTAGAAAATTTTACATCTTGTCTGTTTTCATATTTATTTGTATGAGTTTATCTCTTTGCCTTTCTCATACTTAGCTGTTACTTAGCTGTTGTCTGTGCCAATAGTTAAGATTTCTTGTATGATAGTTTGTTTCTTCTTTTTTTTTATTTCCTTGATAAATCTTGTCAGCGATTGGTTCATTTTCTAATTTTTTTCAAAGAACAACTTAAAATGGATCTTTTCCTAATGTTTCTTTGACTTTATTGCATTGAATTTCACTCTTATTCTTACAAAAATCACCAAGTGTAGTCCCTTCCTATACTTTTTTTTTTTTCCCCTTGTGGCTGTTGACTTCATCAAGTCAAACAGAGAGGATCTCTAGACCGTGCTTTCACTATACAAACTGTGAGATTGTGAATGTATGTGCTAAGCCACTTGCCTGTGGTAATTTTCTACAGAAAATACATATTTAGGTACCTGGGAACTTCTGTAACAAAGATCTCAAAATAATTTTGACAAGCATGACAGAAAATGCCTGAATTACCTTTAATAGACTCTTAGTAGAAATCTGTACGTGGACGGGGGGATGGGTGGTGGTGCACCTGGTTAAGCACACAGGGATCAGTGGACAAGGACCTGGGTTCAAGCCTTTGGTCCCCATCTGCCAGGGGGATGGGGGATTGGGGTGGTGGGAAGCTTCATGAACAGAGAAAACAATGCTACAGGTGTTTCTCTATTGTTCTCTGTCTTCCCCTTCCCTCAATTTCTCTTGTCTCCATCCCAAATAAATGAAAGTTAAAAAGATAATTATCATCTATAAGAAAAGTGAAAAAAATTTTTTTTTTGCTTTTGTTTTCTTGATGTTTTTTATCTGCTTCCTAGTCTTCACTGCCACCAGAATTTGTTTAAAACACACACACACACACACACACACACACACACACACACACACACACACACACCAAAGATATTGGAGGGCTAGGTATTATGTGTGTTACAATTTAAGTTATTTTTTAAAAGTTTAAGTGGTAACTCAGCATTTTTGAGTGCTTGACATTGTGGCGTTTTATGGCTGAAGGACATTTTTCTAACCTCACAGTGAAGATATGTTGGAAGACCAACTCTCTGTGGAAAAAACAGTGGCTTCTACAGGAACAAAGCAGTCCTTTCTCTGTGCTTATGAAATGACCTACGCATATTTTTAATGCAATACAGAAATTGGAAACTGGGAGTCGGGCAGTAGCACAGCAGGTTAAGCGCACGTGGCGTGAAGTGCAACTACCAGCGTAAGGATCCCGGTTCCCTGCTCCCCACCTGCAGGGGAGTTGCTTCACAAGCAGTGAAGCAGGTCTGCAGGTGTCTATCTTTCTCTCCCCCTCGCTCCCTTCCCCTCCTCTCTCCATTTCTCTCTGTCCTATCCAACAACAACGACATCAATAATAACTACAACAATAAAAAAAACAAGGGCAACAAAAGGGAATAAATAAATAAATATTAAAAAAAAGAAATTGGAAACTGGCTATTTGTGGCTCCGTTGTTGATTAACATACATGGCCAGTTAGTACAGCTTTCTAGAGAGGCTTGGTGTTCCTGGAAATCAACTCCCTATGCCTCATACTGTAGAGAACACAGTTTACCAGACCAACACTGTGTAAATGCATATCTCAACTGAAGGACAGAGAGACCAGAAGTGTAGGAGATTTATGGCAAATTAAATCCCATTTCTTGTGGCATAACATTAGCAAGGTTTTCTCTTCTGGGCCACACTGGTGTAACAATGTGACATCTCTCTGCCTCCTCTCTTTAGTTAAAAAGGAAAGGGGGAATATGTTGGTATTCTTCGTGTTGGTTTGGTCCTCTTCCCCCTACCTCTGAGAGATTTGGTTTGGCCCCTGCTAGTTTTGCCACCCACTTGTCCCAGGCCCCGGAACCCCTACAGAGTTCCAGAATCCCAGCAGCAGCCGAGGAGGGAGAATGAGGGGGAAGCACATGGTGTGGTGATTTGCCCGTTTGTGAATAAAGATTAAACTGTAGCTTCTCAGCCCAGCCGTGTGCCCGGCCTGCTGGAGCCTCTGAACATTAACAACACATTCCCTTCTTCCAGAGGAGGGAATAGCATTTTCTGAGTACCTTAAATAGCACTGTTTAATCCCTAAGCCTCCTGTTTATCTCTTTTATAACACTCATTCCAATTTGCATATATATTGTCTATGTATCTATTTATCCTACTGCTAGGTTAGAATCTAAGGTACCTGTCGTCAGTATGTTTCCTCCTTATCATTGCATCTCTGGCATCTAACACAAGTGCAGGTGACCTGACAATAAATAACCTCAGTCTGAAGTAACATGATTGCTACAAGGTTTTAAAGTTGTCAGAATGAAGGGGATTGCCTTCAAATAGGTATGAATGAAGGTGGATGTGTGTGTATGTGGGGGGGGGAGGCATTCAATACTGAAAAATGGGGAGCCTTTCTAGGGCAAATGAAGTGACCTGGGCAGGACTGGCAGAGTGCATTGTGTCCTCAGGGAAAACATCATCTGAAGAGAAGTCTTGGTGAGACAGCCAGTCCGGAGTCTGAAATGGGCAGACAACCTGTATGGAGGCCTGAGGGTGGGGTGGGGAGACTTCAGGGAAGCCAGATGTCTAACTGCTTGTCCTGGCCTGGCGTAACCTCCTTACTATGTAGTGTGAGAGGGGAGGACATGAAATCAGAAGTGTCCCACCTGGGGAATGTAAACTGGTACAGCCTCTGTGGAGAACAGTCTGGAAAACTCTCACAAGGCTAGACATGGACCTTCCATATGATCCAGTAATTCCTCTCCTGGGCTTATACCCCAAGGACTCCATAATACCCAACCAAAAAGAGGTGTGTACTCCTATGTTCATAGCAGCACAATTCATAATAGCTAAAACCTGGAAGCAATCCAGGTGCCCAACACCAGATGAGTGGCTGAGAAAGCTGTGGTATATATACACAATGGAATACTATGCAGCTATCAAGAACAATGAACCCACCTTCTCTGACCCATCTTGGACAGAGCTAGAAGGAATTATGTTAAGTGAGCTAAGTCAGAAAGATAAAGATGAGTATGGGATGATCCCACTCATCAACAGAAGTTGAGTAAGAAGATCTGAAAGGGAAACTAAAAGCAGGACCTGACCAAATTGTAAGTAGGACACCAAAGTAAAAGCCCTGTGGTGAGGGGTAGACATGCAGCTTCCTGGGCCAGTGGGGGGTGGGAGTGGGTGGGAGGGATGGGTCACAGTCTTTTGGTGGTGGGAATTGTGTTTATGTACACTCCTAGCAAAATGTAGACATATAAATCACTAGTTAATTAATATGAGAGGGGGAAAATCAATTGTATGTCTCAAAGTTTTTCAAAACACAAACTGAATCTTTTTAATATATAGGCTGTGTATTTGATATGCGGACTCTCTCAAAAGCCTAGACCAAGTAGATCAGAAGCATCCAATAGCACAGCTATATACAAGATACTGGGTACTGTACAGCAAATCCTAACAAAAGGACTTTTCAAAGTTAACCCAATTAACAAATAATGTGATGATAACATTAACTATCGATTGTCTTTCTGAACCTTAAGACAGCAGGAACCTCATATCTCCACTATAGAGCCCCTACTTCCCCCAGTCCTGGAACCCTTGAATAGGGCCCACTTTCCCGTATGCCTCTCCCAATCCATATCAAATAATATTGCATCTGCCGATCACAACCTAACCAATGCAACGATTGCCACCTCAACATGCTTGACTTCAGACTGTGTCCAGAGACTTCAGGTGTGGAATGACAACCCTTCAGCTTCATTACTCTGGTGAGACCTTTCCTTTCATAGTATACTCTAATTTCATCTCAGGTGGTTCACTTTCTAACAAAGTCCCAAAACCTAGATATACACCAGTTTCTGTGAGAGACAGCATATGTTCACACGTATCCATAAACTACTGCAAAATATATACCTGAAAGCAGAAGTTCACTAGAGTTTGCAGTGAGTACCTCCCTAACACTTCCTCTCCACTATTCCAGGCTTTGGGTCCATGATTGCTCAACAATTTGTTTGGCTTCGTATGTTAACTCTCTTTTCAGTCACCAGGTTCCAGATGCCACCAGGATGCTGGCTAGGCTTCCCTGGATTGAAGACCCCACCAATATGTCCTGGAGCTCAGCTTCCCCAGAGACACACCTTACTAGGGAAAGAGAGAGGCAGACTGGGAGTATGGACCGACCAGTCAATGCCCATGTTCAGCAGGGAAGCAATTACAGAAGTCAGACCTTCTACCTTCTGCAACCCACAATGACCCTGGGTCCATGCTCCCAGAGGGCTAGAGAATGGGAAAGCTATCAGGGGAGGGGGTGGGATATGGAGATTGGGTGGTGGGAATTGTGTGGAGTTGTACCCCTCCTACCCTATGGTTTTGTTAATTAATCCTTTCTTAAATAAAAATAAATAAATAAATAAAAAGAAGTGTCCCATCTGGGATGTGCAGCCCAGGTGAACAGCCGAAGGAGTTGGCTGGGAGACCATGCTCAGACAGCAAGCTATTCTTAAAACAATCTGTTTTGTTTTCAGCGAGAGCTTTTATCATTTGCTGCCCAATTGTCTCAGGTACTTGATTCAGGGAGGAGGATGAGTGACATCTGTAGTGCACCATCCTCTCTATTCTCTGAGCCCAGTGGTGGGAATATATTTCTAAAAATAATCAGTAGCTTCCTTCCTAGGTCCCAAAGGGACAACCACTGACGGTTCCCATTTCTAGTAATTTTCTCAGTTTGTATATAGCTTTCTCCTGGCTTCTGCAGCTTGGGAGGGTTTTATTTCTTTCTGCTGGCTCCCAGGTTTCTGGGTTGGACTTTTGCCACCACTGTGCTCTCTGTGTTGTCTTGGAGGGCATGGCTAGTCTGGCAATGCAGATCTCTGGATATAATTGCGAGCTGATGAGGTTGATGAATCTAGCCTCTTCTTGGAAGTTCACTGAATAACATCCATTTGTTGAACAGTCATTCTAATTACAGAGAAGAATGAGACAAATCTTCCCCTGCTGGGAAGCTATTTGTAACTTTCAAATATTAATCAATAACAGTGTTTTCTTTTAGAGTGAAGTCACAGCTCCTCTCTCCTGCAGACCCTGCTGTTGGAATCATTGGCCTTCTAAATCTCACTGGGACCTCTAGGAAAGAGAAGAGACCAGAAGACCCCTGCTCCTGGGCTTCATAGGGGATGGTCGGTTACTGCAGGTGTCAGGTGCCATTGGCTTAGTTTCTTCTGCTCCCCTCTGACTAGCCCTGCAGCAAATTCTCTTCCCAAACACCGGGAGTGATGTCAGACTTCACAAGGTCAACGCACAGGCCTCTGAAGACTGTCTTTGCTTCAGACATCACTGATTAATTTAGGGGCCCCTGGGCACCCTGACTTCTAACCATCTGGCTCCAGATTCAGGGAGGAGACTTTCTCTCCCTTCCAGTTTAGTAGTTCTGCAGAATGACTCACAGAGTTCAGGAAAGTGCTTGACTCATGTTAGTTTTAATATATAAAAAGCTAAAAGGAAAGACACATAGGGTGATATCTGGGAAGGTTCTATATATGAAACTTATAGTCATCTTTTCCTGTAATGCTAACCAGGGACGTTCACCTCAGCCTTTAGCAGGGGCCTCACATGTGTGTGATTTCACAGCTTTTTTTTTTTCATTCATATAGGTAGAGAGGATAAGTAAACAGAGAGACAACCTAGCACTGGACCGTCCTCTGGCCCTTTCTACAACTTCTTAATGCATTTGTTGATTTTCTTTCCTACTGATCTCATTTTGGTGAACAACATTGGGATAGTTGCTTTGAAGTCCTCCTCAGTTAGCTTACACAGCTCTGTTATCGTTGGGGTACTTCCCAGATGGTTGTCTTGATCCACAGGTGCAGCTGGTGCAGGTGAGACTCTCTTTTGTTTCCTCATTATGTCTAGTGATGAGTGAGGGTCTGGGTCTGAGTAGAACTTCACAGCCACGGAGGTTCACAGCTGAACATGTCTGGCTCCTGTTTGTCCATTATTCATATGTACCTGAGAGGCAAGGGTTTCTCAGTTGTTATCTTGCAGCAACTATAATTTGTTCAATGGGACTTGCTGTGGTTACCAGTCAAGAGTTCCAGGTCAAAGTGATTTTGAACAAGTTTGGATAAGATGAGGGGTCCACTGTCACAAGTGCTCACCATAGTTGTACAGACTTTCAGTGCCAGAGTCATCTTGGAAGGAAGCCTCAGCCCATGTGGACTGTGGAGCGAGCACACACTTCAGGGTGGGGAGAGAGCCCGGTGTGACAGGTCTTGAGACAGCAAAGGAACACAGCAGGCAGTGGTACCCATTCGTGAGCTGCCTGTGAATTAGGAGGTCTTGGTGCCTTTGCTGATTGTAGGGATGTGGGTAGGTTGTTAGAAATGAGATGTGTGTTACTGAAGGCCAGGGCTGTTTATGCTGGATCAAATACTATACTCCTGAGAGATGTGACTTTTTTTCTAGCTGGCTCAGTCTTTAGTCAGAGGAGGGTGGAACCCCCCTTCAATGATTTGTCCCCAGGACTTGTTACCATGGAAACTGAGATCCAATATGGCAACCACCATCTGCTTCCGTGGAGGTTACAAAAGGGAGATAATGGCACCTGCCAGTGATTTCCACACTCAATGCCTTACTGTTTCCTGCCCCAGCCCACTGTTCTAAGTGTGAAATTGTAGGATTTAGGGTTGCTAGAGTTTAGTTGAGGAAAGCTGTGCACATTAGAAACCTCAGCTTTAGCTGGCTGCCACAAGGGTGAGGGTTCTTTACTGGCATGGGTAAACTTATTTCTTTCTCCTCTCAGCCTGGACACAGGTTGACTTAGGGCCACACTCTTGTTTCTAGACTTGGACCTCACTCCACCACTCCTTATTTAACTTCTTGCACCCTGGCTCCTGCATCCACTTCCTGCCTAAAGTCTGTTCCCACATAGATTCTCCTTCTCTTTCTTTCTTTCTTTCTTTCTTTCTTTCTTTCTTTCTTCCTTTCACCAGAGCACTGCTTAGTTCTGGCTTATGGTAGTATTTGGGATTGAACCTGGGACCTTGGAAGCATGGAAAGCTCTTTGCATAACAGTTGTACTATCTTTTCAGCCCCCACCTAGACTCTTCTTTCAGGCTATTTCATGGTTTCTCCAGGAAGACTAGCAGAAGGACACCTGTAACCTTAGAAAGTTGTTCATTTTCTCAGGGTACTATCCTTAGGATCATACATAGTGCATGATGAACACATCTTTAGTAAATCTCTTGCTTTTGATATATGTTTCACCAAAAATGTAAATTCAATATGACTAGAAACCTGTTCTATAACCCTACTTCTCCCCCCATTTTTTATTTTGAAAAGGAGAGAAATCATTAAGAATACTTAGGGAATTGGTAGCAACTCAGCATAAAGCAAATACATTATACTTGTGAGGCCTTGAGTTCTATTTCTGACTCAACATAAAATGGTGGAGTGGTTCTCTGGTCTCTCACATATATAAAATTTTCATTGCTTTGCACATAAGGTGAGAAAGAGGAGAACAAGACAATGCATAGATAGTTTACCTCCTTCTTTCTGCACACTCAAGTAATAATCTCAACTCTTATCTCATTAAGAAAAGGAAGCAATCAGAATACAACTTCATCTTCTTACATGAAATCTGCCAATTCGGCTGCATCTGTCATGCTGACCCATTTTTCCTTCTATTTAGGGAATGAATGATTTCCTAGCACATTTGATGTTTCTCATTTATATGCTTCCATTTTGTAGTGAACCCCCTCACCCTAGGCCAAGTCCTGGACTACTAAGGTGAGGCTCTCTCCTCTGCTTTGCCATTTTCTGTATCTTTATTGGATCATTCTAGTTCACACATAAAATATTCTGTCCTGTTATCTATTCTGTCTCCTACCCCTGTTAAAATGTCTTTTGCTTGACAGTCTCAAATTCAGTGTCACTAGGGAGGTGAATAAATATGGGTGTTTTTGCTTTTTCTCACAAACCTTTCTGCTTTGTCCCTTCTCTTCCTTAGCCAAAAGTCTTTAAAGGTAGTTATAGTATGTTTTCTTTGTGTTGTTGTTCTGATTTCAGTCATTATTTACAGTAGAAAAACAGAGGAGAAATGAAGGACAAAATAAAAGTCCACTTTTCAAACATGCAGAGATAAGCTTTGTTAACAACTTGCTGTGTTAGTTTTGTATATGGCCACTTATAAACTTGTAACAATGTAGTATATTCAGTTTAATTTATGGCATTTTCCCCTCAGCAGCAAGAGTATTTCCAGATCATTAGTATTGTTTTAATGGCTGCGTTTGGAGAGAAATTGGCATAATTTATTTAACCATTCTATTGCCAGCAGTCATTTGTGTTGTCCCAAATTTCTGACATAATAAAAACAGTAAAATGAAAAATTACAATGTAATTATTTATGCATATTTATGTTTATTTCCACTAACTGCCTACATAGGGATGGAATTAATGGCACAAGTGCATACATTCTCTCCCTCTTTTTCTCATTCTCTGTAGCAGCAAATTTCAGAATCTGAAATACATATTCTTTTTACCACTGGAACTTTCTGTCCTCAATCAGAAGCTTTCAAGTGCTCCAAAGCACTCTCAAAGCTACTTAGGCTTTGGTCATTTTAGTTTCTTTTAATAAATCCCATCCCGTCTATAGTGGCTTGGAAGGTGGTGCAATGGCTGAAGAATTGAATTTACAATCAGGAGGTCCCAAGTTCAATCCATGGCATCTCATGTACCAGACTGGCACTCTTGTTCACTGTCTCCTCTCATTCTACCATTAATGAATAAATAAAGCTAGGGGAGGGTGGAAGGCTCTGTTGCAGGGGAATAGGCAGGAACAGGAGCTTCACTGGGAGGATTCTAGACTATCTTCATGGAAGAATTACAAGAGACCCAGAGATGGGTACTTATTGAAATTAAGCATGTACAAACAGGGATCTAAATGTAGAAACAGGATCCACATGCCAACGTGTATGTTCAGTGGAAAAGCAGAAGCCAGAACTCTCACTTTCTGCACCCCATAAAATTTTTGGTCCATACTCCCAGAGGGATAAAGAATAGGGAAGTTTCTGATGGAGGGGATGGGACACAGAACTCTGGTGGTGGGAACGAACGATATGGAACTGTACCCCTGTTATCTTATAATCTTGCTAATCATCATTAAATCACAAATCAAAAGTAAAATGCAAAAGAAGAAGCAAAGCAGGAATAGAAAAGAGATGAAAATAAATACTTTAAAGGTATGTAGACCCCCTCCCCCAAAGAAGAAAGAGAGTGAGAGTAAAAGATGTTGTGACCCCAACAAAAGCTTGGGACTATTAGCATAGGAATGAGAGTGAAAGAGAGAGGATGAAAGAGAGGAGAGTCCTGAGTTTCCCCATCTTTCAACTTGTAGAGTGGGCCCAGGGGATGCTGAAGCCGGGCTCTGGGGGGATTAAGCTAAACCACTGTCTCCAGTGCATTTCTTGGCTTTAGCAGTCAGATGGAAAAGGGGACATCTTGGCTTCTGACCCCTCTTCCACGATACCTGCAGGGTGCCGGGGAGGGTGTTGCTTGCTAATATCCTACCAAGAGCCTTTCCTTAGAGAGGCCCCAAGCAGCTTTATCTCTAACATGTACGCTCAACCAGGTATGCCACCAACCAGGTGTGCCACCACCAGGCTCCCCACAACTCTGTCTCTAAATTGTAAAGATTATGCTTTCTGGCTGTGCCATCACAAAATGTTTATTTTTTTTTGTCTTGCTTTTTTAGAAAACTGAATCTTACAATAATTGAATTTTTAAAAATGTTTATTCTGCAATCTATCATAAACATCCTTCTTCAATCTATCATAAACATTCTTCCGGGACAATGCACATTTCTAATATAGTCATCTTAATGGCTGCATAATAACCTTGAGATTCTAGATTAATTGCTATTGCTGCTTCAGCAACTGAAGAGGGACTCAACTAGGTGTTTCTTCAAGTCTTGGCTAGATTCCATTATGAGCCTGAGGCTCACTGGGACGAATTTGTTGCAGGTCAGATTTGTTGATCTTGGCTAGATTCACACTTGTCAAGGCCCTCAGCTGAGACTGGGTCAGTTTGGGCTTGGTCCATGTATTCTCTCATACTCCAGGAAGACCTCCTGGAGTCTCTCTCTTTTTGTTTAATTACATTTATGTATTTGATAGAGACAGCCAGAAATCAAGTGGGAAAGTCAGGATAGAGAGGAAGACAGAGCGACATTTGCAGGACTGCTTCACCACTCGAGAAGCTTTCCTCTTGCAGGTGTGGACGGTGGGCTTGCATTGTACCATGTGCGCCCAACCATATGTGCCACCACACAGTCTCTAGGATTCTTTCTTTCTCTCTCTTTCTAAGCTACTTTTACAATTATCTTTATTTGTTTATTAGATACTGACAGCCAGAACAGGGGGCAGGAGGGGGAGACGGCGAGGGGATAGAGGGGGAGAGAAAAAGAGAGAGAGAAACATTGCTTCAGCACTTGCAAAGCTTTCCTCTTGCTGGTGGGGATCTGGGGCTTGAGCCTGAATCCTCGTGCATTGTAACTGTGCTGAACTAGGTTCACCACCACCTGGTCCCGTGGGGTTCTTTCCATTGACAACAGGTCAGGGAATGCAAGATTTCACAAGATGTGGGCTCAGAATTTGCATACTGCCGCTTCTGCCAGCTTCTGTTGGCCTAAGCAAGTTACAAGGCCTGCCAGATCCAAAGGTTGGGGACACTTTGGATTTCATTTATCATCATCAGGCTCTCAGAACACATAAGAGCTACCTGCTAAAGAGGATAAATATCGAAGCTGTTTGAAAAGTACCCTGATGTAACTGTTTCAAATGAGAGAAGACATTCCCTCTTTCACGGGTTTTTGGATGTTTTTGAAGTTGGAAAAATAAACACTGAATTAATCTGAAAGTAAGTGGATGCTGTCAGGGAGAAGGTAATATTGTCATTTCTAATAGAGATTGCGTTGTGATTTTAAGTCAATTTACGTAGAATCACTTTATTTTTTTTTTAAAATTTAGTTTTGCAATGAAGCTATGCCCCCAAATTTAGGAGAATTTGCAGCCTTTTTATATTGAGTGAATAAATTAGACCTAACCCAGGAATGTAGTTATTTAGCCACTTACTAATCACGGATGAGGTGGATGAGTCAGAACAGCCTCCCCCTGTAAACAAAGTTTAGAATTACAATAACCACTGTTCTCAAACAAACACAGGAGTGAGCTTACTGCAACAAACATTCCTGGTTCATAGCTCTTGGAAGCATTTGGACAATATTTTCAGTGTTATATAACAGCTCTTTGCTTTATTTATTTATTTTTTAGCTAGTAAACATCAGAAGAAGACTTTATTTTCAATGTACTACATGAGGGGTACATTTAGAGCACTTTTTATAGTCACTGGCTTCTAACTGTTCATTAAAACGCTTAACTTATTAACCTGTCTGCAGATAATGACTGGCTTTAATCAAACCCTTGCGATAAGATACTGTCAATCCTGTGAGATACTTATTATCTATTATTACACAGTTTTTTTTTAAAAACAGAAATATATGGAGGTGGTATAATTTTGTTCAAGATTATACAACTAACATAGGAAATATCTGAATGCAATCTGTCCTCAGCACCTGTGCTCTTATTTATTTTATTATTTAAAAATATATATTTAAAATATTTATTCTGTTTTGTTGCCCTTGTTGTTATATTGTTGTAGTTATTATTATTTTTATTCATGTCATTGTTGGATAGGACAGAGAGAAATCAAGAGAGGAAAGGAAGACAGAGGGGGGAGAGAAAGACAGACACCTGCAGACCTGCTTCACTGCTTGTGAAGCGACTCCCCTGCAGGTGGGGAGCTGTGGGCTTAAACCGGGATCCTTATACCTGTCCATGCGCTTTGTGCCATGTGCGCTTAATTCGCTGCTCTACTGCCTGACTTCCCTGAACCTCTGCTGTTAATTTCTGTACTGCATCATATTTTTTCTTCCTAGTGTTAGTGTGTTTGTATTTTTGTGCGTGAGAGAAAACTCTTCCTGTCAATAAGTTCCTAAAATTCCCCTCAACAACAGAAACAATAACGTAGTTTTAACTTGTCTTTTAATAGGGGGCTGAATCAATGATATTTGGGGGCTCATAAAAATTGATTTCCATCAAGAATTGTTAGTAGACAATACCCATCTGTTCTCTGAGTTATTATTTCAAAGCATTAAGAGGATTGCAGGCTGGGTCCTTTCAACCCTTGAAACATAACTCAGTGAGATGAGATCAACAAGCAATGTACATTTTAGTGGGTGACAATAGGGAATGATAAAAAATACGAGGTCTTCATTTTTCCTACTCAGCCATTCTGTACCTGTGCTTGGTGACACCTGGTGGTGGTGGCTGAGCCCCTTCAGCTGGTGTGGCCAATGGGCGGAGAGGACCAACAAGACCTGTACAGAAACCATGCGGTGCATGGGACACCCAGTCTCTTTTTGAAGAGACTGCAGATTTGGGGTGAGATTTATGATGCCTTTTATCAGCAACCGTGGCTCCTAAGAGGCATCTAAGCAAGCTGAGAACAAATATTTGCGAGGCCTTGGAAGTCAATTGTTCAGAAACGCCAAAACATATGTTGGTCAATGGGTTTGCTGTCACAACCCAGAAGATTGAGAGAGGGGAGGACGTTTCTTAGGCATGCAGCCTGCAATCCTAGCCTGGGAGTGCCCTGCAGGGAGACCAATTTGCAAGACTGGTATTTACTCTTTCATTTGACTTAGTGGCGACATTTACATAGTAATGCTTTCAGTTTAAGTTGGAATGTTATTTTAAACCCTATACATGCAGCACATAAAAGTGTCCAGATGAATTATCTTATGTGTTTACTGTTCTCAGTGTTTGTTCCTGT
Organism: Erinaceus europaeus; assembly: GCF_950295315.1. Classification (NCBI taxonomy): domain Eukaryota; kingdom Metazoa; phylum Chordata; class Mammalia; order Eulipotyphla; family Erinaceidae; genus Erinaceus; species Erinaceus europaeus. The sequence goes on from NC_080177.1 coordinate 70,381,467, forward strand.
GCGTGTTTGAAACTGCTGTTTGCCAATCACTGCCTTCATTTTAACATCCTGTCAGTGGGCCCCTAGCAGGGAATATGTCTTCTTTCCCGGTGCCTCCAGGAACAAACTCCTGGGTTTTAGGATTACAGCATATTTCATACTAGCCCAAGCCATTTCTTTGAGGAAGTATCTAGGTTAGTGGCTTTCAGTTGTGGTGTTTTCATTTCCCAGCCTTAGAAACAGCTCATGGCTGGAGGGGGTATGTAATCCCTATGTCAAACATTTTTCATTTGAGTTCGAACAGAAAAAACATTGAATCTGACTGGTCTGGTGAATAGAGATATGGTGGGTAAACATCTCACCGTTTATTCAGATGTCACAAGCCAAGACAGTTTTACTGTCTATGACAACTTAATTTCTAACTCCACTTGTGATTTTTGCCTGGTATCTGATAACTTACTTTAAGCAAATATAGGATTTTTTTTTTCAGTTAAGTTATAATTTTAAGTCAGTTCAAAATTCTCTCTACTAATTTAATCTCCTCTTCTTTCTGCTTGGGGTAATATCCAAGTGCTTCAAGGCCTTAAAGAGGTTCCTAACTTTGACTGAGGCATCTGGCCCATGCTAGTACCTGCTGGGATATAGGGTATTGGGTTTGGTCTTCAGTGTTATAGTGTGTATGAATCGAGATGTCTGAGTCTCTGTAGGTTTTTGGTTATTGATCTGAGCTCTTCTTTATCATAAAACTGAGCCTTACTCTGCACCCCCTGATTCACTAAGGCTTTCTTAGTGAACTCCTGTGTTTTTTGTGAACGTGCAAAGGTTTATCTGCTCGAACACCAGTCTGGTGAGTAAAACTGAGGTTTAAAATTGATTTAAATGGAAGGGCTTTGCTTTATATGAAGGCACATTATTAAGAAGTGTCAATATGATTTGAATTCACCCTAACTTGAGATTATGTGCAAATACACTCAGGGATGAGAAGAGAATGCTTTTAAAGGTGATTGCATTGGTGATATTAGGGAGACAAAGTCAGACAGATTAATAATTAACAGTTCACAATTGTGTTGTCAGTGCCACAAGTGACTGACATTTCTTTGGTTTATAACCTATGTCATTAAGTTATAATAGCTAGAGCCATTGCCTAGATTTATTTATATATTTATAATTGGATAGAGACAGAGAGAAATGGAGAGGGGAGAGGGAGATAGGCAGAGACACCTGCAACTCTGCTTCACCAGGGGCTTGAACTTATAATGTTTATATTTAACCAGGTGCACTACTGCCTGACCCCCCTAAATATTTATATAAAGTGATTTTATTTTTATTTAAAAAGAACCAATAGTCATTAGTGATAGAAGCCAGAGTGGAATAATGTATGGAATCATTTAAGAATCGGGGAACTGGGTGGTGGCACAGTGGGTTAAGGGCACTTGGCACGAAGCACAAGAACCAGCACAAGGATCCCTGTTTGAGCCCCCAGCTCCCCACCTGTGGGGGAGGGGGGTCGCTTCACAGGCTGTGAAGCAGATCTGCAGGTGTCTTTCTCTGCCCCTCTCTGTCTTCTCCTCGTCTCTTGATTTCTCTCTGTCCTATCCAACAACGACAGTAATAACAAGAACAATAATAACAACAACGATAAACAACACGGGCAACAAAAGGGAGAAATAGCCTCCAGGAGCAGTAGATTCGTAGAGTCCCAGCGATAACTCTGGAGGCAAAAAAAAAAAAAAAAAAAAAAGAATTCAGGAATTGGAGCCGAGTAGTGAGTGATACGCCTGATTAAGTGCACAGGGGCTTGAGCCCCTGCTGGGGAAGTTTTTTGAGTGGTGAAGCAATGCTACAGTGTGTTCTCTTTCTCTGTCTCTCTCTTGCCTCCAGAGTTATCGCTAGGGCTCAGTGCCTGCACTAGGTAGGAATCCACTACTTCTGGAGCTCATTTTTCCCATTTTGTTGCCCTTGTTATTACCCTTGTTGTTGTTGCCATTGCTGTTGTTATTATTGGATAGTTACAGAGAGAAATTGAGAGAGGAGGGAAGGACAGAGAGGAGGAGAGAAAGATGCCTGTAGACCTGTTTCACGGCCTGTGAAACGAACTCCCTGCAGGTGTGGAGCAGGCTGTTCCAACCCGGATTCTTGAACCAGTCCTTGTACTTCCCGCCACGTGCGCTTCACCTGCTGCGCTACCGCCCGCCCCCCTTCTCCTTCGCTATCTCCTCTTCCTCTCTTGTTTTCTAGCTGTCTCTATCCAGTAAATAAATGAATGAATGAATGAATAAATAAATAAATAAATAAATAGAATTTAGGAATCCATGGGTCAAGCAACCAACAACACCTCTCGAAATTCTAAATGAACCAGAAGAAGCACTATTTCCTTCTAATTTGGGGGAGTGGTTCTCCTCCTGGTTTGGGGGCAGTTTCCACGTGCCTGAGAAGGGTTCTGATGGCACTGGGTAGGGACTCTGAAGACCTGCAGTGTTCCCTCTCTGTACTCCTCCAGGGGCATTCTAACTCCTCCTAGCTCATTGCTGTCTCCTCAACTCAGAGGAGCCACTGGATTCTGCTACCTTCAATTTCTTCCCTCTGTGCCACGGATAGAAAGTGTCAAGGCAATCAGTATTTTAGGGGGCCAACATTGGGACCCACTCTATTTGCTTCTCAGCTTTCAGAGACTACTGCCATTCAATGCCTAGTGCATAGTATCTTCAAGGTTGCTGCTTCATGTAACTTGTCTGGAGCATTTTATTACTGTTGTTATTTCAGACAGAAAGTAAATTTAACTTCTGTTGTTTCATTTTGGCTGAAGTCATAAATCTAGGTAATGTGGTTTAAATAAAGTTTTTTTTTTTTTTTTGTGGCACTGAGGCCTTACATGTGTGTCATTTCATTGATCCTAGACCGACTGTCTTATAGACATTCTTTTTTTAATTGAAGGTAGATAGGTAGAGACTTTAGTATTGTTCCACTATTCCTGGAGATGATTTTGTGTGGTCCTAGGGTTTGACCTCACGACCTTGAAGTTATACTCAGTGACCTATCTCCCAGCCCAGCTAGGTAGTATGTTTTTTAATGGTTTTTATCATTCATGTGACTGTACCCTAGATTTTAAAGTCAATATTTCTATTAATAGTTGTTTAAGTTTCTCCTTTTTCTACATTATTTTAAATATATTTTTCAATATCCAAGACCCCAGATTTGGGGGTCTACATATGGCAGACATGAGCATTGCTCTGGTGTATGTATCTCCTTCTAAAAATAAATGCATCTTAAAGATCAATTTCTCATAGGCGTTTAGAAAACACAAATCTTAGTATACATCTAATTTGTTTTCTAAGGAAAAGAGAAAGGAAATTTTAGGAAGGGGAATTCAAGAGTCAAAGGGAAGAGATTCTTTGTTATACTATATATCTCCGTATTCATTTTTTAGGACCGAAGAAGAAGTAGCTTTCTGCTAATGTAGCATTTCCTTAGCAGGAGTGAACCCCGGGAGGCCAACATTTACCACTAGGGATAAAGCCACTAATGACATAATAATCTTTTTTTAAATTTTTATTAGTGATTTAATAATGATTAACAAGATTGCAAGACAACAGGGGTACAATTCCACACAGTTCCTACCACCAGAGTTCCCTGTCCCATCCCCTCCACTAGAAGCTTCCCTATCCTTTGCCCCTCTGGGAGTATGGACCAAAATTCTTTATGAAGTGCAAAAGGTAGTAGGTCTGGCTTCTGTAATTGCTTGTCCACTGAACAGGGACATTGGCAGCTGGATTCATACCCGCAGCCTGTTTCTATCTTTCCCTAGTGGGGTAGGGCTTTGAAAAGGTGAGGTTCCAGGAAACATTGGTGAGGTCATCTGCTCAGGGAAGGCGGGATAGTGTCACAGTAGCAGCTGCAACCTAGTGGCTGAAAGGCAGTAAGAGATAAAGCAGTACAAATTGTTTAATAAACAGAAAACTAAATACAGAAATAGAGCAGATGAAACTAGGAGTCTTCACGTGTGAAGAAGTTAGGAAGACTATTTTAGCTATATTCCATAGGGTCCATGATTTTAGTAATATTTGTTTGAGCTTGATAGCTAACATGCAAGTGGAATAAAAATATTGTCTGGGAAGGTGGTATCAGAGTTTAGAATTGGGCTAGAAAGCTGGATTAGGGCAGAGAGTAACTTCCACACAGGAAGAAAGTATAGAAATACAATTAACTGCTTGCCCCATTGATCTGACCCAGGGCCTATATATATTTCTATTTAGCACAGGAGCCTGTGTAACTTCTTTGTCCTTGTCAGTTTGAGCTAGCAGTCCATGGTCACACCTGGGGACATTATAGGCTGTATTAATTTCAGTACCTGTCTGCCTTGAGTGGCATAGTAGTTTGACCCAGCCTCCATTTGGAGAGTGGGGTAGTCTCTGCCATTGCTGCTTTTCAGTGAGGGCAAGCAATGACCTAATAATCTGTCCTTGCTTCTAGGTCTTGGTCCACTAAATTTGTATCAGCTAGTGGGTCCTAACTGCTAAGAGGCTTGCTCTAATAGTCTTTTGGACTTAATGCTCTTTCACAGGCAGGCAGTGATAAGGGGAAGGTTGCTGCTTGTTTTTCTGTGTTAGTCTTGAAGCTGCTGGTTTTTCTTTTTTTTTGGCCTCCAAGGTTATCGCTGGGGCTTGCTGCCAGCACTACGAATACACTGTTCCTGGTGGCCATTTTTCCTTTTTATTCGATAGGACAGAAAGAAATTGAGAGGGAAGAGGGAGATAGAGAGGGAGAGAGAGATAGAGAAACACCTGCAGACTTGCTTCACCACTTGTGAAGTGATTCCCCCTGCAAGTGGGGAGCTGGGGGCTTACACCAGGATCCTTGCGTGGGTCCTTGTGTTTCATGCTACGTGCACTTAACCTGGTGTGCCACCACACAGTCCCAAAGCTGACTGTTTTTGCACTACATTGTCTCATTGTTGGGGCCAGAAATGCAATATTACCCAAAAGATTCCTCAGAAAGTTGAGTTTGATGAGAGGCGACTTCCCCGAGCATGCACCACTATAGAAGTGGGGACAGACCAGCAAAACATCCTTTTTTAGGGCCCGGGTCTTTTTATTAACAATATTTACAAAACATCAAAATTCCAGGTCTCAAGGGGTAGGTTTAGGTGTGAAGCAGAACAAACAATGGGCCAATGATTAAATGGCTTAAACAAGGTAGAGTGTGGTGACTGACTCGAAAGATAATAGATTTAAACTCAGCATGTGAATGACTGCTGCATGTCAGTAAGTTACTGATACTCAGGGGTTAAAACTTTATGTTCCAGGGAGTCTGGTGGTGGCGCAGCAGGTTAAGTGCACGTGGTGCAAAGCACAAGGACCCACGTGAGGATCCTGGTTCGAGCCCCCATCTTCCCACCTGCAGGGGGGTCAATTCACAAGTGGTGAAGCAGGTCTGCAGGTGTCTGTCTTTCTCTCCCCCTCTCTGTCTTCCCCTCCTCTCTCCATTTCTCTCTGTCCTATCCAACATCAATAACTAACAACAATAATAACCACAATGTTAAACAACAAGGGCAACAAAAGGGAAAATAAATAAATAAATATTAAAAAATTAAAAAAACAACTTTATGTTCCAGAACTGTTGCTATCCCTGAGCTCTTGCTCATTTAACCCAACTATGTTTGAGGAATATGCAGATAGCTTACCAGAAATGGAAACAGAACCTCTCAAGTACTGAGTTAGGTATTCAACCTGAAATCATCAAATATCTGCTTTAATTGTTCTCCTTCCTACACTACTTTATAGCAGAAACTATCTGACAAAGATTCAGGCTTTCCTATAAAGTTCTTTTTGGGTAGGCAACTTTACCCTCTTACAACTAAAATTAGTTCTTATCTCAGGTGGACAGATTTCCCCCTCTCTGACCCCAAATCCAAGCCCACATTACCGAACAGGTTAATTGCCAGACCTTAACACCCCACTTCAATCTTATTATATTGACTTTAATGTCTCAATTATGAATTAAGAACAGATATTTGCAAAATATCTTTGTAGAAACATAAATAATTTTTTTCTTCTAGATAGAGAGGCAGAGGGAGAAGCAGTAGGAGAGTGAAAAGGAGAGGTAGATAGATAAGATACATAGATGGACCAAAGCCCTGAGGCCTTCTTAACGTGTGGGGGCAGGCTTGAACCTGAATCACACACATGAAAAAGCAACACATTACTCAGCTGAGTTATTCTGCCAGCCCACAAATCAATGTTGTGTTGATACATGTCTTAAGTTTTTGAACAATATAGTTTATTAGTTAAGATATTTGCTGGTAGTACCAAAAAAACTGCAGCTCAGCTGTATTAATCTTTGGAAATATACAGTGCACCCCAAAGGAAATAAGTAAGAGAAATAGGAGAATGTAAAAACTGGGAAATGTAATACCACTATATTTCATAGGTAATAAGGAGAATGGAGGGTAGATATTTAATCTGAGGTTGAAGGAAACATTTCTTCTTAACATTTCAAAGAAATCTGAGAATAGAGCTGTAATGAAGCATAAAGATGTAAAAATACAGTAACATTGGTCGTTACTTTGTTAGTCATTCCCCAGAATATTTTATTTATCCTCTATTGAAAGAGAGGGTAGACATTGTGGGACAGCTTGGTTCAGCAAGTTGACGGATGCATGTCTCAGGAGAGAATGCCAGGAAATAAGCTCTTTGGTAGTTCTAAAAACTGGGTTTAGAGTGGGATGGTATTGAATTAGCTGAATGGTAGAAGGCTGCAAGGCCAGGCTAATGACAACTGGGTATGGGAAGGTAGCAATTTGGTGCTGGCTCAATTGCATGGTTGTACTTGAAATTTTACAAGAGAAAAAAGTGTCATCTTGAAGCTTATTAGGAAAATAATGTGCATTCAATTCCTAGATGACTACATTCATTTTGATTTACATTTCTTTCTCTTTCTTTCTTTTCTCTCTCTCTTTTTTAGAAAATACTTATTTTGTCATCTCAGTATTGCTAGAATCTTCTGCTGAAAGCAGGGTGTATATGATTATCCTGATTTTCCAAGTGATGAGCCAAAGCTGAAAGTGACTAAGTGATTTTCTGAAGTTATGCTACCAGGTCTGTGGTAAAACTAGGATTCGGACTATAGTGATTTGCCTTTTAGACTTTGCAAAGAGATTGTATAACATGAGCCTAGAAATACTATTATATACATGTTTATGTTTTAAAAAGTACTTTCTTTTAACTTTTTAAAAGTTTTTATATATATCCACAGTTAATTTTATGTAACTATTCCGGGAGGGCAAGGGGGAGAGAGAAAGTGTAGGGTCTAATGACGTGATTAATAGAAATAAGATATAGTGTAAGACACATGAGCCCGAGCTGAACTCAGTCTCTCCTTATTTTCTAGTAGTTGCCAGTATCCCAGCATCATCCAGGAGCTTGAATGTCTAAGTGCTCTTATCAGTAGCTGCTGATTTTATGGCTGAGGATCAGGTGCAGAACAGCCACAACTGATGGAGAAAACGGTTCCCCCACACGTTCATTCATTTGACTAGAGGAGGGCAGTGATTTCTACCAGAAACAAGTGGACACACGTGAATGATTAGTTTTGGCATCTTTACACTTTAGAATCTTTCTGTGCACCTGAGAATCTTTCACAGAACAAGCATTTGAGGATGTTGAAAAAGCTGGGCTGGAGAAGTCTGACTCTGTTAACTCTCTGAGGAGATTTTTTTTTAATGTTTATTTATTTTCCCTTTTGTTGCCCTTGTTTTTTTATTGTTTTTATTGATGTTGTCATTGTTAGGACAGAGAGAAATGGAGAGAGGAGGAGAAGACAGAGGCAGGGAGGGAAAGATAGACACCTGCAGACCTGCTTCATCATCTGTGAAGTGACTCCCCTGCAGGTGGGGATCTGGGGGGTCGAACCGGGATCCTTATGCTGGTCCTTGCGCTTTGCATCACGTGTGCTTAACCCGCTGCCCTACCGCCAGACTCCCTCTGAGGAGATTCTTAACTATATTTGTGCTGTCTCCTTATTTTCACCTGTGGGTTTATTAGATGGAAAGATGCTTGATTTTTGAAAAGGATTAATGGGCTGTCAGACACATAAAACATTGATCCCTTCAAGCTCCATTTAAGATGATAAAGGTAAATTCACATGTACCAACAAATGTACTTGCTGTAAATCATTAATACTCCTCACATAAAAAATAAAAAAGAGAAAGAAAGAAAAAAAGTAAAAGGAAGGAAGGAAGGAAGGAAGGAAGGAAGAAAGAAAGAAAGAAAGAAAGAAAGAAAGAAAGAAAGAAAGAAAGAAAGAAAGGAGCATGCTGATGTCAATGGTCCATGTGGAATTTTATTCTGTGTTACCAGGCAGGTTTAGTATCTTTGATGTCAGTATAGGGTCTCCCTGTTATTGCTCTAGCCTCTGGGGGGGGGGGGGTTATGGCCTTGGAGAATTCCTTTCCTCTTAGTTTTCAAAGAAAAAGAAAGATTTATGCTCCCCCCAAGTTCCCTGCCTTCTTCTTCCAACCATGTGCTGTTTTGTAAGTAGCAAAATGGTAGCTGCTGTCACTGAGCATGGCTTCTTAAGTTTTGAGACCTTTTATTCCACACCCACTTGTGGCCAAGAGAGTTACTTAAGGAGTTACAGTTGTGAGGTAGGAGATATTTTTATCCTGAATCACCAGGCTGTTTAATTTTTTTCTTTTTTTTTTTTACTTTGATGTCAATATAGGGTCTCCTTGCTGTTGTTCAAGCCTTTGTGGAACAAAGTCACAGTTGTAAACTGGTGAGTTTTTAGGTGACTTTTATTATTATTATTATTGTTGTTGTTGTTGTTCCTAACAGTTACTGTCACTTTAATTCAGAGCTGGAAGTGGTGCACCTCAGCTGCTTATCTCCCTATTTAGCACCAGCTATCCCTGAGTATGGGTTTTAGTCCTGGGAATCTCTCCCAAGCCCCTTTTCTATCCATGAGCTACAAAGGTCTGTACTCACCTGTGGCGTGGTGAATTTGAAGGAATCCTGGTTGCATTCTGTTGAGTTTCCAGGTGATTTTTGTTACTTCTTCTAGTTACAGGGAGAGCAATATGAGTCTGCTGTTACTCTGTAGCCACAGCTCCAGAAATCCAACCTACAGAAATCTTTTTTTTTGGATGAATGTGTTTGGTTCCTTAGTATATACCTCCAGGAGAGGAATTGCCAGGTGATAGGGTAGGCTCATTTCTAGTCTTCTGAGAGTTCTCCAGACTACTCTCCAGAGAAGTTAGACAAATTTACACCCCCCTCCCAGCAGTGCAGTGTTCTTTACTGTTCCTCCCAGTGTTCCTCTACCCCTGCAGCTTCTCCAGCATTTGTTGTTACTACCCTTTCTGATGTAAGACATGTTCATAAGAGTAAAGTGGTAGCTCATTGTCTTCATTTACATTTCTCTGATAATCAATTACTTGGAATATTTCTTCTCTCTCTCTCTCTTTTTTTTTTGATGAATCTTCTGTTCTTATCCTCTCCCCACTTATGGATAGGGTCATTTGTTTTTATGTTGCTCTTTGGTGAGCTCTTTATATATTTTAGTTATTAGATTTTTTTTCTTTAGTGGAGACACATAGCTGTTTTTATCACTTAAAAACAGGAAGCTCAAGACACATATCAGCTGTCATTGAGAGCCACTGGGACAGCTGCACTGACTGACCCCAGGACTGACTCCTTTTAAGGGGAAGACATACTTCTGAGAGCAGAAGGGCAAGTCTCTGCATGTCCTTCATGTCTTCCACTCTGTGGATTCTCTCTTCAGCAGTAACAAAGGACAGTGTCTTCACTTATATTCCCTTGAAAGCAGAACAGAATACAAAGGTGTAAAGGCCGAGTGTTCATTTGTGACATGATCCCAGAGGGCAGGAGTAAGTGGGCAAGGGAATAGAATCAGGCAGTGGGAAGAACCAAAGGTGAGTTACAGAGTTGCTGACCACTGTCACACTCATGTTTGACCTTTCTGGAAACTTGTGAGGAGACTTATGAACCCTGTCTTAGACTTTCCACTTATGGGTGTGTAGGAGTCTGGTGAAGATAACACCATTCACTTTGGTTTTTCTCTCATTGCTCAAAAATGGTCTTGAGATTGTATGTTTCATGACAAGAGTACCTATCAAGTTCCAAGGTGTCTCCAAACTTTGATGTCAAATAAAACTTGTTTAGGAAGTAAGGGTCACACCTCTCTAGTCTTAGTCATAGCTGCTAAGATAAAGTGCTGATGTGTTACACATGCATCCAGCCAGAAGGAGACTGCAGATGTCTGGTTGTCACAAGAATGACTGCAAAAATGGTGGGGTGGATGGACTGTGAATTATGCCAAGAAGCATCTGATACAAGCACAAGAAGCATCTTTCCAAGGTGGTTGCTTTTTTTTTGGTTCCACATTGTGGCTCCTAGCTACTATTTGTTTTCCTGCAGCTTAGATCCAAGAGCCACTGTTGACACTGAAAAAAAAAAAAAAAAACAACAAAGTGACAGCTTCATTTTCAGCTTTGGCCTTAAGTCTGGGCCAGGTTTATCCACTGGTGAAGACATCATTGGCTAAACCTCACTGCTGCTGTTTTCCACTGTTTCAACTGTTAATAACATGAAAGATATTAGAACAGTCCCTTTAGACGCATCAAGTTACAGCCCTGGCTTCTCGTCAGGAGTAATGGACTTGAAATGAAAATTCATTGATGTAAGAAGGACTGAGAAATTTACAGCCACATCTGAAAATAGTAGAGATAGATTTTTGGAGAATCTTCTTGACCCTCAGGAAAATAGAAGAGAAAAAAAAAAGAGACAATGAAAAACAAGTTATTGGTGAGTGACACTAAGTTTTTGATAGATCCTTCAGGCAACCATGACACTCACTTTTATTTTAATACTATTTTGGACATCTCCTGCTAGTGCTGGTAAGAATAACTGACCTGGGTAGTGTGCTTACATTGTCACATGCATGGCCTGTAGCTGAGCCTGATCCTTACTGTACTGGAAGAAACTTTGGTGATACGGCTTTTCCCCCCCTCTCTATCTCTTTCTTCCACACCTCCTAAAGCTTTAGGACCGGCTTTGTGCCTTGATGCTTTTTGTCTGAATAAATTGCTATAAAACTGTCTCTTTATTAGCAGAAATTCATGTAAGACTCATTATCTTTAGACATAAGAAATTTCCATAAGTTATCGATAGTTGAATGGTATAAATTTTAAGCAAATGAAATGAAATCATCTCTGATGAATGTTTGTCCTTGATGTGAAATGGGATTTAGAAGACAAGACCTACCTCTCTCTTTAACGGGAGAAGAGGACAATGTTCCAAGACTCAAGAATTGACAAAGGAGAGGAGAGTCAATGTACTAGGACAGAAGAAGGTAGTGAAGATGGTTCCTAGAAATGGGGAAGCAATAGGCTACTGAGAAACCATATCCCTCTCTAGAGGCATGGAGGTAGGATCAGACCCTTTCAAGTTGAGCACCCATTCTTGTTCCCATTGACAAGCCTGCATCTATAGATGGAATGAACTTTGCAGTAAACAACCTTTTACTTCTAATTCTTCCAGATCCTAATTCTGTGAAGTATCAAAGGTCCATATACTCATAATAAAGTTTAGAACAGCCATGAGGGGATCAGCAATACCTAGAATCATTTAGTTAAATCAGGCCTATTGTGTGGGACAGTCTTCCAGCCAATCTTCTTTTTTACTTGATTCTCCTTTTGTTCCCTCACTACTCTATATACTTCCTCTGCAGTAGATAAACTAGTAAAGTTTTTACAAAAGGACAGGAGGGTCATGATGAAGAAGAGAATATTTTACGCTCTCACATAGCACCTCCTGCCTGTGAGTTCTAGGATGCTGGTGTGGAATAGTACTCTGAAAGTTTTTTTTTTCTCTAATACCTTAAATCTCTTTGGAAGACACTTGCATTTACTACCTGATAGGACTCATAGTCAACGACTGCCACCTCTCCAGATTCAAAGGAGGTCTTGAAACTTTACATCAGGCTCAACCTGACGCTGTTGACTGGCTACGGAAGAAGGGCAAACGCTAGAAGAAGAAGGACTCATTTATCTGAGGCATGGCCTGAATAAAAGGTATTTCAATACTTGTTCATTCATTTTTTCTCCTGACAATGGGCCTAGATACCCTTCAATACATAAATGAAAAACAAGGGAATTTAGTAGGCTATTCAACAGTATCCCATGTGCATTCTGTCCTGAATTCATTCCCTCCTACCACCATATTTAAGAGTGGCGAATCCAAATAGTAGTCAATGATATATAAATAAATTCAGTTGAAATTGATGAGTGCCTGCTAATGCCATTGTTTCAAGAGTTTGTGTGTGTGTAAACACTGTCTAGTTGACTTGACTCTGTAAAATAAAATTCCAGAGGGTGCTATCATATAGAATATCACATGAAAGAACCCCCCACACACACACCGAAATATAGCAGGGAGGTAATCCTTGGGAAAATCTTGTGTCTCTGTGTACCAGAAAATGTGGTCACTCTTAGTGCTTCATTTACAAAGACTCTTCAGATTCTCCATCCAATGGTAGTGATTTTTAAGGTGAATAAATGAAACTCTGAAGCGCTTCTCTGAGTTTATTTAGAGAATGAGGATGTTGTGATTCTGAAAATATTTCTTCTTCCCTCAGTGCTTTGTTTTAGCAGGTGCAATATTAGTCTTTCCACAGGCACTTTTTAGGTTTTTATGCATGTGTTATCCTACAAGAGATTTAGGCACTCCCTTAATAAGGAATGTAACCAGGACATATGCTAATTCTACTGAAAAAATTTTAAACCTGAGTTACCTCAGGGCTGATGCAAAAAGAGCTCATTTAAATTTTAAGTAAGACTGTAAGGCAATCCCTTGGAGCTTACTTTACTGCCAGTGAATCATTTGCATTTATTTGGTGATTTGAACATGAAAATCTATAGCTTTATAAATTAGATATGCGTTCCTATTAATAGTAACATTAAAGTATCCCCTTAAAATAGCTCTTTTCTGAATGTATGCTCAGTTGTTGACTGTTTCAAAGACAAAATTATCAGCAGAATAATATGTCACTGCCTCATATTTTGAATATTTCCTTGATCTAAGTTATTCCCTTCCCAGTTCAAACCACTATACAAATATATCTATATATTTGTTTGAGGTATTTTAACAGTTTACTCAATGTTCTTTCTTCCTTTTCTCTCACTCTTCTCTTTTTTATCTACATTCCACACAAGAGTAAGAAATATTGCTCAAAAGGTAAATCACACCATGCCCCTGACCTATTTATAATTCTCCAGTCGCTACTCATTATACTTAATATAAATCTCAAATCTGACTCACCATGTCTTGTGTCAGATTCTCTATGGCCTTTCTTAGGGATCATTTATACCAACCTCTGTCTCAACTATTATGCTTTTTGTACCTGTTCTCAGAGTACACTGGTTTTTCCCCATTTTAAGCTGTTTGTGTTTATTTCTCCTGTGCCTAGAATAATTTCTCCCAATACAACCTTTCTGTCGTGTTCTTTTGAGTTCATCTTAAAAATCATCTTAGAGAATTTTTTTTTTTGAGAATTTTTCTCTATTTGATAACAGTATGCTTCACTCACACTCTTACATATCATCTTTTATTTCCTCTGGATATTTAAAACATTTGACTTACCTTATTATTTTCTAAACCTTCATTTACTATTGGATAGGGACAGCCAGAAGTTGAGAGGAGAGGGGAAGAAAGTGAGGAAGAGACAGAGAAACATCTGAAGCACTGCTTCACTACTTGCAAAGCTTTCACCCTGAAGGTAGGGATTTAGGGTTCGAAACTGGGTCCTTGCACGTTGTAACACATGTTCAGCCAGGAGCACCACCACCACTGGCCCCCCAGGCTTACCTTATTCATTGGAGTATTTATTCCATATACGTAATTTTTTTTTGTTTATTTTGTTCACTGCTATAATTAAGAGACTTAGAATATAACTAATTAGTAGGTTTAAAAATATCTGCTTGACAAATATTTACAAAGTGATTTAATGTGTTTATTTCTGTATTTTTATTTTTCTTTCTTCATGATCTTATGATTGGAGGGAACTTTACCTTGCTCATTGTTTTGTATCATTGTCTTACTGGTGCCTACCTCACAATAGACTCCCCATAAACATGAGTACACAAGTAAAAAAGCACCATTTCTAGTATTCTCTGTGCCTCTGCAAAAATATTACTTTCCTACACCCATTAAGCAATCATTTGACTTGACATTTTAATGAAAAGGTCTCTTCTTGCTGAGGAAGAGTTTCATTCTTATTAATTCCTTACAAATATCAGAATAGCAAGTTGTACCTATTCATTTCCCAGGCAATAGCCTTATCCCAGGACAAGGTGTGTGTACACTCAGGAACTTAACCATTGGATGAGCAGTAGAAACTACCAAGCCATATACGCCTGATGCCGGTGCCCAAGCACACTGAATTTCTGAAGCCTGGAGGTGCTTTCTACCTATACAGAAACTACTGAGTCAGAATGTTAGAATATCAGAGGAAACGACAGAATCCTAGATCTGTTCAGAAAGAAGAGGAAAGTCATGGAAGAGAAAGTTTCAAGATAGCATCAAACTTTTTTTTTCTTCTTCTTCTTCTTTTTTAATTTTTTAGGTAGAGACAGTCAGAAATGGAGAGGGAAGGGGGTGACAGACAGGGAGAGAGACAGAGAGACACCTGCAGCCCTGCTTCACCACTCTTGAAGCTTTCCCCTTGCAGGTGGGACCGGGGGCTCGAACCTGGGTCCTTGCACTCTGTAACATGTGCGCTCAACCAGGTGCACCACAACTGGCCCAGCATCAAACTTTTTAATAGCAGTCCTGAATACTAGGAAACAGTGGAACGCTGCCTTTAAAATATAGGAGAGGGCTGCAGAAGGAACAACTAAGTGCTTCTCACCATTCTTATTAGACAGAAATCACTGAAAACTATTTTTCTTTCCCATAAGTGGAAAGACCAAGAGAATTTCAACCTATAATTTTATATCTAGTCAACATAGCAATCAAGTGTGAGGGTAAAATAAAGATATTTTTAGACATGCAAAGATCTGAGAAAAAATATCTCATGATCCTTTGTTATGGAGATTTTGGAGAACTGTTTTTAGCACAAAGAAGAAATAAAACCAGCAATGAAGATAAATGACATTCCAGATGCAAGATAGCTAACACAATGAGTAATGGAAAAGAAAAAGTTCTCGAATGATACTTGTGTATAAGCCCAAGGAGCAACTGGTTCCAACATGGTTAATGGTAAAATTCAGAGTCAGGGAATCTTTAGGGGAAAAACAAAACCAAACCGAACCCTGATACTCTACCGGATGTGCTTGGAGCATATGGGAGAAACTATGAATAACTATTTTTAAAATCTTTTCTGAAACTCAGAGAAAAATAGATCATTGTTATAGACCAATAAATGAGGCAATTATGAATACAAATTGTATCAGAAAGAAGAGTAACTAGTGTTCTTGTGTTTGGGCAGTAAAAATATTTGCATGGTCATAATTATATATGTACTGATGATCAACACAGAACAATAGTAGTGTTCTATAAATATATTAGGACAGGGATAATAGTGCTATGCTGCCATAAAAGGAAGTAAATAGATGATGTCTAAGGTATGTTATTTAGAAATTGCTAGAATCGAATTGGAGTGGAAGTTGGTGGTAGAGTGTTATTATAGTTCTCTTGAGAGAGGGAACAGATCTTTGGATGTGAGGGCGATCTGGCTGCAACATCTGTCACCCCATTGATCACCAGGGTTGATTCAGCTGATCTGGCTGGCTTAGGTGGGTGTCCCCTTCCTCCCCCCTCACTGCTCCATGTGTGTCCCTCATGAAGCTGCTCACTAGGTCGAAAAGGATGGCCTTCCCCGAATAGAGAGGGGAAACAGATCTTTGTAATATTATTGACTTTCTGAATAGTGCAGGTAGCACTTTGATTAAAAACTTTGATTTTAAAAGAAATGGACTTAGTTACTAGCTGAAACTTATACTTAATTTTGTTGAGTAACAAATAATACCTATGTTTCAACATAAGAATTCCACAGGCTGGGTGGTGACTCACTTGGTTTAGTGCTCCTATTATTATGTATAAGTACCCAGGTTGGAACCCCTACCTGAAGGAGGAAAGCTTCATGAGTGGTAAAGCAGTGTTGCAGTGTCTTTCTTTCTCTCTCTCTCTCTCTATCTCTCCTTCCTCTCAATTTCTCTTTGTTCTATCAAATAAAATAAATAAAGTTTAATAAAAAAAGAAAAGAATTCCAGTGGGGACAGGAGATAATTATTTATGGAATCTTTAGTGATACAAAGGTAGTGAAAAGTGATTGAGACTGAATTTAGCATATTCTTTCATGGATTTTCACAAACGGAAATTTTTTTTTAAATCTAATTTCTTTTTAATTTATAAAAAGGAAACACTGACAAAACCATAGAATAAGAGGGGGTGAAACTCCACACAATTTCCACCATTAGAACTCCATATCCCATCCCGTCCCTTGATAGCTTTCCTATTCTTCAACCCTCTGGGAATATGGACCCAGGGTCATTGTGGGATGCAGAAGGTGGAAGGTCTGGCTTCTGTAATTTCTACTCCACTGACTCCCAGCCTCTCTCTCTCTTTCCCTAGTGGGGCAGGGTTCTGGGAAATCAGAGCTCCAGGACATATTGGTGGGGTTGTCTGTCCAGGAAAGTCTGGTTGGCATCATCTGGCATGCTGGCTGAAAAGAGAGTTAGCATATAAAGCCAAACAAGTTATTGACTAATCATGGACCTAAAGGCTGGAATAGTGCAGATGAAGGGCTGGGGGGGGGGGGGTCCTCCATTTTGTAGATAGCTAGTAGGCATATTTTAGTTATATTCCAAAGGCCCTGTGGCTATACTAGCTTTTTTCCTGATCCTGAAATCTGATATGCAAGTGGATCCAAGTTATTGTCTGGGGGAGATGATGTCATGGCTGGAAAAAGGACCAGAAAGCTGAATCAGGGAAGAGAGTAGCTCCCAAATATGGGAAAGGGATATACATTTTGTTCACTGTAAACCCCATCGATTTGATGTAATACAGATTTTCATTAGGGATTACCGGATGAGAAACTTAGAATCTCAGTGTGTCTGTACAAGTGTGGGTGTGTGCTCCAAAGAAGTTCTTGAGCTTTGTCACAACAACTTTCATTAGTTCTGCACAAGTCAAACTATAGGCCATTGTATCAGGCATTCTTCTAAAGCCACTCTTAGATTTCTTCTTAAGATAGCCCCCCCCCAACCTATAATTGCTGGGCATCATGAGGAAAAACAATGGCAACTAAAGTATTATCAAGTTCTTGTTATTTAGAGCCTATTTTTCCTTCAAAGATTTGTGGCACTAGTTCATATCTGAACTCAACACTGAGCTTTAGCAGACTCACAGTGCATCTAACCCCAATGCTAATAATCACTCTAATCAAATTCTATGTGTTTTATCATTGTTGTGATGAGCTCATATACTCTCCACAAGTAGTTACTGTGGTTAGGTCTCTTTCCATTTTTATAACTGAGGAAAAATGGAGGCATAGAAGAATAACTTAGCCGAGATCATCCATCCCATTAGTCAAGGCGGAGAGTGCACCATTTATTACTTTTGCATTTTGGCTATTTAGCTCTTGAATCTGAATATTCTACTTCCAGTATTACCATATGAATTTTTCTGTTTCCTCATGTGAGGATGAAGCTTTAGGGATCAGAGATGCGCTAAGTGGGGGCTATCCTAAATTTTAAAAAGTAAACAAATTTACATTGTTTTTTTTTTTCAGTGACCATGACGAATAAGACTGGGCAGACAAGAATGAGAAGAAGGGATGCTTCAGCTTTTCTTTTTCCTTTATTGGGGGATTAATGTTTTATAGTCGACAGTAAATACAATAGTTTGTACATGTATAACATTTCTCAGTTTTCCACAGAACAATACAACAAAGGCTTCAGCTTTTCAGTTTGAGTACAGACCTCAAATGCAAAGGGCATACTGTGTCTTCATGGCACAGAGGTAGGTGGCAGAGTCACTGGGCTGGGAGGCTGTGATGTGCAGGGTGCTGAGTCTTTCCTCTGTGTTGATCAAAACGCACAATCTTCCTTCCTCCTTCATCTCTAAGCTCAGAATAAACAAGCGCACCATGCTGCCACCAGGATTCTGTCGAAACCAGTGTAAAGTGGTCATTCCCACGGTGTAACTGCAGTTGACTGTGACTGATTCCCCTTCCCTGGCACTCAGGTATTGAAGACGCTGCTCCGCTCCATTTTTGTCATTTGCCCCTGCTCTCACAGATATTTGCAAACACAGAATTTATTGTTAGTATTTTACACATTCCTTTCCTTTACCCACACCCCCAAGGGCACCCTACATTAGTAATATGGACTGCCTTTGAAAATATTCCTGTAGTGTAGTCTTCCCATTCTCATATCCATCAAGTCCTCCACTTACAGTTTAACGGAAACCACAGAACAGTCAACAAAATTTGTGATGTCTTCACCATTATTACGGCAGCTGAGCTCTGGCAGGTTTCTGTTGTAGGATTTGGAATATATCTTAGTCGGTCAAAAGATTCTTTGATTATGTTAACTTTTTTGTGTGTTTCCCTTAGAAATTAAAAGGATTTCTCCACCCATGAGAAGCAGTACACACTATTTATAGTCCTACTCATGTACAGCTTGGACCCTCTAAACAAAATGCTCATATTGCCACCTAGTGGCAAGGTATACAGCCCTAAGTTATGTGGATCAAATATTCTGACCTAAACACCCAAGAGAAATCTTGAGCTAAAATAGCATGACTCAGCTGGGAGTCTTGGCAGGAGAGGTAGGTAAGGAAGGGTATACAGATATGATGACTCTTAGACTTAGACCAGTTATGCTGGATCAAATAGAGAATGACCACCAGTGCACATCTTGACATATTTCTAAAAGTCCAACAAATGTTTAGTCTTCACACCCTGCCTTTTTACATTTTATTATTATCATCATCATCATCATCATCATCATCATCATCATCATCATCATCACAGGTCTTCATCACTCCAGGCTGACAGAAAGAGAGAGAGAGAGAGAGAGAGAGAGACATTGATCAGAGAGCCAAGGCTTTTAAAGGGCAGACCCGGAAGTGGCAAGTCAGAAATGGAAATGTTTAGGAAATGGGTAGAGAAAGGCAAAAGGAGCTGGAAAGGTAGGAAAATCCTTAGCAACTGTTGCAAAGGTTTTAACTGGTAGGATTAATAATGTCCTGCAGGCAGGGAGGTTCTTGAGGGTAGAAAGAAGATAGATCAAAGGAATGGAATGAGTAGGGATCTTTCAGGCAAAATAATGATTATGTAGATAGGCTATAGTATCAGGAATGCAGGGTGGAGCAGGGGGAGCTGGATTAATGTTTTAAGGAATGCCAGGCTCCTGGAGCAGAAAAATGCAGGGTGCTTTGTGAGGCTTCCCATAATTTCCTGACATCTCCCCCTTTCTTTTTATCTAGTGGCCATAGTATCAGGACTGTGGGGTGCTTTGTGAGGTAGGGAGTCTGATAAGCTGGGGAAAACCTTTGGGGTTACTCCTGTCCCTCCTTGCTCAACCTCTTGGTAGAGAGAGAGACTGACAGGATAGACACACTCCCGAGGTCAAGCCCTGCCAGGCTCTACCACAGCCTCACAGTTTCCCAACAGACCTCTCCCATCTCAATTTCTCTCTGTCCTGTCCAATAAAAAGGGAAAAAAATTCTGCCATGAGCAGTGGATTCCTAGTGCAGGCATCAAATTTTAGAAATAACCCTGGAGGAGAAAAAAAAAAATAGAGATTTATAGTTATTCTTTACTCAATTTCATTTTGGCAGTTTCGATCCACATATTATCATCTACCATAACTATTTTAATGCTATTCTATTTGAAATTTGATGACAAAAACTTTTGTGACAAAAACTTTTTTTGATGACAAAAACTTTTTCATAGAAGATGCTAGGATAAAGGGTAAAAAGCATGTGGTACATCCACAGATACATTTTAAAAATTGAATTTGTCCATTTTTTATTTGAGGACCCATCAACTATAGCTTTTCTCAGAAAGTTAAGAGAAAAGTTAATATGGTTTGGAGCTGTGTGGGCTTAAAATTTTAGTCTTAGCTCTACCATTTACTAGATAGTGGATTTTGAGAAGATACCACACTCCAGCCTTTAGTTGCTTGTAAAATGGCAAGTTTGTGATTTTTGTGCTGAGGGTTATAGATAACAATGGAATTACCAAAACAATGATTATGAATGTAAACTTGGGGCTGCCCTACCTGAATTTATATATGCTAGGCTTCCTCTTAGCAACTGTGTTCTTGGGCAGGGTTGTTTCTTTGCACACTCATTTCTTTGGTGTTAACAATTGTATCTACTCCATGGAACTTCAGTGAAAACTAAGTAAATTAATGAATATGACTTACTTAGAACATTAAACACTTCATATATTTTAGCTTATTTTAGTTACTATTGATAGTACAGTAGGGTCTATAATAGATATATTACTTAACAAATTACTTGTAATATTATTTTATTATTCTCCTAATGATATAGTGAGAAAGAAAGCAATTAAATGTCTCACATACATTTGAGTTAAGTTTGTGTTAGTCCCTCAGTTTTAACAGTTTCATTAACAGATGGTCTTAGTGAACTTATTCCAGTTTATAGTGACTAGACATACCTGTTAATAAGCTTCTGTAGAATTTTCTGGATGTCAGTTCAGTTTATTGTGTTTATGGATTTCAGATTCCTTCTCTCCCCATGAATTTTGTATAATGTGTCTCATCAACTCATCCCTGAAATTTCTTTTTGCAGTTTGGAAATTCATTTAAATGATCCAGTAGATCTGATTATATTGAAGACATCTAGGTCTTCTCTGAACAATTCTTCCTGTGTCATACTTTCCCATTTTCTCATATTTTTCTCTTCCAGTGTGAAAATTATTATGCCAGAAGGAGAATAGATAATGAAATCAGGAGCTGAGATACTCTACCCTGTCAAAGTTAAATGTTCTAACTTTTCTTCCTTACCTGTCAATTTTATTCTCTTTTCTTTAATATATGAATCCACCTTATTCCCCAGAACACTATTTTCCCCCATGAATAGTGCTGAAGTGCCCTTTATAAAGTACTTCATAGTTTTTTGAAGCTTTAACTTCATTCTGGGTTTTCACTTATTAATGCTTTCTTTAAAGACTATCTTGAACTACTGGGTGGTTTCACTAATATGTGGAATATAAATAATGTGAACTTGCAAAAAAAAAAAAAAAAAAAGGAAGTAGCTAACCTCTTAGACCTTGGGACCTTGGGAGAACTGTGGTAGTTATCCTTGGGTATATGGGTCATGTGGGGAGGAGTAGGCACAGAACTTTGGTGTGGTGTGGAACAATACCTCCTATTATCTTTATTCTTATTATTTATTGCCACCAAGATTATTGTTGGGGCTTGGTGCCTGCACTATGAGACCACCACTCCTAGTGGCCACTTTTTTTTCTTTTCTTTCTACTTTATTTTGATAGGAAAGAGAGAAAATGAGAGGCGTAGGGGAGATAAAAAGTAGTGAAAGATAGACACCTGCAGACCTGCTTCATCAGTAGAGAAGCATCTTCCTACTCTGTGCCTTTTAATAGGTGAATTCAGGCCATTGACATTTATTGATATCAAAGATTGAAAAAATTTTAATGCCATTCTTGTAGATTTTTAGAGTGTTCTGATATATGGACTGTTTATGGTGGTCTGACTGTTTATAGAATACCTTTCAGAAGTTTTTTTCAGGGCAGGCTTGGTGATAGTTGATTCTTTCAACTGTTGCTTGTGTGAGAAGGTTTTAATGCCTCCATCTAGTCTAAATGACAGTCTATCAGGATACAGTAATCTTGGTTGAAAGCCTTTCTCATTGAGCACTCGATAGATATCTTGCCATTCTCTTCTGGCCTGTAGAGAAGTCTGCTGCTAATCTTATGGATTTTCTTCTGTAGGTGACTCTTTGTTTTTCTCTTGCAGCCTTCAGGATCCATTCATTATCCTTATTCCTTTCCATTCTAAATATGATGTGTCTTGGTGTATTTACGTATGGGTTAATTCTGTTTGGGACTGTCTGGGCTTCTTGAACCTTGATGTCTTTGATGTTGTCTAGACTAGAGAAATTCTCAGCTATTATGGCCTGAAGAATGCTTTCTTCCCCTCCCTCTCTTTCTTCCTCTGGAAAGCCAATAATGTGTATATTTTTTCTTTCGAAGTCATCCCATAGGTCTCTGTTGTTGTTTTAGGTTTCTCTTAATCTCTTTTTGAGATCTCTTCTTTTTTAGTTGTCTCTAATTCATCCTCAATCTTGCTAATTCTGTCTTCAGCCTCATTGGTTCTATTCTCTCTCCCCTCTACTGTTTTCTGGAGTTCACCTATTTTGATACCCAGTTCTGATACTGTGTTAGCTTGTTCACCTACTTGTGTTCTTAGCTCAGCTATTTCAGCTTCCAACTCTCTAATAACCTTGAGATAATTAGTGTTTTCTTCCAGAGTCTCATTTGTTGTTTCTTCATTTCTGATGGCAATTCTTTCAAACTCTTTACTCACTCCTGTGATTATTTCCTTAACTAGTGTTTGGATATTGACCTCATTATTTTGTGCGCCAATATTTGGGGGGCTTTTAGTGGGACTCTTGTCCTGGTTCATTCCTCCAATATTTCTTCTTGTTAGTTTAACCGTTCTATATAGTATGTTATGAGGTCCTTCTCTCAGTACTTTTCAAATTACTGATCACTCTTGCCTGGATTGAATTGTGTCTAAGTAAGGTAATTAAAGGGTTCACAGTTGTGGAAATTGACAGTTGTTTCAATAGTATTTTAATCCGAGTTGGAGCACGGTGGCTTAAAAGCCTGTTTTGTTCTTTTCCTTCCCTGTAGGCTATGGGAGCCTGAAGGTTTTTAAACTATAAGTGGGCTTCTTAGCTTAATCACTGACTCCTAACCAAGAGATAAAGCAGGGTGGGGCAGAGATAATCCAGTGGTTATGCAAAGAGACTCTCTCAGCCCCACCGATAGACCACCAAGGTATAGATCTTCTCCTGAGTTTCCTGGTTAGTTCTCTGTCCCCAGTTTTCAGCACAGGGCCTTCTCCTGAGGCTCCAGATTCTGAAGGCAGTAGCAATGGAGACTCACAGTTGCATTTGGTGAGTCTTAGGGGAGTCCTCTTCTCCCGTCAGCCATCTTTTTTTGGTGAAACAGACTGGATGTGGTGTCTCAACGGGTAAACTGCCAGACTGTTACCAGCCACTTAATCTCTCCCTATGCTCCTCTCTATCCACAAGCCACATTTATTTGCACTCACCGATGGTTTGGTGGGTTCCTGAAGTCATTCTAGTTCTCTCTTGTTGAGGTCCTAGATGATCTCCTTTGGTATTCCTAGTTGACCCAGGAGACAACATTGAGCATTTTTATTAAAAAAAATGCATGTTTTTTATGGGAATAAATCAGGACATAATCTCACAAAAATTAGTGACATGGGTCACAGAGTTGTAATTTGTGTGAACTGCTAAATTCTTCTCACTGAAGAGAATGATGTTTCCTTATTTTTTCTATCTAGATATCTATCCAGATATCTATCCACCTGATATCATTCCATTCAGCTTCCTTTTTTTTTTAAAATTTCTGTCAGAATATTGTTTAGCTCTGGTTTATTGTGGTATTTGAGATTGAACCTGGGACCTCTAGAGCCCTAGGCATGAAAATCAATTATATAAACCCATGTAGTATGTTTCCCCAGCCCTCCATTCAGCATTTTAATTGGGTCTTTCAGAAAGGAGCTAATGAATAAAAGAGGGAACACATTAATTAAAGTTAGATTTTTGATGGGATATAGTGAACTGCTGATTTGTCACATCCTGAGAGGTTGATCAAGTCTCAAGCAGACAGACTGCAGTTGGAGAGCAGAACTGAGTTATGAAATTTATTACTGAAGCTTTGAGATGAGACTTAATCTGTCCCATTTATCCTGCCTTTTTCTCTTTGCTCCCATATTATATTTTTTGATTATTTTTATTTCTACTTCTTAAGTAGAAATACTAAATCCCTGAAACATCAATTAACTTGGACAAATTTGCATAGATAATAGGAAGTCAAGCTAGGATTGTCATCCAAATCATCAGAATCTAATGCCTGAACATCATCTGAGGAAGCTTCAAGAACAGGAAAGAGCTGACCTGATTGATAACATGAACATTAGCTGAGCTCTTCCCTCTCACCTCATTTGCAGTTAACCCTCCTCCTCACCGCCCCCATCCCTGGAGATGAGTCAATCACAGCTGTATTTGTTTTTCCCCACCTTATATCTTCTAACAATGCCTTAACTGCCTGTGTGAGAGATCAAGGCTTCTCAGAATGGGGTTCTCAGTCGTACTACATACATCACCTGGGCCACTGAAGTTTTTGTACAGCTCCCCCACTGTGACTTTGGCTCTGTGTCTCTCAGAAGACAGAAATACACAGCTGAGTCTGATATTTGGATGGAGTGTTTCACACTAGGGGAGCTTTTGTCTCTATTATTTCTGATTCCATAGTTTTTGCTATTTTTCCATTGTCTCTTTCTCAAGAAACTGTGGTTCTTTATTGGGGTATTGGACATACCAGAAAAGAATTGGATGGCCTTTGGATATGTATGTGTAATTCATGGTCACAGATACTCTTTCTGAGACAGCAATTTGACTTTCTTGTTTGACTGAATTGCCCCTGGTTCTCCCTGTAGGGAAACAAACAAAAAAAATCCCTCACTTATTTCATGGTTGATCAGCATTATATATTTTAGAGAAAGTTATCATTATCTTGAAACAGCAACGACTTCTAAGTAAACTGTACTCACCAAGCACTATAGTCAGAATTAGAGCGTCCAGAGAAGGGTTCATAGTTGGTACTTTTGGTTTACCAGTGGGAATATCATTCTCACAGAGAAGATATGAAAATACCACAGTTGTGCTCAGAAGTCATGCATTCATGATGACTGTTGAATAGCACCCCCATGTGACAAGTTAATATGCACTTTAGAAAAAAGTTCTCTGCCTCTTAACATTTTGCTCTGTGTCCTCACTACAGTTTTCATTCTTAAAGAACATGTTGAGTAAGAAATTGATCCTTTTGCATCAAAGGAAGTTGCTATATCCTAATATGCTTGTTGTCCCTAGGAAACATATTCTAAGCAACAGTAACCCCTACTAGACTGTAAACATCATAAGCATGTCAACATTTTAGATAGTTAATTTTTTTAGCTTCTTAAAAAACATTATTGTGGTAAAATATTTGTATAAGTCTTTTCAACACATTTAGTTATTTTCTTAAAATATGGGACACTTGAAAGACATTTTGATCAAATGTTCAATACTGAGATGTTGAAGTCAACATTTGGCTAAAGTTAAAGCTTAAACTGAATATCAATAAAGAGAATCTGTTCCAGGTATATAAAAAATAAACCCTCAATTTAATTACTACTGCAACTACGTTATCAAAGATTTTTATTATTCAATTTTTTTAAAATGTAGCATTTCATTAAAGTATGGGTGTAGTCATTGCTCTGGGCTACTAGTAATCACTCCAACTTTCCCGATAGTTCATATTTGCAACATTTTCTACTAAAATGGTAATGAAGTGGGAAATCTATTTTTGATTCTCTCTTCTAGGAGAGGGCAAGACAGTGGTGCATTTATTCCTTTCCACCTGAACTTAAAGGTTTGGCTAATGGTGAGCATACAGTTTCAGTAAATTCATCCTTCTAGCAAAATAGGCTTCTGTTAATATTTCTCTGATTTTCTTAACGGCTTGTTTTCTCTCATTCCTTTCTTCCTTAATCCAGCATCACTTTATCTAGTTGCTCAGAACTCAAAAAATACAATTGTGCAAGTTTGTATTCAAACTACGTATGACTGGGTCTTAGATACTTGAACAAGAATTGAATACTCGTCATCCTTATTTCTGGTTCCAGCCATTGTGAATGACTCCTGGATAATGGTGTCCATTTGGGATAGGGCTAAGGAAGGTCCTTGGAATAATCAAGAAGGAATCCCATGGTCATGTGTGTTTGTGCAGTTGTGTGTGTAATATTTGATAGGTTGAAAAATAAATCACAATGTTGCTATTTTTTGACTTGCATACTTCTTTATAAACTAATGGCCCCTTGTACCTCTTTTTGGGAGTTATTTGTTTCCTCCCCCCCAAGATGCTAATGTCCTTATTATTGATTTCTAAGACATTCTAATTATAAAGGTATTATCAGAAAATCACATGGTAAATATTTTTAAATAATTGATGGCAAAAACATTTCCTTACCACATCACTAAGCTTGTAGTAATCAATGAGCTCGATTTAGAGGACAATTTGCTTCCCGCCTGATATGGGAAGGACTTTGATGAATTCTTCCTTTCTTTGTTTTCAAGATGTAGCCTTGTAATACTTCTTAATCCTGGGACAGTCATCTACGAAGTTTGTCTGTCTTCCTAGAAATGTCTCCATACTACAAGAGTTTAGCCAAAGAGGAGAAGAAGCTAGTCACTCATAACTGCTCAGACCTTGACACTGCTGGGTTCCTTGGGATTTGTGCTTTGTTCCTCCTTTCATCTCTTTCTTTTTGTGTGTTTTTAGAAACACAAAGTGCATACCTGTGCCTGGAGCTTGGCTGGAGGTTTTCTGTAGATGGAAGGAAACATCACCCTTAAACTGATGGGTCTGAGAACTTCAGTGACACCTCCTTTCATTTTCCTCAATGCCTCAGAGAGAAGGCATTTTAATGGCTTGATGGAAAAGGAGACAAACTGAAAGAGGAAGAAGGATCCACTGACTTTTTATTTTCAAGTTAGTGTAGATCTACACCTTAGAATTGAGTCAGATGGCCCTCTACCTGTGTCACTGATTCCAGTGGATCCACCTGCAAAACCAAACTTTAAAAAATATTATTATTGTCATTATTACTATTACCAGAGCACTCACTACTCAGCTCTGGCTTATAGTGGTGCCAGGGATTGAACCTGGGACTTTTGGTGCCACAGGCTCATATGTATTTGCATGATCACTATGCTTCTTTCCATGTTTAGCAAAACCAAGCTTTTCTAGAGTAAATAGAGATAACACTGAATTCAATTAATCAAATGAAAGGTAAGAGAAATCAAACTACTAGTCAGAATTATTTTATCTAAATCATTTAATTGAGGGGAGTAATGACTGACAAGACAGTTGGTATATGAGTCCTATTTCTCATCTCCCCATGGTAGGTGTCTGCACACCTATCTCCCCTCCACCTGACATCTTTCTGCACCATTGTGCATTGTGTCCCCATTGCTCTCTGAACCCAATTCTGCTTCCCTCCAAGTCCTTGGCTTCGCTGCAAAAGACCACAACTAGCCTAAGTTTCGCCCTGTGTTTCTCCTTCCTTCCTTCCTTCCTTCCTTCCTTCCTTCCTTCCTTCCTTCCTTCCTTCCTTCCTTCCTTCTTTCCTTCCTTCCTTCCTTCTATCCTTCAACCCTTCCCCTCCTCTTTCCCTTCCTCTTTCTTTTTCCCTCCTTTTCCCTCTTACTTTCTTTGTCTAAGTTCCACCTGTGAATAGGGTCTTTTTTCTTCTGCCAGTCAGAATTTCAACTGTCATTTTGCCCACCAGAGTGGTGTTGTTTTCGATGGGCTGGCTTCACGGGCGGGTAATAGACGACCAGGGACTCATGGTTGAGCTGTAGGCAGTATCTCTTTATTCATGCAGGACACAGCACAATCTATACCAAGCTAAGCTAAACTAAAAAACTACAAACAATCTTGTCCTTATAAATATACCAGCCCAGTAGGGTGGGAACAGGATGCGACGCAGAGAGGGTGGAGAGAAAAGTGACTGGTGAAAATCAGGGTATGACAAGGAGAGGGGGCGGAGCAGGTGAGAAGTCTACCACTAAACCACCAATGCCCTGGAGGGAAGGTGGTGCTTGTTAACAGAGGTTATGTAAATAGAATACAGTGTTATGTAAATAGAATGCAGGGGGGATTAAACCAAATGAAACAGTTAAAGCATACCAGCAGAGTGGAATAACATCCCAAGTATAAAGGCAGAAGTTCAGATCAGGGCTGCTACGGAGCTGGGGACTGCAGAGATCTTGCTCTTTCTCCTGATTTGAACTTGCTGCCTCCCAGCTCATTGTTTTGAAATGCCACCCAGCGCTCTGCTTTTAATTATACACGTGAGACTGTATACTCATGCCCTAGTGGTTCACAACCCTCTTAGGCTTTGAGGAGTCCTTTTTAGTACTGCTCCCTCCACCCCCCATGTGAGATTCACTAAACCAACCTGACTCTTAGTGGGAGGGAGTACTGGTAGAGGGAAAGAATTGGTCCTTAACTGATTCATTTAGCTCAGGATGTATTGATACAAAAACATCTCCAACTTCATGAAACTCCAGAGGACATAATGCAAGAACCAGGTAACATCTCAAAATAAATAGAACACATTCCAAAATTAAATAAAAGCAGAGTAAATGTATCCAGTTCAACTAGCCTCTTATTGTGTGTGTGTATGCGTGCACACACACACAGGCACACAATTTGCTTCCTTATATTAAGTATTGTTTGTTCATTTTAGAAAGCACAATAACTTCTTTTTGCTTCCAGAAAAACAGCTGAAGAAAAATTGCAATAATAGTAAGTTCCTAAGCTACTAACATAAATATTTAGGTTGACAATTAAAGCAAGTTTTTAGCCAGAAACAGGTGTTTCGTCTAAATACCCTGAATTAGCAGATGGAACCAGAGAGATAAGTGGGGTTCAATTTGTCTCAAGAAGGAGTTAAACATTTTCATCAAAATAGATCTATAGATAAAAGTCATTTTTTTTTTTTTTTATAAAAGTCATTTTGTTAAAAAAGAAATCAGCTATTTTTTTCCCCACTCAGCATCAGATTAAGACATACTGTTAAGTAGGTTGTTCTGCTGTGGTAGTTCTGGTCCTGCCAGTGTCCTCTGTACCCTCTTACTCTTTAGTACAACCAGCATGGGGCCCACACTTCCCTTATGAACCCAGTGTAACTTGGGAGATTGCAGTAAAGTGGTTTGCACTGCTTGGCAGGGAATGTAGTCTGGCTGAAATCTCAAGTCCAGTGACTCACTTGGATATGTGCCCTTCTAAAGGTTATTTCTTCACATTTTTATGCCTTTCCTTAGAAGAGAAGATAACCAAGAATCTCAGCAAAAAGCCCCAGGCTTAGTATACTAAAGAGTTTTTAATGATTACACTGTTTCTTTTATGAGAGGAGAACCCTGAGATATTAGCAGAGAAGGCAAAGCCAGGGCCTCTGCTGAGACAGCACTTATGGGAAAGGGCAATGAATCCTTCTTACTTTGAAACTGAAAGAGCTCATGGTAAAATTCAATTTCTTATTCAGTTTGTACAATAGCACACACACACACACACACACACACACACACACACACACACACACACCCTCTACAAATAGATCTTTCCTATAGTTTAGGTTTCTGTCACTGTTGAGACCCTAGATAAAGGGCCTAATTCAATCTTTAAATCCCAAGAGAATAGATTTCTCACTCAAGAAGTAGAGAAGGCCAGAAAAATAGCTTACTTGGATAGTGAGTTGTATTGCCATGTGGGAGACTCAGGTCTTACCCTGCTCCCTATTGAAGAAAGCTTCAGTGCTATGATCTCTTTTACTCTCTCCCCCTGCCTCTCTGTTTCTAAAAAAATCCATAAAAATAAATCTGGTAGAGGAAATGATGGACAAAGCAATGGCATAGGTAATTTTTCTTCACTCTGTATTGCATGCAATTGATCTATTAGAACACTGACAGAAACCTTTCCCATGCTCCTGTCTCTAACAATTTAGGCAATTTAAGGAACAGAAATTCTCCTGAAAACCAGGGCAGCATCCTGGGTATGAAAGCTGTGTCGTCCCATAGAACTTCATGCTGAGAGGGTCCAGGCTTGCCGTTGCTGCCTTTGAATTTGTAACAGATTTCGAGCAAGATGCTCCATATTTCCATTTTGCACTGGGGACTTCAAGTGATATGACAATTTTGGCTAAGTAATGTAACTCCAAGAAGTTCAGGGACTGAGTGTTCTATTTTACTTGTTGATCGCTCAGCCTTGTTTAGAATAAGGAGGCAACAGACTATAACTGGTCCAAGTTCATTATTCCCTTAGTAAGATGCTTAAACAAAAAGGAGGAAGCAGAAATCCTTACTACCTAACCCCCTTCACCAGACAGGTTTTTTTAAAAATTTTCTCTGAATTGTAAATTTAACGTTAGCTGTATCAGTAGAGGGTCTTACATACCAAAAGAGAACTTTATTATCTATCCTCAGGGAGATGACCACAGGACAAATTTTCATGCATCAGAAATCAGGATTCTTTTCTATCTTGTCCCTCAAACTCACAATCACCTGCCACCAGCAGGTCCCTTGAAGCATTGTCCAAGGTGTCACTACCTCTCTATTCAGCATCAGCAGCAGAGACAACAGCTTGATTCTGAATGAACTTTTCTTGTGGAAGAAGGCACTATGGGCTCCGATGTTTTCATTTATAATCACTGAACTATACATTAGGCATTGAGCTCATAGAAGACTTTGAAGACTAAGAAATTTCTTCCAGTACCAAGATTGTTTTTTTTTTTTTTTTTTTTTTACTGTTGTATTATTTAGAATCTCCAGTTCTGTATACTATGGGATAACAGCTTCAAATATCATCTGATATATTTTTGTTACTTAATATTCATCACTGTGATTCTTTTACCATACATCATTAGAATGAATCCTATTGATTGAAGAAGGATAGACTGAAAACATTCTTGACTTTGTGTTTTGAAATTGACCTAAGCGTTCTAAAAATAAGAAAATATCCCAAATTTAAAAACATTTTTGAGTGCCAAAACCTGATTATTTTTCCTTTCTCAAAATTTGCATGTCAAGAGTGGAGTCTGATATTTTCAGGAAGTTTTTCTTTTCACTAATCATGAGGAATCTAGTAATGTCAAAGAACAGAAATACAAGATAAGGTGGTTTTTCAGTCAGTTTTCCATTTAGAACACCAAGAAGACCAGCTTTGCAAAACGACATATACCGACGTATTCTAGCTTTGGTAGCATAGCGATAGTACTATAGTCTATTTTAGTAGCGCCCCCCCCCCCACAATATCTGGAAATATTTTGCTCTACTGAGGGTATTTATGGAAGACAGCTGGGGGTTGAGAAGTACTTTGCCAGCCAGGACTTGTTAAGGAAAGTACATGGTGCACAGACCAAGTGGAGGGTATGACTAGATCTCAAAGGAACAGCCGCTCCAGCCAGAGATGGTGGTGGTGGTGGTGGTGGTGGTGGTGGTGGTGGTGGTGGTGGTGGTGGTGTGTATGTCAGAGAATTATGAGGGAAAAGAAGAACTTGCTGATTCCTAGAAGCTGCCATGTGATATTAATGCTAACATTTCATTGACTATAACTTAGTTCATGGCCATAACTAACTTCAAAGAATTCCAGAAAACACATGGTTAGTTTTTAGTCTGTAGAAAGGGTGGACTGGACAGAGCTGGATGGCAGTGCACCAGGTTGAGCTCACATATTACAGTCCCAAAAGACCCAGATTCAAGTCCCTAGGCCCCACCTACAGGGAGGGAAGCTTCATAAGCAGTGAAACAAAGCTGCATTAACATTCTCTTTCTTTATATCCCCCTTTCAACTCAATTTCTCTGTCTCTATTCAAAATAAATTAATTAATTAAAATTAAAGAGAAAAATATTGAAATAAAAGGAATGGAATGGATATTGAGGGGCTAAAAGCAGACTATACCATATTGGTTGAAGCATATTGTGTATATGATAAAAGGACATTGTATATATCCAGAAGAAACAGGTGGTTTCTTGGAAATTATGTGAAAAAGATAAGTTTTATGGATAGATATAGGTCATAAGTAAGGCTAGAATTAGGCTTTTAGTGGTGAACATAATGCAATATATATATATATATATATATATTTATAATGATACACACCTGAAATTTGTACAATGTTATAATGCAGTATCTTATTGCCTTTCAGCCACCAAGTTGCAGATACTACCATGACACCATCCTGTCCTCTCTGGGCAGATGACCTCAAGAATAGGTCCCAGAACCTCACCTCTCTGGAGCCCTACCCACACTATGGAAAGCTAGAAGCAGACTGGGGGTTATGGATCCAATGCCCATGTCCAGCACAGAAGCAATTACAGAAGTCAGACCTTCCACTTTCAGTACCTCATAAAGAGTTTTGGTCTATACTTCCAGAGATGGATAAAGTATAGGAAGCTTCCAAGTGGAGGGGATGGGACTCTGGTGGTGGGAACTGTGTGGAATTGTACCCCTGTTATCTTAAAATTTTGTTAATCACTATTAAATCACTTAAAAAAAAAGGATAGCAAAAAATAGGCATCAAAATTATCGAAGAAAAATTAAAACATAATAATTTTCAAAAACTTGATAAAATAAGTGGATGATTCTGGTAGTTCTCTTTCTAAACATGATATATTTAGTAGAAAATGGAACTAGGAAGTAGAACAATTTAATAATACAATAAAAAGGCAAATACACAGCCACATGCATATAAATTCATGACATTTGAGAAATTTTATTTAAATTAATCACAATTATATACATAGTTTCAGAGAAAACCTTATTTGTTTTTGAAAAGTAGAGATCTTATAGACAATTATATAATCATAATCTAATTCACACAAAATAATTAAAATAGGTGAAAAATGTGAACTTGTGAAATTAAAATTAAGAAATGAACTTTTGGGTGGGGGAGACAGCATAAATGTTATGAAAAAAAGACTTTCATGCCTGAGGCACCAAAGGTCTCAGGTTCAGTTCCCACCACCATCATAATCCAGAGCTGAGCAGTGCTCTGGTAGAATTAAAAAAAAAAGGGCAAGTTTCTAGTAAGTTCAGCACAGAGACAAAATTAAGAGAAAATGTAGCTAACATTTTCAAAAGTAGAGAAAAAGAATAGGTTACACCAACACCTGTAAGACAAAATGAAAGGTAAATCAGAGGAGAATCATTCATTTTTAATACCTTCTGAGGGTTAGATATCACAATTAGGGAAAAGATTCTCCCTCCCTACAATTAATGAATTTGGAAACTGGTACCACTAGGCAGGATAAATCTCTGAGAATTTTATGGAAGACCTTCTTTCTAGAAGTTCTGGTCGTTGGCAATAACTGTTGGAAGCTGAGAATAACATCATCTGAAACATCTATGAAGTTCCTACTTAGAAGAACAAACATGGTTTAACATTCTCTAGTGTGTAAGAAGTTGTCACCTCTGAGGCTTTCTTGCTACCATCATACTTTAAGAACCAACCAGTTCAATTTCAAATGTCTGGAATGTACTTTTCAGTGGTAATGTGCAAAGACACATTCATTCTCAATTGAAAATAAGTGGTTTGGGAAAATAAATTAAAGTTCTATGTACTCACAAACTGATAAGGAAGTAAGAGGAACTTAAATTTTATACTTTAAATGGTAAACTAATGAATTCCTTTAAAGTATCTGGATCATGTTCATCTATTTTTTGGTTGTGCTTAGTTTTCACTTTAAGCAGTCCCAAATGTTTAATCCTCTCAATGTTAAGAGTTCTCTTTATTAAGGGAGAGATTTGGGGATTGAAATGAATACTTGTCCTCTTAGTAAATTCAACTGGATTAGGTATTGATTTTTTTTTTTTTCCTGTTATAAATGGTTTCCTTTGGAGACTGCTTTTGACATGGAAATCAGCATGGAGATATACTATTAAATACTATAGAAATGTTATAGGAGCCTAATTCAAATGCTGCTGTTTGATTATGTAACAATACAGAAATGGAGTTCACGAGTCTGAAAGAACAATTTGTTGATAAGTAGTCATTAACAGGGAAACGCTGGTAACGTTCAGGCAACCTGAAATTCAAAATACAATATGAGTGCTTTGAATGACAGAGTCAAAGTTGCTTCAGCCTAATCTCTGAGAGGGGCGCCTCAGCTTGACTCCAAAGAAGATGGAACAGAGTGAGTTTTTCATGTCAAATCTCATTTTCTCTGAATATGGAAGTTATTATAGTCAGTGCTGTAGGTTCTGATGGTGTCAGGAGCTTTTGGTCCCTGTGCTGCCGTGGGTGACCTTTTATAACCTGCAGCAAATTGCTGCGGGTGCTGATTAGCTGCAGAAATTCTGGGGGCAATTTGGAAAAATAAGTTAGTGGTTTTTCTCAAAAATGTCTTAAAAATGTGCTGCTGCTTAAAAAGATCCAAGTGTCGAAATGTTAATGTCAGTTTTTACATGGTACTGTGATTTTCAGAATATTTGCCCTTAAAAACTTTCCTAAATCAAAATGATTATTTTCTGAAAACCAGGAAGGAGAACCTAATGGAACTGTGATCTGACGGTACTGACAAGGGCTCTTCCCTCTCATTGGTAGGATGGGATGCTTGATAATTATTTTCTTTTTTTTAAATTTTTTTTTAATATTTATTTAATTTATTTATTCCCTTTTGTTGCCCTTGTTGTTTTATTGTAGTTATTACTGTTGTTGTTGTTATTGTTGGATAGGACAGAGAGAAATGGAGAGAGGAGGGGAGGACAGAGAGGAGGAGAGAAAGATAGACACCTGCAGACCTGCTTCACCGCCTGTGAAGCGACTCCCCTGCAGGTGGGGAGCCGGGGTTCGAACCGGGATCCTTATGCCGGTCCTTGTGCTTTGCGCCACCTGCGCTTAACCCGCTGTGCTACAGCCCGACTCCCGATAATTATTTTCATATGGTGCTCAGCTTGGCTACTGTCTAAAATTTATTTTCCTGACAGTGAAATTTGTTCTTCTCTAGTTTGAAAAAGAACAAAGTTTAAGTCAACTAGACAGTCTAGCAAAATGAAAATAAACAAACAAAAAACAGAGAGAGGAAGAACTGGCGGATAAAATAGGAAAAAAAGTTATAATTTGACCCTCAATGACACTTTGAATTTGGAGGTAAATTCTGGTTAGATCTGAAGAATACATTTTTTTTTTTTTGCTGCATTCCTCTGTAGTCATGAGTTTGGGATTGTGAACAAAGGCCTCACAAGAATGTTCGCTTGTAGCTGCTAGTGATGGACTGACAAAGAAATAGATAAGTTTAGATAGAATTTTTTAAGTACTGTTTTGTTGACTGTTTGGTAGCTTCACAGATCATTTATTTTTGTAAAATCACTCCCAGAAGTCAGAAAGCTGCTTGGTTATTGACCCCATCCTATAGATGGGGAAAAGAGAAAGAGATAAAGTCTATATTAAAAGCAGTCACTGTTGTGTTTACAAAGAAGTTCTTCTTTTTTTTTTCCCCCAGTTTTTCTAGGTCTAAGGTAAGATACCACAATGCTTGCAGTGCTTAAATGTCTTCTATTTTCCTTCCCTAAAAAAAAAATTAAAAGAAAAAGTCATTGAAATTTGATTTAATATAATGAGAAGCTTCATTATGGACTGTTTGTTCTTTTCTTTTAAAAGTTACCAAATTAGCTGTGATGTTCCTTCCTGATTATGTCACAGAAGGCTATTTAAGAGCTACTTGAGCAATGTTGGCAGATGACAGCTTTCTTTCTGTTTTCTGTTAGTGTGTTCAGTCTTGCTCTGATAGTCACAATGAAATTTAGGAGATAAGTTATTTGTGTATCAGTCTCTGACTCCCTTCTATCACAGTGTCTGTGAGATTCTTGAGCTAACAAAGTCACCTATGCAATTAAAAACAATGAGATACCACTTTACTCCTATGAGAATGTCACACATTAGAAAAGACAGAAACAGGGGCTGGGTGGTGGCATACCTGGCTAAGAACACATGCTGTAATGCACAAGGACCCAGGATTGAACCCCCAGTCCTACCTGCAGGGAGAAAGCTTTGCGAGTGGTAAAACAGTGCTGCAAGTGTCTCTCTGTCTCCCATCTCCTCTGTCTCCCCCTTCCCTCTTGATTTCTGACTGTCTCTATCCAATAAAGATAAGAAAGAAAGGAAAAAAAAAAAAACAGGAAGGAAGGAAGGAAGGTAGGAAGGCAAAAAGAGCAATTGTTGGAGGGGTTGTAGGGAAAAGGAGCTCTCTGGCATTACTGGTGAGAATGCAAATAGGTCCAACCCTTATGGAAAACAGTTTGGAGATTTATTAGAACACTAGAAATGGGCCTCCATTATGACCCAGCAATCCCTCTCCTGGAGAGATATTCAGTGAAAACGAAAACACCTATCTGCAAAGACCCATGCACACCTGTTTATAGCAGCACAGTTTGTCTGGACTTGGAAACAACCCAGATGCCCAAAGGTGGATGAGTGGCTAAGAAACTTGTTATATATGTGTGTGTATATGACGAGTTAAAAATGAAGAGGTCATCTCCTTTGCAATATTTTGATCAGAACTTGAAGATATGTGAAGTGTGAAAAGTCTGAAAGAGAAAGACCATTACCAAGTGATCTCACTTACAGGTAAATTTTTATTTATTTATTTATTTTGAAAAGGAGACATTAACAAAACCATAGGATAAGAGGGGTTCAACTCCACTCAGTTCCCACCACAAGATCTCCATATCCCATCCCCATCCCCTGATAGCTTTCCTATTCTTTATCCCTCTGGGAGTATGGACCCACAGTCATTGTGGGATGCAGAAGGTGGAAGGTCTGGCTTCTGTAATTGCTTCCCCGCTGAACACAGGCGGTGGCTGGTTAAAGAGCAGCAAGAGAAAACATAAGGATTGGTTATGGTGTACTGCGCCAAGGCGAAGGACCCTGGGGAAGGAGGGGAAGGGACAGGATGAAAGGACGTCTAGATCCTTCTGTGTTTTCTCGACACCTATCAAGGGGAGATGAGATGTTGTTCCTATGTGCTTGAGACTATACTGCAAACCATTAACCTCCAATAAAAGAAAGATTCTTAAGCTAAATGGGTGTGGCCTTTGTATCTTGCACCTCACAGAACAGTTGAAATCCCCAACATTTCATGAAGCTTCCACATTCATGAATTTGGAATAATCAAGGAGAATTTTAGTAAAAAATCTCCTTTTCGTGGATCATGTTTTCTCCTACTCAATCATGAGGCTGGTTCTAAAACTCTGTGTTACCAAATGGGACCTCTCAGTTACAAACGGAGGTCATGCTCTTTAGCTAAAGAATTCAAGAGAAAGTATTAATAGAAGAAAGGAACAAACAGGCAGAGCCACTGATCACTGATGCTTTTGAACTAAACATTCCTTAGGCTGCTTTGCACCATGTGCACTTAACCCACTGTGCTACTGCCCGACTCCCTAAACTAAATATTCCTATTGTGTTGGACTCTCCATTTAGAATCTTCTTATCTAAGGACTTTAATTTTACATTAACTATACCATATGAGTAAAGTAAATATGCCTCTCTATTATTTGTAGCCATACTTACACATTCCTGAACGATGAAATAAGTGGATTGCCATTTACAGACCAACATGATTGCATTTGCAATGGCTAAGAACTACAGTCTTGGACCTTTTGTAGTCTGTGAAGAATTTACTGTGTTCGCACGAGTTTCATAAGGTCTCTAGTTCTGTATGGCGGGGGATGAAATTCGAATTTAGACTTCAGTGGGTTACTAACTAAGTCTCCTCACAAACACTAGCACAACAGAGAGGAGACAGTGGAGCACAAGCCACCAGACTCAGGACACAACCCTGTTAACAAAGGAGGTGAACTGTGGGTCACTGACACAGTCCTGGTAGTCGGGAAGAAATGTAGGCTTGGATCATTTGCAGAGTAATTGAACACATGTAAAGTCTCTAAAACAATAAAGTATAATTAATGGATACGATTTGGAGAAAGCATGTAAACACTGGAAGTATTCTGGAGTTTCATAATGATCCTTGAGCCAGGGAATGATTTCTCAAAACAAGTAAGAATATTATGGGATATCTAAAGGCATAGCGGGACCCAGAAGTAGATAAATCTAGGTTTAATCAAAGTAGACACTTTCTTTGCCCTTAAACGAAGTGCCTTCATCAATATCTTAGCAGAGAGATTAGAACGGAATATATGATTTCATCTCACTATATTTAATGATGCTAATTCACTTGTTTTTTTTTTTTTTTACAAATGCCTGTAGTGGAGGGGTGCATATGAATGAGGATGTTTGAGTTAGTTCTGTTATTTACTAAGGAAATATCAGAAAACCACTGTGGAGTCACTGAGATGAGTATCTTTTGGGAAAGGAGTTGTTGATGCTATGAAATCCCCATGGTGACCTCTATTAGGAAAAGCACACAGATCACTTTGGAGAGGCTCATTTGGGGGATAAATCACCCTTGGGTCATTGCGGGTAGCTTTGCCTGAGAAGCACTGCAGGACTCTCAGGAGTTACTAACAGGATCTTTATTTTCAAGGGGGTTAGTGCATTAACCCTACTGCCACACCAGAGAAAGCAAGTGTAATCAGAACCTTTGGTTCTGAGACATTACAGGTACAGGTACTTAACACTTAGATATGCAGTTCAGACAACGGCAAAGGGGAGGTTGTTGAAGGTCCATGTTAGAATACTAGACCCACTCCAGCTCAGATGCTAGATATCAGGGCCTCTAGTGATGGCTCAGTGCAACTGTGGGAACCTGAGCAAGAAACACTGGAGTGGAGTCACCCTTCAGCTGTGATCCAGTTTTTTCCCTCAGGTCTAAGTGACTGAATGAAGTCAAAAAAATAGGGAGGGGCACCATGTGGGCATGGTGGCTGGATTACCCACTTCTGAACCGAGTTTGCTGAATTCTTAGACCTTCAGGGATGGGTGTGGGGAAGACCTTCAGAGGCCAGTCATGATCTCCTTGTTTACCAAACAGGCTGTAGCTCAATAAGCTGAAAAAATAAGGAGGGGGCCGGGCAGTGGTGCACCTGGTTAAATGCACATAGTATTAAGCACAAGGACTGCACAAGGATCTGGATTTGAGCCCATGACTCCCTACCTCTAGGGAGTACAATTCATAAGTGGTGAAGCAGGTCAGCAGGTGTCCATCTCCCCCCCCCCCCTTTCTGTCTCCTCCTCCTCTCTCAATTTCTCTCTGTCCTATACAGTAAAATGGAAAAAAAGAAATAAAGGGGACATGAGAGTATTTGCATCTTGAGTTTGTAGACTAATTTAGGTTTTTCTAATTAGTCTTTTTTATTGTCTTTTGAAATCCTCTAATGAGAATATTCCCACACGTTGTGATAAACAGAGACCTAAATTACAGAGATACTCCTTGACCACATCAGGAAAGAACAGGTAAGGGGTCACTGGAAGGATATTCATTAATGAAGTATTTATTATTCCTCCCCTCCACTGCTATATGCTACATTCACATGTGAAAGAAGTAATAGTTCTATATTTCATAAGGATTATTTGTGACAGTTGCACTGAATATAAATCTTCCTGTAGTGGAAGACTAATGGATTTTGTATATAAGGCAGTAAAAGAAAAAATATATACTCTGGAAATTCATATTCTCTGGAAAAACATATTTAAGACCCACCCCAAAACAAAACAAAACACCCAGATTCATTTCATCTAGGAAAATTTCTGCAGTGAAAACAAAAAGTTAAAAACACACTTCTTTTTCCTTCACCTCCTATTTTCTTTGCAGAAGGAGATGTGAACTACTAAGTGCACTACGTCTCACAGCTCTAGTCCCTGCAGTGGGGCTGAGCCACACACAGGGAAGCTGCAGGTTTGTGTAGGGACGGAAGGCATGTGGGAAGCACTGTGTGTGAATGGCACAGAAATAGGTGGCGGAGAGGCCAGGCAGGGAGGATGTGAAGTGCAGGGTGCTGAAGCTGGCTCTGGTGTCCAGTGAGGCTGATAATTGTCTCTCCTTCTTCACTACTCCACGTGACACCAAGAAAAACAGGGATTCCAGGCCTTTCCCTGGATCTTGTCTGTACCAGTACAATCTGTCTGAAGCAGTGTTTGAATAGTTGCAATAGATAGTGCCACCTTCTCCCTCCTGGATGCTCAGGGTTAGAGGACTTTGCCTCACTTGCATCATTCCACTTAGCCCTGTCCAGAGAGAACATTCCAGAAGAAGTTCACTGACTACTCCTCTAACCCAGTTTCACCAAACTTTGTCTCCATCCCCAGAAAATGATAACTCCTTTACCCCCATATTTGCTTTGTCAATAAACCCTCAACTCACAGTAAAACTGAAGCCACAAAATCATTACTAATAGCATCTTCATTTTTTTTTTTCCTCTTCTTTCTCTTTTCTACCAGTTCACTGAAGACTCAGACTTAGCTACCTTGAAAACTGGCCAGAGATCTGCAACTATGGTAGTTTTCTTCTTTCTGCACAGGAACACGATTTCAACAGATGTTCCAACCAATTAGAATCATCTCATCATGTCATGCAATTCACTCAGTTCTTGCTTTAAAAAAAAAACAAAAAAATCTCATTTGCCAGAACTTGATTTTTGTGTGTGTGTGTGAATGGAAACAGTGCCCCCTTCAGGGTATTGAAAGAAACTACCAGAGAAAGTAACCCAGAGAATTGTGTACACAAGATTTGCTTCTTTTGTAGTCCAATAAACTGTTTCTAAAAGCGTCCTAGCAAGTTAATTCTTTTTTTTATTTTTTTTGCCTCCAGGGTTATTGCTGGGACTTGACGCCGGCACTGCAAATCCATTGCTCCTAGAGGCTATCCCCCCATTTTTATTGCCCTTTTTGCTCTTGTCGTTATTATTGTTATTGTTGTTATTGATGCCATTGTTGTTGGATAGGACAGAGAGAAATAGAGAGAGGAAGGGAAGACAGAGAGGGGGAGAGAAAGACAGACACCTGCAGACCTGCTTCACCGCCTGTGAAGCGACTCCTCTGCAGGTGGGGAGCCGGGGGCTCAAACCGGGACCCTTACGCTGGTCCTTGTGCTTTGGCGCCACCTGTGCTTAACCCACTGTGCTACCGCCCGACCCCCAAGTTAACAATTAATAATTTAATTTATTGTGGTCTGGGAGGTGGCACAGTGCTAAAGCTTTGGACTCTCAAGCATGAGGTCCCAAGTTCGATCCCTGGCAGCACATGTGACAGAGTGATGTCTGGTTCTTTCTCTCTCCTCCTGTCTTCCACATTAATAAATGAAATCTTTTTAAAAAAATCTAATTTGACGTCACCGTTTTCAGCCAATCTTGGATGGACCTTGAAAAATTCATGTTAAGTGAAATAAGTCAGAAACAGAAGGATGAATATGGGATGATCTCACTCTCAGGCAGAAGTTGAAAAACAAGATCAGAAGGGAAAACACAAGTAGAACCTGAAATGGAATTGGCGTATTGCACCAAAGTAAAAGACTCTGGGGTGGGGGGAGAATACAGGTCCAAGAAGGATGACAGAGGTCCTAGTGGGGGTTGTATTGTTATATGGGAAACTGGGGAATGTTATGCATGTACAAACTATTGTATTTACTGTTGAATGTAAAACATTAATCCCCCAATAAAGAAATTTAAAAATCTAATTTATTTAGGTAGGGCATTTGTCAAGTGACAGAATCTTAATTTATATGCTCTTAGGCAAGAAGAAGAATGTGTTGGCACATATGTGTTCAGCAAATACAGGAATACTTACTTGTTTCCAGTTTCTATAGTTCCAGGGACCTGAATCCTAAAAGAATTCTTTCATTCCACTTCTCTATCATTCCATTCACTAGAGCAGATTCCACCACAAAGCAGACGTGATTGCAAACATTTTCTAGTTGAAGTTCACCTGTCAGCATGGTAATCACCAAAGAAGAAACAAGGATCATTCTTTTGATACCCCAAATTGTAAATTCTGGAGAAGAGCTTTGTACTGTGTGCACTTAACTTGGTGCAACACCACCCAGCACCACCCCCCCCCCAGAAGAGCTTAGTGTGAGTTGGTTTTTTTCCGGAAGATCAGTTAGTGATTGAAGCCAGCTGTATATAGTCAGTCTCAAGTGGGTCAAGTAGCCCACCGTATGTGTGATAGCTAAGACAATAACCTGCACTCAAACCACACAGCCAGAGTTTATCTTTCTTATCACTGGGGAGTTGCTGTTCTGTGTAGATAGACTAGATGTTTGTATGGACTATGTGGACTATTGGTAGGACATTGGGAAGGCTTTCTTTTTTCATGTGTGCAAATTTCAAAATTTTTATTACAACCATGTAAATCTGTGCAGAAGTGACATTAAAGTGCAGAAGTTTTCTCAGACAATATTTTTATCCAACTTCATGCTAGCTATCAAACTCAAGCAAAAAAAAAAAAAATACCATAGTCATGGGCCCCCAGAAACATGCCTAAAATGAACTTCCAAGCTTTCTTCCAGCCTATGATCCCTAATCTCATCTGATCTATTGTTACTTTTCAGTTCCTGTTAATTAACTACTTTGTCTCACTTTATGCTCTGCCACCTTCCAGACACCAAGTTTCAGATGCTACTATGATTCCACCCTGACTTCTCTGGGCAGACAACTTCACCAGTGTGTCCTGGAACTTCACCTCTCCAGAGCCCTATCCCACTACAGAAAGATAGAGACAGGCTGGGGGTATGGATTGACTTGCCAATACCCATGCCCAGAGGAGAAGCAATTACAGAAGCCAAGACTCCTACCTTCTGCATCCCATACTCCCACTGGGGGAGAAGTGAGAGGAAGAAGAGGATAAGAGGGCTCTGAACTCCAGCTCCATCAGGTCCCAGAGAAAGAGGACGAAAGGGGGAGAGATATTTGCACGTAGTAATAGGGTTATGTTGGCTTGGAGGGGAAAAAAGGATTGGACCTGGAAGAAAGAGGGGGCAAAGGGGTCAGGTAGTGCGGCGTGTTAAGCATACATGGCGCAAAGCTCACGGACAGGTGTAAGGATCCCGGTTTAAGCCCACGGCTCCCCACCTGCAGGGAATTCGCTTCACAAGCGGTGAAGCAGGTCTGCAGGTGTCTTTCTTTTTCTCCCCCTCTCTGTCTTCCCCTCCTCTCTCCATTTCTCTCTGTCCTATCCAAACAACAACAACAAAAATAACAATAAATACAACAACAAGGGCAACAAGAACAACAAAAAAATGGCCTCCAGGAGAATTGGATTCGTAGTGCAAGCACCAAGCCCCATCAATAACCCTAGAGGCAAAAAAAAAAAAAAGTAAAGAAAGAAAGGGGGAAATTATGTAGAAATGTAGACAGATAACAGAAGGCTTTATTTCTTTTGGACATCTCTAAACACGAATAACTACTTGTCATGTATTGGATTATATTATGAATCATCTTATCTTCCCTACTAGTGAACTTTTTCTGTGATATGTTAACTCACCATCATCACTTCTTCAGTCCTTCAAATACCTGCCCCAGAAAGCGATAGGAAAAAGGCCACAGTACAGTGAGAACAACTCAGACGTATTGAGCTGCAGTATATGACAAGCTTTATATTTAGTGAATGTTAATCTAATCTAATCCTCAGAACATCTGTGTTTTACAGAAGAGGAAATTTAGGCTTACAGGAATTTAATAATCAAAATAAGATCATCCCACATTTTAACTACTTGACTAATGCTTAGTTCTGTGTTTTCACTGTGGATTTAACAGAATTCTGTTGAGGATTTGGGGCAGACTTTTTTTTTGCTCATTACGCTAACTGCAGCTGATAGAGTATAACTTTACATATATAATAGCCCTACTTAAAAAATTTAAAATTCAGTGTTCACCTATATTAACAAAAACTGAGCTCTGTCTTTGTAGGGTTGTCAGGAAGATTAAAATTAGACATGGAGAGCAAAATTTAACTGTGAAAGAGCTGATTGTTTTTTCCTTGTGTATAAGCTGCTCTCAAATTCATTAAGAGAGAGAGTTAACAGAATGTTGAAGAAGTTTAGTGCAGCTTCTTTGGAGGAATTGAGATCTAAAGAACTTGTTGGGAGTGCAGCGGGTTAAGCGCACGTGGGGCAAAGTGCAAGGACAGGCGTAAGAATTCTGGAAGTCGCTTCACAGGTGATGAAGCAGGTCTGCAGGTGTCTGCCTTTCTCTCTCCCTCTCTGTCTTCCCCTCCTCTCTCCATTTCTCTCTGTCCTATCCAACAATGACGACATCAACAACAATAATAACTACAACAACAATAAAAAAGCAAGGGCAACAAAAATGAAATAAATAAATATTTTTTAAAAAAGAATTTGTAATGTTTAGATAGAGTTAAAAGTCAAGTCAGTAAACTGGAAAGTAGGAAGAGAAATGGTATGATTGTGAGGAACTGTTTAGAATCTTGTGACTCAGAAAATTTAGGTTACAAAAGTCTTAGAAGTATTAGTCTATATATTTTTTAAAAAGTCATTTTAATATTTGTCTATTTGTTTATTGGATAGGGATAGAGAGAAACTGAGAGGGAAAAGAGTGACAGAGAGGGAGAGAGAAAGAGATATCTGCAGCTTCAACCTGGATTCTTGCACATTACAAGATGCTCTCTACAGGGTATGCCACTACCCAGGTCCAGTCTTAGTTAACATTTTAAAATATTCTTTTTTTTAAATATGGAATT
This sequence comes from Erinaceus europaeus, assembly GCF_950295315.1. Taxonomy (NCBI): domain Eukaryota; kingdom Metazoa; phylum Chordata; class Mammalia; order Eulipotyphla; family Erinaceidae; genus Erinaceus; species Erinaceus europaeus. Next base: position 70,425,964 of record NC_080177.1, read on the forward strand.
ACCTCACTTCCCTCATTTCTGATGCTATGTCTGTGATTTCTCCCTTTTTCTCAAAAAATTTTCTAGTCCTCTTGCCTTTATTTGTAGATTCTGATTTTCACCTTGTTTTTAGAGGAATTTCTACTTTTATGATTAGATTCTTCTCTTTGCTTGTTAAATTCCTTGTTCATTTTTCCTGTGGAAACTATGATACAACTGTCAGAGGGAACTGGGCAAGAGTCTGAGGGATAGGTGTGACGGCACTGAAAAATGTTCAATTGGAGATATGGCTACTTAATTTTAGTTCTTTACTAATGTATTCAAGTCTATATTTTCTTATGAATATTTCTGGAACAAATTCATAGGCTTTTGTATGTAGTGCTTTTCTTAGTGTTAATTTTAATTGCTTACATTTTAAAATTTTAGTCATTTGGTCTGGAAATTATTTAGATTATCATCTATGGCTAATTCCCTTCACAGTCATTTGCTGACTATTTTTAATTATTAATTTCTAATTTTATTGCATTGTGTTCTAAGAATATGACTTCCATCTTTTTTTTCTACTAATATTATCAGTTTCACTAAGAAATAGCTTCCATATATTACTGTACTAGTTTAAGGCATAAGCATGTGTGCTTTGACTTACATACATTATGAAAATAATATCATTGTTGGTTCATCTAGTATCCATCTCTTCATATAGTTACCATAAAGAGAAAGGAAAGAAAAAAATCTTTTTATGATGAGAATTCTTAGAATTTGCTTTCTGAGTATTCCAACATTATCATATGGTAATGCTAGCTTCTTTTTTTTTTTTTTAATTCTAACACATGCTCATGTCTTGGTAAATGTTCATAGCATGTATATCTATTTATAGTTATATCTTTATAATGGGGTCTTAGCCTCAAGTTTTTCTGCATTTACTTGTTTGATGATTCTAATAAAGATTGCTATAGGGGCAATAATTGCCCTTTCATTGATATATATATTTCTTGCCAATCTTCATTCTCTCTCTCTCTCTCTCTCTCTCCCTCTCCCTCTCCCTCTCTCTCTCTCTCTCTCTCTCTCTCTCTCTCTCTCTCTCTCTCTCTTTGCCTCCAGGGTTATAGCTGGGGCTCTGTGCCAGCACTATGGAATTCTCTGGTCCTGGAGGCCATTTCCCCCCCCCCCCCATTTTATTGTATAGGACAGAGAGAAAATGAGAGAAGAGAGGGGGTAGAGAGGGAGAGAGAAAGATAGACACCTGCTTTGCTGCTTGTGAAGTGTCCCTGATACAGGTGGGGAGCAGGGGCTCGGACCTGGATCCTTGTGTGGCTCCTTGTGTTTAGTAATCTGTGCACTCAAACAGGTATGGCACCACCCCATTCCCCTTGCCAGTATATCTCTTGTGCAGTTGTATAGTGTTTCTTCTAAAGCTTATCAAGGGGTGGAAATAGTGCTGGTGCTCTGTCAGAAGAGATTAGAAAATATGGAAGAATATGTCATACTTCCTTTTGTTTAGCTAGTTGGGTAGGTAAGAGTGATTGAGGGAATTGAAGTAAAGGTTAGGAGAAAAGGGTGTCTAGGTCTAAGTAATAAATACATGGTTAGAGAATTTATGTCTTCTTTAGCCTATCCTACTAGAATGTCAGGCTTATTAGGTCTAGGTCTAATTATGGAGGGCTGTTAGGCACTCTTACTTTGAGTTATATAACTGCTCCTTGCTTATGGATACACAGTACTGTAGGCCCAAGGCTTTACCTTTATCTGTAACTTTGTTAGAAAATGTGCCATCTAAAATAGAATAGGCAGTCCCATGTGTTAGGAAAGATCTCACCAGATCAGAGGAGTTGGGAGGTTGACATCCCAGGCTTAGCATCTCTGGAGAAAATGTGCATTAACACATCAGTAGCAGCATAATGTGGCATGGTAGCACTGTTTGTGCTCATTTAATTGAGGTTAACAGAGGCAGTTTAATAGGTTAAGGGATCAGAGAGAAGAAACATCAAGAACTATGAACAAAGTTCTAGAGATTCCAGTATTAGGAGAAGTATGGATCCTAAAGGGAATAAGAAAGATTCCTTGTAGTCTTAGAAATAATTCAAAGTAGCAGTAGTTATTATTATACCCAAGTTAGTTGGGAGCTGTTTCTCTTTGAAAAGGATTTACTGTAATATACTTGGCCTTACTATGCTTTATACCATTTAAGGATATCTACTAAAAACAGCCTCTTAGATACTGACAGAAAGAGCCCAATGATTTTGATCTATCTGACCAAAGATTGTAGGTAACTTAGGTAATATGTGTGTGTGTGTTTGTGTATTACATATACATAATAGACATTTTAAAATTTTATTATCTTTATTTACTGGGTAGAGACAGCCAGAAATTCAGAAGGAGAAAAGGAAGATATAGAGGGAAAGTGACAGAGACACCTGTAGCACTGTTTCACCACTTGTGAAGCTTTCCCCCTGCAGGTGGGAGTTTGAACCTGGGTCCTTTTGCATTGTAACATGTGTGCTCAACCAGGTGAGCCAATACCCGACCCCTTTGTGCTTAAAACATTTAAGTCCAGTGTCAGAATTTGATCATCTCACAAATCTGAGACTTTAACTACACAGGCTAAGAAAATATGAATACTCAGAGCTATTGTCTAGGCAGTTACAGAACTTGAAGTATTAGATCTATTTTTCCTCCTGACATACTGAATTAATAGTGATTTATAAAATTTTAAGTTAACAGGAGTATAATTTCACCGTATTCCTACTGCCAAAAGTGTTCCCTCCCCACCTCACACCCTTAGATAAACACTATAGTTTCCCATAGTCTTGGGACTTTTTGTTGTTTGTTTTTTTCATGCTTGTGGGTTCAATTCTCTATATTTCACATATGAGTGAAATGATTCTGTAGTTTTCCTTTACTTACTTGGACTCAATGCCTGCATGAAGAATCCACCACTTCTGGCAACCATCCCTCTCTCTCTCTCTCTCTCTCTCTCTCTCTCTTCCTTTTAAAATTTGATTGACTAGAGATTGAGAGGTAGAAGGAAATAGAGAATGAGAGAGACAGAGACATCTGTAGTACTTGTTTCACTGCCCATAAAGCTTCCCCCTCAGGTGGGGAGCAGGGGCTTGAACTTGGGAATCAAGATTTTATAGTTTAGGTGTCAGAAGATTATGCGTTTTAGAGTCAGAGTTACCTTAAATGTGCTACAAACTAAAATTCTAACACAAATAAGGGTTGGGTCTATGTCCAACTTTTATTAAAATTCTTAGTGATAGAACCATTGATGAAAAGAGTTGATTCCATGACCAGTCGTAAGGAAAAAGATTTATGCATAGATGGTAAAATAAAATTATTTAAAGTGTTGATACAATAATTTGGGGCTGATTTTCATTCTAGGATATGAACTCACAACACCCCTTCATTTTTATAGGCTAACTTCTAGCACACAAGGGTATAAATTATACCCTTCCTCAGTATGGATTCCTAGATAGATATGCTGTGACAACAAAGTCATTTCTCCAAGTGTCATATAAATGCTTACTAGACAATGATTTTGCATGATGGAGAAAAAAGATTCAGCAAGCATCATTTTCCCCCTGCGACTGAGATAACTTTCTCTTTCCCAATGTTATTAATAAATGACTATGACATTTAAAACTGCTTTTCCCAAAATAGAGATATATGTGCAAATGGCTTTGTGTCAGATAAGAGCTCCATCCTCATAGTTTTCTAACTCATCAGTAACTACTCTTCCAAGCCAGAAATGTCAAATAGGTTTAAGGAAATATATCAGGTTTAATGAAACTTAAGTTACTTTCCTCCACATTTCCTGCTGATTTTTCTTGAATCACACTTCTGGAAGAAAACCAGCTGAGAATGAATCAGTCTAATGAATGATCTTCAAACTAGAGAATTGGTATGTTTTAAGAGCATCAATGTCTGTCTGAGAACTGGTGTGTGGTGCTCTCATTTCTTAGCTCCCATTTCACAGTTGGGGGCAGAAAGTAATGGGATGTTTCTTTTTATTGGTGTCAGGGAATTTCTTTTAGTTGAAGTAGTAAGATGTAACTCTAGTCATTTTATCTAAAATTTTACTTTTAGAATGCTTTATTTACTTATTAGATAAAGACAGAGATAAACTGGTAAGGAAAGGAGGAAGAAAGAAACAGAGACAGCTCTCGCACTGCTTCTGCACTTCATAAGCTTTCCCTCTGCAGGTAGAGACTGGTTGGGTTCTTGGACTTGGTTGTGACATGCCTGCTTTACCAGCTGCTCTATTGCATATTGTTGCTTTTTATCCTAAAACCCTTAACATTCTAATAGTGTTTAAGTTCTTTCCATCAAATGTGTATTACTAATAGTTGTATTTTTTCTTTTTTAATTTTTTATTTATAAAAAGAAAACATTAACAATACTATAGGATAAGAGGGGTACAGCTTTGCACAATTCTCACCACCAGAATTCCGTATTCCATCCCTATCCCATGATAGCTTTGCTATTCTTTAACCCTCTGGGAATATGGATCCAAGGTCATTGTGGGATGCAGAAGGTAGAACGTCTGGCTTCTGTAATTGCTTCCCCGCTGAACATGGGTGTAGACAGGTCAACCCATACTCCCAGCCTGCTTCTTTCATTCCCTAGTGGGGAAGGGCTCTGGGGGAAGCGGAGCTCCAGGACACATTGGTGGAGTTGTCTGTCCAGGGAAGTCTGGTCGACATCATGCTAGCATCTGGAACCTGGTGGTTGACAAGTGAATTAACATACAAAGTCAAACAAACTGTTGACCAATCATGGACCTAAGGGCTGGAATAGTGCAGATGTAGAGCTGGGGGGTACTCCATTTTGTACATAGCTAGTAGGCATATTTTAGGTAAATTCCAAAGGGCCTGTGGCTATACTAGTTTTTTTTTTCCTTTTTCTTTTTATCCCTGAGCCTGAAATCTGATATGCCAATGGATCCAAGTTATTGTCTGGGGAGATGAAAAGTTGTATTTTAAACTCAGCTTAGAGAAATACTTTAATAACCAGAGAAATGTAGTCATAGAAAATAAAAAATTATCATCAATATTTTGTGTACTCAACAAGTTTTTTTTTAAAAAAAGGTAAGTTATGCATGAAAAAATTAAATGGAAAGATTATTTTAAGGATAGAAAGAAGCAACAAAATCTTTAAGAATTGTTTATAAATTTTAGTTAAATCTTAATGAACATCAAATCACGTGCTTATTAACATTTTATTGCATGGGGGCCAGGTGGTGGCGCACCTGGTTGAGCGTACATATTACAATGCGCAAGGACCCTGGTTCAAGCCCCCTGGTCCCCACCAGCAGGGGGAAAGCTTCATGAGTGGTGAAGCAGGGCTGCAGGCATCTCTCTGTTTCACTCCCTCTCTATCTCCTCCTTCTCTGTTTCTGGCTATCTCTATCAAATAAAGATAATAAACAAAAAAAGTTAACAGATTTTATTGCATGTCTTTAAAAGATCTTATGTCAGTTTTATTTGAAAATGTCACTTTTACTTCACTTTCTCTCTAGCAGTAAATAAATAAATAAGTAAAACAATAAGTGCTATAAAAAGGTCTGTAAGGAGGGAAGCCTATAGGTCAAAGGACAGTTTGATGTGATTACAAATGACTAGGAAAAATATTAGAGAAGTCATATATGGGTTGATTTTGAAAAATGTCCAAGGTTTGGATGAAGAGAGAAAGAAAAGGACTCAAGTAAGAAGACTACACTTTTAAAAATATTTATTTATTTATTTATTATTGGGTAGAGACAGAAATTGAGAGAGAAGGAGGTAGAGAGAGAAAGAGACAGAGAGACACCTGCAGGCCTGCTTTACCACTTGCGAAGCTTCCCCCCTACAGGTGAGAACCAGGGGCTTGAACCTGAGTCTTTGTGTACTGTAATGTGCAGGCTTAACCACTGCTTGGCCCCCTTGATTTTTCTTTTTAAGTTTTTTACTACGGATCCCTACTTTAAAACGTTCAGATTCAAGTGATAATTGATCTACTACTATTTCACAGAATACCATCATTTAAAAAAGATTTTAATGTTTCAGCTAATTATTTAAGTAAATAATTATATATATTTCAAAGAAGATAACAAAAGGAAAAGTACATAAAGTGCTCCCAGTTAATGAATCTGTGATGACAGGACACGAGAAGCTACAATGATAGTACACATGGATTATAGACAGGCTACTACTCAACAACTGATTATCAGTGAGCCTAATAAAATATACAAAACATGCCAAGGAATGAGTTCCTAAAGGATCGTTTTTGCTCATATAATTCCTTATAGCAAACCTATGGTGTCATGACAAAGTATACTTCCATGAAGGCAAAGAAAAGATAATCTACTGGATCACCACGAATCCAGCACTAAAACACCCAAATGAAGATTAATCTCTACCCACAGAGCAATTGTCTGGGAAAGAACTTCTGGGAAATCCATGTCAGATCTAATAGGAAAATGAGGAGTGGGGATAAGATAGCTACCAGGAGATGAGCTTTTAGGAAGGATCAAAACAACAAATAAATATATATATTTATATATAATATAAATATATATTTATATATATATTTATATTTATTATATAAATATTTATATAAATATATATATAATTTCTATATTCCTTAGGTTTTACTTAGATGATCTGGGTTCTTTTATTTTCTAATTCATTAATTTCTTAGTAATTTAATAATGATCGACAAGCTTGTGAGATGTGAGGGGTACAAGGGAAGGGGGAGAATAAGAGGGAGAGAGACATCTGCAGCACTGCTTACTGCTCAGCTCATGAAGCTTCCCCATTGCAGGGGGGAACTAGAGGGTTTGGATTCAGTTCCTTGCACATTCCTTGCATGTTCTTTCCCAAGCTGAATAAAAAGAAAAACATCTTACAATTATGATGACTATTGCAGTACTTGTAGTTTTTCTACAATTTACTATCATTTAGTTGATAATAGTGAATTATTTCTCTTTTTGCTTGACTCAATTTCTACATTATATCCTAGATTCTTTTTAGATAATCTGTAGTTCAGTAAATATATATTGGACAGCAATTCTCCATATCATTATACTACTTTGAATATTCTTTCTTTCTTTCTTTATTTTTTTGCCTCCAGGGTTATCACTGGGGTTCAGTGCCTGCACTATAAATCCACTGCTCTTGGAGGCCATTTTTCACATTTTTGTTGCCCTTGTTGCTATTATTGTCATTGCTGTAAAGGACAGAAAGAAATCAAGAGAGAAGGAGAAGACAGAGAGAGGGAGAAAAAGATAGACATCTGTAGACCTGCTTCACCGCTTCTGCAGGTGGGGAACTGGGGCTTGAACCGGATCCTTATCTGGTCCTTGTGCTTTGCGCCATGTGCGCTTAACTTGCTGTGCTACCGCCTATCCCCAGTACCTTGAATATTCTTATGCATAATTTATAGCTATCATAATATTCTAGATTGTTCTGTTTTACATTTTAGTGTGTTTAACTGATGTTTTATATATTTTTTAAACTTTTAAAAAATTTATCTTTATTTATTGGCTAGAGGCAGCCAGAAATCAAGAGGGAAGGGGGGATAGGGAAAGAGACAGAGAGACACCTGCAGCCCTATTTCACCCCTCGCAAAGCTTTCCCCTGAAGGTGGGGACCGGGGGCTCAAACCCAGGTCCTTGAGCATTGTAATATTTGCGCTCAGCCAGGTGCCCCACCACCTGGCCCCTTTAGCTGATGTTTTATAACATGATGTTTTATGACATGTATGTTTCTTCATTCTCCTTCAGTATTTCTACCTTAATTCTTCATCTTTGAACTTCTTTGTTGCTTTAACCAATTGTCCTCTTGGTCTTTCCTCCGTTTCATTGTTTTCACAAGGTCCTTGTCATGATCTTGCATTTTTCTTCTGCTCTGGTTCTTCAGTGGGCACTCACATCCCTTTGGATGCTTTCAAAATGAGTATCTTATAATTAAATAAATTCTTCATTGAGCCCTGACCTTTAACTTCTTTCCATCCTAACTTTTGCTCTCTTTCTTTTAAAGAGGTCTCCAAATGAACCACTACACATATTCAGAATGTGAGAATCTGAGTTGGACAAATTAAACTTTCATCTATGACTGAAATAAGTATGATTTTTCCTATGTGCTCAAGATTATACCTAAAGTTAGAATGATTTTGCTCTTACCCAGGGTTTGTTTATTTAATTATTTATTTATTTATTTATTTATTTTTGCCTAGCTGATCCTGTTTGTTGGCTTTGAACTTTTTTCTGAAGTTTAACAGTTAGAGCACAACATCAGGTTTGGGGCAGCAACAAGTCATACCATACTGTCTCTTCGGTTCTTCAGTTTCACTTTGCCAGACATGCAATTTAACACATTCCTCAGCTAAGTTCGTCATTTAAAGCTTCCTTATTCATCCCTTTATCTACTGATAAGCACATTGAAATAATCTTGAAGATAGTTTGTGCTGAATTTCTGACCCACAGAGTTTCTGTATCTCTGCAGGGCAATTGTATTGGGAATTTTTGCTTGCTTTGTTGAAATGCAAATGTTGGCAATCTAAAAAACTATTTTATGAAAAGTAATATGTGGATTTACCACTACTTTTTGATGGCAAAGGAGTTTGGATGGAAATTAATAGTATAGGGGTTATGTGTTATTTTGCCTATGTATTATTCATTCCCCTCCTAATAGCATTTTGGCTTTGCCTAGAGGAACCTCCATCTTCCATTTCCCAGATGTGAACAAGTCTGTCTAAATGAAGTCAAAGGATGTTTTCTGGAATATGAGGGGAAAAAATCTTGTTCTACCTGTTTGAGTCATCAAAATGATAGCTAGCCATAAAAGATGTACACATCCTAATCCTAGAACACATTAATGTTGGGAGCAGCATTCAAGGTAAACCTCTTGTAGGCCCCCGAGAAGGTAAACCTCTTGTAGGTACCCCATGACCTTTGGCTGTGCTCTGCAAACTTCCCTGTTCTTGTTTATGCCTTGGCAGGCTGATGTGGACTTGAAGGCATGTAACCACTCCCCTGTTTTACTGTTATGCTCAGTTGATTATATCCCTGGAACTATGTACATATAGAACAATAGTAATGGGAACATAGGAACTGTAGAAGAATAAGTTTGTAAGTAAATCATTAGAAGAGGACAGCAAAATGCAGTAACTTACTTGATCTTAACAATAACCGATTGATCTTTAACTAACTGCCAGTAAATCATGATATCTTGTATTGTATAGAACTGTCTTGTGTTATCTTGTATTGTGTAGAGCTGCTTGCTTTCTGTATAAATCTTGGAGACTCAGAAATAAAGTTACCGTGTCTTTGGCACGGTTCTCCCTACTCCAATCATCTCTCATTCCTTCTCTCAGGCTTATCGTTGGACTTTACTCCGTGCTGGACACAGAGACGACAAGTGAATATATTACATTTCAAGGCAAAGGGTTCCTGTAGACATGCTTAAGTTGAATATACTAATTGGGGACACTATTCCAGAACATCTGGCTGAGCCCAATGTCCTTGTAAGAGAAGCAGGAGGGCTAGATGTAATGATGGAAGTAGAAGTCAGCATGCTGCAAGTTAATACTGGTTTTTAAAAATATTTATTTATTTATTCCCTTTTGTTGCCTTTGTTGTTTTATTGTAGTTATTACTGTTGTTGTTATTGATGTCGTCGTTGTTGGATAGGACAGAGAGAAATGGACAGAGGAAGGGAAGACAGAGAGGGAGAGAGAAAGACAGACACCTGCAGACCTGCTTCATCGCCTGTGAAGGGACTCCCCTGCAGGTGGGGAGCCGGGGGCTTGAACCAGGATCGTTACACCGGTTCTTGCGCTTTGTGCCACCTGTGCTTAACCAATACTGTTTTTTTTTTTTTAAAGAGATTTATTTAGTGTGTGAGAGAAGAGCATTACTCTCTCATATATGATGCCTCAGATCACACCCAGTGGCTCATGCACTAAAGGAATATATATTTTTCCCTGAGACACAACCCCGATGATCTGAAATGCTGTCTAAAGATGGAAGAAGACCCTGAACCAAGGAGTGTGGAAGCCTCTGCAAGTTACGAAGGTTCATGATGGGCGGCTGGGCAGTGGCGCATCTGGTTAAGCGCATATCACCATATGCAAGGAACCGAGTTCCCAGGGCTTAGTGCTCACTTCCCACCTGCAAAAGGGATGTGTTGAGTGGTGAAGCAGGTTTACAGCTAGTGCCCCCCCCCGTCCCTTTCCCTCTCCCTTTCCTCTCTCTCTTCAAAGTTATCACTGAGGCCCAGTGCCAGCACTATGAATCCAAGGTTCCTGGGTGTTTTTTTTGTTTGTTTGTTTTTTTGTACAAATTTTTAAATTTCATTTAAAAAAGGGAAACACTGACAAAGCCATAGGATAAGAGAGGTGCAACTCCATACAGTTCCCACCACCAGAACTCCGTATCCCATCCCCTCCCCCCCCCTGATAGCTTTCCCATTCTCTATCCCTCTGGGAGTATGGACCCAGGGTCATTGTGGGATGCAGAAGGTGGGAGGTCTGGCTTCTGTAATTGCTTCCCTGCTGAACATGGGAGTTGACAGGTCGGTCCATACTCCCAGCCTGCCTCTCTCTTTCCCTAGTGGAGCGGGGTTCTAGAGAATCAGAGCTCCAGGACAAATATGACTACTAGCTATCTACATTTTTTTTAATTGGATAGAATAGAGAGAAATTGAGAGAGGAAGGGGACATAGGGAGAGAGAAAGATAAGATAGCTGCAGATCTGCTTTGCAGTTTGTGAAGAAGTACCCCTGCACCCCCCAGGTGGGAGCCTGGGATCTGGAACCTGCATTCTAGAGCAGGTCCTTGAGCTTACTACTAAGTGTGCTTAACCCCCTCTTTCCCTCTCTGTCTCCCTCTCCTCTTAATTTCTCTCTGTCCTATCCAATATTAGAGTAAGGAAAAAGGTGTGTGTGTGTGGGGAGTTGATAGCAGTGGTGGATTTATAGTGCCGGCACCCAGCCCCAGCGATAACCCTAATGGCATAGGAAGAAAGAAAGAAAGAAAGAAAGAAAGAAAGAAAGAAAGAAAGAAAGAAAGAAAGAGAGAGAGAGAAAGAAGGAAAGAAAGAAAGAAAGAAAGAAGGAAGGAAGGAAGGAAGGAAGGAAGGAAGGAAGGAAGGAAAGGAAATGAAAAGTTCATGACTTCGACTGGTGACCCTTTCAGAATTAACATAGTCCTCCCAAGACTTTGATTCTAGGGTTTATTTTTTTCCTGTATGGATATTTTTACTTTCTTTTTCTTTATTGAGGGGTTCATGGTTTTACAGAAGACATTAAAATGCAGTATTTTGTACATGTGTAACATTTCTCAGTTTTCCACATAAAAATACAACCTCTCCTAGGTCCTCCTCTGCCATCATGTTCCAGGACCTGAACCGTCCCCACACAAATCCTAGAGTTCTTTACTTTGGTGCAGTACACCAATGATTTTAGTTTTAATGGGACTTCTGACCTCCAGAAGTAAGATAATGAAGTTGTTTTGCTTAAGGCACTAAATTTATGCTTATTTGCTATAGCAGTGATAAGAGATGAATACCACAGGATTTAAGGCTGAGCATCCTAATGGCAGTGTTTGGCATCACTGGTCAGTATCACAGACACTCGAGTAAAGAAGTCAGATCAGAGACATGTTGTTGGTTACATTATTTGAGTATTGGGACCCAGCTTTTCTTGGAATAGCCAGTTTGGGTTTTTAAGTATCTTTAGTCTAAATACGTATATATTTAGTTACTTTGATTTGGTTGATTTGGGCTCATTCTTAAATATACATTTATGTATTTCTGTTTTGCTTCTCAACTTTAGTTTCACTACCCACAATCTGATAACAATATCCTTCTCATGCTCACCTACAAAAGTTATTGAGTGAGTTCGGTATATATAAAGATAAAATGTAAAAATGTGTACCCATTGGAACTTATTCTATGAAAAAAAATAGTTTATTTCTGTGGGAAGCTATTCAGAATACCTTAGTTCCTCATAGGAAGGGTAAATTGGAAAGATTATCCTTAGCAACATATGGATAACTATTTGAAAAAAGTTGCAAAGCAGGACTTGGTCTGGATTTTGTGTACTGCACCAAAGTAAAGGACTCCTGGGTGGGGATAGGGGAGTGTTCAGGTCCTGGAACACAATGGTGGAGGAGGATCTAGGTGGTGGGTTAGAGTGTTATGCGGAAAACTGAGAAATGCTACACATGTACCAACTACTGTATTTTACTGTAAACTGTAAACAGTTAATCCCCTCAATAAAGAAAATAAAAGAAAAAGCTACAAAAATTTTTTATATTAATTTTAAAATATTGGAAATTGCTTTTAACCTCCTGCATTTTTCACTCTGAGTAGGTTTCCCCTCCCCACTCTCAATATAATTATTCAGTAAAGTATCCTGGGCTTGATTTTACTCGGAAAGACTCGTTCAGATCTGGAAAATGGAAGATGGAGGTCCCCCAAGGCAAAGCCAAGCTGCTATTAGAAGAGGAATCAATAATACATAGGCAAAGTAACACATAACCTCTATACTATTAATTTCCATTCAAACTCCTTTGCCATAAAAAAGTAGTGATACGTCCACATATTACTTTCCATAAAACTTTTTTTTTTCAGAATGTCAATATTTGCATTTCAACAAAGCAAGCACAAACTCCTGAAAACAGTTGCTTTGCAAACATACAGAAACTCTGTGGGCCAGATTCAATATAGACTGACTTCAAGATTATTTCAAGGTGTTTATCAGTAGGTAAAGGGATGAATAAGGAAGTTTTAAATGACAAACTTAGAGGTATGTGTTAACTTACATGTTTGGCAAAGTGAAATTGAAGAACAGGAGAATAAACAGTTTAGTAGAACTTGCTGCCCCAAACCCAATGTTATGCTCTAACTGTAAGACTTCAGAAACCTTCAAAACCAACCAACAGTATTAGTTGGAAGAAAAAAACAAAATGAACAAACCTGGGTAAAAATAGAATCATTCTAAGTCCTATAAACTTTAGGCATAGTCTTGAGCATATAGGGATAATTATGAGCATTTCAGTTGTAGGTGAAAGTTTAACTAATCCAACTCAGACAGATCCTCACATTCTAATAGTAATGGTTCATTTGGAGATTTCTTGAAACAAAGAGAGCTGGGCTGGATGGATAATACATTGGCTGCACAGAGGACTTGCTTGCAAGAGGCTCCAGGTCCAATCCATTAAAGTTAATGAGGAAACTGTCTGACAGGCAATTCAAGCCAAGTGAAGAGTCTAGTGAGTTATAACATACTCACTGAGGTAGAACCCAGAGGAGTGTGAGGATCTACTAAAGAAGTAAAACAGGCCAGAAAAATGCAAGATTGTGATCATTACTTAGTGAAAACAATTAAGGGGAAAGAAAGACCAAGAGGAAAATTGGCTAAAGAAAGAAAGAAGAAGAAGAAAAAGAAAAAGAAGAAGAAGGAGGAGGAGGAAGAGGAGGAGGAGGGGGAGGAGGAGGAGGAGGTGGAGGAGGAGGAGGAGAAGGGGGAGGAGGAGGAGAAGGGCAGAAATAACCAGCAGGAATGCTGAATGTCACTAACTCTAGTTTTAGGTTAGTTTTACTTCCAAGTTCCTTGTGCTACTATGGATAAGAACTCACAAGAGAGAGTTTCTGTGAATGCTTATTTTTAGTTATTATTTTGCAAGATGACTTTGGATCCTTTTGTCTTCTCCTAAGACCAGGGAATCTACAAAGCATTTTTTTAAAATATTGTATTTATTTATATTTTTATTTTGGATTAAGATAAAGAGAAATTGAGAGATTAGGAGAGATAGTCTCCCCCCCACACACACACACCACCACCACACCCCTGCAGCATGGCTTCACTGCTTATGAAGCTTTTTTCTCTGCAAATAGGGACCAGGGACTTGAACTGGCGGTCTGTAATCTGTGCTCTTTATCAGGTGTGTCACTGCCTAGTCCCTCTATAAAGCATTCTAGAGAAACCTTTACTTTATAATCTACTCCAAGTCTTTCATTTGCATGAATGATGTCTAACTATTCAATGCTTGGTCACTCACTCAAATTGGGAGGTGGTATTAAAGCTCCATCAGAGCTCTTAAAGAATTTGGGAAATTGTGAATGTAAAAAGATGCATTTCATCTTTCATTCAGCCCCTCCTATGATTAAAGAAAGTCCTCTCTGGACTGAGATCCCCTATTTCTTGCGTCACTTGAGGCAGCTGCTTGCTCAAACTTTGAGACTTCATTCTTCTAAATGCTACTTTTTCTAGATTGCCCTATCAAAAGCGACTATAGTCAACTGGCCAACCAGAAGCTAGTCTCTCTTCTTTCTTCCTTCCTCCCTTTCTTCCTTCCTTCTTTTCTTCCTCCCTTCCTGTGGGGAAAAGACCCACTGTCTGGGAGCTCCAAACCGTTATTTCCATGAGAGTCTGAGTGGGTTGACCCTGAGACCCCTCCCGACCTCGTGAACTTACGATGGATGATGGATGGGCTTTTTCAGACTGGGTACCTTCCTGCACGTGCTTCCTCATTCCCTTTGAACAAAGGCCATGAATTACCATGAATGGCCAACCAAAACCCACCACGAATATCCTGGCTTTGTTCAACTGTCCCCTTCCACCTGCCCTGAAGTGCTTGTAATTTACCCTTAGAGAAAAAAGTCTACCGATGTATTGTGAGCTCATGAACAGACCTTATATGGTAACTTCCTAGTTGTTATCAAATACTTAACAGGTCAAGCTTTAACTCTGTATTGCATATGGATTCATGATGACCTTAACCTTTCTCAAACCTTTGGGTGTACCTACTTGCTTGTGTCCCCCAATAAACGAGTTGTCTCTGAGGCTTCTTACGGAGGAGGAAATCATGTGGTTAATTTCTCTCAGTGCACTCTCCCTCATAGCTAGGGTCCCCCAGGACCTCCAGGGGCCGCCCCATTCTCAGCTGCCAGTGGCCAGGGAGGCGGAGATCCCGGGATGACCCATACCTTCCTCCTTCCTTCCTTCCTCCCTCCATTCCTTCCTTCCTTCCTTCCTTCCTTCCTTCCTTCCTTCCTTCCTTCCTTCCTTCCTTCCTCTCCCACTTTCTTTCAATTTGTGGATTAGTACTAGCAGCACATGAAATCCTGTTTGGTAGTTGTTCTCTTTTCTAAGTGTTAGGTCAGATAGACAAGCAGTGCACTGAGGGAATTAAAGAAATAAGAAGAGCGATTGAACAGAGCCAGCATAGAGGACTTGCATGTGAGATTCCAGGATCAGTCTCTCATGCTGAAAAATACCAGAGCTGAGCAGTCCTCTGGTCTCTTTTTCTCTCTCTCTCTCATAAATAAATAACATTTAAAAACAAATAAAGGCAAAATTAGGTTAAATTCAGGAATATAGATCAAATAAGGAACAGTAAGACAGACATGATATAAACACTCTTTTGTTATTGGATATAATCAAGCTGCTCTCCCAATCAGGTAATCTAGACTGGGAGATAGACACTGGAGAAATTCTTCAAACCTAGCAATGGAATTTTTTTTTCACTGTGTGCCTGAATAGAGCTGAGATGGGAAAAATGAAGAAAGATACAATTTAAAAAATATGTCCACTTACTGAAATTTCTAGCTAGAGATGGAAAAAATGGAGAAGATGATCAAGCCAAAAAACAAAAGAAAAAAGCGTTTCTCAAAAAATGAAGGACATGGAATGGCCTATTTTTTTTAAATTAATGATTTAAAATTGATTCAAAAAATCAGATAACAGGGTTACACTGTTGCCACCACCAGGGGTCTGAATCCCCATCCCCTCAATTGTAAGCTATAACACTTCTCTTAAGATTGCAGATAGGGATTAATTCTTATTTCTACAACCATCTGTCTATATTTGTATATATTTGCCCCTCTCCTTTTTTCCCCCTACAGTCTCATCTTCTCTTCCTTTCCAAGTCACACATACATCTATTACTACATTCAGCTGTTCCTACTTTTTCTTCTGAGTCCTGATGGAGTTGGAGTTCAGAGCCCTCTGGTCATCTTTCCCCTATCACTTCTCCCCCACTGGGAGTATAGATCAACATTCTTCTGGGGGGGGGGTTACAGAAAGTGGGAGTTCTGGCTTCTGTAATTGTTTCTCTGCTGAACATGGGTGTTGACAAGTTAATCCATATGATCTGTATCTCAGCCTGTTTCTATCTTTCATCAGTGGGTAGAGGTCTGGAGAGGTGAGTTTCTAGGAGTTTCCTTGGTGAGATCATCTGCCCAGGGAAGTCAGGATAGAATCATGATAATGCCTGAAACTTGGTGGCTGAAAGGTGTCCAGATCTAAAGCAGGACAAAATGATTAATGAATAGTAACCAAAAAGTAGAGACAGAGCAGATGAGACTAGGCATCTTAGGGTGGAAAGAAGCTAGGAAGTTCATTTTAGGCATGTTCCTATAGGGGCCCATGACTAATGTAGTTTTTGCTTGAGTTTGATAGTTAATGTGGAGTTAGATTAAAAATATTGTCTGAGAAGATGGTGTCAGAGTAGAGAAAAGGGCTAGAAAGTTGGCTTAGAGCAGAGCAGCTCCCAATCTTGAAGAAAATATAATAAAATTGTTTACTCCCTCCACCTACCCAGTGCCCATATACACTTATGTTCAGCACAGGAGCCTGTGTGACTTAAGTCCCTGTCACTCTGAGCTTGCAGTTCATGGCAACAGCTAGGAACATTCCAGGCTGCACTCATGCATGGCCTATTTTGTGACCAGCACAAAGGAATTAAGACTTGGGCAAAAATACATATTGTGAACTTTTAGACTACCAAGAACAATAAATCTTAAAAGAATAAGCATGATGAACAACCACTAAGAAGGACCACAGTACTAAAAGTAACATCTGTAGGATGATAAGAAGTTCATTTTAGAAGTGTTGACTTTGGGGGCCAAGCGGTTGGTATACCAACCTTCCCCTCTCCTCTCAATTTCTCTCTTTCTTATCTAACAGCAATAACAACAACAACAACAACAACAACAACAACAAAAGGGGAAAAAATGGCCTCCAGGAGCAGTGGCTTCATAGTGCAGGCACCAAGCCCCAGCAATAACCCTGGAGGCTAAAAATAAAAAAAAAAAACAAGTGTTGACTTTGATATGATCATGAGACATGCTGAATAGAAATCAGAAAAATGTAAACTGTGAACTGTTAAGGCAGCTTTAGTTTAAGTTCTGAAAGCTGTTGAGTAGCACTGACACTCAGAGTGCCTGGCCTGCCCTCTGTGACACTCAGGGTTCTGAGGATTTGTTGAGAAAATTTCATATGAAGATATTTAGCAAACGTCGTATACATCATCTGTTTTTATTAATGTTTTGAGAATTACAACTCAATAACATCATTTATTATAGTTAGATAGAATAGCATCATTTAAAAAATTTTTTTTATATTTATTTATTTTCTCTTTTGTTGCCCTCATTGTTTTTTTATTATTTTTTTATTTTGTTGTAACTGATGTCGTCATTGTTGGATAGGACAGACAGAAATGGAGAGAGAAGGGGAAGTCAGAGAGGGGGAGAGAAAGATAGACACCAGCAGACCTGTTTCAGCACCTGTGAAGCGACTCCCCTGCAGGTGGGGAGCTGGGGGCTTGAACCGGGATCCTTCCACCAGTCCTTGCGCTTAGCGCCACCTGCACTTAACCCGCTGCACAACTGCCCAACTCCCAGAATATCATCACTTTTATCCAGGGATCAATGCCATTCTGTGTCCCTCTTACCCCAAGCACTTGCTCCTAACTGATGCACATACACTGAGCTCTGAGGTTTCTGTATGGCTCTTCTTGCTGTGCACCTCACTGTGCCCTCATGTAGGCACAGAAATATATAGCAGCATCCTCCAGCTGGGAGTACAGGATCCTGAGCTGGAAGGACTTATTTGCTTTCTGGAAGTTCACAGAGAAACGATTATCCTCTGCATTCTCTTGTTTAAAAGATTCTTGGCGAAGGATGAGAATCAGCTCTCCAGTGGGAGGTTGTTTGTACCAGGACAAATAATAAGAACTCTCACTAGTGTCATATGTGCAGTTCAAGGTCACAGTCTTTGCCTCTTGAACAGATGTTTCTGGCTGAGGCTGAGTGACAGTCTGGGCCATGAGAGATCCTGTGGGCAAGAGGAGAGAAAAGTTAGCACTTAGTATGACGGGAGAGAGAGAGGGAGAGGGAGAGGGAGAGGGAGAGGGAGAGGGAGAGGGAGAGGGAAAGAGAACAGGAGAGAAATATCAAGCAACCTGATTTGGGAAATGGTTGCCACATCACCCAAATCTTCTCTTCTTGATTCCAGGTTTATTAGCTATTAGCTATTAGCTTTGTTATCCTCAACAACTGGAAACAATAAGTGGACAAGATCTTGCCTGTGTTAGTGAACTTTTCCCCACCTCCCTGTCCTATTGAATATTAATCAAAGCAAATACCCATGCGTTTCTTACCAAGATAGATGGAGACTATGAATGCCCAGAATAAACCAGGGCAAGCCATGCTGGTAGTGATCTTCTGAAGGGTGAAAAAAGCTCTTCTTGTGTTCCGAAATGCAGATATCATCTGTACATAGTGGCATCACTGCTTCAGAACAGGAAATGGTATGTCAAGTAGGCTGTTGATTATGTCTTGCTTGAGAAAATTATTTAAAAGTTGCCAAATAAGTAAATCTTAAAAGTTCTCAAAAGCTCTCAGCACAAGAAAAAGCTTTTATAACTATGGTGACAGATGTTAACTACATTCACAGTGATTATCAGTTCACAACAAATACAAATGTAGATAATTATACTGTACACTTAAAACTAATATAATATTACACGTCAGTTATCACTGAAAAAAAAGCTGCTCCCTGACTCACAGTTCCATAAAAGAGTTAATTATTGTTTTTTGTCTTTTGCTTCAGAGCACAAAAATTTGACTAATGTCAAATGAAGGAAGATGAGAGTGTAATAATTTGTTCTGGATAAAAAGGAACAGGAGAAAGAACTGGCCTATTGTCTTTGTAAAGACATAATTCTACAGAGGATGTACGTGGAAAAGACAGTCAAATTAATATATAATTCCTGCGCCTGGTGGTGGCACACTGGGTTAAGCGCACATAGTACTAATACATAATGCCTTTCATTTTCTATGTAAGCTCTTTCTTTCTTTCTTTCTTTCTTTCTTTCTTTCTTTCTTTCTTTCTTTCTTTCTCTGTTTCTGTGTCTCTGTTGGAACCAATATCATAATGGTCTGAGAATTGCTTTATTACAAGTTTTGTTATATTTTTCTTTGATAAATGCTGTATTTTAATAATTTCTCAAAACTTCAAAATAGTGGTAAGGAAAACAGCAACACTCTGATAGTCTAGAATCTGAATCTTGGTATCTACTTGCACTGTTGTAAGCGTGAGTACCTGTCGTTCGGTGTGTCAAGGAGCACACGTCTGCAATACTGATGGCAAATGTATCTGTGAGGCTTTGGGAACATCTATTAATAGCTTTGTAAGTGAGGACTCAGCAATGAATATAAAATGCACTTGTAACACCCTGTGTTTCAGGTGTGACAGCTTTTCATTGATGTCTCCTTTTCCCTCATGCATGCATATTCCTGTGTGAGAAGAAGGGTCAGGCAGTGCAGTCCTGATTTTATAAAAGAGAACTGAACAAAAAGGGAAAGCTCATAGTGCAAGACTCAAATTTGCATTAGTTCTCTCTTCCTACTGAGTTTCTGTCATCCAGTCTTCATAAGACTTATCTAGGCCATCTTATTTTACGGAAACTTCCTCTCACCTGCATGAAACATAGAGGAGAAAAGGCTACATTGAAAACTGACGTGGTCCGCTTACTGGGTAGGGCACATGCTTTACCATGTGCATAGCTCAGGCTCAAGCCCCCATGCCACGTGAGAGTACAATGACAACAGGGGAAGTTCTGGTGCTGTGGTGCCTCTCCCTCTCTTTGTCTCTATATGAATGAAAAACAAAATTAGCTTGAGTGCTGTAAGAGGCCCTGAAAATTAAAAAAAAAAAAAAAGCTGGGTTTCAGGGAGTAGGGCGGTATTGCAGCTGGTTAAGCGCACATGGTGCAAAGCGCAAGGACTGGCTTACGGATCCCGGTTTGAACCCCAGGCTTGAGCCCCCAGCTTCCAACCTGCAGGTGAGTCCCTTCGCAAGAGTTGAAGCAGGTCTGCAGCTGTCTATCTTTCTCTCCCCTTCTCTGTCTTCCCCTCCTCTCTCCATTTTTCTCTGTCCTATTTGGCAACAACAACATTAATAACAACAATAATAACCACAACAATGATAAAAACAAGGGCGACAAAAAAAAAGGAAAATAAATAAATAAAATATATTTTTTTAAAAGCTGAGTTTCCACATATGTAATGGTGGTTTTAATACTCCCAACCTGGGAAACTGTGGTAAACAGCAGACATTTTACCATAGACTTTCTTGACTAGAGAGCACTTCTTTTTTTTTAATTTATTTTTTATTTAAGAAAGGATAAATTAACAAATACATAGGGTATGAGGGGTACAACTCCACACAATTCCCACCACCCAATCTCCATATCCCACCCCCTCCCCTGATAGCTTTCCCATTCTCTAGCCCTCTGGGAGCATGGACCCAGGGTCGTTGTGGGTTGCAGAAGGTGGAAGGTCTGGCTTCTGTAATTGCTTCCCTGCTGAACATTGACCATACTCCCAGTTAGAGAGTACTTCTTGAAGTGAAACTTAGCAACTTTGGATAGAGGGCACAAGTCTTTCTCTTGCATGCTCAGTGATTAAGTTTACCTGTTTAGTAAATTATTTGTTCTGATTTATATCTCACCACCTTTCAGCCACCAAGTTGCAGATGCTACTGTGACACTGTCCTGCCCTCCCTGAGCAGACAACCTCACCAATGTGTCCTGGACCCTCACCTCTCCAGAGCCCCATCCCACTAGGGAACGATAGAAACAGTCTGGGGGTATGGATCCACCTGCCAAAGTCCATGTCAGTGGAGAAGCAAGTGCAAAAACCAGACCTTTCATCTTCTGCACCCCATAAAGACTTTTGGTCCAAACGCCCAGAAGGATATAGAATGGAGAAGCTTCCAATGGAGAGAATGGGACATGGAACTCAGGTGGTGGGAACTGTATGAACTGTACCCCTGTTATCTTGTTAATCGTTATTAAATCACTAATAAAAAATTAAGAAGAATCATGCCACACATATAATCTTTAGGTCATAGTCACACAAAACTGGTAAAATTATCCATACATCACAACTTTCCCCTTTGCTCTTCAGTGATAACAGGAAATGCTACATACGTGGGCTCTTTCCCCGGGATCCCAGCCCAGCTGCAGCCAATCAGAACTTCATTCTTTTTTAATATTTATTTATTTATTCCCCTTTTGTTGCCCTTGTTTTTTATTGTTATAGTTATCATTGTTGTTACTGATATCATCGTTGTTGGATAGGACATAGAGAAATGGAGAGAGGAGGGGAAGACGAAGAAGGGGAGAGAAACATAGACACCTGCAGACCTGCTTCACCGCCCGTGAAGCGACTCCCCTGTAGGTGGGGAGCCGGGGCTCGAACCGGGATCCTTTCGCTGGTCCTTGCGCTTTGCATCACCTGCGCTTAACCCGCTGCGCCACCGCCCGACTCCTATTTTCTTTCCACCTCTGAATCAGCTGCTAGTTTCCACAGATAGTTAACTGGGTTGTTAAACTTTGAGAACAAATGAAGTGACATATGTCAAACAACTTTCAAGCGAGCAGAAAGCTTTTTCATTAGAAAACCAAACCAAACAAACAAATAAAACCAGGGTCAGGGAGATAGTAGAATCGATATACAAAAGATTTTCATGGAGCCATGCGGTGGTGGACCTGGTTTCAAGCCCCTGGTCCCCACCTGCAGGGGGAAAGCTTCACTAATGGTGAAGCAGAGCTGCAGGTGTCTCTCTGTCTCTCTCTACCTCTCTCCTCTCTCAATTTCTCTCTGTTTCTATCCAATAATAAGTGTATTTAAAAAAAGATTTTCATAACCAGGACTCTGAGGTCTCAGGTTCAGTCCTTAGCACCACCATATGCCAGAGCTGAACAGTGAGATAGTGAAAAACCAATTACTTTAAAAATAGATATAAAAATGACACTTATCTTTATTTTTTTAGTTTTTGCTTTAAAAACACTTAATTTTGTTTGGATATTTAGGAACTTCAGGCATAGTGTTGGTAAAAAAGGAAGACTTATCTTAATTGTTAGCTAGTTCAAGACTAAAATGTTGCAGACAAGTATGTGAGCATAGTGTGCCTAACCCTATGGTCTCATGGGAGCATTTCCCTGCATCCAGAAACCAAGGCACATCAACAATGAATGGTCTAAGAACTTTATGTGCCCAAGTCCTATTTAACTAAAACCGAAATAAGAGCAGCAGTTTTGTTCTCAATCTGTCCTATCCTTTCCACATGCATGAAATGTTGCCCAAATAATAATAGTATATAATAAAATTATTTTCTTGACTGAACAGACAGATTATGGGAGACTGTCCTATTTCTTCACTTGATGTTTAAATTCTCTCTGAAATAAGATAATGTGAGAGTGGCTTTAAAACATTCACTTGTCCATTGAGTCCCTTCTTTAAATGATAGAGACTAATTCTGAGAAACTTCTGGGTCCTCTGAGCTCCTGATGACATAGACTCTATCCCCAGCTCACATCCCTGCCGAAGCTACCAGATTATAAATGTGGTTTCTATAAGCTTCTTCATGCTTTGGTTTTTCCTGAAAATATGGAGAACATTCTAGGATATGGAAGTTCAACCTAGACTCTTCTGACACAGGAAAGTTTGTTTCACTGCTTTTGTATGGAGAATTAGGAGCATAACAGCTTTTTTTTTTTTTTCCCCAACAAGTCAGTTTTTTGAAGGTGTTGTCAACAAATGCAAGCAGTGCCCTCTTCAGGTCAGAGAAATAATTACTGCGGCAAGAGTTGACACAGAAATAGCTCAGTTTAGTCATCGAATCTGATCTGGAAGTAATCTGTTTATGAGTCTCTGATTTCTATTTATACTCAGTGAAGAGTACTTAAATTCAAATTATACCCTTGTGTTCTCTTTATCACTGCTTTTTAAAATCTTACCTTTTAATCATATCCTGTCTTCTCAAAGAAACTTCCAGTGCCTATGTTAGAACTTAATAATTTTCCCCTTAATATTCTGTAAAAGATATTTCATAATTATAAAATAAACTGGAAGCAATATTTTCAGGCTCTATTGAGTTTTTTCCTTTTGTCTGTGCTGTTCCCACTCAGAAAGGCAAGGAAAGCTAAAGTGTGCGTGACGAGGTTCTGTCCTCACAGAGACTATAACCTGTTTGTAGGAATGAAGAGCAATCCCTTGAGAGAATCACAAGTTCTTCAAGGAGGTAGTCCAGTAAAAGTAAAAAATTCGGTTCAGATATAACACTGAGGAGATAGAGCTTTAAGTGCACATATCACCATCTGCAAGGACCCAGGTTCGAGCCCCCTCCCCATGAAGCAGGAACACTTCATGAGTGGTTAAGTAAGTCTGAAGGTGTTTTATCTTTCTCCTCCCCCCCTTCTATCTCCTTTCCTCTCTCAACTTCTCTCTGTCCTGTCAAATAAAAATAGAAAGAAAGGGGGAAAAAAAGGAAAAAATGGCCACCATGAGCGGTGGACTTATTGTGAAGGCACTGAGCCCCAGTGATAACCCTGGTGACTAAATAAATAAATAAATAATAGAGCTTTAACATGTGCCTAGAGAACTAACATAATCTGCTTAACTTGGAATATACATAGATGAGAAACGTGGGTGAGCTGAACAACCAAAAAAGAAATTCAAGAACTTGAAGTACCCATGGGTCAGTTAGGAGACCAGATTGACTGGAATAGAAGTAGATTTGGGGAAAGAAGTAGGGATAAGGTAGAAGTAGGAGAGAATGAGTACATCTGAGGAAGTGAGTGATGCTGAGAGTTTAGATTAGCTAAATGCAAGGGACTGCTCAGGCGGAGGAGTAGCAGGAAGGATCAGGGAACTCTGAAGGTGACCGACCACCTGGTGGGTCAGGAGTCCTCGCAGGGGAGAACAGAATACACCACACTCTGTTGGAGGGTGTATCTGAACTCAAGTTTTATTTAGCAAGTGAGAGTTTATATATCCTTCAGTCTTACATAAACAATATCTGGAACAAAGCTCATTTCTTGATTAGATGGCCTTGCATTTTTACACAGTAATGTCGTACTTTATGGGGTGATGCATTTCTGAGTAATAGGCTTAGCAGATAGTATTTTACGTAGAGTTTCAACATATTTCATAAGAGGAGGTGAGTAAGTATTATTAACAATTTTTCCTAAAACTTTATGTATTTGATGACCCATAACTTTGTCCACCTCATTTCCTGTTCATCTGTATCTAATCTGGGAAGAAGGGCTGTTTGTCCCCGATTACACAGCATCATTACCATGTACATAATGAAAACAATAATCAGAGTTTTCAATTTAGATCTGCTCAGAATGCCAAGACCCACTCCCAGAATTCTTCTTCCTTGAAGAGAGTTTTCTAGGGCGCTGACCCTGTCAGACCCATCATTCTGGAGTTGAGTGGGGCTTGGCAGCTAAGTAAAGCCTTTGCGCTGTGTAAAGACGTGATCACATATTTGCAAAAATCAGAATTTGATAGTATTGTCTCACCAGCCTTTGAAAATACAGTTATTTCTCTTTTTCCCACTTAATTACTTGGGTACCCGTCCATTTTTGTTACTAGTCATCATGATATCATTCACTTTGAACTCTTCTCTCTTCTTTCCCTATTACATTTTCAAAGAATCTGTCCTTATTTTGTTTTCACCCAAAGAAAAGTTAGAAACCACAACACAGGTGAAGGAAGCTTGTTTAGGTAGTGACTGCTGGGAAAAAAAAAAAAAAAAAAAAAAAAGCACGGCACAGCACTGGGACTTGATAACGGCAGGAACTCCTGAGAAACACAGGAGATGCCTCTTGAGTTTGTCTCTGGAAGATCAGGAGCCAGAGCACTCATCAGTCCTTTTTCCTCACTGGCTGGTGTTTCCAGCAGGAGTGATATCCCCCTTCTACTTCCAGGTCATGTTTGCCCATGGGCTGAGAGAGTATCTGAGGAGTTACAGATGATTGGTGTATGTTATCAGCCTGAGACGAATCTGTGTGTCCACAGAGTTATCTCTAACAGCTATTGACAAAATCAGGGCTAGGCGTTTGGATGTTACAATCTGTTGTGGTATTTTCTTTGCGTCACTGGGATGTCTGCTTGCTCTATGTTGTGTCAGTGTGTCTTTAGGGTAGTGAGTGGCTCAAAGCTATTTAAAACAATTCAGGAAGGTAACATTATGTGAACTGTAAGTCTCTTTTCTTCAGCTGGTATAAGACTGTGGTGATTATTTTTTCCTCTTCCAGAGCGAGGGGGGAGGGTAGAGCACTGTTCAACTCTGACTTAAGATGGTGCTGAGGATTAAACCTGGTGCCTCAGAGCCTCAGGCATGAAAGTCTTTTGCAGAACTATTGTTATTTCAGCTGCCTCATTTCTTGGTTTCTAAACTTACACACATATATATTTTTTTAATTTCCCCTTTTGTTGTCCTTGTTGTTTATCATTGTTGTTGTGTTGTCATTGTTGTTATTGCTGTCATTGTTGTTGGATAGGGCAGAGAGAAATCAAGAGAGGAGGGGAAGACAGAGAGGGGAGAGAAAGACACCTGCAGACATGCTTCACTGCCTGATGAAGCGATTCCCCCTGCAGGTGGGGAACCAGAGGCTCGAACCGGGACCTTTACAACAGTTCTTGCACTTCACGCCATGTGCACTTAACCCGATATGGCTCCTCTTACACACATATTCTAACTACTGTTTCATAGCACTAAATATCATCATTATTGCCTTATAGAAGACAGCATCCCAAACTACCTGGGTACTGTCCTATGATGATTTCAGAAATGAGTCTTTTATAGACCTTCCCATCATTCTTCCACATCATCTGACGTAGGTACCATAATCCCAGCACATCGCTTAGGCATTAGCAGGAACAGGGAGGCCTTTGGCCATGTGTCCATTATCACACCTTTCAAATGAGAAAGTTTCTCTGAAGAGATTCAGTTTTGGACATGGATGGATAACCAGAAGAAAAATACCAAGGAACACAATGAAAACAGTTAAGATCATGGAATCTATCAGCTCCCCCCCAAAAATATAAAGATTTTATGGACAGAGGATACACTTAGGAAGTCACATGTAACATATGAAGGTGTAAAGATACCACATAATGGTTGAGCTAAAGAGACTTCACATTTGGGAAGCACTGCATAAGCCATTGCTTTCACTGCTATTTTGAAGGCTATAGCTTGAAGACAGCCATTTCTATGTTTCTTCTTTTCGGGTAGGAGAAACCTTAATTCTAGAGTGAAGTCAATGATTCTGAGTTCCTGTTGTCTTGACTACTCCCCTCATCCCCCACTCCTGACTGGAAACTGAGGTCTGAGGTTTCTGTAAAGCTCTCCTCATCTGGCACCTCACTGTGCCCTCCTGTAAGCACAGAAATACATTGCAGAATCCTTCAACTGGGAAGCTGAGATCTTGAGCTGGAAAGACTTGTCTGCTTTGTGGAACTGCACAGAGAAACGATTCTCCTTTGCCTTCTCTTGCTTAAAAGATTCTTGGCGAATGACAAAAATCAGCTTTCCACTGGGAAGTTGTTTGTACCAGAACAAATAGTAATCTGAATCACTGGTTTCATATGTGCAGTCTAGGGCCACGGTCTCTGTCTCCCGCACAGACATTTCCAGCTGAAGCTGAGTTACTGTCTGAGCCATGAGGGATCCTGAGGGAAAGAGGAAAGAAAGGACAGAACTAAGTGTGACAGCAGAGAAGTCAAACAGGCTGACTCAGAAGCTGCTCCCTACCCCATTCAACTTCTCTTGATCCAACCCCTAGGCAGAAAATACAGCAGCTTTCTGTCTTCTCAGAACTGGAGTGTTTTAGGCAATGCCTCTTCCTTGTACTCCAGTCCTAGTATATAACATTATATACAAACCAAAACTCTACCCCTTTCTTACCAAGACAGGTGGAGCCTACCACTGCCCACAGTAGATTCACAAGTGTCATGCTGGAAACTCTCCTGCCGAGTGAAATAAATGTCTTTCACTGTGAGCTAGGGTCTCCTCTGGACTAGTGACACTGTTGCTTCAGACCAGGAAGTGGTGTGACAGGCGTGTGTGTGTGTGTGGGGGGGCAATGAGGGTGGTGATGGTGGTTCTCTCTTACTGAGTAAAATCATACCAAAGCATTCTAGTTTATTTTACAGAGAGAAAGAAAAAGAAAAGAAGGAAAGGAAGGAGGAGAAGGAGAAGAGGAGGAAGAGGAGAGGGAGGGGGAGTAGTAGTAGCTATAATTTCTAATAAAAGTGCAAACTTTCTCTCTTGAGTTTTCACTTTAGGTTGAGAGCTAAGAGAAGAGGGGCTGGCAAATTTCTGCCTGATGAGCCACAACCTTGGAGAGAATGCTCCTTGGAGTAGGGAGCTGACTGGACCAGGATTCATTTTCAAAAGATGGCAAATTCTGTAATTTCCTTAACGTAAAAAAAAAAAAAATTCTGGTCTGGGGAGGTAACATAATGCTTATTTAAAAGGTTTCATGGCTAAAGCTCCAAAGTTCCAAATTTAATCCCTGGCACCAACTGAGCAGTGCTCTGGTAAAATAAATTGAACAACAAAAAAAATAAAGACAAAGGAAAAAAGATAAAATATGAATAATTATCTGTGGATGATAAGAATATACCTGTTGTATTAATTTACTCAATCTCTAATATTCATAGTGTCTTTACATAAAGAATTAGGTATATATGTCTGTGAATGAAAAGAACACTGAGTAAATTTTGAAGCAGAACACAGAATGTCTCATTGTGCATTTATTTCCCACTTGCCTTTTTCAAAATAAGTACTTTCGGTTATACTGTTGGTGGGAATGCAAAGGTGCAGCCCTTTTGGAAGACTAGATGGAGAGTTCTTAAACAAATAAAATGGAAATCCTTTATGATCTAGCACTTATGCTCTGTGTCAAATCTTCTCAGAACACTACTTCTTTTAAAAGATTAACAGAGGAGCTCATAGGCTAAGCTACAATAGCTATAGTTTATTTCTTATTTTATCAGTGACTTAATATTGATTTACAAAATTACATGTCAACAGGGGTATAAATCCATTCCATTCTCACCACCAGGGCTCTGAATCTTCAGTCTCCCTATTGTAAGCCACCTCAGGTTGTAGACTTGGGCCAGTCATCATCTCTACAACTATCCTCTCTTTTTTTCCTGATTCAATCCTCTCTTCCCCTTCAAGCCACTAATGACAACATTACTACTTCCATATGTCCCTCTCCTTTTCCTCCTCTCTCTCTGGTTGCTGACGGAGCTGAAATTCAGGGCCCTCTTATCTTTATCCTATTACTTCTCCCTTGCTGGGCACATGGCTCAAGGCTGTTTGGAGGGCACAGAAGGTCGGAGTTCTGGCGTCTGTAATTGCATCTCTACTGGACGCGGGTGTTGACTGGTTGATCTATACCCTCAGTCTGTTTATCTATGGTTGATTTTACATCATCTTTATGATCATTCTCCTTCCCCTGACGCTACTCATTCTTGCTTCTCACATTCGACTACTCCTACAATTGGCTCAGGTGACCTTGACCAACCTTCATCCTGGAGGAGTCTAAGCTCCCATAGTTCCCTTCTGGTCAGACCGTAGATGATACAGATCACGTATCTACAGTAATCACTGGTATGAAAATACTAAAAGTCATCCAAGTAAATTCCATGAGTTTCAGTCAAATTTCCCCAGTTCCATTTAGGTAGCAAGAACCCTGTTTCTTCTTCATGATCATCTAGATTAATTGTCCTGCCAGTGTAGCAACTCACTTCTTGCTTGAATGGCTCACTTGGTATGGAGACCTCCAAATGACCATATGGTATATGAAACCTTACATTGTGTTAGTTCCCAGAACCACCATAAACCAGACCCAGTGCAATCAACTTGCTTAGAAGTCACTGGCTGGTCTCTGTGAGCAGTGATGCCATATTGAAAACTCAGTGATGCGTCTATTACTGACAGTTTGGTTATCTGACAGCAGAAGTAGCTAGATCTGACTTGGTGAGAGAAATCCCATGCGTTTGAGTTCATAGAAACCTTTACCTCACCTTGGCTAATTGTTTAGATTTTTAAAAATTTAATAATTACCAATGTGATTATAGGATAGAGGAGTACAATTCCACACAATTCCCACCACCAGAGTTCTGCATCCTATCCCCTTCATATGCCCCTGGGAGTATGGACCCAGGATCAATATGGGGTACAGAAGGTGGGAGGCCTGGCTTCTATATTGTTTCTCTGATGGACATGGGTGTTGGCAGGTTGATCAATACCCCCAGCCTGTCTTTAGTGTTGTCTACTGGGGTAGGGCTCTGGAGAGGTGGGGTTCTAGGACTCACGGGTAAGGTCATCTGCCCAGGGAAGCCAGGTTGGCATCATGGCAGTATCTGCAACTTGGTGGCTGAAAAGCATTAAGATATAAAGCAGAACAAATTGTTCAATAATCAGGAGCCTCAAGGTAAGAATACAGCAGCTGAGATTTGGGGTCTCCATTTTGGAAAAAGCTAGGAAGTCTACTTTAGGCATATTCCGAGATCAGACGAGATCGGGCGTGTTCAGGGTGGTATGGCCGTAGACTGCTTTAGGCATATTCCAAGGGGCCACGACTTTACCAGTTTTTGCTTGATAGCCAACATGCAGGTAAGCTAAATGTATTGTCTGGGGAGATGGTGTCAGAGTTGAAGATAGGACTTGAAAGCTGGATCAGGAAAGAGAATAGCTTCCAAA
Source organism: Erinaceus europaeus (assembly GCF_950295315.1). Classification (NCBI taxonomy): domain Eukaryota; kingdom Metazoa; phylum Chordata; class Mammalia; order Eulipotyphla; family Erinaceidae; genus Erinaceus; species Erinaceus europaeus. The sequence goes on from NC_080177.1 coordinate 70,455,786, forward strand.
TATGGGAAAGATATATAAATACCCTTAACTATAAACCCCATCGATCTGATCTGGGACCAAAACACATAGGAGCCTTTGTAACCTCTGTATCCTTGTAGGTCTGAGCTCACATTCTGTGGTCATAACTAGGAACATTCTAGGCTGCACTCATTGCAGGACCCGTCTTCCTTGAGTGGCAGAGTATGTTGACCCAGGCTCCCTTTAGAGAGTGGGGCAGTCCCCACCATTGTTGTTCTACATTGAGGGCGAGGCCCTGTAGAGGCCCATAAGAGGGCCCACAATGCTGTTCCTGATGGAGATGATGAGCAGGAGTGGAGAGAGGGATCTGTTAGAGGCCTAGACCCATTATATCTATGTGGGAATCCCAAGACTCCCTGACTAGGGCCCTGGGAAGTACCAAAAGAGCCATCATTAAAGTATGGGTCTCTTGCCCTTATTCAGCTTTCTGTAGTCCTTACTTTGTATGACAAGGTTAGGCTTTACAGTGATTGAGGGAAATAAAATAGGAAGAAGGTGAGGAGAGTCTCTAGGTCTAAGTAGAGACTATTTGACTAAGTACTTCGGTGTCTTTTTCAGATCTCCCTACTAGCTTGTTGCACTCACTGAGCCACTGCAAACTATTGCACTCTTTTACTTTAAGGTGTCTATTTCCCCTAACTTATGGGTGCATGCACTGAAGTGGGCAAGATCAGAAAGTGGTGATACCCTCTGGATGGCTGATGTGGTTCACACGCCCATTCCTCAGTGGTGTTTGATCAGCAGCTGGTGCTCTCTGGTGGTCACTGATGGAGACGCAGTGACCCGAATACCCTCCTGCTCCTTTAGTCACCCTAAATGTAATGCAGTTTACTTTCACCCACCTGCTCAGGGCTCTCATCCTAGGAGGGGGGGAGAGAGAGAGAGAGAGAGAGAGAGGGGGAGAGAGAGGGAGAGAGGGAGAGAGGGAGAGAGGGAGAGAGGGAGAGAGAGAGAGAGAGAGAAGGGGAGGGGAGGGGAGAAAGAGAGAGAGAGAAAGAGAGAGAGAGAGAGAGAGAGAGAGAGAGAAAGAGAAAGAAAAGAAAAGCAGGATGTAGGTTACCCTTCAAAGACCACTTGTTTATAACTTCAGTTAACACCTTATTTGGTTCTTTTTCTCTGCTAGCAAGCTAAAGGCCTATACCTTTTAATTTTATTTATTTTTTTTAGAAATGTTTGTTTCTTTTTATTATTGTTGCAGTTATTGATGTCATTATTGTTGGATAGGACAGGGAGAAGTGGAGAGAGGAAGGGAAGACAGAGAGGGGGAGAGAAAGACAGACACCTGCAGACCTGCTTCACTGCCTGTGAAGCGACTCCCCTGCAGGTGGGGAGGTGGGGAGCCGGGGTCTCAAACCAGGATCCTTATGCCGGTCCTTGTGCTTTGTGCCATTTGCACTTAACCCGCTGTGCTACTGCCCAACTCCCTGTACCTTTTTAAAGCACCAAGTTGTTCCATCACATTTTGTCCTCTTTTCAGTCTGTCTTCTATATACACTTTATACCAGCTCCCTTCAGGTCTCGGAACTTGATCTTCTAAGTCAGAATGTCAACATATATTTTCTTTCACTCCTGAATTTGAATGTCATGGCTTTTAAGATTTTCTGTTTTTGATGAAGTTGTAAAAGTCTCAAAGGCAAGAATGTTACCCTGTTGTCCTTTTGTCCTTTGGCGTGCCCGACTTCCTGATACACTAAGCGTCAGGTCTGGGGGCCAATTTTAAGAGAGTAAGATTTCACAGGGTAAAACAAAAGACCAGGGATGACATTTGAAAAATACAATCTCCCTGATACAGGATCTTCAAAGGAGGGATTGGATATTGTGTTATATATAAAATAAAAATTCTTGTGTTTCCCTCTGCTCAGTTAAAACAAGTCCTTCCAGGGGGGCAGCCCTTAGTCTAAGTTCATGGTGAACACTCCATGAGACACAGAGAAAGCAGTGCCCCAGCCCCCCCGCCCCTCGTGTGGTGTGTCCTCCTGCTGTGCCCCCTCAAAACCTTGGCCTCATCCAACAGGGCCTTGGGCAGCTCACAGGTGCCCTCCCGCAGTTGGTCAGGTTAGAGGTCCGGATGGAACAAGTGCCCCTGGAATTTCTCTAAAAGGTGGGGCAGGACTCAGCAGGGTTTGGGTGCAGGGTGCAGGGGCCCCAGCAGCACTGTGTGCTCGCTGCACATACGAGTGAGGCGGAGTCAGAGAGCCTGGACTCCTTCACGAGCAGGGAGAAGTGCTGGCCATCTTTGTTTAGCCTGATTGTAAATCTCTCATTGCTCTTCTCTTTCTCATTCAGTCGTATTTGCACCAGGTTGCTGAGGCCTTTGCCAGGAACCTGCCTAAACCATTGGAAGAAATCAAGATTGCTGTCTCTGTAACTGCAGTTGAGTGTGAAACTGTCACCTTCCCGGACCTGCAGAGAGTCAGGGTTCTGCTCCACTGGAGGCTGTCCATTTGATGCTGTCGGGGAGGAGAGGAGAGGTCTTCATGTGAGTGGCCCAAAGAGTGATGCGGTGGATAAAGCACTGAACTCTCAAGCATGAGGTCCTGAGTTCAGTCTCTGGCTTCACATGTGCCAGAGTGAGGCCCTCTCTCCTTCTCCCTCCCTCTTTCCTTCTCTCTCTCATTCCCTTTCTCTCTGTGTCATTCTCTCATACATTTATATATTAAATCTTTGTATGGAAGAAACTTTTCTCATTCAAAGAGGTTTCTCTTTACATGTATAAGACCCTGGGTCCCATTTTCAGTACCTCATACACCTCTTCTACCCTTGCCTGACCCCAGTTTTTTTCATCATTTGTTTAATATTTCTTGAACTAAACCCCAGGCTGTTCTGATACCCCTCTAGCATTCTCTGTCAGAGTTGCCCTATTCCTCTGCCCGACTATCCCATGCACTTCTCAGCTGTGCGTGTGTGTGTGTGTGCGCGCACACACACACACACACACACACACTCACTCACAGATTAGCTGCACACACAGAAGCATCAGTGCAGCTAGCAGAGTTTCTTCCATTCTTGTTTCTTTCTGAGTTCCCTGCCAGTTCAGCTTGATGGGCCTCGTTCACTGTCCCAGCTCCTTCTGCTTCTTTCAGTTCAGAATCACCAGTGAACTTCCTTCTGTTTTCACAACCAATCAACATCTTACTTGTCACATTTAACACGTCATTAACTGTGCTCTTTCCTGCTGCTCCTAATTCTCATTCTTCTAGTTTCTACGAAGTTCCTTCTGTCCCTGGAGCAAGTACTGCCCCCATGTGGTCTGAATCTTTTTTTTTTTTTTAATGTTTTTCATCTTTCCCTTAACATAAAGAAATCCACTGTGTTAAATTTACAAGAAACTAGAACATTTAAATATATGAAAAGAAAATTAAAAAGAAAAAAAAACAAGAAAGAAAGAAAGAAAGAAAGAAAGAAAGAAAGAAAGAAAGAAAAGATAATGTTGGGTCAGCAAAATTGCTGAGTCATTCAGCCCTGTGTGTGACCCAGGTTTGATGCCAGGCCCTCTCTGCACTGGAGGAAACTTCACTCTCTTCCTCTACTTGAAAAAAAGCCAGCTTGGAGTGGTGAAGCTCTATTAATGATATGAAGAAAGAGAAAGAAAGAAAGAAAGAAAGAAAGAAAGAAAGAAAGAAAGAAAGAAAGAAAGAGAGAGAGAAAGAAAGGAAGGGAGAAAGGAAGAAAGAAGTAAGAGATAAAATATAGCTTTAAAACACTCTCTGAATATCTTCAGTGCCTGAGTCACCCTTCCTTACTCTCCTGTTATTTATGCAAGTGTTTTGTCTGTAGTCCAAGCAAATGACTCTGAGGGGAAATATATATAAAAATGTATTTAAGAGAAGACCCTGATAAACTCAAAAATGAGTCATACACATGGCAAAGTAATGCATTATTCACGTGAGTTGTTTTGCTGGCCCAAGAGCTGTGATTGATGTTAATTGCAGATTCAGTCTCCCACTATTTTTCTTTATGGATAAAACTGTGTGAAATAGGAAGACTGATTCTTTAATCCCTTTCTCTAATGCTCAGTGTAATTGTAACTCAAAATGGAGCTAGCTCCCTCCTGGAGCTGCTAGGTTGGGGAGTACTATAATCCACTCTCTCCATCTTATATCTGTGTTGGGGGAAAAAGTAGACGTCACTGGAGAATCTGGATATTTATAAATCAGTAGACAGTCCTGGGAACTGGATTGTTCTCTTTCTTTCTTTCTTTCTTTCTTTCTTTTTTTTTTTTTTATCCAAGCACTGTCAAATCACATCAAGTCTGGAACCACAGAGATGCTAGTAAACTTCTAGATGTTCCCTTACAGTTTTCTTGATACTGATGGGGACACTTATCAGAATTGTTTTTAAATTTTAATCTGAGAATTTTAGTCTGAGAATAATAGAAGGAATTGTCCCAGTTGTTTGGATGAAATAGTATTTACTTTGGCAGTCTCCTTTGCAATTTTCTTCTCTCCTATTTCAAGTAGGGTGATTCCAACATTTTTTTTTTAACCTCCAGGATAATCACGGGGGCTCTGTGCCTGCACTATGAATCTACTGCTCCTGGTGGCCATTTTTTCCTCATTTTTGTTGCTTTTGCTGTGATAATTGTCATTGGGTAAGACAGAGAGAAATTGAGAGAGGAGGGGAAGACAGAGAGGGGAGAGAAAGACACCTGCAGACCTGCTTCATCTCTTGTGAAGCTACCCAGCCCCCTTGCAGGTGGGGAGCCAGGGCTCAAACTAGGATCCTTGTGCTTCATACTATGTGCGTTTAACCTGGTGCACCACCACTCAGCCCCCTCATTTCACTCTTTACAGGTAGGAATATATTTAGTTAATGGTGATGGATTATTTCCCAAGCAGTGCAGTCTTGGGATTGTGGCTAACTAACAATAAATGTTAATGCCTGCTACCTAAAGTTCATTCATTTAAATCACACAGGATGTGCAATTCACTGCTAGAGAATCTGTTAATTATCCAGACTGCTTAGGAAAACACACATAAAATCAGCTTACTCTAGGGGGCAGTGCATGATAGGCATCAGCACTATGACGGGTTGCATTGGATCGACCTTCTCCTGGTGCATTCCCTGAGTACCCAGTCATTGGGGAAACTGACGATCCTTCCTAGCCGACTGAATCCACATGGATCCCAGTCACTTTCAAAGCCAGCAACAAGCAGCTCCTGACAGCTTTCAACCTGACCTGTTGACTGGCTACCGAAGAAGGGCAAACGCTAGAAGAAGAAGAAGCACTTATGACAATAGAAGTAGAAGTATCAGAGCAAAGTACTTTAACTAAGAGCAGGGAGCTTAATCACTGGCTAAAAAATAAACTCATATGGTCACCTCTGTTGATGCAGAAAAGGCATGTAGCAAAGCACAGCATAAATGCAGTATATCAAGCACTTTGAAATTAACAACTAATTCTTGACCATAAAAAATGCATATGTTGCAAATCTCAGCCGATACCTAGAGGGGATGGGGGTGTGTGAGCAGGGTTATGAGAAGTTTTCCTTGCAATTTTAGGGGAAAGACAAAGATGTCCTGTACCTTAACTGTGACTTGACAGTGCTTCAGAACATTTAGACGATACCATCAGCTCAGAGGAAAACAGTCAGAATGAAAAGAATTGGGACGGAGGGTAGATAGCATAATGGTAATGCAAAAAGTCTCTCATGCCTGAGGCTCCAAAGTCCAAGGTTCAATTCCCAGCACCACCATAAGCCAGAGCTGAGCAGTGCTCTGGTTAAGAAAAATAATAATAAGAATTGGAAAAAAAAAAGAAAGGAATTGGAAGAAAAGACATGGGATAGGGGTCCAGGCTGTGGTGCACGGTTAAGCTCACATAGTACGAAGCACAAGGACCCTCTCAAGGATCCCGGTTTGAGTCCTTGGCTCCCTACTTGAAGGGGGATTGTCACACAAGTGGTGAAGCAGGTCTGCAGGTGTCTTTCTCTCTCCCTCTCTATATTATCCTCCCCTCTCAATTTCTCTTTGTCCTGTCCAAAAAAAAAAAAAAAAAAGCACACCGAAGCAGAAGATTTGTAGTGCAGGCACCAAGCCCCAGCAATCACCCTGGAAGCAAATAAAAAAAAAACAAAGGAAAAAAAAGATACGGGATATTGGGGGGTGAGGACACAGGACTTTGGTGGTGGTGGTGGTGTGTGTGGGACTATATTGTATAATGTTATGATTTTGTAAATGACTATTATTCACAAAAATTACTTGGAAAAAGTTATGGAACATTATTTGGATATTTGTAGATGAAATACTTATATATTAGAAAACCTGAAAGAAGAAAACTTTTGACCAAGACAGGCTATAGCATAAATAATTCAAAAAATGTCATTTGCATGTTAAAATTACAAAGAAATTAAAGAGTACACATTCAATTGCATAAGAGTAAAAAAAAAAAAGAAAAAAGACAAAGGAAAGAAAATTTCTAAATGCAATTAAAGCCAGATAGAGGGTTCAAGTCAATTGAATTGCAAATCGAACATTAGACTCCACATATACAGAAATTTGATGTGTGATTAAGACAGCATATCAAGTCAATGTGAGGGGGGAATATTCTGGAATGACAGCTATCTGGTAAAAACCAAAGGTATCAGCTTGGATTGAAAATTTCAGTGTCTGCCAGTTTAGCCATCACTTAATGTTATAGCAAGTCTTTTATTACACATTTCTCTTTTTCACTGGTTTCAGTATCTAATTTTAAAGAGTGCCTTTTGCTTTTTGAGTGATGTGGCATTAAGACTAAAATATTGTTAGGCAGAATAGCCATTTCCGTTTCACTACAGCTTTGATGTCTGCTTTTTTATGTTATGCCTTGGTGCTGGGAATCTGCGCCAATTAATAGAAACAGGAGGCTAACTTTTAGATTAGATTCGAGTTTACCATCTTGTTGCCTGAAGAACCATTCTGTTTTATGTACATCAACTTGTGCTTTTCTATGAGTGAACCAAATTAAGAGACCACACATGTTTGTGATGGTAAAACGAAAACATGGGGTGGCAGGAAGTCGGGATTAGCCTTATGTTTAAGGACTGTCTGCACGGTTTATCCTATGGCAGCTCAGTACCTCGGAGAGCAGGGAAGGAGCAGCAAACACACATAACTTAAAGTAACACAGATTCTGAGGGGGGTAGGAAGTTTGCATTTATTCGGGAGCTGTTTTCACTTGAAAACCACGCAGGGTTTTGAAATCAGGCAAGGACGAGACGGCGGTACAAGGGAAATCAGAATATATTAATAGCTATGTCGCATTTGTTTGGATTGTATTACTATGTGGCAAAAATGGTCTTTTCTGAGGTTAGCAGATACAGAGAAGGTATTTGCTTCCCTCAGCCCGCAAACAAACTTGTGTTGACTGAGAAACTGCAGCACATTTGGGCATGCGTTTAGATCTTTCCATTTCTGTAATATGGATTGTTGGCTGGTGGTAGATGTGCTGGGTAAATGGAAATTTATCTGTTCTTGGAATCAACTATTATGGAAACACAAGGTATTTTCATCTATTTACAAATGTGTTTGTAAAAGTAATTGGTGTTATTTCACAATTCAAATATAAGATTAATGGCTGATTCTGGAAAAGAAGTTTTAAGGTTTTCTTAATGTTGTCAGTGGTCCACTGGCATTTTTCTTCTTTGTCTGGAAATAAACTCAGTTCTACACACAATCTTGCACTAAAAATTGTCTGAAATTGTCCATTTGTATGCAATCCCAATAAGATTTTGATCACTGGACTGGGGAAGTAGTTTGCCTGGGGAGACAGTTGCTTTGTCATAGGCACAACACAGGTTTGAGTGGGAAGCTTCAGTGCTTTGATATCTCCCTCCTTCTCTCTCTCTCTCTCTCTCTCTCTCTCTCTCTCTCTCTCTTTCTGTCCCTAAAAAGATGCATGCCAGGATTGGTGAAGCCCAGGTGCCAACAACAAAAGAACTGACCATTGTTTACCTTTAAAACCTTTCTGTCTTCTAACCCATTCTTGCTTATTGTCTCCTGATCTCTGTCCTTAATATTTATCTTGCCTAGAATGTATTCTATTATGATCACTTAATCCTACACATGCTTCAAGTACACATTCAAATCCTAATCTTCACGTATCTGGAAGGGACTTCTAAATCTGTTATGAATTTTACAGTCCCTTGGCTAGTCTGTATTTTGAGGCTATGTCACCCATCCAAAACTTAAAAAATGCCAATTTTGTACCAAATTATACCATTTTGTAATCTATTATGTAATATCACAGGATAATGAACATTTTACTTTTCTTTCTTTAGTTATTTTTGTGATTAATAGTAGGTTGTAATATGAAAAGATTATTGTATATAGTCCTATACCACACCCATCATCAGAGTTCTGTATCCCCACCTCTCACCTCACAAAGATAACCACCATAGTCCTCACAGGTCTTAGACACAGCTTGCTTGTGTATATTAGATGGGAAACTCTTTGAATATAAACATTATGCGGAAATATTTTTATATTGTCTTATGTAGTGTCTGGAGAGGAGGAAATGAAAAACCGTCAGACGTGAATTATGGAGAAATGACATTTCGTTGCTGATTAGAAGAAGGAATGAGTTAGTGTAGAGTTGTACACAGCTTGATGGTGCCAGAAGCCTCATGTTTATAGGGCAGAAGTTAGTATCTAAGTTTTTGTGATGTGCAAGAAGCCACTCTTGTCCTATTTAGTTATTGGACATTTATTCTCATTTTCTGCTTATAGGGTTGCAGTTGTTGCCCAAATTTTGTTCAGCACATAAAAAACCAATTATCTGTTAAGCTGTAGTTAAAAACAGAAACCTCTCCATCCTCAGTTTTATGAACTGAGATTCTGCTCCAATTTCTGTTGATTGTTTATCTGGTATAAGAGAAAAATACACAATGTCCAGGCAGGAAACAGAGTTCCATTTATTCAACAATCCATTTAATTTTCCCAATTTTTTCTGGAGACAAACCAAACTTAACTTTCAAGGTATTTAAATAAGGCCTTAAAGAAGGGAGAAACATAAAATATTATCATGTAAGAAGATAGAATGTCCTAAAAATGTCAACTTTTCCAATGCAATTTCATTTTCATTCATTTGAAAAAAAAAAAATAGCTAAGGACAATTATCTTAGAATTGCCAACTAAATTTCAAAAAAAATATGAAGGCAAGAATTTACTTTTTTGTGATAAAAAAAATCCTCAAACCAAACAATACAACTTAGGCACAGAATTAAGATGCTAATTGTAAAATAGTAAAAGGAGAGATATGACTGTTACTGGTATGATGGGAGTATTTCAAATTATGAGCTAAAAACATGTATTGGTTTTCTTATTACTTGTTTTTTTTAAAGCAAAGAGATTTTATTTTATTAATATTTAAAGAAGTATTTATTTTTTAGATAAAGAGAGAGAAATTGAGAAGAGAGGGAGAGATAGAGAGGGAAAGAGACAGAAAGACAGCCAGAAATTGAGAGGGAAGGGGGTGATAGGGAGGGAGAGAGACAAAGATTCACCTGCAATCCTGCTTCACCACTAGCAAGGCTTTCTCTCTGCAGGTGAGGACAAGGGCTAGAACCCAGGTCCTTGCACTTTGTAATATGTGCGCTCAACTAGGTTTGCCACCACCACTCACCCCCTGCGCTCTCTCTCTCTCTTCCTTCCTTTCTTTTTTTAAATTGGGATATTAATATTTTACTGTCAACAGTAAATACAATCATTTGTACAGGTATAACATTTCCCAGTTTTCCACATAACAATACAACCCGCACTAGGTCCTCTGCCATAATGTTCCTTGGACTATTTTTTTTTTTTTTATATGGGAAGAAGATCATGCTGTGGGAGAAAGGTTCCTGCCCCTTCCTGTTGTTTTCTTTGCCCGACCATGGATTCCAGATGGATGATTTTTTTTTAAGATTTAAATTTTTAAAAAATATTTATTTACCCTTTTGTTGCCCTTCTTTTTTTTATTGTTGTCATAGTTATTATTGTTGTCATCACTCTTAGATAGGACAGAGAGAAATGGAGAGAGGAGGGGAAGACAGACAAGGGGAGAGAAAGATAGACACCTGCAGACCTGCTTCACAGCCTGTGAAGCGACTCCCCTGCAGGTGGGGATCCAGGGGCTCGCACCAGGATCCTTACGCCAGTCCTTGTGCTTTATGCCACATGCACGTAACCAGCTGTGCTACCACCTGACTCCTGGTTGATTTTTTTTTTCATGGTGGAATTTTAATGATTGATCTAGCTATCCACCTGCAGGTTTCTGAAAGGAATGATCAGTCTTGAGTGCAAACTTTTCCTCCCCACCAAATCCACACTTGAACTGCTCTACAGTCTCTTATTACTAAGGACCCCTGACAAAAACATAAGCTCTTTGGGGTTAGTGGTGGGTTTAGTTGAATTGGTTCAATTATCAAGCACATTCAATGAATACATAGGAAATTAGTGGGAAAATTACCTCAAGAGAAAGTGGGAATATAAGTGACTACCTTTTTCTAAGCTCTGCTGTCCTTCTTCTGCATTGATCTTTCTGCTACAAGAACCTGAAATCCTAGTCTAGAGCTTATTATCTTCCAGACACATGACTATAACAAGACCTTAACTTTGTGGTTTACGTGTTTCCATCCCACAGGAAGAAGTGGACTACATAGCTAAATATTTTTTTCTTTTCACACAGGTTGGCAGCTTCTTACAGGTCACATCTGGATGCTTTTCTAGTTTAATGTTTATTTTGTTAACATTAACCAAAGCGAGAGACTGGGTCTCTCTCACTTCAGTGGGATGACTATGAATTACTTCTCCTGTTGGCACAGGAGAAGTTCCTATCAGCGCCCAATTCCACCATAACTCTCACACTTGTGTAAAAATAAACTCCTTAGAACATATAACATTTGGTCACACATGAGAATGCAGGAACAGTAAATACAGCAAAGAAATTTCGGTAGTGGAAAATAGATTAAACATAAAAATCTCCAGATTATTGAAAATTTTTATTATAGAACTAATGATAAATATTAAGAATACTCTTACATATTTGAATGATAGGAGATATTCTTTTGTTGTTGGGGCACTGATGGTTTACAGTAAATACAGTAGTTGATACATATGCTAAATTTCTCAGTTTTTTGCAAAACATTCTCACCCCCAGCCTAGATCCCATAGAAGATATTCTTAAGTGAGGTGGAAATTTAAGAAAGCTGTAAATGTACAGACATAGTTGACAAAACTTACTACACTTTCAAAGCAAAAATATTGTAATAAGTTACAAATGAAGTTAGAAAACAAACAATAGTCTGAGGAAATGACAGAAAATACATCTCAACAGATACTTTATCAGCAAGAAAGAAATACTTCTGTAAAAATAATCTAAAAATGGACAAAGATATAACAGGAAGTTCATAGAGAAGAAAATCCAATTAGTCACATTCTTCAGATCTCACTAGGACTCAAGGAAATAAATATTACAGCAACAATGAGTTGATTTTTGGCCTTTTACAATAATAAACTTGAAATAATTTGTATTATCCAAAAGTAGTGACAATAAAAGGAGACGGAAATTCACACATGTTACAAGAGTGAACTGCTATGACTTTATTTAAAAGTAATATAAAATATCTTTTAAAAAACATGAAAATATCTTTTGATACAATTATCTAATGTTTAAAAAAATCCACCCTAAATATATAAACTTTGTACATGTGTGTGCATATTATATATATATATATATATATATATATATATATATATATATGGAGAGAGAGAGAGTATTATTATCATAGCAGCCATAAACTGAATATGCAGCAATAAAGAATAGCTTAAGTAGATCACAAAATATACATACTATGGACAGTGAAGCACTAATTAAAAATAAATGAGCTAAAATAGTATCTATTGATGAGTAAGTATACCAATACTTCTACTACTTGAAAATAAAACAATTAAAAATAAATCAACGGGGTTAGGTGATGGCATAACTAGTGAAGCACATATGTTACCAAGCTCAAGGATGCAGTTTCAAGCCCCTGGTTCCCACCTGTAGGGGGGAAGCTTTGCAAATGGTGAAGTAATGCTGCAAGTGACTCTCGCTCTCCCTCTCTGTACCCTCCTCCTCTTGATTTCTTTCTGTTTCTATCAAATACATAGGTAATTAAAATACAATATTTTTAAAAGCAAATCAACAAAACAATAAACATATAAACCAACCAACCAATATATGTATGACCATATATTTCTATATATTTCTTAAGCAGGGACAGTGATGGACAGGATACTCAGAAAGTTATTAAAATATCTTCCAGAACAGATATCTGGGGACTTCCGGAGTCAGGGCTATGGAGCAGCAGCAGCTGTGTTTCTCTCCTCTCCTCTTCTCTCCTCTCCTCTCCCAGTGTCAACTAGGAATACCAAAGGAGACCTCCTGGGACCACAACAAGACAGGACTAGAATGACTTCAGGAACCCACCAAATCACCAGTGAGTGCAAATACGTGTGGCTCATGGACAGAGAGGAGCCTAGGGAGAGATTAAGTGGCTGGTAACAATCCAGCAGTTTTCCAGTTGAGACACCACCTCCAGACTGTTTTACCAACAAAAAGATGTCTGATGGGAGAAGAGGATTCCCCTAAGACTCACCAAATGCAACTGTGAGTTTCCATTGCTACTGCCTTCAGAATCTGGAGCCTCAGGAGAAGGCCTTGTGCTGAAAACTGGGGACAGAGAACTAACCAGGAAACTCAGGAGAAGATCTATACCTCGGTGGCCTAGTGGTGGGGCTGAGAGAATCTCTTTGCATAACCACTGCATTATCTCTGCCCCACCCTGCTTTATCTCTTGGTTAGGAGTCAGTGATTAAGCTAAGAAGCCCACTTATAGTTTAAAAGCCCTCAGGCTCCCATAGCCTACAGGAAAGGAAAAGAACAAAACAGGCTTTTAAGCCACTGTGCTCCAACTCAGGGATTAAAGTGATATTGAAACAACTGTCAATTTCCACAACTGTGAACCCTTTAATTACCTTACTTAGACACATCAATCCAGGCAAGAGTGATCAGTAATTTGAAAAGTACTGAGAGAGGGACCTCATAACATACTATATAGAACGGTTAAACTAACAAGAAGAAATATTGGAGAAATGAACCAGGACAAGAGTCCCACTAAAAGCCCCCCAAAGATTGATGCACAAAATAATGAGGTCAACATCAAAACACTAGTTAAGGAAATATTCACAGGAGTGAGTAAAGAGTTTGAAAGAATTGCCATCAGAAATGAAGAAACAACAAATGAGACTCTGGAAGAAAACACTAATTATCTCAAGGTTATTAGAGAGCTGGAAGCTGAAATAGCTGAGCTAAGAACACAAGTAGGTGAACAAGCTAACACAGTATCAGAACTGGGTATCAAAATAGATGAACTCCAGAAAACAGTAGAGGGGAGAGAGGATAGAACCAATGAGGCTGAAGACAGAATTAGCAAGATCAAGGACAAATTAGAGACTACTTAAAAAGAAGTAAGAGATCTCAAAAAGAGATTAAGAGATTCTGAAAACAACAACAGAGACATATGGGATGACTTCAAAAGAAATACTATACACATTATTGGCTTACCAGAGGAAGAAGGAAAGGGAGGGGGAGAAAGCATTCTTCAGGACATAATGGCTGAGAACTTCTCTAGTCTAAGCAACATAAAAGACATGAAGGTTCAAGAAGCCCAGAGGGTCCCAAACAGAATTAACCCAGACTTAAAGACACCAAGATACATCATATTTAGAATGGAAAGGAATAAGGATAAAGAAAGGATCCTGAAGGCTGCAAGAGAAAAACAAAGAGTCATACAGAAGAAAACCCACAAGATTAGCAGCAGACTTCACACAAACACTACAGGCCAGAAGAGAATGGCAAGATATCTCTTGATGCTCAATGAGAAAGGCTTTCATCCAAGACTACTGTATCCTGCTAGACTGTCATTCAGACTAGATAGAGGCATCAAAACCTTCTCAGACAAGCAACAGTTGAAAGAATCAACTATCACCAAGCCTGCCCTAAAAGAAGTTCTGAAAGGTCTCCTATAAACATTCAGACCACCATAAATAGGCTTTATATCAGAACACTCTAAAAATCTACAAGAATGGCATTAAAATTTCTCCAATCTTTGATATCAAAAAATGTCAATGGCCTGAATTCACCTGTTAAAAGGTACAGAGTAGGAAGATGGATCAGAAAACACGATCGTACAATATGCTATCTACAGGAAACCCATCTAACTCAACAAAACAAACACAGACTCAAAGTGAAAGGATAGAAAACTATCATACAAGCCAATGGCCCACAGAAAAGGGCAGGAATAGCTATTCTCATATCTGATATAATAGACTTTAAAGTAAATAAAATTTAACAAGATAGGGTTGGACCCTACTTAATGCTCAGAGGATCAGCCAATCAGGAAGATTTAACAATTATTGACATCTGTGAACCCAATGAGAAACCATCTAAATACATCAAACATCTACTAAAAGAGCTATAGCAATATGTTAACAGCAACACAGTCATAGCAGGGGACTTAAACACCCCATTCTCTCAACTTGACAGATCATCCAGGCAGAAAATCAATAAAGACATGAGGGACCTAAATGAGGAGATAGATAAACTAAGAGGGAAGGGGGTGATAGAGAGGGAGAGAGACACCTGCAGCCCTGTTTCACCACTTGTGAAGCTTTCCCCCTGCAGGTGGGGACCAGGGGATCGAACCTGGGTCCTTGCACATTTATAATATGCGCTCAACCAGGTGCACCACCACACGGCCCCAGGGTTGAAGATTTTTTACAAGTGTATTTTCATGCCCAGAATTACTTTTTTTTCTACTTAAGATTAGTCCTTAATATTAGTTCTACGAAATGGATCAAAGGTGTGAAATATTTCATACATCTGAAAAATTCCTTTTTTAATTGTTGACCATGTAGAGTTATACCAATATATCATATTGCTACCACCAGGACATGAAAATAACCATCTTCCACAAATGGAACATAAAATGAGTCATATTACTCTTCTTAAATTATATGCCTCCAACAACACTCTCCCTTAGTATATATTTTTTAAAAGCTTGTTTGTAGTAGATATTTGAAAATTATTTTCTAACCTCAGTGATTTCTAACCCTTGTTGAAATCCAAGGATCCTTCTTTCTCTTTCTTTCTCTCTCTCTCTTTCTCTTCCTCCCTCCCTCTCTCTCTTTCTCTCTTTCTTCCGTTCTATAACACAATACTAACACCAGATGTTTTATGTTAGCTCTACTTTCCTCTTTGTGGCTGAAGACAGTAGCCAGAGGTTTCCAACCCAGAAGCTGTGAATTGCTGGCACTGTGGGAGCTTTGTATTGAATAAGGCTTTAAATCTTCCTTCCTCTTTTACATTTCATCCAACAGCTGTGCACATAAAAAGGGCAGGCTGAGCACAGCCCCAGGGGTTGATGGTTGTAGTCAGTTAGGAGCAGGGCTGGGATCATCACAGTGGGAGGCAGGTGCCCCCAGGTCTCACAGTCAAAGTGAATGTTCCACTCACCTCATTTGACTACTCAGCTCCAGCTGCAAGGGTGGAAGAGAGAGAACACAGGAGCCGGTGATTCCTCATCCAGCCAATTTCTCTCCTTTCCCCTACCAATCAAAGCTGAATCTCTTCCTTTTCCCTGTTGTCTCCTGAGGAGCTGACCCCTGCTTTGTGCATGAGAGACCCCCACCTTCCCATGGCTGTGAGCTCAGGAAGGAGTCTCCCAAGCCCACTTGTGGTCTCATTCCTAGACCTACTGAGTGCACATATCAATGCTTGACCTGAGGACCAAGGTTGCTTGGGCAAAGGAAACTACTCTGAATTTTTGTTGAATTTTATTTATTTATTATTATTATTTGTTTTCAATATGACATCAAAAACTCCCTCAGATACTAAATATTGATAGTAAGGTCCTTTAAGCTAAAGTAATGATGTCGGGCAGTAGCACAGCGGGTTAAGCGCACGTGGCGCAAAGCACAAGGGCCAGCATAAGGATCCCGGTTGGAGCCCCAGGCTCCCCAGCTGCAGGGGAGTCGCTTCACAGGTGGTGAAGCAGGTCTGCAGGTCTCTATCTTTCTCTCCCCCTCTCTGTCTTCCTCTCCTATCTCCATTTTCTCCATTTCTCTCTGTCTTATCCAACAAGGACAACAATAATAACTACAACAGTATAGCAATAAGGACAACAAAAGGGAATAAATAAAACACGAGAAATAAATAAATAAATAAATAAAGTAATGATGAGAGACCGTAAAGTTATACACCATTTGCTGAGAATCAAGGAGATGCCGAAAAATATAACCCAGTTGTTCAAGTGGTGTCTTACACCAGCTTATTCTTTTCTTTCTTTTAAAAATTTTTTTATGGGGGGGTTAATGCTTTACAGTAAGTACAATTGTTGATACACATCTCAAATTTCTCAATTTTCTGCAAAACACTCTCACCTCCAGCCTAGGTCTTCCTCCACCATCTTGTACCAGGACCTGAAAACCCTCCCCTACCCACTCACTGCCCCTGCAGTTAGTCCTTTACATAGAATTAGCATATCTAATTTCAAGAAGTGGAAGTGCTCCAGAGTTGTCATTTGTCTAAAATTATATGAGTGTTATATGAAGTAGAATCTCCCAATCGTATCATAACTAGGATGTAGCTAGAAAAAAAAAGTCATTGTGGTTAGTGCCACCTCCCCGTTTCCCCACACTGTTCTTGTATGGCTTCCCTACCACATGCTCTCTCTGTGCCACTCTCAGAGCACAGTAATAGAGGGCACTGTCTGCAAACTCCAGCCTTGGGATGTACAGACTGGTTGTTTTCTCTGTAGTCTGGGAATAAAATCTTGCTTTGGCAAAAGGGGCCTCTCCTTTTCCAGAGTAGCCCCAGCCTTTGTAGAGAATAAATTCCAGAGGCTGGTTTGGATACTGTCGATACCAATAGAGGTCAACAAAGCTGGTAGAGGAAATGCTGTAGTCACAGAGAAGGTTGGCAATCTGCCTCTCTGTTTCCCACACTTGTGTCTTCTGGGGTCTGATCCAGTTTGCTCTCCCAGGCCCTGAAACACAAAATACACATCACCCAAGTGTCACTGTAGTTGCCTCATCTGGCAGGGTGGCTCAGAGAGAGGACACAGTTACCTAGAAGGGCCACAGCTAGGAGTAAAGTGAAGGAACACGTGATAGTCATCTTCTCTTCTGAACAGATCCCTAAAGAACTTGCATTGTTCAGTGAGTGGGTCCTTCTAACTGAAGTCTCCCAATCCAGTCACTGGGTGGAGTCTAATCTGACACAAAGTGCTAGTATCAGTGTGTGTGTGTGTGTGTGTGTGTGTGTGTGTGTGTATGTGTGTATCTTAAAGGAACAGGAAGACTTTTAGCCTCTGAGAAACACGTTTGTTCTCAAAATAGCATGAACTCCCCACCTCTCTCTCTGGACTTACTGTTTTTGTCATGCTCATGAACACAAGAGCAATGGGACATGCAGATGCCGCCTTGTCTGTTAGCAGTGGCACTTTCTGACATCTGAAGTCATTTATAGATGCTCCTTTAACCTTTTCTCAACTAGGTATTTGTCTTGTAATCAGAATTCTTTTGGTAAGAGGTAATCATTGGAGCTGTAAATGCCCCATGGTTCTTATTACAGTGGGAAGTAGGAAAGAGTGCAAATGAATTTCTCCATTCTAGTGGCATCACCTCGTCCAGGGAAGCAAGTCTCTGGCATGCCCACTGTAAGCTCATTTTATGCCCAGCAAGAATGGGGATGACTCTAACAGTTTCTTTATGATATAGGAATCATCCCAGAAACCCACAAACAGATCAATGCGCAAAAATGTCCCCCATCACTCTTTTCTTCTGGAAGTGTAGGTAGAATAATCAAAGTGGGGAGAAAAAGGAAGACAAAGAGAAGGAGATCATAGCTAGTCTAGAATAGTTCAGTTCCCTTGAATCTAGCATGGGGAGAGGGGCACTATCAGAATGACTGGCCATGGGTAAGAGGTCATGGTGGGCATGGGGACCTGTGTTTCAACATAGCACCAGTGACTGGAATGGCATTTGTATAAAGAACCTGTTATGTACTACATAGTTACTGTAATACAATTAACTGATCCTAAGCATTACTGTTGTTGTTATTTACATACAATGTGTTGTACTGGAAATGGGTCTTAGAAGTCTTTCGTTTTAGTCATTTGGACTCCATGAATATATTATAGAATATATTATATTTGCGAATTTGGTCTTCAGTTCACTGATCCCAGTAGACAATATCTGGGTCTGCAAATGTTCTCCTTGATCAGCTCTCAGCTAGTGAAAGGGAAAAGGTTTAGGACAGGAGGTTCTGGGCATGAGAAATGCCTTTCTGTCAAGTTACCAGATTCATATGTTTTGTGATATAAGCTCAGGGACTTGGGAGTTTATGAAAATATACACTTTTATTTACATTTTTAGCTCAACTCCTGAGGATTTTTAAAGATGTAATTTAAAGAAATCTTCTAGATCCATGTTATTAGGCAAGGAGGAAAAAAATAAAAAGGAATAGTAGGAGAGCCTTAAAAATTCTGTAATAAAAATCTAATTGCTTCAATAATGGTGTAAACATAGTTTAGTGGGAGTTAGAACTGTTGAGGAAGGACAAGTGACAGCACTGTTCTGTTTCTTTAGCTTAGTATAACCCTATAGGCAGTTTAGTTTATGTGGATGTGGTTTAGGGTTTTTATAATTATACCATATGCGAGCTGCATATTTAGAGCTTTAAAGATATCCTTGTGACTGAGGAAATGACTCAACTGGTAAATCACTTTCATGCTTGAGGTCCCTGGTTCAATACCTGGAACCAAAGTGGTGCTGTAGTCTCTCTCTCTCTCTCTGTCTCTGTCTCTGTCTCTCTCTCTCTCTCCCTCCCTCCCTCTCTCTCTCTCCTTTCTGTCTCATGTGGAACTCTCTCCTATGTGATCACATAAGTATTTTAGGGAAGTCCCCTTGAAGTTTAGGAGGTAGCACAGTGGATAAGGCACTGGACTCTCAAGCATGAGGTCCCCTGGCAGCACATGTTCCAGATTGATGTCTAGATCTAGCTCTCTCATTACAAAAGAAGTATAATATTTTTTTTTATTAATTTAAAAAATATTTTATTATTTATTTATTTATTCCCTTTTGTTGCCCTTGTTGTTTTATTGTTGTAGTTATTATGGTTGTTGTCGTCGTTGTTGGATAGGACAGAGAGTAACGGAGAGAGGAGGGGAAGACAGAGAGGGGGAGAGAAAGATAGACACCTGCAGACCTGCTTCACCGCCTGGGAAGCGACTCCCCTGCAGGTGGGGAGCCGGGGTTTGAACCAGGATCCTTATGCTGGTCCTTGTGCTTTGTGCCACCTGTGCTTAACCCGCTGCGCTACAGCCCGACTCCCAGAAGTATAATATTTTTTTAAAAAGGAAAATTACCCTCTAACAAGTTGATGACTCAATAGTATAACTATGATTTTTAGAATTAAAATTTTGTTTGAAATGTTTTCATTAAAATTAAAATGTTTACTCCTTCTGAACTTGCATTTCATACTCTTAAATCAGAATGAGAACAAAGGTTTATCAGAGTTACTTTGAAAAGTCACTGAGGTAACATTTTCAACATACAAGGTAGCTAGTATGTGTTTTCAGTAAATGTTACTTTGTGTTTCCAAGTCTTTATAATAAATTCAGTGTGTAGGATAATGTAATACTTTGCCAAAAGCATATACAAGCTTGCACAATAATTGAACTAAGGTAGATATGTTAGTTTAATTAACCTCTTTTTAGTTTTCTAGGGGAGACTGCTTAAAGCACTAAGTGTTTGATATAATGTGTAAACTGTTGAGAACATTTTACCACTGTGCTCATGAAGTTCCTGGCATAAATAACAATCTTAAAGTAAAAGAAGTAATAAGAATTCTACAAGTGGGAAAGAAACCCTTTTTTTTGAAAATAAAAAAAAAAAACTCAAAAAACAAAACACTAAACATGCCCTTTTGGATACCACACATTACTCTCTGCTAACAAGTAAGAAAAAACTGTAGAAAGAACTTTACCTAGATATGTGTCTATTCTGGGTGGAAAGACAAAACTTTACATAAAGTGGTCTTTTCATCTGCCTGTGCTGTGAAGCAGAGTCCAGGATGGATGTCCCACAGACAAAGTGCTGATGCGAACCTGCTAAAAGCTCTTTCTTTCCTCCACAGGGTACAGTGGTGCGGCAGTGGAATCACTATCACACAAATATCTATAGCTGCTCACTGTGCTGATTCCACAGCAAAGCGCTAAGATCACAGGAAATTAGTGCAGTGATGTGACTCAGTCTAACTGCTCAAGTAGTTATCCATATGGACATAAGACTCTTGACCAATCATAACATTTACATTTTTACCTTTCAGTGCTTATTTTATTTTGTTAGAAAAAGAGAAGAGAACAACAAGGGCAACAAAAGGGAATAAATAAATAAAATAAAATATTTAAAAAAAAGAAAAAGAGAAGAGAGACAGAGAGGCCACAGCACCATCCCACCATCCCACCATCCCACCATCCCAGGAGCTTCCTCTGGTGTTCAGATACTCCTAGGTAGTATGAAGGTTTGAACCCAACACTCTACACATGCAAATAATACGTTCTATCCCCATGTTCTTTTTAAAAATTTTTATTTATAAAATGGAAACACTGACAAGACCATAGGATAAGAGGGGTACAATTACCACCACCAAAACTCTGTATCCGATCCCCTCCCCTGATAGTTTTCCTATTCTTTATCCCTTTGGATCCATGGGCTCAAGGTCACTGTGGGATGCAGAAGGTGGAAGGTCTGGCTTCTGTAATTGCTTCCCCACTTCTTCTAGAGTTTGCCCTTCTTCCGTAGCCAGTTAACAGCTTCCCCACTGAGCATGGGCACTGACAGTTTGATCCATACTCTCTCTCTTTCCTTAGTGGGTCAGAGCTCTGGGGTTCTGGACACATTGGTGGCGTTGTCTGCCCAGGGAGGTCTGGTAGGCATCATGGTAGCATCTGGAACCTGTTGGCTGAAAAAAGAGTTAATATATAAAGCCATACAAATTGTTGACTAGTCATGAACCTAAAGGCTGGAATATTGCAGATGAAGATTTGGGGCCTCCGTTTTGGAAATAGCTAGTAGGTCTATTTCCCGTATATTCCATTGTTCTTGACGGCTGAGTTTTGAAGGTATGCCCAGTTTAGCAAGATGCCCATCTGCAGTTGCCCAACACCTCAGCTCTTTCATTTGGGTACAGACTGCAGGTGGCGGGGAGCATTGTGTCTCTATCACACAGAAGTAGGTAGCTGCGTCGCCTGGCTGGGTAGCTGTGACGTGCAGGGTGCTTGTCAGTTCTTTCTTATCTAATATGCCTTGCACTCTTCCTAAATTCTTCTCAATCCCACTTGAAATTAGTCTGAGCAGCAAAGCTAGAGCTTTCTCCTCCTGCTTGTACCAAGACAGGCTTTGAAAGACAGCCACCTTATAACCGCAGTGAGAGTCGTGTTATCCCCTCATAGACAAGCAGAGACGGAAGTTTCTGTATCACTTTGTCTTCACTGCTCACCCCTGTTTAGGGAAAATCAGCAGAGGGAGGTTAGCTGGAGAGTGCTGTCAGGGCACTCTTCTCAGAGAGCAGAATTATTTGCCGCTGCAACCACAGATGCTCACAGCTAAGTCAGAATGGTTCCACTCCCCCCTCCCCAGATATTTTTCTGGGTTGATCTTTAGGTTGTCCTGGTTATTCCTGATCCTTTGTAGTAAAGATACTTACAGCTTAGTAGAAGCCAAAGGACCACTAATGAAGTTGGTGGACACTTCTTCATCCTTCAGGTTCAGGGCTTCTTGGGGAAAATGTGACCCACTGCTCAGAGCTTTTCTTTTTGAAATAACACCTTCCCCCACCCCCAATCTCTCTCTCTCTCTCCCCCTCTCCCTTTTCCTCCCCCCCCCCACATAAATGGCAATTTGACTATGAAATCAACAAGACAAAAAATGTAGCATTTGCTTCTAATTCAGATTCAACCCCCTCCCAATTCAGTCACCCACTAGAATCATTTAAAATTGAGCACTGCCATCTTGTGAGCTGAAGCAGAAGAGCTGAAACCTCACATACATCCTCCTGTTTTACAGATGCTGATAGATTCTTCCAAAGGCTCAGGGTTGACAAACTACTATGGGAGGAGGGACTGAAGCCCTCCAAGGAGAGCAGTGAAGGAGGGATTGTTGTTGAGAGAGGCACAGGGTCTTCCCAAAAGCTCATTTGAAAGCTCCAGTTTAGCTTATTGTTCTGAAACTTATATTTAGAAAGCAGTGTTTCTGATACCCTGGATTCTCTGATAATTTTTATAGGGTATATTTGTATGAAGTGTAAATGCTGAAATTTTTTCTCTCCTGTTTCATTATGACTTGACCAAGATAAACACCAAGGTAGCTCCCCAAACCTAATTTCTTTTTTTAAACAGTTATTTTATTTTAATGAGAGAGAGATAAAGAGAGAAAGACATAAAAAGAAAGTCCCGAGCATTGCTCAATTCTGACTCAGTGGTGCTGAGGACTGAACCTGTGGCCTCAGAGCCTCAAGCACAAAAGTCTATTGCAGCTGGTGGTACAAAGCGCAAGGACAGGCATAAGGATCCCAGTTCGAGCCCCCGGCTCCCCACCTGCAGGGGAGTTGCTTCACAAGTGGTGAAGCAGGTATCTATCTTTTCTCTCCTCCTGTCTTCCTCTCCTCTCTCCATTTCTCTCTGTCCTATCCAACAACAACAACATCAGTAACAACAACAATATAACTACAACAATAAAAAAACAAGGACAGCAAAAGAGAATATTAAAAAATATTAAAAAATAAAGAAAGCCTATTAACCATATACTGTATCCCCAAACCCCAAAATTTCACATCTTAATACATCAAGACTCTTTTCTCCTGCTAATTAGACCTGATTATTTTTTAAATTTATTTTTATTTATTATTATCTTTATTTATTGGATAGAGACAGCCAGAAATCAAGAGGGAGGGGGTGGTAGAGAGGGAGAGAGACAGAGAGACACCTGCAGACCTGATCCACCACTTGTGAAGCTTCCCCCTGCAGGTGGGGACCAGGGACTCAAACCTGCTAGATTTCAGATCTAAGGGTAATGAATGTTGATATTTAATAATGAGTTTTAAAATGTTTATTTTTATAGAAAGTGAGATTTCATTATCTACATATGCATTTTATTTTCTTGCCACTGGGGTTATTGTTGAGGCTTACAGCCTACACAACAAACCCTACACTCCCACTGGCCATTTTTTTTTAAGTTTTATTTATAAAAAGAAAACATTGACAAAACCATAGGATAAGAGGGGTACAGCTTCACACAATTCCCACCACCAGACATCTGTACCCCATCCCCTCCCCTGATTGCTTTCCCATTCTCTATCCCTCTGGGAGTATGGACCCAGGGTCATTGTGGGGTGCAGAAGGTGTGCAGAAGGTCTGGCTTCTGTAATTGCTTCCCTGCTGAACATGGGTGTTGACAGGTTGATCTACACTCCCAACCTGCCTCTCTCTTTTCCTAGTGGGGTGGGGCCTACTGTCCATTTTTATAAAGTTATTTTTGTTAGAGACAGAGAGAAATTCAGAGGAAAGGGGGAGATAGAGCAGGAGAGAGAAAGAGTGATACTTGAGGCCCTACTTCACCTTTTATAAAGCTTCCCCAATGGAGGTAGGAAGCTGGGGTTCGAATGAGCATCACTGCACATGATAACATGTGAGGTCAACTAGGTATGCCACTGCCCAGTTTCCTAACATTGTTTTTCAGTTGAACGGCGTAATTACACATGAATTCTAAACATGTTAGTGATTTGTCAAATGAGTTCCAAGAAAGTGAGAAAAATGTTTAAAGACATTAACAAACACATTAACAGACAAAAAAAAAAAATCAAAACAAAGTAAGAGGAATAGTAAGCAGAAATTAGAGTAGAGCAGGTTAAGTAGAGATCAAACATGGAAATTAAGCTAGCCTTGAAAAAATTAATACTGATCTCACAAGCCTAAGTAAACCTTGATGGAAAGCTTAACCAGAGCCTCCTAAATTAATGTACTGATTCTGAAATGGAACTTGAGAGCACCACTTGAATTCTAGTGGGAGCAAAGGGAACACTTTTCTTTGAGAAAAATAATTTGCATAGCAAGCAATGGCTTCCAGTTGTTTATAATTCACAAGTAGCAGTAAATAGAAAAAGATCATACGTACAAAAACCCAGCCACCAAGGGACTCAGCCTGTTAGAATGCCAGCTGGAGGAACTCCAGTGGTACTTATACAGAATGCCAGCTGGCATGCCTAAGACTCTCGAGTTCCCAGGTTAAAATCCTGGTACCACTTTGGTTGGAATGACTTGTGATGAAATGTGTGACATCTGAAATTCATTTTAATATAATTCATGTGGGTGAAAGTTGAGACAAGATTAATTGTGTTGATAACAGGGTGATGAGTACATATTGATGACATTGCTGTTTCTTCCATTATATTGATTTGAAAATGTCCACAATAAGTCATTAAAAATGATCTATTTAGGTGCTTTGCCATTTGCTCAGCTTTCTCTATCTTTTAAAAAATTTTAGTACCTTAATTTATTTATTGGATAGAGACAGCCAGAAATTGAGAGGGGAGAGGGAGATAAAGAAAGAGAGAGACAGAGAGACACCTGCAGTCATGCTCTAACACTTGTAAGCTTTCCCCCTGCAGGTGGTGTCCAAGGCCTCAAACCGGGGCCCTTGCACACTGTAACTAACATGTGCGCTCAACCAGGACGCCACTGTTCAGCCCCAAATTTCTCTTCTTTCCTTCCTTCCTTCTTCCTTTATTCTTTACTTTTTTTTTTTTTTTTCCATCACAGAGAACTGTTCTACCTTGGCTTATGGTGGTGCTGGGAAATTGAATCTGGGACCTTGGACCCTCAGGCATGAAAGTCATTTTTTACAAAGTCATTGTACTATTTGCCTAGGCCCTAATTTACTAATGTTGGGATTACATGAATAATTTTTTCTAAGGTTAAGCTTTCAACACATTTATAACACACTGTAATTATTCATGTTATTTTATGTAATCTATTCATTACTAATTTAGATTTTTCAATATTTAAACTTGCATTTTTAGTTATTTTTCTGAATCAATTTTCTTTGTTTTTTTAAAATATCTGTCTTAACTAATAGCATCACTCAATGGGTTGGGAAAAATTTTCTTCTTTGTTTTCCTTTCATTGCTCCTGAAAGTCTTTTTAGAGAGTGGCAGACAGTATGTGTGCATGAGAGGAAGAGACAGAGATGGAGAAAGAGATAGAGAGAGGCAAAGAGAGAGACTACAGACCCCACCATGCTCTATAGTTTGTGAGTTTTCCCTTTACAACACGCTTCCTGTTGACGGTGGACTTGAACTCAGGTCCCTGTGAATAGTATGGTGTGTTTCTTTTACTGGGAGAGCCATATCCTGACCCTTGCTAATTATTTTCTTTCTTTTCATTCTTAAAATAATATTTTTATAATATAATGATCATTCTATAAAAAGTTTCATAAAACTGAACCTGGGGCTGAAAAAGTGTGGTTGAAACTCATGCATAAAGCTTTCCCCCTGCAGGTGGGGGTGAGGGGCTCGAACCTGGGTCCTTGTGCATTGTAACATGTGCGCTCAACCAAGTGCACCACCACCTGGCCCCTATTTAAGAACTTTAAGATTAATTTTTGTATTTATAATTTTCTCTAAGATTTACTTTTTTCCCCTTTTATACCTTAACTTAGTTGCTTATCTCATTTTTGACCTTTCCTTTTTTATGAAAACACACGAGGTTATAACTACCCTGTTAAGTATAGCATTAGTTCTAGACCACACATCTGATTGATGAATATGGGATGATCTCATTCACAGGCAGAAGTTGAAAAACAAGACCAGAAGAGAAAACACTAAGCAGAACCTGGACTGGAGTTGGTGTACTGCACCAAAGTAAAAGACTCTGTGGTTGGTGGGGATGGGGGGGGGGTACAGGTTCTAGAAAAGGATGACAGAGGACCTAGTGGGGGCTGTATTGTTGTGTGGAAAACTGAGAAATGTTATGTATGTACAAACTATTGTATGTACTGTCTCAGATAAAACATTCATCCCCCAATAAAGGAAAAAAAATAAAACATTTTCCTTAAACCTATACATTTTTAATTACATTTTTTATTCATTAATTTATTTATTTGATAGACAGAGAAAAATTGAGACGGGGGATAAAGAGGAAGGCATAAACAGAGAGAGACCTGGAGCACTGCTTGACTATTCATGAAGCTTGTCCTCTGCAAGTGGGAGCTGGGAGTTTGAACCAGGGGTTCCTGTACATTGTAACATGTGCACTAAACCAGGTGCACCACCGCCTAGCCCCTGGACCTATACATTCTTTAATGGTATGTTTCAAAGCATCCAAATATTGGAAGACTATTTCTTATATTTTTGTGATTTTCTTCTTCTTCTATTAGATTCTGTCCAGAGATTTTGGTACTTGTGTACTAGTGCCATGGCTTCTACAAATATATATAATAAAAATGAACAAGCTATCCACAAAAGCTAAAAGGTAGCACATGGATTGGGAAAAGTTATTTACAGCTCAGACATTGGGACTGTGACAAGCAGTACTGTCCAAAACACAAACATAAGGCCCTCCTAAAGCCCAACAACAAAAAGTCATCCCTACAGTTAATAATATTTATATACTTTTCCCAAATTTAGTAGCTACTCTATGCCATGATCCAGCTTTCGAGTCCTATTTTCAACTCTGACACTATCTCCCCAGTCCACCTGCATGTTAGCTGTCAGACTCAGGCAAAAATTGGTAAAGTCATGGGCCCCTTGGAATATATCTACAATAGACCTACTAGCATTTTTTCTTTTCCAAAATGGAAACCCCAAAGCTGACCTGCTCTATTCTTACCTTTAGGTTCTTTATTATTGAACAATTTGTTCTGCTTCAGATCTTAATGCTTTGTCCAGCTACCAAGTTGCAGATACTACCATGATGGCAACCTGACTTCCCTGGGCAGATGACCTCACCAATGTATCCTGGAACCCCACTTCTGCAGAGCTCTGCCCCACTAGGGAAAGATAGAAACAGGCTGGGGATATGAATTGACCTGCCAACACCCAGGTCCAGCAGGGAAGCAATTACAGAAGCCAGACTTCCCACCTTCTGCACCCCATAATGATCCTGGGTCCATACTCCCAGAGGAATAAAAAATAAGAAATCTCCCAATGGAGGGGGTGAGATATGGAACGCTGGTGGTAGGAATTGTGTGGAATTGTCCTCCTCTTATCTTACAGTCTTGTCAAACATTATTAAATAATAATAAAAAAGTGATCCCAAACACTTTAACTGAAAACCAGGCAGAGAGTTGGAGTTTACACTCATCCAGCCTACAGATGGGAAACAAATATACTCATCATTGTTTACCGTTAGGGAACTGTAAACCAAAGCCAAAATAAGACATCATCTCACACTTGTGAGAACAGTTTACATTCAAAAAGAAACAAGACAGAAGTGCTAACAAGGATGTGGGGATAAGGGAAAGTAGATACATTGTTGATAGGAATTTGAACTGGTGCAGAAACAGTATGGGGATTCTCCAAAAATTAAGAATGAAAGTACATCATCATCCAACTATCCTACTTATGGGTATTACTCTAGGGATAATAGTAATAAAAACACCCACTAGGATAAAGAGAAATAGGCATCCCTAGGTTTACTGTTACTATTTCCTATGGCCAAGATATAGAATCAACCTAAATGACCTTCAAGTGTAAATAGAGGAGATGTGATATAAACCCAAGTGGAATACTACCCAGTTATAAAGAGATCAATGTTTACCATTTAAAATAACCACCAGGGAGTCGGGCTACTGTAGCGCAGCGGGTTAAGCGCAGGTGGCGCAAAGCACAAGGACCGGCATAAGGATCCCGGTTCGAACCCCAGCTCTCCACCTGCAGGGGAGTCGCTTCACAGGCGGTGAAGCAGGTCTGCAGGTGTCTATCTTTCTCTCCTCCTCTCTGTCTTCCCCTCCTCTCTCCATTTCTCTCTGTCCTATCCAACAACGACAACAACAATAATAACTACAACAATAAAACAACAAGGGCAACAAAAGGGAATAAATAAAATAAATAAATAAATAAATAAATAAATAAATAAAATAACCACCAAATTTACGAGAGATGTTTTCCACCTTCTACTGTGATTATGTATTGGTCATTTCTCTTTATATAACTTGATAAAATGAGTAAGCAAAATACTTAAATTAATTACATATTAGGTGGGAGTTGAGAGGGGGCATTCATTGGTCAAAGAGCACAACAGTAGAAAGAAAACAACTTGAATACTCCAGAGTTTGCAGTCATGAATGGTAGGGAGCACGGGCTGTGTGCAGGACACGTTTGTTGCCGGGCAGAGCAGGACTGGGGCAGCACAGTGACTGGGCTTTGCTGCAGGTTTGCGTGCAGGCTGCAGGTGCCTGAGGAGCACTGTGCTTCCCTGCACAGAAGTAGGTGCCTGAGTCTTCAAGCTCTGCAGCTGAAATGCTCAGAGAGCTGTCCTTTCTTGCTTCATCAAGTTTAGCAATCAGGTTCCCATTTGTGGTCATAGCTGAATCCCTAGGCTTATACAAGGAAAACAGTAGGACTGGACCTTTCCCAGCAACCTGTTTGTACCACA
Source organism: Erinaceus europaeus (assembly GCF_950295315.1). Classification (NCBI taxonomy): domain Eukaryota; kingdom Metazoa; phylum Chordata; class Mammalia; order Eulipotyphla; family Erinaceidae; genus Erinaceus; species Erinaceus europaeus. The sequence goes on from NC_080177.1 coordinate 70,484,519, forward strand.
GCAAGAGGTTCAACACGCTGGAGGAATTGCAGTTCAGGGAGATGCCTTCTCCTTCCTCTATGGACACAGACAGAGGACTCTGACTCAGTTGTTGTTGGCCACTCACCCCTGATTAGAAAGACAGAAGAAGACAATTAAGATCATTTTTTAAAATCAACTTTCTCAGAACCATGGTGGATATTATTTCTAATTTCTCAGCCACATGTTTATTTATTTATTTATTTAATTTTTATTTTTTATCTCCACCCCAACAAGTCTTCCTCTCTCCCTCTTTCCAGATTTCTGGATGGAACCTCATCTTCTACCTTGATCTCACAAAATTCTCATCCTATTCAAAATCTCTCTGCAAGAATCAGAAGCCCCTGAGACTCACATGCCACCTGGATCCATGAGATTATAAGTAAACCTTCCAGGAGGATCCCCATCACAAGCCCTTCAATGAAGAATTGTTTCCTTTGTGTGTCTTTGATTCATCAGGTGTCAAGCTACACTGTATAGACTGTAGTGAAGGTATCTGCCCTTTATACCAGCCAGTTGGATCCCTAACTGGAGGCATCTCTCAGTATTTTCAACTTAAAGGTTTGCTGTGGATGGAGACACTGCCCCCTTATGGCAGTCATATTGTGGTCACATGATGTTGACATTTCTTGTCACCATTTCTCTTATCCACCTGTGCACGTATTAAGTACACAGCATCTTCTAGGGAAATTTAAACATTTAAAACACAGAAACTCAGTCCCTGGGCACCTTCTAAGCTATCTGTGGAGAGTGGGTGAAGTAGCTTTGTTATTAAGTATAGTAAACTGAAGACACGTTTATTTCTCTGTTCCTTCCTGAGAATTACTGAGATGAGAGTGAACAAATTGTCTTAATGCATTCTGGTTGTCAGAGTAGATAAAAGGTTTGAGTCTGGAGCATGGAGTACAGAGTTCAAGTATCTCTTTCCTTCACCCAAATGAATAAAAAAATCTTTTTAAAGTGTACTTTCAAAATGTATTGTGATTTATTTATTCTAGATAAAGACAGAGAGAAATTGAGAGGAGAGGGAGAGATACAGAGGTAGACACCTGCACACCTGCCTCATTATTTGTAGAGCTTCCCCCCAGCAGGTGGGGTTTGAGCCTTGAACTTGGGTCATTGCACACTGTAGCATGTGCATTCAACCAGGTATGCCACCACCCGGCTCCATAAATAGATCTGTGTTTAAAAAAGAACTTAAGGATTGTATTAGTCATGAAACTCACAGCCATATATATATACATCTGAGCTATGATGGCATGTGAGAAGCTTTGGGAATTGTGAGTGAAATGGACTTAACCAAGTCAAGAGTTATATCTGAAGGATGCACAGAGGAAAGTACATACGTACAAAATTCAAGTACCTTGCAGATCTCAACCATTAGTGCACATGATATCTCTGAAGATCAGAGGAAGGGGTAGAGGAACAGGGAATTTAAATAGGATATATAAACTACGTTTGTAGTGATATTCACGGATCTTCCAGCTTGACCTAGAAATATCAGATATTCATTATTTCCCAACTATTTTGCTGGGCGATGCCAAAGCTTTTTTTTTTTTTTCTTGAAAACTTTGAATGAAGAAGCATTGGTCAGTAAAGACATGGTCTGACTACCAGACTCAGTTGAGACTAAAGTGAGACAAACGCATAAAACCAGAGACTGTAGCCACCTTCCGTTTCTCAGATTCTGAGTTTATATCACACTAAGTGTGAATGAACACCGGGGATCAGGAGATTGGCTTTTTAAATACTTTGACAGGAAAGACTGAGATAGAAACCAAAAGAGAAGAGACTACAGGGAGAAACATGGCAGGAAGATTACTGTGCAGTAGCAACAAGGAGGAAAAGAAGCAAATACATTCTTGAGTATCAGCAGAACCTCTTTTTTTTTTTTTTTTTTTTGCAGGATAGAGTATTAGAGAGAAGGTTTTGTCTTAAATGGTAAACTCAATCCCATCACTTGGGATTTGAAGTGCTTACAATCTAGGCTGGGGGACTGAGGAACATTTTGTGGTTCCCACTATGTGCTGGTCAGAGGCTCTTGTTTTAAATGCCATGTGTTTCTTAGACTTAGGAAAGCAGGTGAATTTATTCCCGCTGCCCTGAGTAAGTATGTCCTTCTCCCAATTCCACTGTTCATTTTAGGTGTATTTGTTTGTTTGTTTGTGTGTTTCTGAGATAGGCAGAGAGAAGCTGAACTAGACCACAACACTGAAGCTTCCTCCAATGCAGTGGAGGCCAGGCTAGAACCTGGGTTAAACACTATCCAAGTGAGTCATACTGTTGCACAATCCAGGTAAGCTATATTGTCGGCCCCTGTTTTAGGTTTTGATTCAAGGGAGATTTACTTCTGTCTGAGTATTTATCTTACTTCTCTAGTCTTGTGGGGTAGTGTGAATATTCCTTAATATGAATTGCTGTGCCTTAACAAGTGGAAGTACTGGTAGCTTAACTCTCTCTCTCTCTCTCTCTCTCTCTCCTTCTCTTTCTTTTTTTGTCCTATTTTAGAATAGGACAGAAAGTGAAACACAAAGGGGAAGAGATAGACGATTAAAAGGAGGCGAGATACCGCCAGCACTGATGCTGCCATGTGGTGGCCAGGTGCTTGAAGCTAGGTCTATTGGATAGTAAAGTGTGCTCTTTACCAGGTGAACTATTCCCCAACCTCCTTTATCTTTATTTTTAAATGATGCTGCAATATTTTTCTGGAAAGTGAATTTTTTTTTAAAAAAAAAAAGCAGAATAAAGAAAAAAACTCATCCAAATATTTTTAAAATAAAAATAAATTTACATTAATCTGACACGTTCCCTTTTTAAAATAACTTTATCAGAAAATGATTATTCACAAGACAGTTGTCACATGAGTAAATAAGTCATTTATTTTAAAAATTATTTAAAAATTTTACTACCTTCCTTTACTTATTAATTGGATAGAGACAGCTAGAAATAAAGAGGAAAGAGGAAAATAGAGAGGGAGACAGAGAGACACCTTAAATACTGCTTTCCCACTCATAAAATTTTCCCCCTTCAGGTGGGAGACCAGGGCCTTGAACCCAGGTCCCTGAGCATTATAATGTGTGCTCAATCAGGTGTGCCACCCCCCAACCCAGACTATATTTTATTATCTCCCTGTGACAGGTATATGCACACCATAGCTGCCACCTATAAAGTCCTCCTCCATTATGTACTAGATCCCCAGTACCCTCTCAAACCCCACAATCGCCCTGCTTCAGTGTCTTGATCTCTGCTCCAGTAGACCACTTCCCCCCCAGCCTAAGTTTCACTCTATGACTTCCCTTTACTTGTTTCTTAAATTCCACCTATGAGTGAGATCACCCAATATGTTTCCTTCTCCCTTTGGCTTATCTCACTTAAGGTTATTCTTTCAAGTTCCATCCGAAATGTAGTCAAAGAAGAGATTTCCTCACTTGTTACAGTGGCTTGGCATTTCATTGTGTATATGTACTACAACTTTCTTAATCCACCCATTGTTGGACATCTGGTATTGGAGCAAACAAGTAACAGAGTATGATGTTTACCAGTATCCATCGACCCACTGCCTCTTTGCTGCTACTATCTCAGCAATGATGAGTTATGAGTCTAATTCTTCATGAGACTCAGTCTCAGCTGTAAAAACATCCCTATTTCTTGAATAATGTTGTAAAGTGTTATACCTCCTATCAGAAAACAGACCACTTAGCAATGGATGTGACATTAAGCTCTAGGATGAAGAAGGCATATATTTCTGGCTCATCATTTAAGAATTACACATGGTCTGTGAAGCAAATGAGGATATATTGTTGATTAGAAGGTAGCACGAATTTTTTTTTTTTAGATAGAACATGAGGTTTCAATTTTTTTTCATATAGAGAGCAATATATTTTAAGTCTTTGAGAATACAACTTCTTTCTCCTTGACTCTCAGCACCAATTAGTGGAGATTATTTCAACAATACTCAAGTTGCCAAGATGGTACATTTTGTCTTAAGTCTGAAAGATACAGCAGCCTAAAACAAATAGTGGCTATAAATATAATTTAGTAGTTCAGATGGTCTTCTAGTTGAAGTTGCTATGCCACAGAAACAAGAGCAGTAAGCAGACCAGGTGGAAGGACCCAGGCTCAAGTCGTTGGTCTCCACCTGCAGGGGGAGCAGTTTCACAAGCAGTGGAGCAGTGCTGTATAGGTCTCTCTCCCTCTCCCCTTCTTCTTTTTTATTTTTTTAAATTTATTTTCCCTTTTGTTGCCCTTGTTGTTTTTATTGTTGTCGTAGTTATTATTGTTGTTGTTATTGATGTCATCATTGTTGGATAGGACAGAGAGAAATGGAGTGAGAAGGGGAAGAAAGAGGGGGGGGAGAGAAAAGAGAGACACCTGCAGATCTGCTTCACCACCTGTGAAGCAACGCTCCTGCAGGTGGGGAGCCAGGGGCTTGAACCGGGATCCTTACACAGGTCCTTGCACTTGGTGCCATATGAGCTTAACTCACTGTGCTACCTCCTGACTCCCTCTCCCCTTCTTTCTATCTCCCTCTCCTTTCTAAAATCCTTTTTCTTTTGGTTGAGAGAGAGAGAGAGAGAGAAAGAGGAGTGGGCACTGGCATTGGTGAATCTTCATCTAGACAAAAACAAAAAAGAAACAACAAATGGCTTTAATGAGCTTGTTCATAGGACCATTCTATGATAAAGTTTTTTTTTTTCTTTCAGTTTAAAGTTGCAAGAGAAGCAATAAGCCAATTAGGTACCCCACTGAAACAAAATTAAGTAAATAACAGGAGCACCACTTCTAAGGGCAGGGAACTGATTAACCTCAGGATTGCATATATTGCCCCAGGGAAAAGACTGGGGAGTTCAAAAAGATTTAGCTCAATTACCTACCAGGAAGGTCCAGAGCAGAATGGCCCAGTGTTCATTGCTTCCTGATATGCATTGTGCAGAACATAACCTTCTTGCAAAGCATGACCTGCCTGTATCTCCAGGTCAAGGGTTAGTGACTAGGAGAAAACTTTCTAGTGACACCTACCAACAGAGGTGAGGTAAGTGAGTGGCTTCTGTGTCTCTAGTGTGACTGTCACCTCACTTGGGCTTCCCAAGAATGCAATTTCTCAAATCCATTTGTTAATGGGACTTTTTTTCTGCCTGTCTCATTAATACAATGGATAATGATTTCGTCCATTCTAATTTCTTTTCCTGTACTAGGCGCAAATAAATACAGTGCTTTTTAAGGGCTGTATATTACAGAGGTTTGTTACAATGTTGGTTACGCATGTGACATCTATTTCAGGTGACAGATGCTGGATATCATTATTTGGAGTTTTGAATAGTAGAATCTACCTTTTTTCCTTTCTGAATTATTTTATTCATCTGAAAGGAATTTGAATATGAATGAATTTTATACAAAACTGTGTATGCTGTGGTGCTCATGCCCTTGTCCACAGGAACTGTCTTCCTTGTGGGCTGATGGTCTGCACTTAAGTTAAGAAGCGTGGGAAACAACATTTGATGGAAGCATCTGAGTGGAATTACCCACTACAGTCAGGAGTTATATTTGTAAATCTACTTCTCAGATCACCATAAGGCTTTTTCTTAGTCCAGCTACTAACTGAGAAAAATAATCCTTTTGATTCCTATTCCAGCCAGTGGCCCTGTGAGATCGCTCAAGGTTTGGCACATAATAACACAGTGAGACTGAAACAAGATATCATTATCTTCATCTTACAAGGAAAAAATTGGAGCAAAGAGGTTTTGGGCACAGTTACGCAAGACGGAGTGTCTTCTGCTACTGTTCTCTTTTTATGACCTCTGGCAGCTTTCCTAAAGGAAGATTGTAAACCTGGACTATAGCATTTTCTCAGACAACGATCCAATTAGGCAGCTTCTGTCAATCTGCTGCTGCAGCCCCAGTGCAGGGGACACCCCAGTAACTAGTGTGGGCTACAAACCCAACTTCAATAAGGCAAGACATTGGCTCTAACATCACTTTATCTTTTCCTCCCTCCTATGGTTCATGATTGTAATAATATTATTCTTATATATGTTATAGACCCAGTAACAGTGTGTTACCATTTTGCCTTATACAGTCTTATATATTTTTGTAATTAAGAGAAGAAAGAAGAAAAGCATTTTTAAATCATTTTATGTTCTTGCAAACATTTGTCATTGTCAGTGAATTTGAGTTACTGTCTGGCATCATTTCCTTGCTCAGAAATAGATCCATTTATCACCTTCTTTATTACTTGTAGTCTTGTAATATATTTGGTGCATTGTTTTATATAATTTTCTTTAAACTCAATAGACAAGCCCAACAATATAATTTAAAGTGCATTGTTTCATGCAATTTTCCTTTTAAATCATTTAAGAAAATACAAGAAAATACATTTATACTTTCTTTTATCTTTGCCTCACAATTACTTTTACCTGTGCTTTTTATTTCTTTATATGCACCAGTTACCATTTGATATTATTTTCTTCCATCCTTAAGAACTGATAGTATTTCTTGTGAGGCAGATCTTGTAGCAAGAGATGTTCTTCTCAATTTTGTTTACATGGGAATGACTTATTTTTAGTTTCTGAGGGGAATATTTTTTGTAATCAGCTTTTAGTTTAGGTAAAGCTGATGTGTCCTTTACAGTACAGAACACCTGGGGCTCCTGAGATGAAGATCAGAGGGCCTTAAATCCTAGTTCCTCTGGGTCTACCTGAAACTATAGTAATTTCATTTTCACCACCTGTTTCTCCTCCATGAGATGAAGAAGAATTTTATGAAAGCACCAGGAAGTAGATCCATTTATCACCAGGATCTAGTGATCATTATAGGAGGGGCTTTAACTAAGGTTGCCACACATGGGAAACAAAAGCACAATAGAAAATGCTGCTTGTTTCAACAGACCAGTGAAAAATTGACTCCAGGTGGGATTAAGACTGGGAATAAATAGAGAAGCGGACACACAGATGGGCCACATTCTCCATGGCGCTCATGTGACTATGACCTGTTCCATGAGGTCTTTTGTGATTCTTCCTACTTCTCCTGCTCCTTAGAGTCCCTGGCTTTGCTGCAATAGACCACACCCAGTCCATGTTTCACCCTGTGCTTTTCCTTTCTTCCCTTATTTGTCAAGTTATCTGGTATTTGTCTCATCTCATTTAACATGGTTCTCTAAAGTTCCATCCAAGAAGTGGCAAAGAAGAAGACTTCATCATTTCTTATCGCTGAGTAAACTGTATGTGTATATATGACATAACTGTCTTAGCCGCTTATCTATGTTGCTTCCAAGTTTAGATCACTACAAATAGTACTGCTGTGAAAATTGGTGCACATATATTTTTTTGGGTATATGGTTTTATGTTTTTTTACTAAATCCCTAGTAGAAGAGTTGCTGGATTAGAGTAGAGTAGGCCTGCTTTTAGTGTTCTGAGGAAACTCCAGACTCTGTTTTTTTTTTTTTTTTATAGGAGTTGAATCAACGTACATTCCTTCCAGCAACTGAAAAGAAATATAGAAAGACTCTTTTCTGGTAAAGCAGGTCTACAGGTGTCTCTCTTTTTCTCCTCCTCTCTAGCTTCCCCTCTTCTCTTGATTTCTCTCTGTCCTATCCAACAACAACAACAGCTCTGACAACAATAACAATAACAACTACAACAAGCACAACAAAAAGGGCAACAAAATGGGAAAAATGGCCTCTAGGAGCAGCATATTTTTAGTGTAGGCACTATAATCCCAGTGATAATCCTAGAGGCAAAACAAAACAAAACAAAACAAAACAGAACACTCCTTTCCCCCCAATCCTCTCCAACATTTGTTTCTGTCCTGTCTAATGGAAAGCATTCTCACAGTTGTGAAGAGATATCTTTTTTTTTTTTTTTACTTGCATCTATCTAGTGATCAGTGGCTTTCAGCATTTTTCCCTATGTCTGTTGGTTATCTGAATATCTCCTTTGGTGAAGATTCTACCCTTGCTCTCTCCACCTCTCTTAATAAGGTTATTTGGGAAAACAAAAAGTGAATTATCTCACAGACTTAGAGAATAAAAGCTTGAAATCAAGGTGTCAGCAAACTTACTTCTTTCAGAGGGCTGTGAAAGAAGGACTCAATGGAGGGCTCTCTCAGCCTGTATCAGGCCTGTAGGTGCACCACTCTGAGGTCCGCTTTCATGGTCATAACATAAAATTCATATGTGGATGTGCACTTGTATGTGTGAGCACACTTAAAATCATTTGAGGGGACTGGGCAGTAGTGCAGCGGGTTAAGCGCAGGTGGCGCAAAGCACAAGGACCAGAGTAAGGATCCTGGTTCTAGCCCCAGGCTCCCCACCTGCAGGGGAGTCACTTCACAGGAGGTAAAGCAGGTCTGTAGATGTCTTTCTCTCCCCCTCTCTGTCTTCCCCTCCCCTTTCCATTTCTCTCTGTCCTATCCAACAACAATGACAGCAATAACCACAATAACAGTAACAAAAACAACAAGGGCAACAAAAGAGGAAAAAATAGCCTCCAGGAACAGTGGATTCATAGTACAGGCACCGAGCCCCAGCGATAACCCTGGAGGCAAAAAAAGATCATTTGAAAGTTCTGGTAGCATAAATACACCAGTTCATATCAGAAATGAAATGACCAGTTCATATCAGAAAACAGAATATTTATAAGCGTGCCCATGTAGAAGGAAAGCAACATGACTGTTAACTGTCAAAATGAGAGGAACTGAGAGGACATAGGCAGAGCCCATTTTGAACATTCAGGTTTCAGTATTTCTTTATGTAATTAATGATTTATTTATATAATTAATATCCTAAGTCTTTTTTAAAAGAGAGGTTGTACATTTTTATGTATGGTAATACAAATATGTCAGCATGGTTTAAAGAAGGAACCAATAGCTAATACTGCCCCATTTTTCACTCTTACCTCAAAATCATCAGTATACAAACACGTGTTGCTACCTACAGACAAGTAGCAACAAAATGTTCAAACATTTTCTCAAATGAATCTGTTTCAGAGACACATTTCATCTTTGAGAGACTAGAAAAGCAAATACCAAGCAACATTCAGAGCTAGAACATTTTCTTGACCTCAAGGAATCACGTCTTTGAGACAGATGAGGTTGTCTTCACTATGTTCAGTGAGTACTACGTTCCTCCTTGAAAGCGGGCTTAGAATTGTGATATTTACTTGTCTTGGGAACTTGTTAGTCCTTTCAAAAATGTAGACTCCTTTTCCATATCATCTTTGTTCCTTCTACACTCTCCTCCTCAATTTTCTCCTCATCCTCTTCTCCTTCTTCTTCTTCTTCTTCTTCTTCTTCTTCTTCTTCTTCTTCTTCTTCTTCTTCTTCTTCTTCTTCTTCTTCTTCTTCTTCTCCTCCTCCTCCTCCTCCTCCTCCTCCTCCTCCTCCTCCTCCTCCTCCTCCTCCTCCTCCTCCCTCTCCCCCTCCCCCTCCTCCTCCTCCTCCTCCTCCTCCTTCTTTTTTTACTTTCATTGTCCTTTCACCTTGGCTTCTTCTTCCATTGGAAGTGGATTCATCTTCTGCAATTGCAGCTGCTGATGGCGGCTGCTATTTCCATGCCCCCGAGGGAGATACCGCACAGGTGCGGCCCCATCTGTGTCACTGTGCCTCCATCACAGTGCAGTAGTACACAGCAGAGTCTCTTATGGTGACATGAGGAAGGATCAAGGTGCTGGATTTTCTGTCTGTTGTGATGATCAGAGAAGCCATGCTGTTGGTCACATTGCTTTTTAAACCATGAATAAGATACTCTGGACCTTTGTGGTGCATCTGTTGATACCAGTAGATGAACTCATTACTACTGATAGTGGAGTGTTCACAGGGCAAGTGAGCAGGTTCTCCTTCAGGACTCTGCAATGAATTTGACTGTGTGGCCTTCGCATCGCTAACCATACCTGAGGGGTTAAAAAACAACAGATTGCCTCCGGATTGTCAAACTTAGGTGCAAGGAAGGTCAATTTCACAAACAGTCCCAGGACTCTCCTGTAAACCTTGCTCCTCAATAGTAAGAATTTTCATGTGTATTTTACAGTCCAAAAGAATGACACTAGTACTTATTATTGAGCTTCCCAGTGACCCATTTCAAAAATAAAACAATGTCTCCAACGATCCTTGAACTCAGTGAGCCCAAAAGTCTTTACAGTCTGAGAGCTGTGAGGCTCAGCTGATCTTCTGTGGGCAGTGGATTTGATCATGCTAGCATTATGCTCTGGTTCTCTAGAGAAAGGTATGGCTTTAGACAAGTATGGGTGCCAGTTCTTAGAACTTTGCTGAAGCCCAGTGGGAGAAGTCAAAGCAAGAGATACTTGACCTTTGATTTTAGAAAAAATATTTATTCTTTTCTAGACCCAGATCACTTACCCAAAGTTAGAAGAATGACCAGAACTTCTAGTAGTTTCATAATTTGGGTGGAACCTGAGTCTCCAGAGTCAGAGAGCAGTGAGGGAGGTCCCCAGTAGCCTAATAGCAGCCAGTGACCCCCCCCCCACCCCATAATAGGCACCTTTCAACAGAGTTGCTCCCCAGCCAATCACCAGCTAAGACAGATGAATCCTGTGATTGGTTCTACTTTCAGCCCCAGAGAGATATAGAAATTCAAAGAGAAAGTAGGAGTGGTTTTCTAGAAAACAGTCCTTATTCAAAATGTTTACATTGACCTTGTCTTCAAGGTTCTAAATCAAATAGGCTATACCTCAGTACCTTTATCTACAAGGATGTTAACTATCTCATTATTTGTGGTAAGAGCAAAACTCACCTCTAATTGGTGTTTTGATGTTCCGCTGAGTTGGTGTATAATATTTTTTTCCCAGGAAACTTGCATTGAGCCCTGGGATATAAGAAGAAAATGTTTATCCTTATCTCAGAGCATCTTAACATCATGAACAGCAACATACAATTTAACTTTAAATTAGAAACATCTTCTGGTAAAAGAAACAAGACCATAAGATAAGATATAATGATATTACAGAGTATTGGAAATAATTTTGACAAAACCATCTTCCTGACTGCAAAGTACTGATGTGTTCAAACTTAAGGGAAAGACAAAATCAGAATCCAGTTTAGAAGTTTAATATACGTTTCTCCAGGTCTTGATCTAAGAATCAAGTCTTCAATAATATTTATAAATAATATATATAGTATGTTGTATTGTATTGACATTTCATTTAATGCCTTATTTAGCATATAATTTTTCTCCTTTGTGTCCTGGATGGAAGTGAGGACACTAAATAAAAAAGAAAAATAAGGAATGAAGTTATTTTATAAGAGAGGTATAAATGGATTTCTTGTTTATCTCAAAGATGGTAATAAAATCGAGTTTACCAATTCTTCTTTGCTATAATAACTAAGCCTATTAATACACTATAGGAAGAATTACTTGATATTTTAAAATTAGGATCCTAAGCAAGTCTGTTTTATTCTTTTTTTTAACTTTAAAAAAAATTTATTTTCCCTTTTGTTGCCCTTGTTGTTTTTCATTGTTGTTGTAGTTATTATTGATGTCATCGTTGTTAGATAGGACAAAGAGAAATGGAGAGAGGATGGGCAGACAGAGAGATAGACACCTGCAGACCTGCTTCTTCAGCCTGTGAAGCGACACTCCTGCAGGTGGGGAGCCAGGGGCTCAAACCGGGATCCTTATGCTGGTCCTTGTGCTTTGCACAAGTGCCCTTAACCCGCTGTGCTACCCCCCAACTCCCAGATGCCTCTCTGTTTTATTCTTATGGAGGGTGAGGCATTTGTTTTGAATTTGGGAAGAAACATACCCATGACTTTGAAGCTGTATCACACAGTCAATATGAGATTATGATGCACAAGACGATGAAGGGTATGGAAGTCAGTTCTTTGTTCTACCCAGTAATAACCTGCCCCAGAATGAGCTTCCATTTGTTCCCTCTTGTGACTGTATGTATAAACACCTTAGAGCTGGGAACCAATTAGTCAGCTAGCTTGTAGTTCACATGTATTTCAGATACACTACCACCATCTAGTGGCCACTATTGGGAGGAAGTTTCTAGCACAGTACTCCGTAAGGATGGGATTGTTTTTAGTCACTTTGGGGTGTTAGAACTATTTCTTGACATTATCACAATAATTGCTTCTCTTTTTAGTTTAATCACTCTTTTATTCTTTCCGTATTTGAAGTATATACCCCCTAACTCCATTAATCATTGTCCAGCATAAGATTTAACACTAGCTATGCACTGAATTTAAATTTGGGATGAATTTATTAATTTATATTTACTGAGAAAATGTGCATAGCCATCAACATTATACGAAATAAAAGTTTCTAGTTTTGATGAAATTTTAATGCTAGATTAAACAGGCATGTAAATTTCAAATAAAGAGGATGACAAACTTTCTCACTGACATTCAAAAGCTACGGAAATACTGGCTATGAAGATGTGAAAGTCAATGATACAGTGGCCATGTAGTCAAATCAATTTAATGCATATTCATTTTCAGCTGTTAAAGACTGCCAAGATTTGGGCACTTATAGATGGAGAGCCAATATTTGATAGACCAGAGCTGGTGTTGGAAAGTCATTTATTCAAATAGTGGCAATGTGAGAAGATAGCAGACTCATGCCTCAAAAAAAGAAAAAAAAAACATTTTATTATAAGGTCAGGATCTTGGACTTACATAAGGAAGGAAAAAAGAGTTGTGAATCAGTGAGAGAAAGAAATGAGACTTCGTCACACAATTGTCTGAGTGGCTTTAGCAATCTGCTTATGAGGGTGTTTTCAGCAGATTAGGTCATTCTTTTCCTTGCAAAGTGTTGAGACACATTGCTAAGCAACCTCTCCAGGAAAGCCTTCAGAATCTTTTCAGTGGGGCTTCGTGGTTTAGTATTGTCTGCTCCTCCATGATTGGCTCTTAGGTAGGTATCACACAATGCAGGAGAAAATTTCACTGTTAATAGACAAGTTAGGGCCTGAGTAGTAGAGTGAGAGATCATGGGGAGTACAAGATGGCATTTCTACTGTCTGCACACTCATACAACGACTATGTACCCAATGGAAAAAATAAGTAAGAGTGGAGACCAGTGAGATTTCACAAGTGATTCATGCAAGACATTTTCATTCCCAAAGTTCAGAGATTCCAGGTTAAAGCTCTACCACCAGCACACACTGCATCTGAGCAGTATGCTTGTAAAAAGAAAAAGCAACCATATTTAAAACTTATTTAAATAAATAATTTGGGGCTTACAAAACTGTGACAGGGAAGAGTTAATATATTATCTAGTTATATAATGCAAAAAGTCCAATGAACATTCTGACTTTTCATCTCTTGTTATTTACTGCAATAATCAGATTATATATATATATATATATATATACATACATACATATATATATATATATATATATCAAGAACTGACAACATAAATATTAGGGACATTTTGGGTTTCATTCATTTTTTAATAGAAGCTCCACTGAGCTGTAATACATAACATGCCACTGATTATTTAAAATGTAAAATCAAATATATTTTTAATATATTCATAAAGATGTACAACAATCACCAAAATCAGTTTTTGAGTATTTCATGATTCTGCAAAAGAACCAGCACCCACTAGAGGTCACTCACTATCCCAATGGGACTCACTTGAGAAAAAATTTAAAAAAAAATTAATATTCTAATATTTTGTTTTAGTCCATTCAGACTACTATAACAAATTGTCAGAAACTAGGTAACTTCCAAACAACTGATATTTATTTATTTATCTATTTATTTATTGTCATAAGGGGTATTGTTATATGTTGGGGCTTGGTATCTGCCTATGACTCCACCACTCCCAATGCTGCTTTTTTTTTTTTCTCCTGAAATAGAGAGCAAGGATTAGGAAGATAAGGAGACATGTACAGTTCTCACATAAATGACTTGAATCTGAGTCTACATCCCACAATGATCTTGGGTCCATACTCCCAGAGGGTTAAAGAATAGGAAAGCTATCAGAGGAGGGGATGGGATACGGAGTGGTGGGAACTGTGTGAAGTTGTACCCCTCTTATCCTATGATTTTGTCAATGTTTCCTTTTTATAAATAAAAAATTGAAAAAAAAAAAAAAGAATGGTCTCAACTGTGCTACCACAGTGCCTGCCTTCTTCCTGTCTGTGTTTGATGGTTTTCTTAAATATCTCAGCAGGTGGATGGCTTTATGGAGAGCTAGGGTTTTTGTAAACCTTCTATTTCAATTTCTATCACTGTGTTCCCTGAGAGCACAGAAGTACTTAGCAGAGTCTTCCAGTTGTAAGGAGGAGATGGTAAGGCTGATGTATTTTTCTGCCTTTTCAAAGTTCACAGAATAGCGACCTGATCTTTTATTAGGCTCAGTATTCACTTGATATAGAAGAAAATCCATCTGTCCACTGGGATACTGCTTGTACCAGTACAGAATGTAGTAATCCAGCTGTGTTTCGTACATGCATTCCATGGTCACAGCAGCTCGTTCCTGTCCTGATATTCTGATCGGAGCTTGGGTTACTTTCTGAGCCAGGCTGAATCCTATGGAAAAAAGAGAAGACAGGGTTGATCCTGGCAACTCTCAGATCATGAGAATTAGGCTCCTTGATAGCACAGCACAAAGAAAAGAATCACATGAGACTTCATCTTCCCCTCCTTCCCGTAACACCCTGCTCTAATTTGCCCACTCCAGCTGACAGCTCTAAGAAGATCCGAGATCCCACATTTAGAAACACACATACTAAAGCCAGAGGAGATCATGAATGCCCACAGCAGGACAGGGCAGAACATAATGGAAATTCTATTCCTGGCGAAATCTCTCTTGTTCTCACTCAAGCCTAGGAACCAGCTCTTCTGTGAGTGGCTGAGAGCTGAGTTCCTGGGCCCCTTATGTGTTTCTGCTCAAAGGAGGAAGTGCAGTTCACAAATACTTTTTTAAGTTACACTACTCTTTTCCAAGACGAAGATTTCTACCCCACCCCAAACCTCTTTCAAGCTTTGGTTTTCCTTTCTTCTTTCCTTTCCTTTCCTTTTCTTTCTTTCTTTCTTCACTTCTTTCTCTCTTTTCTTGTGGCAACATATATAATAGGCCATCATAATATCTTGCAAAGTACAGAAACAAAGTTTGTCTTTTTGCTACTGAATTCTCAGTAATATTATGATCACAGACTATATTCTGAATTATTGAAAACCTTTGAAATTGATTAGGACTTGCTCTAAGATCCATAAGGTAGTCAATTTTGTTTAATATTCTAGGTGCCTTTGAAAACTGTAGTATATATATATATATATGTATATATATATATATATATATATATATAGAGAGAGAGAGAGAGAGAGAGAGAGAGAGGGGGGACTCATTGTGTTATTTGCATTTCTCTACGTTTTTATTGAGATCATTGTGTTAATAGCCACCAACTTGATTGCTCACTGAGTTTTTCTTTTTCTTTTCTTTTGTATTTATTTTTTGAAATTTTTTTATTTATAAAAAGGAGACATTGACAAAACCATAGGATAAGAGGGGTATAATTCCACACAATTCCCACCAAACTCCACATCCCATCCCCTCGCTTGATAGCTTTCCTATTCTTTTTTTTATATTTATTTTATTTATTTATTTATTCCCTTTTGTTGCCCTTGTTGTTTTTTTTATTGTTGTAGTTATTATTGCTGTTGTCGTTCTTGGATAGGACAGAGAGAAATGGAGAGAGGAGGGGAAGACAGAGAGGAGAGAAAGACAGACACCTGCAGACCTGCTTCACCGCCTGTGAAGCGACTCCCCTGCAGGTGAGGAGCCAGGGGCTTGAACCGGGATCCTTATGCCAGTCCTTGTGCTTTGCGCCACCTGCGCTTAACCCACTGCGCTACAGCCCGACTCCCGCTTTCCTATTCTTTAACCAGAGCACTGCTCAGCTCTAGTTTATGATGATGATGGGTATTAAACCTGGGATTTTGGAGTCTCAGGTATGACAGTCTCTTTGCATAGACATTTTAAAAAAACATTATTTATTTATTTATTGGATAGAGACAGCCAGAAATTGAGGGAAGAGGGAGATAGAGAAAAAGAGAGAGAGAGACACCCACAGCCTGCTTCACCACTCACAAAGCTTTCCCCCTGCAGGTAGGGACTAGGGACTCAAACCCGGGTCCTTGTGCACTGTAACATGTTCACTCAACCAGATGCACCACCAACCAGCCCCTTGCATAGCCATTATGCTATCTACTCTCCTGATTATTTTTTTTATAGTCAACAAAGTATTTTACTTTAATTCTACCAACTAATTCTTTTAATTTATGTTGGATATATTCAGAAGCTATGCCAATAGGTACATGCAAAACAAAAGAAAAGCCTTCTTGGAAGACTGTGCATTTTTCAGTTTGAAGTCTTACTCTATAGTTCTAGTAATTCCTAGCATTATCTCTTACAGTTCCTTAATATCTCTTCATCTCTTCAAACTGATACTAATGTAGTAAGTTACTTATCTTTATATTGAGCAGGAAATCCAAATTTCTTGTTATTTACATGCAAAGTAATGTGGGATGAATAACAGATAGAAAAAGATTTTATATGATTGCATACTTTTCTGGAACTGTATAATTATGTTCTTTGTGTGAATTTGTTATTGATTCACTCTAAAATTATGGGGCTATAACTTTACACCTCTCTATGTGCATAAGACTCACTATACCCACCAAAATGTTGTAGTGGCCTCTTACTATCAGAAAGACCCTTGTACCAATTCCTCCTAACTGCCTTCTACTTTCCTTCTGGTAAGTGTCAGATCTGAGTTTTCCCTCTGGAAAACACCAGGTCTTAGAGTGAGTTTTGGTTTTAGATAGCTCTTTTGCTTTAGTTGTTTGTATTTCATGTAAGATTGAAGCTGTATGGTAATTCTTTTTAATGTCTTTATTTCAAATATCATAGTGACCTCATGTTCTGTCCATTTCATCTCAAAAGGCAGGATGTAATCTTTTTAATGACAGAGTAGGATCCCATTGAACATATAGATACAGATATAGATCATCTTCTTTATCCAGTTATATACTGATAGAAATTTAGACTGATCCCATGTTTTTGCTGTTGTTAAAAATATTTCTATTAATATTCTTTCAATTTACATATCCATTGGATAAATTCCTTGGAATTATATAGCTTGATCATATGGCATCTCCATTTTAGTTTTTTAAAATTAATTTTTGTTTTATTTTATTTTTAATTAATTTTTTTTCCTTAATTGTAACTTACCAGGCATTGCTCAGCTCTGGCTTATGGGGAATGGACCTGGGATTTCAGAGTCTCATACAGGAGAATCTTTGAACATAACAATTATGCTATCCCACCCTTAGTATTTTTTTTTCTTTAAGGGATTTCTTCTTATTGTTTTCCATAGAAATTGTACTAATTTACCTCACACCAGTAGTGCACTAGGGTTTATTTTTCCTCTTCATTGCCACTAACACTTGTTTCCAATATTTCAGGAGCAGGCCATTCTCATGGATAAGAGGTAACATCTCATTGGGACAATATTAGGGGAATTTACATTTCTCTAATAATTAAGTGATACTGTTTATTTTTAATGTGTCTGTGGGTCATCTATAAGTCTACCTTTGCTTGTCTTTTATTGGGTTGTTTGCTGTTTTGTTGTTGAATTGTATTGAATCTTTATGTATTTTGGATATTAATCACTTGTTAGAATTGTGACATGAAAATATTTTCTCTCAATTGCTAGGCTACCTTTTATAACTTTTATCAATGCCTTCAAGTAGAGGCTTTTAGCTTCCTTCATCGGATTCATTCCCAGGTATTTTAACTTATTTTTGATGCAATTGTAAATAGAATTGTTTCCTTAGTTTTCCATTCTGCTGGTATATTGTTTGCATACAGAGAAGCAACACATCCCTACATATTGACTGCTATGACAAATTACCAGAAAGTGGGTGACTTGTAAGTAGTAGAGATTAACTTCTCAGTGTCTGTGGATGGGTGGATTTGCTGTCTAGTGAGGACCTGTTTGTGAATCATAGATGGCACGGTCTCACCATGTCCTCACATTGTGAAAGGAGCAAAGGATCTCTCTGAGCCCTCTTCTATAGTAACACTCACCTAATGTCTTCACCTCTAATATTATCAATGTCGGGGTTAGGCTTCAATTTATGAATTTGTGGGGCAGAATAACAACATTCAGGTCATAAAATTCTTTATGGATTTTTTTTCTCATACTTGGTCCAAATATGGAAATACCTGAGCAGAAAGTTGTTGGCCTAAGAATGGTCTCAACTGTGCTACCATAGTGCCTGCCTTCTTCCTGTCGGTGGTTCATGGTTTTCCTAAGCCTCTCAGCAGATGAATGGCTTTCTGAACCACTGTAGAGTTTTGTTAGTCTCCTACAATAATTTCTATTACTGTGGTCAATGAGAAAACAGAAGTACTGTGCAAAGTCTTCTGGTTTTAAGGATGAGATGGTAAGGATGTTAGATCTTTTTGCCTCTTCAAAGTTCATAGAGTAGCGACCTGATATTTTATTAGGCTCAGTATTTTTCTGATAAAGAAGAAAATCTACCCTTCCACTGGGAGACTGTTTGTACCAGTACAGAATGTAGTAATCCCTCTGTGTTTCATATGTGCACCTTATGGTAAATGCTGTTCCTTCTTGTGCTGTTGCTCTGGCCTGAGCTTGGGTTATGGAAAAGGAGAAAACAGATTGAATCAGAAATGCCAGATGGGTTATGAGAGAATAGAATTAATTTATGACACAACGACAAAGAGAAAAATTACACAGTGCTTACTTTTCCAACCTCCCTTCCTTGTAACAGCACTGCCAATTACAATTAACTTGATCTCAATTCTTGGCTCTAAGAGCATTTGAGATCCTACACTTAGGACCACACATACTCAAACCAAAAGAAGTCATGAATGCCCATTGCAGGACAGGACAGAGCATGATGAGAATCTCTTCTGGGTTAGTTCCACTTACTCCTGCTAACGTCCTTCTGTGCCTGTGTGGGTACAGAGTTCTTGCGACTGTTAGATGTTTTCTACCAAAAGAGGAAGTACAGTTCCTAAGTACTTTCAGAAGTTACGTGCTTTAGTCAGAAACTAGAACTCTACCCCATCCAAACACCTTGTTTTGATGACTTACTTCTGGAAACTTAGGTGACAGATGACTGTAGGGAAATTGTGAGCATGATGTGGGACTTCCTATTGAAAACTGGGAGCCTGGATGGCACGACATTTCTATCAGTCTCTCTCTGTTTGAGATTGAGCATGGAAGCAAATGACCACCAGGAAAAAGTTCCCTCTGTCAGTCTCTCCACCTCACAAAAGACTCTACATGTAGCCCATTTCCTTGTTCTCAAACCAGTTGGTTCGTTTACTCAGAGGTTAATAGAAGTCCATCTTCTCTGATCATATACGGCTCATACAGCATTGTTCTGCTCTGTCAAACTATAGCCAGGGACATTCTTCTTACTCTTCCACCTACTCCTGACCTTCTAATCTTACATGATCTATCTCCTCTCTTAAGGCCTCTCTCTGTCTGCTGGTTATGATAATTCTACTTCCTTTATTCCTTTGATCAACTAAACCCCTTGTTCAACATTTACTAGGAATGCTGTGACCTTTTCCCAACCTCCTACTTCTCTTTGTCCCTCTTCTCCCAAACCATATATGGAATTGCTAACTTACTTCCTCCTACAACACCTTATAAGCCCTACTTTGCTGCTCAATAAACAGTTTGCCCATGAGACAAGTCCCCGGATCTTCTCTTGACATGACACTAGCACTGGGCACAGAGAGAGGCCTATAAGGCTCACTCCTACTGCCCCGGAACATTCCTTCTGGGCCCCCACATCTGGTGCACAATAGAGTGGGTAAGCCAGGAGTTTGTGCCTGGGAAGAGGCCTCTCCACACGAAAAGTCCAACAGATGATAACAATATCTAGCAAGGTACAGTAACATTTACTTTTTTGTTATTGAATTCTCACCTAATCCTATCTTATCTCCAGACTACATTCTGAATTATTAAAAATCATAAAATTGATTATGGCTTGAGTCTGGTGTAGAGCATAGTCAGCTTTGTTAAATACTCCATGTGCCTTTGAAAGGAATAGGTGTAGAGCTGCTTTGTTGATGTGCTCATTGTCCCTGGTTATTTTTGACAGCTTATTGTTCCCTTTGTAGAAAATATTGACAATAGGCAAAGCCACAAAAACAGAGTGTAGGTTAACTGTTGTCAAGGGCTGGTGTGATAGAAAGAGATAGGAGTGATTCCAATGGGTCGTAAGTTCCCTTTTGAATGATAGAAAATACTTGAATTCGTTGTCTTATTTTACAGCTTAGTGATATTTTTAAATGTATGAATTATGTACTTTAAATTGTGAATTTTGTATTCTGTAAATTAAATCCCAATTTATCAAAATGGAATAGAAAACCATTATTTATCATTAAATACATAAGAATAATATTTGTGGGCCAGGGAGATAGCTAAGCTTGTAAATCATCAACTTGTATGCCTGAGGCCCCAGAGTCTCCGTCTTCTTTTTTCTTTCTCCTTTTTTTTTTTTTGACATAGTTGAGCAATGTCTTAGTTCTCTCTTACAATAAAAAGAATGAATGTTTAAAAAATTTTTTTTTAGGAATAATCTCATGGGAAAATGCGTTGACTGTGAGGACACATCAGCAAACATTTTAGAGTCATGGGAAATGTTCTTTATGTTTTGATGATGACTATTTTGATAAGATGCATTTGTAATGAATCCTCAAACCATACACATAATATCTATGCAACAGAGTTTATGTGAAATGAATACCAGTGCTGACAAAATGAAGCAGTATGACACAAACTGTATCCTTCATAAGAACTCATTTAATAAAATTTGATATGTCAATTAATAGAGACTATTCTAGGCTTTAGCAGGAATGAAGCATCTTGTTGATGGTTGCTGAAGCTAAATGATTGACACTAAGGGTTCACTGCACTGTTTTGCTTAAAATTTTAAATTAAAATGAGAAGGCAGTTCATTATATGCTGGTAATGATGACTTGTATGATACAGTCTTGAGTCAGATATAATTGCAGAAGAGTGTGAATGGCAGGATAACACCTGAATGTGCAATTGAGATTTTTGTGCGTGTGTACGTATATGCTATGGACACTTAAAAATTTTAAAAAATTCAAATTGCAGATATGTACACATAATATAGTCCAAATTGTGTAAGAAAATTGGGTAGATCTTTCTGTGAGTATCTCTTTAAAATAAGAGAATATGAATGTCATGATGTACTCAAACTGTCAGTAGGGATTATTATTGTAGCTGAAGAGGAAATGAAAAAGAGGAGGATCCAGCCAGTGCTAGACACTCAAATGGCAAGCTACATATAGAGCCAGTATTTTGAATTTCCTAGTCTAGGTCACGTGTGTTTTCTATAATGGTAAAAAAAAAGTATTTCAAGTAAATTATTAAAAGAAACTATATTCACATATGTGTTCTGTTCTGACCCTGTCTGAAAATCATCTATTCCCCAAATGTGTGGGCTACAGAGAAACAGAAAAGAAAACCTTCAGGTTTTTCTCAAAGACAAATGAGTAAGTTTCTGAAGTTAGTTTAAATATGTGAGCTGGAATACTACGACCAAAATCCAGAGTCTGGGCATGTTCGTTATCCAAAGGAAGAAAGTCTTGGAAACAACAAAGTGATTGTTTTCAGTCAGGACTCTAAAGCATCTTTTTTTTTTTTTTTTTTTTTGGTGGCGGGGGAATTAATGGTTTACAGTAAACAGTAAATATAGTTGTTGGTACATGTGTAATTACTTTCAGTTTTCTGCAAAGCACTATAACCCTTCACCAAGCCCCCTCTGAAAAAAGCCACGAGAAGGCCCTATTTCTTTTACCCTCAGTTACAGGATTACAATTGTGATAATGAATTTCCTTCAGGCTCCTTAGTCCTTTCAGTGGTATAGATTCTTCTTCCTTATTCTTTCTACTCCTGTTATTATCTCTTCATTTATTTCTGCTATCTTTTCTTTCTTTCCCCCTTTTCTCCTTTACTCTCCTTCTCCCACTGGAGGTCTGCTCACTCTTCTGCAGTGATCTTGACAGGAGGCAGCTGCTGCTTCCCTACCCAGCGGGGAGATACTGCACAGGTGCAGCCCCGTCTGTGTCAGTGTGCCTCTCTCACGATGCAGTAGTACACAGCAGAGTCTCTCACCGTGACCTGGGGCAGGACCAAGGTGCTGGACTTTCTGTCTCTTGTGATGACCAGAGAAGTCATAGCATTGGTCACATTGGATATTAAACTATGAATCAGATATTCTGGACCCTCATGGAGAATCTGCCGATACCAGAAGATGTATTCATTCCCACCGATAGTGGAGTGTTCACAGGGCAAGTGCACAAGTTCTCCTTCAGTACCCTGCAATGAGTTTGGCTGTGTGGTCTTAGTATCGCCTGTCACACCTGAAAGTTTTAGAAAAAAAGGAGGTTACCTCTGGATGGTCAAACCAGGGTGCATGGAAGTTCAGTTTCACAAACACCCCCAGAACTGTTCTTCAAGTCTTACTATTCACACATGAGAAATTTTATGTGTGTTGTTCAACCCAAGAGAATAATATTGATGTTTGTTATTAGCTCTCCAGGACCCCAAAGCTAAAGATAAATTGTTGTCTTCCATGACTGGAGGGATAAATAAAAAACAAAGCTTCTTACAGTCTGGTAGCTATGAGACTCAGGTGATTTTTCTGTGACAACCATTCTCTGACATTCAGAGAAAGCCACAGATCTAGACATCCATGGAAGCTGGTTCTTCCCGGAACTTCGCTAAAGCCTCGTAGAAGTCAAAACTGCAGACATGTGTCCCTTTTTTTTTTTTTTAGAAACATATTTATCTTTCCTAGGCCCCGATCACTTACCCAAAGTTAGAAGAATTGCAAGACCTGCCAAAAATTTCATAATTCAGGTGTAACCTGGGGCTCCAGAGTCAGAAAGAAGGCTCTCTCTGTCTACCCCAGCTGGGAGGTCCCCAGAAGCCTAACAGCATCCAGTGACCCCACCCCTTACCAGGCAGCTCTCAACAGTCACTTATCACAGCTTCCCAGTCAGATATCACAAAGACAGAAGAGTCTTGTGATTGGTTCTACTTTTACCCCTAGACTGAAACTTAGATTTTAAAAAGCAGGAATGGTTTCACAATGTTTAGCTGTAACACTGAAGGTTTGCACTGAGTTCATACTTGAGGTTCTAACTCAAACAGGCTGCCTCTGAACGGATACATTTATTTACAAAGACATTCTCTTTCCCTTATGTGTGGTATAAGGCAAAACACATATCTGATTGGAATTTGGATGTTCCACTGAGAAAACAAAATGTTCTAGCTTCAAGAATCCTGAATTCACTTTGGACTGTTAGGTAGTAGAGAATTGCTGTCTTTATTCCTATCATATCAGTATGACTCAGGAACAGCAATATAAATTTAGCTTCCAATGGCCAGTGCTTATTTGTATTGGAAAATGTATATACGTTAAATACAGACAATATGGGAGAAACCAGAGCACCATCCTTGTCTGTCATGTACAGTGACAGGCTCACAGCCCAGATCTCTCTATGAAAGTCTAGGTCCAGTTAGTTTACTTACCTCTTTGACTGAAAATATTCTTTGAAATCTATTAATGTCAGAGTAATCAGAGCACTTTATAAGAGTGAGAAAAAGAGAGCATAAACAAAATCTAGAAGTCACTGGCATGCATTTTCCAAAGTTGTCTTTTTGCAGCCCATAAGGTCCATGCCCCCAGAGGGATAAAGAATAGGAAAGATTTCAAGGGAGGGAATGGGATATGGAACTTTGGTAGTGGAAACTGTGTGGAGTTGTACCCCTACCCCACTTATCCTATCATCTTGTCAATATTTTTATTTTATGAAAAAAAATATGGTGGGGAAAGTGGTGTAGCACCATATTTTGAAGAAGTGTGAAAATTTACTTCCAAAACCATATATAGTCTTGTAAACACATATTACCTCAAAAGCAAATGAAATAAATTATAAGAACTTTCAAGTAAAATAAGATATAGACCAATGGCACTATGGAAGAAGTATTGGCAGCATATATGTGGCTTACAGTTCGATAACCCTGTCATGCTCCATCTTATGGGAAAAGTCATTAGAATCCTGTTGAAAGGTGAAGTCACTTGGTCTTCAAGTTTCCCATTCTGACGCCTGGTATGATGTCTTAAGCATCTTCTGTCGGGATATCACTACTGTTATCAGTACAGGAGCTAGTGACATGAATGAATGTTTACTCCTATTCCAGTTGAGTCCATCTTATTAAAAAAATTATATTATCTTAATTTATTTACTGGCTAGGGACAGCTAGAAACTGAGAGGGAAGGGGGTGACAGAGAAGGAGAGAGACAGTCACTTCAAACACTGCTTCACCATTTGCAAAGTTTTTCCCCTGAAGGTGGGGCTGGCTCGAACCTGGGTCCTTGAACACTGTTACATGTGCACTCAATCAAGTACACTATCACCCACTTCCCAGTTGAGTCCTCCTTAACACATATTTTCCTCTTCTCCATTCTAATCCTAGGACATCATGCATTGAAGAGACACCTAGGAGGAGGTTGGGGAGAAAAGACTGGCAAAGGTCAGTGAATTGAAGTCATTTTATAAATGAGGTGGAAACACATAAATGGTTATGATCCAAATGTGGTATTAAAGAAATGGGATGGAATAAAATGAAAATTACTAAACCTTCTCTCACACGATAGCTTCAAAATAGGAACACGTACTTGCTGATTTAAAGTTCAGCTTCTCCATTTCAACATTTCTCCTTTTTTTCTCTCCAGAGTCTGTTCTTTGCATTTGGAAGGAGATTTGAAGCTGTGAACACTCTCAACTTGAGATTACATAGGACAAGTAAAAGAGATGAATGGAAATTCTTTGCAAAACTCAGTCACACTACATCTCTGAGATGGAATGAGCTTCAGTTTGCAACAGTAACATGACTTTCTATGACTGCGTATATGAACTTTATCCAAAACTAGGACCCAAGTCAGTCAACAGTATCTTTCACATTGGTGATTCAGGTGGATAGACTGTTATCTTAGGTATGCTACCTCCCTCTAGTGGCAAGTCTTTTGTAATATCTAGTAAGCTGTCTACCTAAAGAAATCTGCTGTAAAGTAAGCACACACCATGGGGGCTCTCTTCTGGTTAACCTTTGCATATATGAAAGTTCATTGACTTCTACCCATTAACTCTTACATTAGATATTTAACTACACAACATCTATATTTATTATAGATACCTGTAAGTGGAAGCAGGGAGTCTGTGGGTGAAGGTAAGTAATAAGGACTCTCTATATTTAGATGAAGACCACAGTCTGTCATTCATACTATAAGGCACCCATAGTTCTGGCTTTTGGTCTGAGTCCAGCCAATTGAAAAGCTGTAGTGGTGACAAGTAGCTCTTTTTCTGAAAGCTCTTTTTCTTTCAATGGGTACAGGAGCTTCTGCTCCTAGGCCATTTTTATTCTTGTTGTACTCACTGCCATAACTGTTGTCACAATGTACTTCCCCCAGGGATCTTTTTCTATTGTCCCAAGGTATTACTTGTGCATACTTAATATAGCCAATAAGTCTTTAAATTATCAATGTAAGGACAAATAGCTTCAGTTTAGTCTTAGGGCTCCCCGCTTTGCAGTTAGCCCTAGCCTGCTGGCGACTGTGCCATATAGTCAGGCCTGACTTGCCTCCACCATTTTTATTGTCTTCAGGTAATAGTTGTGTATTTTCAATATGCCAAAAAGTTTTTAAATTATCAATGTAAGGAAAAATAGCTTCAGTTTAGTCCAGGACTTTCCACTTTGCAGTTAGTCCTAACCTGCTGGAGACTGTGCCATTCAGCAGGCCTGACTTTGCTTCTGCCAGTAAAGGACACACTTTATCAGCTGTAAGGACCAGGTTCAAGACTCTGGACACTCCATGGGAGAATTGTGCAAAGGGGAAGCTTCATGAGTGGTGGAGCAGGACTGTGCCACATCTGCTTCTCTCTTTCCTTCTTGGTCTCTCATCCATCATAGGGGGAAAAAAAGGGGGCGCAGGAGAGTTTATGGAAGTAGTGGAATCACAAAGGAATAAGCCCTAGTGAACACTAGTGGCAGTAAATAAGTAAATTCTGGATACAAGTTCAACAAAAGCACACAGAAGACAAACATATAGATAATTAAAATACTTGAAAAAATGAATTAGTCAAGTTGTCTCTTAAGACTTTGAGAGTGGGCAGAGAGATAGCATAATGATTATGCAAATGACTTTGCTGCCTAAAGCACCAGAGGTTTCAGGTTCAATCTCTCTCTCTCTCTTTTTAAATTTTTATTTATAAAAAGGAAACACTGACAAAACCCATAGGATAAGAGGGGTACAACTCCACACAATTCCCACCACCAGAACTCCATGTCCTATCCTCTCCCCTGATAGCTTTACTATTCTTTAACCCTCTGAGAGTATGGACATTGTGGGTATGGACATTGTGAGTATGGTAATTGTGGGATGCAGAAGGTGGAAGGTCTGTCTTCTGTAAGTGCTTCCCCACTGAACATGGGCATTGACAGGTCGATCCATACTCCCAGCCTGTCTCTCTCTTTCTCTGGTGGGGCAGGGTTCTGGGGAAGCGGGACTCCCAAGGACACATTGGTGGGGTTGTCTGTCCAGGGAAATCTGGTTGGCATCACTTTAGCATCTGGAACCTGGTGGCTGAAAAAAAGAGTTAACATATAAAGCCAAACAAGTTGTTGACTAATCATAAACCTAAAGGCTGGAATAGTTCTGATGATGAGCTGGGGGGGTCTCCATTTTGCAGGTAGTTAGTAGACCTATTTAATTATATTCCAAAGGGCTCATGACTATACTAGTTTTCTTTTCCCTGAGCCTGATATCTGATATTCAGGTGGACCCAAGTTATTGTCTGAGGAGATGAGGCAGAGCTGAGTAAGTGCATTGGTTATATATATATATGATAACTATGGTGTTTATCTTGCAGTGTTGGGACAGTGAGATTCTGGGGATTCTGGGAGAGTGCACAGAACTTTGGTGGTAGGTGGTGGGTGTGGTGTAGAGCTGCACCCCTTTATGCTTAAAATTTTGCAAAACACTATAAAATGACCAGAGGGCTCTGAAATCCAATTCCATCAAGACCCAAAGGAGAGGAAAAAGGAAGGACATTCAGAAGCAGTAAAGGGTGTAGGTGTGACTCAGAAAGGGAGAGAAGGCAGAAGCATAGGGAAAAAAAATGTGTGTGTGTGTGTGTGTGTGTGTGTGTGTGTGTATCTCAAAAAATAATAGTCAACCCATACCTATGACCTTGGGAGAACTACTACAGTTTCTAATGGAGGGAATGGGGACACAGAACTCTGGTGGTGGGAACGCTGTGGAATTATACCCTTGTTATCGCATAATTTTGTAAATCAGTATTAAATCATTCATAAAAATTAATTAAAACCTTTATGAAAAGTACACAGCAGAAAATGTAGTATTGGGCCTTTGGGCAAAATGCAAATAGATAGTCCATCACCTATCATCCTCAATAGAAAATGACCTCAGATAACTAGGAAGGAATTCTGTCGTGAGAACATGGCAGTCTGTGACAAGGTGATAATTTTATACATATTCACTGTGTATACACTCTGTGTCACATTATAGAAGAACCATACTGATTTTAAATACTAGTGAAAGCATGTAAATGTCAGAATACTGGAATTGCTTAAAGATATGTGGGTAAGAGCATGTCATCTAAGAATATAATACAACATTGAGACTACAGTAGTCTCTCTCAGTTTTCTCATGCATTCAAGTATGAGAGAATTCTCTCTTTCTCTCTCTCTCTCTCTCTCTCTCTCTCTCTCTCTCTCTCTTTTCTAGAGAAAAAGCTGTCATAAGGAAATATTCAACTGTACCACCACAGTGCCTGCCTTCTTCCTGTCTGTGGTTCATGTTTCCCTAAACCTCTCAGCAGGTGAATGGCTTCTGGAGCTCTGGGGTTTTTGTTAATCTTCCACTGCAATTTCTATTACTGTGGTCCCACAGAGCACAGAAGTACTTTGCAGAGTCTTTAAGTTTTAAGGGAGAGATGGTAAGTCTGATGGATCCTTTTTCCTTTTCAAAGTTCACAGAGTAGCGACCCTGCTTTGCATTTGGTTTGTTATAATCCTGATAAATAAGGAAAAACATCTGTCCAGTAGGAGTTTGTTCATACCAGTACAAGCTATAACTATTCCAGCTTATTTCATATGAGCAGTGAAAGGTCACAGCTTCTCCTTCCTTCCTTGTTATTGGGGTCTGAATCTGTGTCACTTTGGTAGCCATGCTGAAACCTATGGAAGAGGGGGAGACAAGGTCAGTGCATAGAAGTCTCAAATCACTAATGAGAATTAGATTATTTTACTACACCAAGTTTCATTCCCCATCTCCCTTCCTTCTTTTTTTAAAAAATATTTATTTATTTATTTGCTTTTTGTTGCCCTTGTTTTTTTTATTGTTGTTGTGGTTATTATTGTTGTTGATGTTGTTGCTGGATAGGACAGAGAGAAGTGGAGAGAGGAGGGAAAGACAGAGAGAGAGAGAGAAAGACATCTGCAGACCTGCTTCACCGCCTGTGAAGCGGCTCCCCTGTAAGTGGGGAGCCGGGGGCTCAAACCAGGATCTTCACGCTGTCCTAGCACTTTGAACCACATGTGCTTAACCCGCTGCACTACCGCCCGACTCCCCTCTCTTCCTTCTAATACCCCTGACAGTTACAATTTGTCTGCATGAACCCTGATCTCAGAGGAGAGACACTGATACCCCATGTTTAGGACTATACGTACTGAAGCCAAAGGAGACCCAGAATGCCCACAGCAGGCCAGGGCAGAACATAACGGAAATACTCCTCCTGGTGAAATCCTTCTTGTTCTCACTCATGCCCAGAGACCAGCCTGTCTGTGAGTTGCTGAGAGCACAGTGTCTAGGCTGGGAGGTGTTTCTGCTCAAAGAGGAAGTGCTGTTCCTAAGTACTGCTCCAGTCAGAGGCCACACCTCACCTCTCTACCCACAAGATCTATTTGCCTTTATGTTTTTTTTTTCTTCTGTGAAAATGTATATATAACAAGTAGCCATTTCAGTATATCTTGCATGGTACAGGGATGAAATTCATCATTTTTTTGTTATTGAATTTTCACTTAATACCATTGTGATTAAAGATTACATTATGAAATATATATATACACAGATAGATATGTAGATATATAGATAGATGAAAAGAAAAAAAGAAAGAAAGAAAGAATAAACACACCACACAAGCTTCACCCAATGCCTTGAGCACCAAGGCTGAACCTGGGTTACAAACATGGCAAAGTTACACATTTTTCACTATACTTGATCTTAGCCAAAAGGCCGAGAAGTGATACATTTTTTAAGTGGACTCTTTACCCAGTCCTTTATTGTGAATGATTTAGTATTTTAAAGTGAAAAGACTTGCTTTAAGATCCAGAAGATAGTGAACTTTGTTAAGTATTTCATGTACCCTTGAAAGAATATGGATTCTCTTGCACTGCATATAGTGTTCCAAGTGTGTACAGCTAGAGGGTTTTAATTCTACTTGTCATATTTTTCCAACATTTCTACTAGACATGTGGCAAAGTGGTTTCTCTCTCTCTCTTTCTCATTAATAGATGAATCTTTAAAAAAAATAGGACGCAACACTTGATTAAAACTGTCATGGAGCTGGGAGACGTGCAAATAACTTTCATGCCCACGGATTAGAGTTCTTAGGTTCAATCCCCAATACCACCATAAGCCAGAGTTCATCAGTATTCTGGAACAAAAAAGCAAAGCAACAAAACAAACAGATAATTAAAAACAAAAACTCATGGAAAATCCCCATTTCCTCTCATCTTCTTGACAGGAGTACAATGGTGATAATTTTCTTGCAAGCGTCTCCTCTTCTGCACTTTCTTTATTAGTTTCATCCTCTCCTCCTTGATTTCCTCACATCTTTCTGTTTAGTTCCAGTCCCCCTTCTCTCCTTCCACTGGAGGTCTGCTCACTCTTCTGCAGTGGCCTTGACAGAAGGCAGCTGCTGCTTCCCTGCCCCAGTGGGGAGATACTGCACAGGTGCGGCCCCGTCTGTGTCAGTGTGCCTCTCTCACGGTGCAGTAGTACACAGCAGAGTCTCTCATGGTGACCTGGGGCAGGACCAAGGTGCTGGACTTTCTGTCTGGTGCCATGATCAAAGAAACTCTTCCTCTGGTCTCATTGGTCCTCAGACTATGAATCAGGTACTCTGGACTGTTGTGAGGAATCTGTCGATACCAATGGATGTAGTCAGCTGTACTGATGGTAGAGTGTTCACAGGGCAATCGCACAAGGTCTCCTTCATTGCTCTGCACTGAACTTGGCTGTGTGACCTCGGCGTCAGCCATCACACCTGAGGGATGGAGAAACAGTAGATTCGCTGTGATTGTCAAATCTAGGTGTACTGAAAGTCAGTTTCATAGACATCCTAGGAATTTTCTTCTCAAGACACTTCCCAACACTGAAAAATTTCATCTGTGTTATGAAATACAAAAGAGTTAATAAGAGTGTTTACTACTGAGCTTTCCAGAACCCCAAGGTCACTTTTTCCTTGAGCTCAATTAACACAAATCTCCTCACATTCTGAGAGCTATTAGACTTAGGTCCGCTGTGAGGAGTGGCTATGAGCCCTTGACAATGGTGGTCACACTCCTTAGAGAAACTCCCAGACAGAAACTTACAGATGCAAACTCTTTCCAGCAGCGTGGTGAAATACTAAGGCAGGAGTGACAGTGGGAAATACATTTCTTTGTCTTTGACTACAAAACCCATTCTTTCTTAGATCTAAATCACTTACCCAATGCTAGAAGGATGGTTATTCCTGTCAGCATTTTCATAGTTTCGTTGCAATCTGGGCTTCCAGGTTAAGAGCTCAGACTCAGTGTAACACTTATTTGGGGATGTCTCCCAGCAGCCAGAGAGCAGTGAATGGCACAGCCCCACCCACACCAGACAACTTTCAATTGCTCTTCAGTCAGACATCAGCAGAAAGTAGTCCTTCCTTGAGTCTACTCCCCGAAAAAAATAAATTCCAAAAGAGGATAAGAATGTATTCCCAATGTCTAGTCTTAATTCTAAAAGTTTACACTGAAATTTATTTTTTTCCTAGGCTCTAAGTCAAACAGGGAATTTTTGAATGAGCAAATTCATCCACAAAGAGATTGTGAGGTGCAATATTAAATCAATAAGAAAACAATCCATCATTAATAGCTGGTAAACATGAGATAGAATACCTTATTTGTGGTATATAAGACAAAGCATACCCTGGGTTTATGGTTTATGCTCCACTAGGTGGGTATGAAATAATCTATATTCAAAGATAAATAACACTGAGCCCTGGGCTGTTAGGAGAAGATAATTCCTATCTATATTCATAAAAAAGCAAGTGCATTGCAGGAACAGTAATATACAGTTTTAATTTAAAACCAAGAAACTTCTTTCTAGTAGAAAGAAATATGTACACAGCCACATATGTGTGTATATGTACACATTCATGTTTACATATGTGTACATTTACAGCTGCCAGTTAAAAATCCAATGATGCTGTGAAGGAAAATGCTAACAACACATAGACACAAATAACTACAGAGCTGTGCAACACTTTGCTCAGTGTGATATGAAGTGATAAAACTAAAGTCTGATGTGCCAGATGGGGAAGGGTGAATACTGGGTGAATACTCTTACATACAGCATCTAGGGACAAAGCAAAGGACAATATCGGGGAGGCAGTAAGGGGAGGGTTAGTCCCAGTAGTGGAACAAGGTAACAGTTGGAAGGTAAAATGCTCTGACACCCACCTACTTGGGGTAATCTGGAAATGACGCTCATGACAACAATCCTGTAAATGCACATTCCTTCAATAAAATGATACTAAAGTAGGAAAAAAGTATTTGAATCCAAGTAAAGGCCACATCTACAGGTCATTAAGCATTTTCTTAAGCAGGTCTTAAGCATTTTCTTGCTGAATATTTCTGGGACCTCTGAGCTTAAGAGTTAGCGGACTTGATTAGACTTTATTCCTGTTCCATTTGCTTCTCTCTTGTGTATTTTCTTCATGCCCATTATTTATTTAATTTTTAAATTATCCTTATTTATTTATTGGATAGAGACAGCCAGAAATCAAGAGGGAAAGGGGAAGTAGAGAGGGAGAGAGAAAGAGAGACACCTGCAGCACTGCTTCACCACTTGTAAAGCTTTCCCCCTGCAGTGGGGACTAGGGTGTTGAACGTAGGTCCTAGTGCATTGTCACATGTGTGCTCAACCCAGTATGCCATGGACCCCATTCCATGCCTGTTCTTATCTATGGTCTGCACTGAGGTTGCCAGGAAAAAAGAAAAAGAAGAGAAATAGTTGGAAGAGAAGATTTGCAAAAGGAAATAAAATGAAGCCATTTTACAAGAGAGGTGGAAATAGACACATGGATTTCTCTAGTTGAACTCAACAATGGTTATTTAAGAACTGGGATGTAATTTTTTTTAAAAAGTATCCTTCTCTGCTGTAATCACTGAGCATATTACTCCAACATAAGAAAGAACAGCTCATTTAAAATTAAACTACTTATCACTTCCTTCTTTTCTTTCAATGAAGAGTCAGCTTCTGGTTATTTTAGAAGTTCTTTGCTCATGTTCTGAAACCGTGTACATGAAGGAAGCTTTCTCACCACAGAGTGATGGTCTGTCTTTCGCCACAGAAGGAGCTTCAACTTGCCCTCTCTTGTGAATATATGTATATGAACTCCTTGCTTAGAACTAGGAACCAAGCCAGCAGTCATGGTTAGGATAGACTGTAGACAGAGATCTCTGACATGCTATCTCCCTCTAGTGGCAAGGCTCTGAAAGAGTTTCTGACCACAATACTTGCAACATTAAAGATTAATTTGTTGTTTGAATAAAATAATAAAAATAAAGATGAAATTGTTTTTCAGTCATTGTATTTTTTTTTTGAGCTATTTTTGTGAAATTTTCTCAAACATGCATTCCTTTTTTTCCCTGGGCATGACTGGGACTTTGCTCCTCCAGGATGACTTTTTCAGATAGATAGATTGATTGATTGATTGATTGATTGATAGATAGAGACAGAAAGACAAGGGTGAGGGGAGAGGGAGAGGAGGAGAGGGGGAGAGAGGGAGAGGGGCAGGGGAGGGAGAGAGAGAAAGAGGAGACTGTAGCACCAAACCTTCCTTCAGTGAGATTGGGGCCGTACTTGAACCTGGATAGTTGGGTAGTGCTCAGTGCAAAGCAGTACACTATCCAAGTGAGTGATCTTGCAGGTTCTCTTTTTACTTTCTTTAGAGTCTTGTTATTCCCTTATTTAAAGACTATTGCCCAAAATCACATCATTCTTTGTGTACTACTGGATTTGGAAAACTATGCAATGAATATTTTTTTGTGTCAGTATATTAATTTTTATTGGGAGAAGTTAAACAATTCTCTCAAATAAGTTCTTCTGATTGTTCTGGAAAGTGAATTGAACAGAAGTTTACTCAGCATTAAATGTAAATGTCCAAGTAGCACTGTGATGACATTTGGATAGACAGCACAACTCTCACTCCCTGTCTTCCTTCCACCCTTCACAAATCTAGGCTAAGGAAAATTTGTTTATGAGAACACAAAAATTTATAACTTGTGACAATGCAGTGGTAATAAATATTGACTGTGCATTTACAGTGTGTTGGAGTATAGAGAAATAATAGCCAAGGTTGGTAGAAATATGTGTCACTATAACATGTAGGTATAGAACATTCCTTTTTGTTTAATATTGTGCTTATTACTACTATGTCAGGTGGCATTGAGAAATTGAACTAAATATAAAAAAACAATACTTATTATGGAACTTCTTTTTTGTTAATTTTTTTAGTAACAGTTTCATTGAGCTACAATTCATAGCATCCAGTCACCTGTTTCAAGCACACAACTCAGTGGTTTTAGTATATTCATAGTTTTACAACTATCATCGCAGTTGAGGTTTGAGCTTTTCATGATTCCAAGCAGGAACTGTTATTAGAAGTCATTCACCATTAAAGTAAGCTACACACATGGATAATAACCACATGGCTAGATACTTAACTTTATTAGTCATCAGGGAAATGCAAATTAAACCACAGGGAGATACACATGTTAGGATGACTAGAATGAAGACGGGCAAAGATAATAGAGGATGTGGAGAAATTAGGCTCCTCTTACACTGCAAAAAGGGAATGCAAGATAGTAAAGAAATTTGGGGAAAGTTTTGTCAGTTCCTCAAAAGTCTTTAACATACATGACTGGGAAATTCATTTGTGTGTATATACACAAAAAACTTGTCCACACAAAAACTTGGACAGAAAAGTTCAGCCTTCAAGCCATAATGCTAAATTAAGAAATACATAGTATCATATTGTGTAACTTCATTGATATAAAATACTTAGGATACACCAATCCATAGAAACAGAACAGATTAGTGGTTCAAGAGCTCTGCTCCCACCTGCAGGGGGGAGCTTCAGGAACAGTGAAGCAGTGCTGCAGGTGTCTCTCTTTCTTCCTATTTGCCATCCTCCTCTCAATTTATTTTTCTCATATATAACAATTAAATATTAAAATAATAAATATACTAGAGAAAAAAGAAAATGCTTTGTTTTTTCATTGCAGTTGCATTGTTTGGTGGGTATATTAAAATGATTGAATCTGAAAGAGTAGATATTGGGCTGGGGAGACAGCATAGCAGTTATGCAAGTGATTTTAATGCCTGAGACTCAGAGTTCCCAGGTTCAAACCCCATCACCACTATAAACTGGAGATCACAAAAAATAACACTAATTATAGGGTTAATATTCAGCTTTGTAAACTTTGTAAATTGAAATTGAAATGGAGTTTCAATTCAATTTCAAAATTCATTACAATTTCAATTTCAATTCATTACAAAGCTCTTGTAAGGAGTTGTGTGAATAAGAACAATGTTTGCACCACTAAGAACATTGACTTGGAAGACTCAGGAGGAATTTTTTCAGGATACTGGGAAATGTTTTGCATCTTAGTTTGATGATGACTATGTAAATAAATATATTTGTCATGACTCTGAACTACATTCTTAAGATTTGTGCAAATTGTCATATATAAAATTTGCCTGAGTACTTGGAACTCTAAAAGATCACTCTCTCTACCATCACTGGTCACAACCTTTTGGAATGTTGTCATATTCCTTTTTGTGAGATTCTTCAGGACTATAGCCTATGAATTAGCAATGGCTGAGTCTGCCCCCACTCTTCAATGAGGAAGACTGGCCCTAAAGTGAACTGAGCCTAGAATGATCCCAGCACTGACTATGGACTGTGAGCTTAGTCTGACAGGGACTCAGAAGTTGTGCTGGATCCAGTGCTAAATATCAACAGATATGGACCCCAGGTTAGATGGCTGTGGTAAATAGTTAATAGCATGTATATATTTTCTTCAAGTTCATTATATATTTTTTCTCTCTCTCTATTTCTCATTAATAGATGAATATTTAAAAACTAGGATGCAACACTTGATTAAAACAGTCATGGGGCTGGGAGACAGTGTAATTGGTCATGCAAATAACTTTCATGCCCAAGGATCAGAGTTCTTAGGTTCAATCCCCAATACCACCATAAGCCAGAGTCTGCCCCAATCCTGCTTCCTAGTTCTACTCTCAACTCTGACACCAAAACAATATTTTTAGTTCATCTCTATCTTAGTTATCAATCTCAAGCAATGATTACTAAGACACAGGCTCCCAGGAACATTCCTAAATAGACTTTCTAGCTTCCTTTCACCCTCAGATCTCTACTTTTCATCTTCTCTATTTCTATCCTACTTTATGGCTCCTGTTTATTAAACAGTTTGTCCTGCTTTGCATCTTACTGCATTTCAGCTACCAAATTACATATGCTACTATGATTCCATCCTGCCATCCCTGGGAATATAGTCATACTTTACCAGTGCTTCCTGGAACCTCATCTCTCCAGAGCCCTACCCCACTAAAACAGGCTGTGGGTATGGACCAGCCTGTAAACACTCATGGTACAGTGGAGAAGCAATTATAGAAGCTAAATCTCCCACCTTCTAAACTACAAAAAAGAGTTTTGGAAATGCAACCAGTGCCACCATGCCACATTATGCTGCCACTGCCTTTTTGCTTTGGTTTGTATCCAGAGATGCCAAGCCAGATGTCAGCCTTCCAACCCCAATTATGTGGAGAGACCTTTCTTAACACATGGGACTAACTAGTTCCACTTCAGATGGTACTTCCTCTAGCAAAGTTATGCTAGATATAGGCTAAGGCCTAGGAGACTGGGTACATGTATAAATACATGCATTCATAAGTTAGGGGCAACTACATACCTTAAATAAAAATGCTTAATAGTCCTCTGTGATTAGATTTAGAACCATTTAGCTCAGCAATCTAATCGAAAGGCCTAAATGAAAAACCTGGAACTCTACCTCTCCAGTTTCCTGTTCCACTAGGGAAAGACAGAAATAGGCTGGGGGTATGGATCAACCTGTCAATGCCCATGTCCAGTGGGGAAGCAATTAGAGAAGCCAGACCTTCCACCTTCTGCACCCCATACTCCCAGAGGGACAAAGAATAGGAAAGCTTCCAGTGGAGGGGATCGGATGGAGAAATCTGGTGGTGGGAACTGTGTGGAATTGTACCCCCCTTATTTAATGGACTATTGTTCATAATTAAATTAAAAGACCATAAATTGTCTAATCAAATGTTTACTACTTAGGCTTTACTTACTTAACTAGTTACACAAAAGAAAGTAAGATACATCTCTTAATGTCTTCTGACAACATGAATATTATTGTCATCCCTTGATAATCTTTAGAAGAAGTACTATATATAGTTGGCCAAAAACCATATACTGGCAAAAACCACTTGTAAACTAAAGGACAATTATTGTCTCTATGATCACTTTTATTAGAATCACTGAACAAACAAGTTAATGCAGTAAAACTCAATGTTAACTTAGACACCACTAAAATCCTAGATGTGTTTTCTCCCTAACTTGAGGTCAGACCCCATAAAGCTAGCACCAGTTTGAACACAGTAAATGACACTTGATGTTTTAACAACTGGAGAAAAACTCTTTTTTAAATATTTATTTATTTTCCCCTTTTTTGCCCTTGTTTTTTTTTATTATTGTTGTTGATGTCATTGTTTTTAGGACAGAGAGAAATGGAGAGAGGAGGGGAAGACAGAGAGGAGGAGAGAAAGATAGACACCTGCAGACTTGATTCACTGCTTGTGAAGGGATTCCCTCGTAGGTGGGGAGCCAGGATTCAAACCAGATCCTTATGCTGGTCCTTGCGCTTAGTGTCACATGCACTTAACCTGCTGCGCTACTGCATGACTCCCCAAAAAACTCTAAGCTTATCATATAAAGAACGGATTACAAAATCTGGAAAAAGGCAAGAGATTGGCTTGCTCATTAGTGGCCTTTTTGGTCACTGCCAAACCATCCCATCACCTGGGGCCCTATTCAGGGAACCCCTGGATTTCCCCAAATATATTCAATAGGCTTTTCTCCTCTGTCTCCCTCTGCCTTCCTCCCTCTCAAATTTTCTCTGTTTTATTAAATAAAATAGAAGGAGGAAAAAATGGCTGCCAGGAGTGGTCCCAGAAATAATACTGTTGGAAATATAAAAGAATGGTTTTAATTAAACATGAGTTGCAATGAAATGATTCAAATTATGTGTGAAAATTGAGTAAATATTTACAGAAGTATCCATGCACATGAAAAAAAAAAGAATATGATTTTCAGGACATGCCAAACTGTAAAAATGGATTAGTCCAGGAGCTGAAGAAGCCATGGATGGATGTGAGGACACTTTGGGCATTTATTCTTCATTTTTGTACAGTATCTTGAATCTTTTCACAAGATGAATATGAAATTTTGTGTAATATTGATATCTCAAGATGATTTTAAGAATGAAAATAATATCCACATATTTATCCCCTTTGAACTTCTACCACCAAATCATCTGCAGTCAAGTGTATGTGTGTACAGATAAGCAACAGTGGACATTTCAGATTTTTCTTAAAACAAAGGGAATTAATGTCTGAAACATTTCATTTCTGAGAGGTCAAAAAGACAAATATGAACATCAGAGTCTGGACACTTTAAGGTTTAAAGGAAAATAGTCTTTGAAATAGTCAAAGGATTGTTCTTTGTGAGACTAAGATATAAACAAAGTTTATATGAGTACAGAAAAGCAACATGGAAAATCCTCATTTCTTTTCTTCTTTATTGGTATTTACCACTGTGATGATCCATTTTCTTCACGCTTCTCAGTCCTTTCAGTGGTATATGTTCTTCTTTCTCATCCTCTCTGTCTCTGTCATTCTCTCCTCGATTTCCTCGCAATCTTTACTTCCATTGCTCCTCTTCTTCTTTGTTCTTCTGCTCACTCTTCTGCAGTGGTCTTGACAGGAGGCAGCTGCTGCTTCCCTGCCCCAGCGGGGAGATACTGCACAGGTGCGGCCCCGGCTGTGTCAGTGTGCCTCTCTCACGATGCAGTAGTACACAGCAGAGTCTCTCACAGTGACCTGGGGCAGGACCAAGGTGCTGGACTTTCTGTCTGTTGTGATGACCAGAGAAGCCATAGCATTGGACTCATTGGTTTTAAAGCCATGAATAAGGTATTCTGGACCCCTGTGGTGTATCTGTCGATACCAGTAGATGTATTCAGCTCCGCTGATAGTGGAGTATTCACAGTGCAGGAAAATAGTTTCTCCTTCAGTACTCTGCAGTGAACCTGGCTGTGTGGTCTTAGCATCACTCATAGTACCTGGAAGATTGAAAAACAGTAAAGTACCTCTAGATTCTAAAATTTTGGTGCTATAAAAGTATGTTTCATGAACACTCCCAGAAATTTCTCTTCCATTTCTCCCAGACCTGCATTTTAGTATTTGCAATTATACAGCACAGGAGAAAAGAAATATTACTGATATTTATTATAGAGCTATCCAGATCCACAAGGTCAAAGATCAATTGAAGTGTTAAGCGGACCTTTACTTGAAGAACTCAAAACTCTTTATATCTTGAGAACTGTGAGACTCAGTAGATTCTGTAAGGAATAGATAAGATCAGCCCCTCACAGTGATGTTCAGACTCTCTGCAGAGAGTTATAACACATAGATAGACACACAAATGAAAACTGTTTTCTGCAAGAATCCAATTGAGAGAAGCAGGAACACCGTCTCTGTTTCGAGCCATGGAATTTTTATTTTTTCTTCTTAGAGCGAGATCACTTACCCACAGTAAGGAGAATAGTTATTCCAAAAAGCGTCTTCATAGCTTGATTGCAGAGTTAGGTTTCAAACTCAGAGCTCAGAGCTCTTGACTGATAGTAGGCTGGGGGTGGTTTCAAGTAGTTCACAGCAGCCACTAACAGCCCCACAGCAGGAAGATTTCAGTTTAGACTTTGCCTAGTCAAAACTCAGCTAAGACAGAGCAGTGTCTTGGTTGGTTGTACTCCCATCCCTAGGACTGAACAGAAATTCAAACAGAGGGTAAGAATGCTTCTTCAACATCTAGACCTAATTGAAGAAATTTACATTGAAATATTTCTCAAGAATAAAAACCCATATAGAGTGTATCTGATGGAGTAGGTTCACCTCTGAGCAGGTGATATATCTTAAAAGAGGTCTAGTTAAAGAAGACAGGGAATATTGCTCTGCTATTGGGACAAAGTGGACAAATCTGGAAGTAATTAAGTTTAATGATATAAACAAGGAGGTGAAAGACAACTACCTGATGGTTTCACTCTTACAAGGAATATAGAGAACTGGAATACACGTGAAAAACAAAAACAAGCAAACTCTTCCCTGGCCAGATGACCTCATCAATACGTCCTGAAGTCTCACCTCTCCAGAACCCTGTCTCACACTAGGGAAATATGCAGACTCTCTCAAAAGCCTAGACCAAGTAGATTAGAAGCTTCCAATAGCACAGCTATATACAAGATACTGGGTACTGTACAGCAAACCATAACAAAGGGACTTTTCAAAGTTAACCCAATTAACAAATAATGTGATAATAATATTAACTATTGATTGTCTTTTTGAACCCTAAGACAGCAGGAACCTCACATCTTCACTATAGAGCCCCTACTTCCCCCAGTCCTGGCACCCTTGGATAGGGCCCACTTTCCCGTATGCATCTCCCAATCCAAACCAAATAATATTGCATCCGCCGATCACAACCTAACCAAAGCAACGATTGCCATCTCAACATGCTTCACCTCAGACTGTATCCAGAGACTTCACGTGTGGAATGACAACCCTTCAGCTTCATTACTCGGGTGAGACCTTTCCTTTAATAGTACACTCTAATTTCATCTCAGGTAGTTCACTTTCTAACAAAGTCCCATAACCTAGATATACACCAGTCTCTGTGAGAGAGAGCTTATGTGCACACGTATCCATAAACTACTGCAAAATATATACCTGAAAGCAGGATTACACTAGAGTTTGCAGTGAGTACCTCCCTAACACTTCCTCTCCACTATTCCAAGCTTGGGATCCAGGATTGCTCAACAAATTGTTTGGTTTCATATGTTAACTCTCTTTTCAATCACCAGGTTCCAGATGCCACCAGGATGCTGGCTAGGCTTCCCTGGATTGAAGACCCCACCAATATGTCCTGGAGCTCAGCTTCCCCAGAGTCACACCCTACTAGGGAAAGAGAGAGGCAGACTGGGGGTGTGGACCGACCAGTCAACGCCCATGTTCAGCGGGGAAGCAATTACAGAAGCCAGACCTTCTACCTTCTGCAACCCTCAATGACCCTGGGTCCATGCTCCCAGAGGGATAGAGAATGGGAAAGCTACCATGGGAGGGGGTGGGTTATGGGGATTGGGTGGTGGGAATTGTATGGAGTTGTACCCCTCCTACCTTATGCTTTTGTTCACTAATCCTTTCTTAAATAAAAAATTAAAAAAAAAAAAAGAAAAGAAAAGAAAAACAAAAACAAACAAACTCTTCCCTGGCCAGATGACCTCATCAATACGTCCTGAAGTCTCACCTCTCCAGAACCCTGTCTCACACTAGGGAAAGATAGAACCAGCTTGGGGGTATGGATCCACCTGTCAATGCCCATGTCCAGTGGACAATCAATGACAGAAACCAGACCTTTTACCTTCTGAGCCCTATAAAGAATTTTGGTCCGTAATCTCAGAAGGATGAAAAACAGGGAAGGATAGGATACAGAACTCTAGTGGTGGGAACTGTATAGAATTGTACCACTGTTATCTAACAAACTGGTTAATCATTATTAAATCACTAATAAAAAAACTGTCTCTAAGACTTTGTTAAAACTATGGAGGCTAGCACTGAAGGAATGAGGGCACAGAATTTTGATGGTGGGTGTGACTTGGAACTATACCCTTTAACCATATAACCATGTAATATACTATTAATTATAAATAAATAAAAATAAAAGGAGGTTAAGATTAATAATAATAAACAACTTTTTCTAGCACACTAAAAACATTAGACTCTCCAGCATGAAGGCCTGAGTTTGATCCCCAGTATTGCATGTGCCAGAGTGATGCTTCAACTATCTCTGTCCTTTCTCTCCCACCCTCTCATTAATAACTCTATAAAAAAAAAAGGAAGAAATAGCATGAAATAAAATTACTCATATGCTCTGTTACAATATCTAAGCTTGTTACTTCTATAGAAGCAAACACTGGCAATTTAAAATAAACTGTTAATCGATTCTGTCTTTTCTTTCCATGCAGGGTGAATTGTCTGCGCTGTATTTTGGAGAGGATTACCTATGACCTTGAAGCTGCACACACACTCAACAGGAGATCACAACAAGGTCATAAAGGAGATGAAGCTCTTTGCCAAACTTGTCCCTCAGCCTGGAGAAAGATTCTGTTTGTAGCAGTAACAGCTCCATCTCTTGACTGTAGGAACTCTGCTTAGAACTTGGGACCAAAAAAATCTACCGGTTTTCATGGTTTGTGTGTCTCAGATAAGATACCTCCCTCTAGTGGCAAAACTCAGTGAAAAGCTCCTTCCACAATACTCTAAAGCTCAAATTATTCTATTTACTTGGAGGCTTTTTAATGATTTCTATAAATCCCTTTTATCTCTTTTTTTTTGTATTCTTTTGCTCATGTGCTTAAAGGCAGGAATGTGGTTATTAAGATCACATTTATTATCCAAGTGTTGGCTTCCAACAGACATTTAATAACAATTTTCTTCTTTCAATTTTTATTTATAAAAAGGAAACATGGACAAAACCATAGGATAAGAGGGGTACAACTCCACACAGTTCCCACCACCGTCCCCTCCGCTGATAGCTTTCCTATTCTTTATTCCTCTGGGAGTGTGGACCCACGGTCATTATGGGATGCAGAAGGCAGAGGTCTGGCTTCTGTAATTGCTTCCCTGCTGAACATGGATATTGTCAGGTTGATCCAAACTATTTTCTTTTTTTAAAATATTTTACTTATTTATTTTTAATGAGAGAGATACAGAGAGAATGATGCAGAGATAGAGGGAGGAAGAGACTAGAGTACTGATCAGCTTTGGCTTATGGTGGTGCTGGGGATTGAATTTAGGACTTCAGCTTCTCAGGTATCAATTTTTTTTTTTTTGCATAACTGTTATGCTATTTCCCCAGCCAAATAAAAGTTTTTCAAAAATTAATCAATTTACTTATTATTGAGAAAGAGAGAGAGAGGAGAGAGGTCAGAGTGCCACTTCAGCATATGTTAGAACCCAGGGCCTCACGCATTCAGCTTTTGCGCTCTGCCGCTGAGTCACAGTCACTGCCATAATTGCATTCTGTGTGTGATAAAATGTTTCCTTACTTGATCTTGGTGGACAGCTGTGTAAAGGATGTTTTCTGGATGTCATCAGTACTCACAATCCTGTCTTCAAAACCTGTTTCTAAAGGTTACAAAGAGAACTAACTCATCAGGATCTGAATCAATCATATCCATTTAAATCCACACTCTCACACTGTCCTTTGGGATTGCTCCTCGCTGAATCTAAATCTGCTTTCATGATTCACAACCTCATGGAAGCCACCGAATCAAGAATAAAGAATGTGTCAGAAGAGACACAGTGAGAAGATCAAAAATACAATGTAAAATCAACTCAAGTGAGAGAGAGAGAGAGGAGACTGGCAGCTAATTGAAGCCAAAATAAATTTTGCAGGGACTACAACAGTGCCCCCCTTTTCAGGAGCAGACTTCTTCCTTTGGTCTAGAGAGGAAGCTGACAAAGGGCCTGCATTCCTGCTATTAACATTTCTGTGTCAGATGCTTTACGTGATAGAAAAAGCTCCAGACCACGGATTTTGGTGAGTGCATTTATTACAGCTTACCTGAGGACATTCTATGGGACGACTCTCAAAAGTACTTAAATGAAAGCTTCTAATTTCTTAGAAAAAAACAGGGGGGGAAATCAGCAGTAAAAGTATACACATGATCAGACTGAACAAAATTTAAGCAGATAACACACCAGCTCTCAATATTACATCCTCTAAAACAAAAGAGAAAACTTAAGATATTGAAGAGAGGTAAAACCTACATTAGGGAAAGTCTGTTGAGAGAGCACAGCTAAGGAAACAAAGGAAGCATGGATAAGGCACCACTACCTATGTTTGGACCTGCAGTTGTGGTTCATGGCCACAGGAGAAATGGCACAGCAGCTTACAAGTCTCAGAATTTCCCTGTTCTGATCTGTCACTTCTTTCCTTTTGGTCAGTCAAGTCCACAGGACTTATTTTTCAAATGTGACAATCATTTTCCTTACCTTAAACATCTCCTAGAAATATCTAAGAGTCTTCTGTTAGGGATGCTGAAAAGATCCAAGTTCACACGACTGTCATGCCTACTCCTTCGAGGCTCTCTTCTTCATCCAGTGCCTTCAGTTTAGGGACTGACACGCTGTCAGAAGCAAAGATACAAAACATGGAGTGTCAGCTCGTCCTGCTTGCCCACTGATGGATAATTTAAACATTTCTTCCCTGGGATTGTATCTGTCAAAGCAAAACACAATTGTCATGCTGGATGGATACTTACTTGCATTAGTTTATTTATTTATTTATTTATTTATTTATTGTTCATTTAGGAAAACAAAACTGTGCCCTTTGATTTTAAAACCCTTTAGTTGTTTCTGGTTGCTCTATGTCCAAATTATTCAGTGACTCTCCTAAAAATGTGGGGGCCATGTATACTTAGTACCAAATTTAGATTTAAAAAAATCCTGTACCTACTATACCTTTTAACTAAAATTCTCACTCTAGCCCTTATTACTGTTATTTTAAAAATACTTTTAAGTTTATTGGTGAGAGGATGGGAGAGGGAGAGAGTGAGAGTAAACACTCTGGCTCACAAAGACCTTTTGGTTCAAGCCCCTGGTCCCCACATGCAGGAGGAGGCGGGGCGCAAGCTTTGTGAGTAGTGAAGCAGCGCTGTAGTGACTCCCTTTCCCTCTCTACTC
Organism: Erinaceus europaeus; assembly: GCF_950295315.1. Classification (NCBI taxonomy): domain Eukaryota; kingdom Metazoa; phylum Chordata; class Mammalia; order Eulipotyphla; family Erinaceidae; genus Erinaceus; species Erinaceus europaeus. The sequence goes on from NC_080177.1 coordinate 70,529,051, forward strand.
ATCCCCTTCCTTCTCAGTTTTACTCAATCCTATCAGATGTAAGACAAAATAAAAAACCAAAAGTAAATTGAAAAGAAGATTTTCTTAAAAGTAAAATGCAGGGAGTCAGGCGGTAGCGCAGGGGTTAAACGCAGGTGGCACAAAGTGCAAGGACCTGCAAGGACCGGCATAAGGATCCCGGTTCAAGCCCCCGGCTCCCCACCTGCAGGGGAGTCGCTTCACAAGCGGTGAAGCAGGTCTGTAGGTGTCTGTCTTTTTCTCCCCCTCTCTGTCTTCCCCTCCTCTCTCCATTTCTCTCTGCCCTATCCAACAATGAAGACATCAATAATAATTACAACAATTAAAAATAAAAGTAAAATGCAGCCACACCTATGTAAATTTATAAGGATATACCTATAGCAATATATTTCTTAAGTACACAATGTCATGAAGATTCTGGGAGCTATGTGTTATTTTCTGTAATATTTATCTCTCAGTTTATATTTTAAAACATTTTCCATTGAATTTACTCTCTTCTTGATTCTTATCGTTATGATATAGGTAACTGCATTTCATTAGGACAGAAGAAATTTTTTCACCCTGCTCAGTAATATTTACCCTGCGCTCAGCTACAATACAAGTTCATTTTCTGATCTACTATTATTTTCCAGGACTGCCGATCACTAGTCAGTCTGTGAAATTAGGAGAATATTGTACTTTTTTTAAAAAAAAACTTTTCTTTTTAAAATTATTTCTTTTTTACTTATTATTTATTAGACAGAAACAGAGAGAAATCAAAGGAAAGGAATAGACAGAGAGGGAAAGAGACAGAGAGACCACAGCCCTACTTCATCACACGTGAGGCTTTTCCCTCTGCAGGTGGGGACCAGGGGCTTGAACCTGGATTCTCGTTTGTGGCAACCTGTGCGGCCACCCGGCCTCATTATAATTCGTTTCTACTGTCATCTCCAGCTCCTCAGACTGCTCAAGTTAAAGAATGATCATATCCTATTAGTCACGTGCCATGGTTTACTTTTAAAAACCTAGCCTCGCTTAAAATGGCCACTTTGGGTTAACAATAAAAGTACATTCCTCTAAAGTGTGACACATAAAGGTTTTCTCTCACTCCATGGAGGCTCATCTTTGTTATGGTAGTGATTCCCTTTGCTGTGCAGAAGTTTCTCAGCTTGTTGTAGTCTCACAGGTCTATGTTTGCTTTTGTTTTCCTTGCAGTTGAATGTGAATCAGTGAAGTTATTGCAAAAAACTTAAGTAAAAGAAAGTTTTTGTTAGCGAGCAAAATCAAACCACCATCCACTGCAAGGAAGCAAAAGATGTTTATTCACGAATTGCAATCCGGGCCGAGTGGCAACAGACAACAGTCTGCCAGCTCGACCCTGAACAAAGCTCAAACCATACAATTTATAGGAATTCAGACTACACTCAGGGAGGGGGAACACATCACCTTATCTGCCTATATCAAATCATTTCAAACTTAGCAAAAGCCTGATCCATTCAGAGCAAAGCATGGGCTAGTTCTAAATATCACACCAGACCAATAGGTCACTGCCAAAGTGGGGGTCCCCACATTCTTTAGTTCTTTGTTGGGACCACCGACCATCTGTTTGCAATCTATCGGGCCATCATTTGTCAGGCCATTTTTAACTGTCTGGTAACAGTATTCTGTTGCAGAGGTCATGAGGAGTCCTGCTTGCTGCAGGGTCTGTCAAAATAATTGATGGCCTCTTAGGTTCTGTCGAGGGGAAAGGGCAAGGAATTTTCCACCTCACTGGTCTGGAAGGCAAAAAGCAACTATATTTAAACTATTCTTATCATGGGAGGGGGTGGGTTATGGGGATTGGGTGGTGGGAATTGTGTGGAGTTGTACCCCTCCTACCTTATGCTTTTGTTCACTAATCCTTTCTTAAATAAAAAATTTAAAAAAAAATAATAATAAAAAATAAATAAATAAATAAAAAAAAAGCAACTATACTTATAACTATTTTAGAGTTACTGCCTCTAACAGTTTTTACCTGTGTTTTCTTTGAAGTATTTGATGATTTCTACTCTAACCCCTGCTTCACCACTTGTGAAGATTTCCCCCTGCAGATGGGGCCCCCCTAGGGCCTTGAATCTGAGTACTTGCACCTGTAATGTGTGTGCTTAACCAGATATGTCACCACCTGGACCATATATATACACATATATATTCCATCACCAGGCCTTCACCTCTCTTTAAATGGAAGGATATACTATGAGTACTAGTTGAGAAACCAGAATATGGGAGTCGGACGATAGCACAGCAGGTCAAAAGCATGTGGCCCGAAGCACAAGGACCGGTGTTCTTGAATCCCAGTTCTAGTCCCTGGCTCCCCCACCTACAGGGGAGTCGCTTCACAGGTGGTGAAGCAGGTCTGCAGGTGTCTATCTTTCTCTCCCCCTCTCTGTCTCCCCTCCTCTCTCGGTTTCTCTCTGTCCTATCCAACGACAGCAGCAGCAACAACAACAATAATAATAATAACCACAACAATGATAAAATAACGACAACAAAAGGAGAAAAAATGGTCTCCAGGAGCAGTGGATTCGTAGTGCAGGCACTGAGCCCTGGCAATAACCCTGGAGGCAAAAAGAAAGAAAGAAAGAAAGAAAGAAAGAAAGAAAGAAAGAAAGAAAGAAAGAAAGGGTATTATTTTGGTCATCACGGAGCTTGACCACCTCTGGTCAACTTTTTCGGATAGAAATAGAGTTGAGAGAGGGAACAATTGCAGTACACTTAAGCTCCCTCCAACTTGGTGGAGGTCCAGGCTTCAACCTACTTGCCTTCTGCTTTTTTTTTTTTTCCTTTTTTTTTTTTTTTATTTAAGAAAGGATTAATTAACAAAACCATAGGGTAGGAGGGGTACAACTCCACACAATTCCCACCACCCAATCTCCATATCCCACCCCCTCCCCCGATAGCTTTCCCATACTCTATCGCTCTGGGAGCATGGACCCAGGGTCATTATGGGTTGTAGAAGGTAGAAGGTCTGGCTTCTGTAATTGCTTCCCCGCTGAACATGGGCGTTGACTGGTCGGTACATACTCCCAGTCTGACTCTCTCTTTCCCTAGTAGGGTGTGTCTCTGGGGAAGCTGAGCTCCAGGACATATTGGTGGGGTCTTCAATCCAGGGAAGTCTGGCCGGCATCCTGATGACACCTGGAACCTGGTGACTGAAAAGAGAGTTGGCCTTCTGCTTTTTAATGTTTTTTTTTCCTGGATCTAAGATACATAAAATAAGTCATATTTCAAGTGTAACATCTAAGGTATTTTGACATATGTGTTAATTGTGACCACTGTTCGGGTCTACCTGTATCACTTTTTTATCACCTAAGTTTCTTGTGGCCCCTCCAGTCAATGCCTTCTGTCTTTAACTCCTATAACACTCATCTGATTTTTGTCGCTGTAGTTTATATTTGCCCCTTTTTAAAAATATATTTATTATTTTCCCTTTTGTTGTCCTTGTTATCTTTTTTTCTTGTTATAGTTATTATTGTTGTTATTGATGTCGTCGTTGTTGGCTAGGACAGAGAGAAATGGAGAGAGGAGGGGGAAGACAGAGAGGGGAGAGAAAAATAGACACCTGCAGACCTGCTTCACCACCTGTGAAGCAACTCCCCTGCAGGTGGGGAGCCGGGGCCTTCAACCTGGATCCTTAATGCGGGTCCTTGCGCTTTGCGCCACATGCACGTAACCTGCTGTGCTACCACCCGACCCACCGACATTTGCCCTTTTTATGGAACTTAAGTATGGAATGATATAGTAGGTACCTTTTGTGTCCTTTTTTCTCAGAATGATTTTTAAAGGTTATCCATATTGAAGGAGAAACCAGTAGTTTATTTTGTTACTGGGTAGTACTCAGTTTTATGACTATAGCAGCTACTTTATTCACCTATGGGCTCTTTCTTCTGCCATCTTCAGTCTGCTATTGAGCTATCCAATGAATTTTGCCTATTATCTTCTTCAGCTTTAAATTTTCTTCTGTTCCTTTTTTTAATGGTTGCATACTTTATGGCTTCCTTTCTCTGCTGTGATTTCATTTCAGTTAACTTACAAAGAGAATATATTCCTTCAACTTTAAAACATATTTTCTTTAGTTCTACGCACGTATTTGTTATGAGAAGTTTAAAATATCTGTCTGCCAGGGGCTAGGCGGTGGTGCACCTGGTTAAGTGCACACATTACAGTGCTCAAGGACTTGGGTTCAAATCCCTGGTCCCCACCTGCAGGAGGGGGGTCACTTCACAAGTGGTGAAAAAGGCTATAGGTGTCTCTCTGTCTCTCTCTTCTCTTCTCTCTTTTAAAATTACATTAGTGATTTAATATTGATTTATAAAATTACATGTCAAAAGGGCTATAAGTCCACTTCATTCCCACCACCAGGGTTCACCACATAGGGCAGCCATCATTTCTACAATTATCTGTCTACATTTATACACAATTGCCCCCTTTTTCTTCCTGATCCAATTCTCTCTTCCCCTCTGAGCCACTTATGACAACATTACTACCTCCATATGTCCCTCTCCTTCTCTTCCTCTCTCTCTGGGTGCTGATGGAGCTGGAGTGCAGAGCCCTCTTATCTTCATCCTGCCACTTCTCCCCCGCTGGGAGTATGGATCAAGGTTGCTTTTGGGGTGCAGAAGGTAGGAGTTCTGGCTTCTGTAGCTGCTTCTCCACTGGACGAGAGTGTTGGCAGGTCGATCCATAACCCCAGCCTGTTTCTACTTTTCCCTAGTGGGCCAGAGCTCTGGAGAGGTGAGGTTCCAGGACACACTGGTGAGGTCATCTGCCCAGATAAGTCAGGATGGAATCATGGTAGCATCTGCAACTTGGTGTCTGGAAGGTGGCAGGACATAAATTGAGACAAAGTAGTTAAGGAAACAGGAACTAAAAAGTTCTCTCCCTCTCTATATCCCCCTCCTCTCTCAATTTCTCTTTCCCTCTATCCAATAATAAATAAAAAAATATTTTTGAAAATTAGCTGTCTGCTGGATTCAGTGCGTTGGGTCAACTCAGAGCCAGTTTCTTTTTGTTTTCTTTGCTACAGGACTATCGCTGAGGCTCTATGCCTGCACAACAAATCCATTGCTTCTGGTGGCTATTATTTTCATTTTATTTCTATTTTTTATTATGATAGTGACAGAGGGGGAGAGTCAATAGGGTGAGAGAGGGAGAGAAAAAAGGGATAGAGAAAGAAAGGATCTGCAGCCCACTTCACTGCTTGTGGAAACTGGGGACTAGAATCCAGGTCCTCACGCATGGTAACTTGTACACTTTACTGGTCAGGTCACTGCTAGGCCCCTCAGATGAATTTCTCTGTGCTTTTTCATTGACTCTGAATTGGAAAAAATCCTAGTTATTTTCTATTGTGTAGTGAAGATCAACAGCTGTGTTTCCATTTGTGCTTCTTAGCTTCTCCAATAAAAAAAAATAGCACATTTTCCTCATTGTCATTCTAAATTCTTATGAATAAATTAAATAAGCAAAACCTGTTGGGCATATACTACATACCAATCAGTGTGGTGCTGGGTTAGATACAAGGGAACAACTGAGGAAGGGTCTGGCCATTGCATGGTTGGGTGCACGGCATAGAAGCTGTGTGTTGGGGAGTCAGGCGGTAGCACAGCAGGTTAAGTGCACGTGGCACCAGCGCACTGGTATAAGGATCCTGGTTCGAGTTCCCCGGCTCCCCGCCTACAGGGGAGTTTCTTTCCAAGTGGTGAACCAGGTCTGCAGGTGTCTTTCTCTCCCCCTCTCTGTCTTCACCTCCTCTCTCCATTTCTCTCTGTCCTATCCAACAATGATGGCATCAATGACAACAGTAATAACTGCTACAACAATAAAAAACAACAAGGATAAAAAAAAAGGGAGTAAATAAGTAAATATTTAAAAAAAAAGGTGTGTGTTGATAACTCACAGTGGCCTGGGGAAAAGCTAAACATCTTTAAAATAAAGGGAAGTAGAGGGTGAGGTAAATAGCATAATGGTTATTTAGGCCTGAGGTTTCAAAGTTTCAGGTTCAATCCCCTGCACCACTAAAAGGCAGAGCTGAGCAGTGCTCTGGTAAAAAAAAAAAAAAAAAAGTAGAAGTAGAGGTCAGATTGTAGGTATTGTTACGAGGAAAACTGGGAAATGTTATTAATGTACATACTACTGTATTTACTGTCAACTAAAGCATTAACTCCCCAATAAGAAATAATAAAGTAGACAACACAGATACATAAAACCTGAGAAAATATTTCTACTGGCTTTCCAAGTAAATGACAATATTAACAATGCAGCTGTGTACAGTCTTGATGCTATAAATGGAACGTGACAAAAGACTTGAATTTCTCCTATTGCATCATTTCCACTCTATTTTTATCGAAGAAAGTCAGGTTTCTGATTTTACTGGGCTTCTTTTTTTTTTTTTTTTGCCTTCAGGGTTATCGCTGGGGCTCGGTGCCTGCACTTCTTCTTCTAGCGTTTGCCCTGGTGCCTGCACTAAGAATCCACTGCTCCTGGAGGCTGTTTTTTCCATTTTGTTTTCCTTGTTACTGTTCTTGTTATTGCTGCTATTGTTGGATAGGACAGAGTGAAATTGAGAGAGGAGGGGAATACAGAGAAGGGAAGAGAAAGACACCTGCAGACCTGCTTCACTGCTTGTGAAGCAACCCCCCTTGCAGGTGGGGGAGACAGAGGCTGGAACCAGGAACCTTGTGCCTGCCATTGAGCTTTGTGCCATGTGGGTTTAACCCTGTGAACTACCACCTGGCCCCAGAATACTCTCTCTCTTTTTTAAAGTTTTTATCTATAAGATGGAAACACTGACAAGACTATAGGATAAGAGAAGAGGAATACAATTCCACACAATTCCCACCACTGGAATTTAATATCCCATTCCTGATAGCTTTTCTATTCTTTAACCCTGTGGGAGCATGGACCCAGGGTCATTATGGGATACAGAAGGTGGAAGGTCTGGCTTCTGTAATTGCTTCTCCACTGCACATGGGCATTGACAGGTTGATCCACACTCCCAGCCTGTCTCTCTCTTTTCCCAGTGGGGCAGGGCTCTGGGGAAACGGGGCTCCAGGACACATGGTGGGGTCGTCTACCCTGGGAAGTCCAGTAGGCATCATGGTAGCATCCAGAATCTGGTGGTTGAAAACGTTAAGATAGAAAGCAGAGAATATTGTTGACTAATAATTAACCTAAAGGCAAGAATATTGCAGATGGAGATGTGGTGTCTTCATTTTGGAAAAAGCTAGTAGGTCTATTTTAGATATATCCCAAGGGGCCCATGACCTGACTAGTTTTTGCCAGTGCCTGACATCTAATATGCAAGTGACCTAAGCTATTGTCTGCGGGGGATGGTGTCACAGTTGGAAAAAGGACCAGAAAGCTGGATCAGGGAAGAGAGTAGCTCCCACAGATGGGAAAAGTATGTAAATATTGTTGACTATAAACCCTATCTATCTGATCTGGGGCCCATAGTCAGCACAAGAGCCTGTGTAACCTCTGCATCCCTGTAAGTCTGAGCTCACATTCCATGGTCAAGGCTAGGAACATTCCAGGCTGCACCAGTTTCAGGACCCATCATCCTCGGGTGATAGGCAGAGTATGCCTATTTCCTTTGTAGAATGGAACATTCCCTACCATCGTTGATTCACATTGAGGGCCAGGTCCTATAGGGGCCCACAGAGGGGTCCATTATGTTGTTCCTGTTGGAGATGACCAGCGACAGTGGTGAGAGGGATCTGCTAGAGGTGTAGTTCCATCATGTCTCTGTGGGCTGGGATTCTATTTTTAATCTGAATTTCCTGGCCAGTAATTATCGAAAGGATATTATTAAACTACATGTGGTCTAGTGTGTGGTTCACCTTTTGCATCCTATGTTGAAACAATGAAATCCCTTCCCTGTTATCCATATTTTCATGAATAAATCTTCTGGGAAGTGTGCCATTTGAACTCTGTGTCAGGAGAACATCTATGGCCCAGAATGAGGTTTAAGCACAGCATTTTCAGGTCTGGGTTTCACTGTGCCTCCACGCCACAGAAGTAGGTGCCTGAGTGACTGCTCTGAGACGCCTTGATGTGCAGAGAGCTCTGCTGCATTTTGTCATTAACGGTGGCAGCTATGTTTCCTTGCTTCTTCTTGTCTCCACCTTTCTGAAGCATTATCAGGAAGATGGGGCCTTCCCCATGCTTCTGCCTGTACCAGTGTAAGGAATACAGGGTCTTTGAGGAATTGCAGTAGATGGTAACATCTTCCCCCTCTCCGATGTTCCAGGACTGCGGACTTTGCTCCACTTCTTGAGTCCTCACATCTGGTCAGAAAGAGAATTGAAGGACATAGAGATCTTGAATGAGATGCTTGATTTCATCAAAATAAAAGCTATTTTTCTCCCTTATTTCCTCATGTCAAACAAACATTATCACTGAGTTATAAAACACTCCCTACACTTGCTGACTCAAAAGAGCCCTTCCCAGACAGAAAGATAGCCTGATTCCTTATGGTGTTATCTCCCTTCTAAGTCATTTGTAGTCTGAACTAGGATACTCACAGACCAAATGCAACCACAGCAGGGTACCCAAATGCACTGTCAGGAGAATCTCCATCCCTGGGCTCCTCAGCAAATCCCGTGCACCAGTGTTCAGTGTTTGACTGGGCTTCCTCAGCAGGAGTCACTTTGAGGTCAGAGTGAGAGCTACAGTCAGAGTGGCTTCCAGAAGACTGACACAGGGTGGTGGAGGGACCAGAGGTATCACTATAATCTCACTTTTTCATACAGACTTGTAAATCATCTAGAATATTTTTGAAAACAGTGCCCCCATGTGACCAGTCTGAGTTATGTTGATTTGACTTGTGAGGAAAAAGTGTATGTTCAAACTATGTCTTTCTCTTGCTTGCAAGAGTGGCTTGTCAGTTTATAGTGCTAGAGTGATAATTACTCCAACGTTAAAAGAGAAAAAAAAAGGGAAAACATATATGCATACAATTATACATGGGAATGTATGTATAGGCAAAAAGAAGAATACTTCAAGCAATGATATTTTATTATGTTATTTGCTTGTTCAGATTCCTTTCAGTGCTCACTAATGGATGCCTTGAAGATACAATATAAGCATCTTATAATGGCTCACAACAAAGTGATTTCTGCTTATTACTTTAGTTTTTACTCTTATTGCTGCCCGTTTTGAGTTGTGTGTTTCAATCATTCTAAATTGATTTGATGTCATTCTTGTAGAGAAAAATTTTGACTTTATACCTTTGCACATTCTATTACTTTTTTATAATACTTTTTTTTTCCCTGACTCTATTCTTTGATGGCTTTTCCCCCCCTCTAAATCTTAACATGGATATCACCTCTCCTGATACCCTTGCCTCATAAGCAGTTTACAATTAAGGTACCTCTGATAGGCAGTCCTGTTTTTTTCCTTTTATAGCTTTGTTTATACAATTTTGAAATGAACTCCACAGTGTTGTACTGTTGTCTGAGTGCAGACACAATCTCTATTTCTCTCTGCCTTCATCACCTGTTTTTGAGTCCAAGACACATTTTAAGTATTACATGGCTAAGTCAGAAGGATCTCGAGAAAATGAAGAAAACATTCAGTTACTTTATAAAGACTAAACTACTCACTTGGAAAATAGCAGATTATAGATAATTTGCAATATAGTTATGTGTGTATACATAGGTATATATGTAAACAAATTAGCCATAATCTCAGTTATATACACATGCCATAGCTATTCCTTATAGCATAAACTTGGCTTTCAGTCTTGAAATCTACATTGATCTTTACTGTCCTACATCTGTTGCTTCTATTTAAAAAAATAAATTGTAATTTTTTTTAAAATTTTTATTTATTTATTTTATTTATTTATTCCCTTTTGTTGCCCTTGTTGTTTTATTGTTGTAGTTATTATTGTTGTTGTCATTGTTGGATAGGACAGAGAGAAATGGAGAGAGGAGGGGAAGACAGAGAGGAGGAGAGAAAGATAGACACCTACAGACCTGCTTCACTGCCTGTGAAGCGACTCCCCTGCAGGTGGGGAGCCGGGGTTCGAACCGGGATCCTTATGCCGGTCCTTGTGCTTTGCGCCACCTGCGCTTAACCCGCTGCGCTACAGCCCAACTCCCGTAATTTTATTTTAAAGTTATAATTTGATGAAGGAAGTATCTAAGATGACTGAGGAAAGGAAGAACTGATTTTTATATCAAATATCTCACCAACCTGCTTTCAATTTCTACTTGATTAACTCCCATTAAAACATATCTTAATTCATTTTCAGTCTTAATGCAAGTTGCAGATGTTACCATGATGCCAAGCTGACTTCCCTGGGCAAACGACCTTACCAGTATGTTCTGGAACCTCAACTCCACAGACCCTGCCCCACTAAGGAAAGATAGACACAGGCTAGGAGTATGGATAGACCTGACAATGCCCATATCCCTGGGTCCATACTTCCAGAGGGATAAAGAATAGAAAATGTTCCCATGGAGGGGATGGGATACAGAGTTTTGGTGGTGGGAATTGTGAGGAATTATACCCCTGTTATCCTCCGGTCTTATTAATCACTATTAAATAAATAAATATGTCAGAACAAAATTCACATTCTCAAAACTTTCATGCTTTGCTTACTCCTTCATGTGTAACAGTGGTTTACCCCAGTACAAGAATCTGGAGCATTTAAACAAGATAATAAAGCACTTTGTCTGTGTGGGTTTCCCAGCCCCATTTCAAAAACAAAAACAAAACACTTCAGGTCTCTATAGGCATCACATATTCTGGACTGGCTTTGACTAAGCCTGGAGTGGGGCTACTTATGTGCCTTCTACTACTCTTCTGACCCCAAGTTTAGTTCTGGCCTCACTTTACTGTTTTACCAGCTCCCTCTGTAAATAACTAGGTTGTATAGTTGGGAACAGAAGATACTACAGACCATTCATAGCTTCCTCAAGGCTTTTAGACATTCAGTGGATAATTGTTGATAGAATTAATAAAACTTGAGAGTAATGTTTTTTTTCCTAATTATAGGATCTCAGGGGTATAGTTTCATACCCACAGATGGTATGTGTAAGTCACTGCACCCTCCACCAGAGCCCTGCTTTTTTTTTTTTTAAATGTATTTATAAAGTGGAAATATTGGCAAAACCATAGGATAAGAGGGGTATAATTTCACACAATTCCCACCACCAGAACTCCATATCCCATCCCCTCCCTTGAAAGCTTTCCTATTCTCTATCCTTCTGAGAGTATGGACCCAGAGTCATTATGGGGTGCAGAGAGTGGACGGTTTGGCTTCTGTAATTGCTTCTCTACTGAATGTGGGTGTTGACTCCCAGCCTGTCTCTATCTTTCCCTAGTGGGGCTGGGGTCAGGGGAGGTGGGGCTCCAGGACACATTGGTGAGGTTGTCTGCCCAGGGAAGACAGGTTGGTATCATGGTAGCATCTGGAACCTGGTGCTGAAAAAAAGTTAAGATATAAAGTTGAACAAATTGTTGACTAATCATGAACCTAAAGGCAAAAATATTGCTGATGAAGATTTTTGGGGTCTCCATTTTGGAAAAAGCTAGTAGGACTATTTTAGGTACATTCCAAGGGGTCCATGGCTTTACTACTTTTTGCCTGAGTCTGACAGCTAACATGCAGGTGGACCCAAGGTATTGTCTGGGGGGTGGGGGGATGATGTCGCAGTTGGAAAAAGGACTAGAAAGCTGGATCGGGAGAGAGTAGCTCCCAAATATGAGGAAAGTATCTATATATTGTTAACTGTAAACCCCATCGATTTGCTCTGGGGCCCATATTCAGCACAGGAGCCTGTGTAACCTCTAAGCCCTGTTTTAAACAGAGACCCTCTGATAGCCACCGTGGTTCTCAGACTATCTGAGATCGTTTGGATGGCATTTTTATTTACAAGTTCATCTACTTGAGGGATGACCACAAAACACTGAAACTATATGGTAGCATTCCTTCACCTCTTATTCAGTTAGCATATCAAGTGCAGTTCCCAGAATGTTCTCCTCACAGGTGTGAGGGGGTGGGTCAGTGCTGTCTGGATTTGCATTCCCCTGACAATAAGTGAAGTTCACCCTAGGTCACCTGTGAGTTCTCTCCCTTGATGTGGCTGTTCAGTTCTAGACTCCATATATTGATGATGAAGTTGGATATTAGCCCTTTGTCTGATGAACATTTTCTCTCACACAGCAAAAGGCCCTTTTTTTTTTTTCCAAAGACTTATCTTCATGGAAGACAGAGCTCAGCTCGTGTATGGTGATGAACTAGGGTACCAGGTGGTTTCACTCATATGTGGCATGTAGAGAAATGAAACACGTGAACTTGAAGAAGAAGAAGAAGAGGGAGGAGGAAAAGAAGGAGGAGGAGGAGGAGGAGGAGGAGGAGGAGGAGGAGGAGGAGAAGGAGAAGGAGAAGGAGAAGAAGGAGAAAGTAGCCAAATCATACAACCTATGGTGGTTATTGTTGGGGTGGGGTGGGGCAGAACTTCTGTTTGTGGGAGCGTGAGGAACCTAGTAACTATATACCCTAGTAACTTATAAGCTTATAAATCACTATTAAGTCACTAATAAAAATGCATTAAATTAGGTAACCTTTTATTTCTATTTTTTAATCAGAGCACTGCTCAGTTCTGGCTTCTGGTAATTCAAGGAGCTGAACCTGGGCCTTCAGAGCCTCAGGCATGGGATGCTCTTTGCATAACCATTATGCTATCTACCACTGCCCAATAACCTCTGGAGCCTGGGGCACAAAAGCCTGGTGGACTACCATTGTAATAATATGTGCCTGACCCAGCATGTCTTATTTTGAATAATCACTTCCTTATTTGTGTGGCTTTTAAGTCTGATGGAACCCCATTTGCTTATTTTTACCTAAGTTTCCTTTGCTGTTGGAGGTAAGATTCCAAATTCACTCTGAAGCCAACATCAGGGAGCACTTTCCCCTAATTTTCTTCACTGCACTTTATGGTTACAGGTTTATACCGTGTCTGTCTTTGATCTGCTCTGAGTAAACCTTCAGGCATGGTGTGAGATGGGCAACTGGCTCCTTTGTTTTGTGTGTGGCTGCCCAGTTTCCCCAGCGCCACTGGTGTGCCTCCCTGAGAAGGCTCAGTGAGGGCTGGCCCAGCCCCAGCTGCAGGTTTGGGTACAGGATGCAGGTGCCTGGGGAGCACTGTGCCCTCGCTGCGCAGAAGTAAGTGGCTGAGTCTCCAGGCTGGGCGTCCTTGATGTGCAGAGAAAGATGTTTGGCACTTTTGTTGAGTGCGACCATGAATCTTCCATTTGAAAGCTCAGGCTTCCCCACTGACCGTATGGCTATCAGGAGTGCAGGGCCGTCAGCAGGATATTTTCTGTACCATGGGAAGTAGTCAAACAGATCATTGTTGTAGTCACAATGCAAAATAGCAGCTCCTCCCTCCAGCACAGTCAGGAGCAGAGGGTTCTGCTTGACCTGCCACTGGTCACCATTCTGCTGGCTCTCCGTCCCTGTTTGGTAAGAGATGGAGAGATTAAAAATATTATTCTCAAATCCCCAGAGATAACACAACAAAACAGACTTCTCCAATGCTCTCATTTCCCAGCCTCAGAGGGTTCCTTGGGGTTTTCCTACTCAACCTCCCACCTATAACTCACAGTCTGGCTGAAGCCACAGAATCAACAGTGATGCCCCCAGGAGCTTGGCCATCTCTCCTGGGAAGACTCAGGCAATCTTCTCTCCTTCTCAGACAATGGTGACTCTGACTTCAACTCCTCACACTTCATTAATTTCCTTTCAGAGCCTTCTGTTTACACAAAAGCAGTTCTCTTTTTGAACTGAAAAGTTTTATCTTTATGAAAAGAAGTACTGCCCCCTTTAGTCCAATGTAGAAATTTTCTAAAAGTTATCTTGAAATTTGTTCTTTTTTTTTGAATCAGAGCATTACTCAGCTCTGGCTTTTGGTGGTGTGGTGGTGGTATAGGGAAATTGAACCTGAGACTTGGGATCCTAAGGCAGGAAAGTCTTTTTGCATAACCATTATGCTAATTCCAGAGTCTTTCAAATTCTCATTTGCATTCTCTTCACTACTTAATAAAAGTAACTAAGTTCAGAGATTAAAAGAACAGAAAAGGTTTTCTGAAATATATACTTAACAATAATGGAAAATTATAACTGAGCACATACAGACTTTACAAGGTCAAGTGACTGACATTTTGACAGCTGGCATACTCATAAGACACATAGGTAAATGTTGGTAAGAAAAGCATTTATAAGAACTGTTGTTTAGGCTGGGAGTCGGGATCAACCTGCCAATACCCATGCTCACTGTTCACCGGAGAAGCAATTACAGAAGCCAGATCTTCCACCTTCTGCACCCCACAATGATCCGGTGTCCATACTCCCAGAGGGATAGAGAATAGGGGAGCTTCTTCTTCTTCTAGCGTTTGCCCTTCTTCCGTAGCCAGTCAACAGCGTCAGGTGGAGCCTGATGTAAAGTTTCGAGACCTCCTTTGAATCTGGAGAGGTGGCAGTCATTGACTATGTGGGTCATAGTCTGTCTGTAGACGCAGGGGCAGTTCAGGTCGTCTCTGGCTCCCCAGCGATGGAACATAGCGGTGCACCGGCCATGGCCTGTTCGATAGCGATGGAGGAGGGCCCAATCATAACATGCTAGGTCAAAGCCGGGTTGACGCTTGCAGGGGTCTGTGATGAGGTGTTTGTTATTTACCTCAGCTGACTGCCAACTCTGTTTCCAAGAGTCTGGAACAGAGAAGATCAGTGTAGGCGTAGGGGACCAGATTGGGTGACGAGACGTCAAGCGTTGGACAGGGTGGGCGAAGATATCCGCGTATATTGGCAGGTCCGGTCGAGCGTAGATGTGGGAAATGAACTTAGATGATGCCGCATTCTGACGAATATCTGGCGGGGCAATGTTGCTAAGAACTGGCAGCCATGGGACTGGGGTGGAATGGATGGTTCCAGAAATTATCCTCATGGAGGAACATAATTTGGAATCGACCAAGTGGACATGGGGGCTACGGAACCATACTGGGGCACAGTATTCTGCAGTGGAATAGCATAATGCCAGAGATGATGATGTTAGTGTGGAAGCGCTCGCGCCCCATGAGGAGCTGGCCAGTCTAACAATGATGTTATTCCTTGCACCCACCTTTGCTGCAGTTTTTATGAGATGTTCGTGAAATGACAGGGTAACGCCAAGATAGACTGGCTGGGCTTCATGCCGGATTCTCGTATTGTCAAGTTGCACATTAAGCTCACATGAGGCCGAGGCATGGTGTAGATGGAAAACAGATAATACCGTTTTTTCAGTGCCAGGGATTAGTCGCCATTTTTTACAGTAATCAGATATCAGAGACATGTCTTTCGTGAGTGTTTCCTCGAGGATGTCGAACTTGGATGCCTGAGTTGCACAGCAGATGTCATCGGCATAGATGAACTTCTTTGAAGAAGTTTCTGGGAGGTCATTGATGTAAATATTAAATAGCGTAGGAGCCAGAACAGAGCCCTGGGGGAGGCCGCTTGAGACAAGGGAGGGGACTGGATATGGAGCTCTAGGGGTGGGCATTTTGTGGAAATGTACACCTCTTATTCTATAGTCTTGTCAATGTTTCCATTTTATAAAAAAAATGAAAAAGAAGTCTAGTTTATGATATCAGAAAAAATTTTGATCTATATTTTATTGGTCTATATTGTGTCACAAGTTATTTGCTATGGAACTTTTGTTTGTATTTTTAAATCAACTCTATTACTTAAAAATACATAAATTTAATGCTGTCAAAAAGCTTCCTTGGGTTGTGTGCCTGCTTTGTTTTGTGTGTGCCCCATATTTAATCCTGACCCTGACTACATTGGAGGCAGCTTTCCTATCTATCTATTGATCGATCGATCGATCTATTATCTATCTATATCTATCATCCATTTTCTATTGATCTATTATCTGTCATCTATCTATCATCATCATCTATCAATTTATCTGTTATCACAAACCATCTAACCTATCTGTATATCATCTATCATTTAATCTATCTGTATACCATTACTTATCTATCATATTGGCCTCTTGTCTTCTCATCTGAAAAAGTCATTCCAGAGTAGTGAAGACCCACTAATGACCAAAAGTAAATATACATTTAAATATACATTATATACTAATCACTTAACATTATTGGTATACTTTTATAAACAATGATATATATATATATATCATGTCCTTAAATAAGTTTTTATTATTATTTATTCCCTTTTATTGCCCTTGTTTTATTGTTGTAGTTATTGTCATTGTCATTGGATAGGAGAGGGAGAAACAGAGAAAGGAGGGAAAGACAGAGAGGGGGAGAGAGACAGACACCTACAGACCTGCTTCACCGCTCGTGAAGCGACTCCCCTGCAGGTGGGGAGCTGGGGGCTTGAACAGGGATCCTTACACAGGTGCTTGCGCTTTGCGCTACGTGTGCTTAACCTGCTGGGCTACCGCCCGACTTCCAAATAAGGTCATTTTAATCAATGCCACTCAGGATTTATTTTCTCCTCATCAACATTAAGAGAAAAATGGTATTAAGTGGAACTTTATTATGTAACAACAACAAAAAAAAGGATTGTTCTTTACTGGACAAGAAAAATAGATTACTTGAATAGTGTGCTGCCAGGAGCCATTTCTCTGCTTGATAGATGATAAGCTTTGAAACTATGGAAGCCCTCAAGACAAGTTTCATTTCCCCTGGGCAGGCCATTTTCCCCTCAGGTAGACCATTTACCAGAAACAGTGACACAACACATAGTTGTGGTAGCAAACGTGATTTCATCCATTGTATGTTGCAAGGAACATTCCCCCTTTGAAGATTGCTCCCCCTCCTCCTCCTCCAGCACTTCCCCCCTCCTTCCCCAAAGCCTTATAATGCCAGTGTTCACAATAAAATTTACAGCTTGATCAGAAACTTGACTTGCTGTCATTCTTCGTGTCTCATGTTCCTTAATTTCAGGTTTCATTGGCTTCCTAGCCCCTGTTCACCACCCTGCTGGTCGGGGCAGTGTGCTGCTTTACTATGTGCCTAGCCCCCACCACATTGAGGGGAGCTTTGCTGATTTGTTTCACTCTCTCCCCCCTCCTTCTCTAAACACAGAAGAGAAACTGGGTTCAGGGCAATGCAGTGTTATTATGCCCCAGGGCCTGTATTCAAGTCCCTAGTTCCCAGCTGAAGGAGGAAGGTTTCTTGAGTAGTGGAACAGGACTGCAGGTGTCTTCTTTCTCTTTCCTTCTCTCCCTTTCTATCCTCACTTTTCCTCTTAATTAATTTTTGTTTATATAATAAGTAAAGGAAAGAAATGCAAAAAAAAATGACCACTAGGAGTGGTGGATTTTCTGTGCAGGCATGAAGCCTCAGCAATAACCTTGGTGACAATAAAAATTTTAAAGGATTGGTGCTTATTGGACATACCGGGTAAATGTTTCATTACTTACTTGTAACTTAGTTATTTAATTTAGAATCCCTGGGGTTTCACTCTCAGGACCAACATTTTTAGGTGGAAAGAGAGATAGTGAGACAGAGGGAGAGAAGGAAAGACTCCACAACATGGAAATTCTACCAGGGCTATAAGGAACAGGATCAAATGTGGGTCATGTATGTGGCTATACAGGTGCACTGTCCAGGGGAGCTAACTTGCTAGTCTGGAAACAGATGATGCTTTAGTTTTGTTAAATACACTGGCTACAGACATAGAGCACAAGGAATTTGGTAACTTTGCTTCTAATGTACTTACATTCTAATGTGGTCTTCAAAGGTGTCCATGTTTGCAATGATTTAAAGAAAACATCACAGCATGATTAAATCTGATATAAATACTGGTCATCAGTTTTAAAAACACAGATCAGCACAACAAAGTTTACCTTCTGTGTCAGATTACCCTTGAACTGACTGACTTATCTTTCATGGAAATTGGATGAGATCATTGAGTGTAGCCTGTGTCCTCAACAGAGGGACAATGATATAACCCCGTAGGCTATAAATAGCATGAGACCATCACCTTAAAAGTTATAGAAGATGTCAAATAGGCAATGTAGTTCATTGCTCTTGGTCCATATCTTATTTATTTCTCCACACCTTAATCCAATGGGAGAGTCAAGAAGGAGCTCATGTGAGTTTAATGCCAACTCAGTTTCAGGCTGTCCTAACAGAAGGACTTGGGATTCAGGCTGAGAACTTGATGCAGAGATTCTGCTTCTCCTCAGGTGTCTATGCCAAGAGAGGGAAGAGAGAGGGCCTCATGCTGAGGGACAGGCGTCATTTGTTGACTAACTCACATCATAAATCTATCAGAATGTTGTGGGAACACTTCCTACCAAGAGTGATGATAATTACAGAATTCATGACAGCTCCGGCCCATATCAACAAAATACTCCCTTTTAGAGGTTGAAAGATTTCCAGTCTATTAAATAGCTTCTAAAAGAGAAGAAAAGCCTATAGAGTTTTCTTCTTTTTAAAAATCAATTAATTAATTACATTGGTTTAATAGTTTATAGAAAATATAGTTTTTGATATATTTTCTTTAAAACACTGTCACCCTTAGCCATAACCATCCTGCACCAGCACCTGAAAGTCACCCCAGCCCCACCCACCAAGCCCTTTGTTTTGGTGCAATACACCAGACCCAGTCCAAGTTCTACTTTGTGTTTCCTCTTTCTCATATTATTCCTCAACTTCTATCCATGAGTGAGATCATCCCATATTAATCTTTCTATATCTAAATTATCTCACTTCATGTGATTTCTTCAAGCTCTATCTAAGATGAGGTGAAGAAGGCGAATTCACACATTTTTAATAGCTGAGTAGCATTCCATTTTGTATATATTCCACGACTTTCTCAGTCACTCATTATTTGTTAGACATCTAGGTTGATTCCAGGTTTTGGCTGTTACAAATTGTGCTGCCGGGAGTCGGGTGGTAGTGCAGTGGGTTAAGCACAGGTGGCGCAAAGACCGGCGTAGGGATCCTGGTTCGAGCCCCCGACTCCCCACCTGCAGGGGAGTTGCCTCACAAGTGGTGAAGCAGTTCTACAGGTGTTTATCTTTCTCTCCCCCACTCTGTCTTCCTCTCCTCTCTCCATTTCTCTTTGTCCTCACAATGACAACATCAATAACAATAACAACAATAACTACAACAACAATAAAAAGATAACAAGGGCAACAAAAGGGAAAATAAGTAAATAAAAAAAATTGTGCTGCTGTGAACATAGGTGTATACAGATCTTTTTGGATGGGTGTGTTTGATTCCTTAGGATATATCCACAAGGAGAGGAATTGCAGGCCATAGGGTAGGTCCATTTCTAGCCTTCTGAGAGTTCTCCAGACTGTTCTCCACAGAGGCTGGACTAATTTACATTCCTACCAGCAGTGCAGGAGGGTTCCTTTATCCCCACAACCTCTCCATAATTTGTTGTTGCTGTTGTTTCTGATGTATGACATTCGTATAAGGGTGAAGTGGTATCTCATTGTTTTCTTTATTTGCATTGCTCTAACAGTTAATGACTTACAGCATTTTTAATGTCTTGGGACTTTTGGATCCCTTCTTTTTTAATATTTATTTATTTCCTTTTGTTGCCCTTGTTGTTTTATTGTTGTAGTTGTTATTGTTGTTGTTACTGATGTCGTCGTTGTTGGATAGGACAGAGAGAAATGGAGAGAGGAGGGGAAGACAGAGGGGCAGAGAAAGATAGACTCCTGCAGACCTGCTTCACCGCTTGTGAAGAGACGCCCCTATAGGTGGGGAGCCGGGGCTCAAACCGGGATCTTTACGCAGGTCATTGCGCTTTGCGCAGGTCATTGTGCTTTGCGCCACTTGCGCTTAACCTGCTGCGCTACCGCCCGGCTCCCTTTTGGATCCCTTCTTCGGTGAATATTCTGTTCATGTCCTTTCCCCCTTTCTGGATAGGGTAATTTTTTTGTTGTTGTTGTTGCTGAGTCTGGTGAGTTCTCTCTATATTTTGCTTATTAGCTTTTTGTCTAATATATGGAATATAAGAAGTTATATTCTGTAAGAAATGTTTTTTATTACATGGAAGTTTCTTTTGCTCTGCAGAAATTTTCAACTTTCAAATGTTCAGGTTTTCATGTCCTACCATCCACATTAGAGTAAAGAATTAATCCTTGTCCAAAGCATACTGTGAGCAGTTATGTTGGTATTTTTGCTCCTTGAAAATGGTTACTCCAAAGAATCTTGACTTAAGTCTTGGTCAGTTTTTGTGATAAGGCCCATGCAGAAGCACTGGAGATTAATAGTATCTTTATCTCCATTCAGAAAATGGTTTGGGGAGTTGGGTGGTAGCGCAGCGAGTTAAGTGCATGTGGCACAAAGTGAAAGGACCGGCATAAGGATCCCAGTTCGAGCCTCCGGCTCCCCACCTGCAGGGGAGTCGCTTCACAAGCAGTGAAGCAAGTCTGTAGGTGTCTATCTTTCTCTCCCCCTCTCTATCTTTCCCTCCTCTTTCCATTTCTCTCTGTCCTATCCAGCAACAACAACATCAATAACCACAACAATCATAACTACGACAATAAAACAAGGGCAACAAAAGGGAATAAATAAATATTTTTTAAAAGATAAATAAATATTTTTAAAAAGAAGAAAATGGTTTGATAGGGGTTATCAGAGCACATTCCTATTTGAATCTGAACAAGAGCCACAGAGACTTAAATCTTGTCATGCCCATGCTAGTTAGGAAGGAAAAATCTATTCTGACTCTCACCTGAACCCCCAGTCTGGAACTGAACTCCATTAGCTCAAGGACTGTCAGTCTTTCATATTGGTGGAGGTGTGGGAGGGCAGGGAAGTCAGGTGCTGGACCTGGAGCAATCAATAAGGGCTGGAAGGACCCCAAATCTTCCTACTTCTCATAATTTTCCCCTCTGGGACCAAAAGTCTTTATACTTCTTTCTAAAACAAAAACCCACGATGGTTGGTATCTCTGGTCTATATAGAAAAAGCTCTGCCAATTTATCATATTCTACTAAAGTGACCCTTCCCGCTCCCTATTTCTTCCCTGTTTAAGTATATTGAAGAAGAAACATTCAGATTTTCCCAGGGTCCTGTCTATGTCAGTGTAAGCTATAAAGATGTAGTACAGAAATAGGGGCAAAGTTGATGTTTTCTTCTTGAAGATGGACTGAGGAGTCTGCTTCACACTGTGATGGATGCTTGCTTGTATCCTGAAAGACTGAATTAGATGAGAGAGAGTTCATCAATTTATAGAATTTGCCTAGAAACACCATCCCCACAGAGCTCTCTGACAAGCCTTGTGCGTCCCTGCACTGCAATGGCAAGTTGTAACTCACTAGGAAGGCTTTCTACATGCATCAGATGTAAAGGAACAGCAGCAGGACTATAATCACACCAGGGCTCAGGGCGGATCTTCATCTAAGGGTTTGTGTACAGGCTGCAGGTGTCTGGAGAGCAGTGTGCCTGCATAGCACAGTAGTACGTGGCTGAATCCCCAGGCTGAGCATCTCTGATGTTGAGGTGACTCCAGTACTCCCTGACGTTGGCAGTGCATTTCAGTCTTCCTTTTTGCTGTGTTCCTGATGCTAGGAAAAACAAGGACTCAAGCGGTCCTCCAGATTTCTGTTGAAACCACTGCACACTGGCCATGTAGCTGGAATTGCATGTCAGGGAAGACGTTTGTCCCTCCTGGAGGATCAGGACCCCTGGTCTCTGATCCACCTTCATCTGCACTTCTGTCCCTGTTGAGAAAAGAAAAAATGGCCACAGTGAGGATCACTGTAATTTTGCAGGTGTAGTAAACTTTTCTCTCGCTTCTGTTCTTATGGTAGAGGACATAACCCAAGAAAATATTTTTCTCTTTTCATCTTTCCTTTCATCCCTGGTTCCTTTCCAAATATAATCTCAGTCTAGGTTGCTCACCACTCACAGAAAAGCTGTATCCAAAGGAGGTGCAGCAAGGCTCCTATCTGTGTCTTCATGTCTTTTCACTTTTTATCCACAAAAACACACACCACTATAATAAGTCTCTTCAAATGTTGGTATGCATCATGCCTTTAATTTGAAGCTAGTTTTGTTTCTACAGCCCATTGGTTTTGTGAGGTAGATTCATCTGTAGCCACCCAGGGGCTTTGTTACTCAGCTTTGTGAGAAGCTCCACCTACCTGTGACTTAAACCACTTTCATACTGTGGTGTGTGTGTGCCTGTGTGACTGACTCAGAGTAAGGGGTGGGATATGGTACTAGGGTTTAATACTCTTTTTCCCTGTAATCTCTGGGGGTATGTTGAACAATTTGTGGGGAGATAATAGAGAAACAATGAAAGGTTTTATATCTATGAATTTCAATAGATAAGAGCAAGTTAAGCTGCAATCAGACTGAAAAATGTTTGTAGTTTTGTGAATGACTTATAATACATGTCTAATTAATGTTATTCTTTGTATCTTACTGGCTGAGTCATTTATGTCCAAGGGTTTAGTAATGACTAAGACATATGGCCACTGCAGAAGTAAGAAATGTGTCACATGGGCATGATATATTCAGAATTTAGTGTAAAAGTCCTCCACCCAAGAATAATATATCTAGCTAGATTATCATGCAGGTTTGAAAAAGTGAGTAAGACATCTTTAGATAAGCAGTCAATAAAGGAATTCACTAAAGTAGCCCTACAAGAAATACTAGGGGGTGGAAATTATAACATCGGAAAATACTGATGAGCTCTCTCATACGAAGTAAACAGAGACAAGGGAAGGGAACAAGCAGAGTCAAATGAAGACAAATCTTTAGTACTGAAATGAAGAATTAAGTTTATCAAGTGCCTAGGGAGCCAATGGATTTTGGTGGGAGAATATTGGTGTTTTATTGATAGATGTAGCAGGGTAAATATGTTACAACTGGAATTTAAGAATAATAGACAAAAGATCAATTGGTTCCTGTTCCTAAGAAGTACATATTTGTGGAACCATAAAATTAAAGATAGATGAAAGAAATTGTCTTATTTTAAGCTTAAATTTCATTTTTGTCCTTTGAAGAAAGAAGAATCAGTGATAAGAAAAGCAAGATAATGTGTATCTGTAACAATTTTTGCTCAGTGTAGTCTTTTGGTCTTCCTGCCTTGCCCTGATCTAAATTCTTATTCCTCTGCCTCTTTGGAAGATTTTCATTCTTTTAGCAATGAGTCCTGAAAGTGTAAAGGAACTTTTGTCAGACCAGAGCGCCCCCTGGTGAACTGAAGTCTGGTACTGACACTGCTGTGAATGCTGGTCCCATCTAGGGTTTTTGGGTGTGGTCTGAGGTATAAGGAGCAAGGAAGACACAGCAGTCAAGCTCCCCTTAGGAGAACGCAAAGGACTCTGGGAAAGGAGGTAAGGGAGAAGATGGAGAGGGCATGGGGTCTTGGTGTATGATGATGAAGATAATAATAATAGACTTTTGTTGGAGGTGCAAACATGTAGACACCTATTATGAAGAGATGAGAAATTATACCCATGTTTCAACAATATTAACATAAACAACCCTCTACCATCAACAAAATGATTTTCTAAAGTTATTGCTTTGAGAGGAGGTTATAAAGCCAAGGATTCTTCGAGTTACGACCTTGAGAACTACTGCTATGGAAACTAGCAAACGACTTTTCATCATTATGATAGTCAGGTCTTTGATGCCAGGACCCGTGGCCTTCCTTCTTCTTTGCAAAGAATACATGTTTGAACACAAATGAATATTCTTTCCTTTGGGACAAAATGGATGGAACTGGGGAAGATTATGCGTAACGAAATAAGTAAAGAGATGAAAGACAACTACCAGATGGTTTCATTCTTATATGGAATCTAAAGATCTGATTTATATGAATTTGCCAAAAAAAAAAAAAAGTCCAAACAAAACAGAAACAAGAAACTGTAAGACTATTAAGAACTATAGTGGTGATCTTTGGGAGGTCGGGGGTGGGGAGACAGACTTTGGTGGTTGGTATGGTGTGGAGCTATACAGTGTAGTCTTACAATCTTATAGCAAACTACTAATAACAAATAAAATTTTTAAAAAGAGAACTCAAATGAAGTTTTGAATGTACCTTACTGAAGCTGTAGCTTCCATTTCAAATGTATTTTTTTAATCCTCTGTGCTTGATAGTTCATAAAATTTCACTTTATTCTTCATAATAACTGTGTAAGGTGCCATGCTTCATTGCAAAGTAGTTCTGAGGAAACTGATGCTCACCCAGTTAATATAAAATACCCAAAGGTACAGAGTCATAAAAAATTTCCTCTCTCTTTTAAGTATCATGTCTGTTTTTAAAAAATATTTGTTTATTCCCTTTTGTTGCCCTTGTTGTTTTACTGTTGTAGTTCTTATTGTTGTTACTGATGTCATTGATGTTGGATAGGACATAGAGAAATGGAAAGAAGAGGGGAAGACAGAGAAGGGGAGAAAAAGATAGACACCAGCAGACTTGCTGCACCGCCTGTGAAGCAACTCCCCTACAGGTGGGGAGCCAGGGGCTCGAACCAGGATCCTTAAGCCAGTCCTTGTACTTTGCGCCATGCTGCTTAACCTGCTGTACTACCACCCGACTCCCTCATGTCTGTTTTAAGAGAGAGATCTGTATGGACAATGATGATAGAAAGATACTGGATGCTCTTCTTTGGGAAACAAGAACAAAACCTTGTGCCAATCCCAAATACTTCTCCATAAAGGGAGGGAGTAAGAAAACATTTCCAAGATTGAACAAGCACTGAACCAGAGTGTCATGCGCAGCACAGGCAGTGTGCTAGAGACTGCAAAGAAAATCAGAATCCTGGCTCTTTAATAGCCAAAGAAACACAACTTCTTATATCAGTTTTCTCCAAGTAAACAGTCACTAGTCTTCAAACAAGACAACTTGGCAGTCCCATTTGTCTTCTCTCTCAACTTACGTACTTATTGGGACAGCCACCTGTATTTGTAATTATCTTTATCCAAAGGAACACATTCTCCTGTATTTTTGACATGAAGCAGGTTTGTGTCCGGTCGCGTCAAGGGGGAGAGAGAAGAGACTAGGAACTCGTGGCAGAGCAGGAACGCAATGCTTTATTCATGAGGACACCCCAGGGTTGGGTGCAGGCAAGGTGGTTTAGGCCACGTGGAGCTAGCAAAATGGCTGCCTCCCACTATGCCCACCAGCCCTTCTCCAGGTCTTCTCTGGGTCAGAACGTGGAAGAGAAAAGAGCGAAACCACAACAGCAACGGGATTTATAGGGTAAAGACGGAAGTGGCAAGTCGGGAACAGGATTGGCTAGGAAAGGGGGTGGAGAGGGGCAAAAGGCATGCTGGGAAGGTGGAAGCTTCCTTAGTAACTTTTGCAATGGTTTTAACTGAATTAGCAACACCCTGAGGGGATAACATGGTGGGGGTATTTCAGGCAAAACAATGATTATGTAAGCAGAGCAGGGGGGCTGGCTTTAAGGCCCAACAGGTTTGAAATTTAAAAGCATGAAACCAGCTCAATTTAGGCCCATACCTTTTCAAATCAAGGAGATGGTGTTATCCTCCTTGATTACCTTATTTCAAAGAATTGGTTCCAATGTCCTTAAGAAAAACATTGCTACAGTGTAAAACTGCAATGCATTTATTTAAAAATAAATAAAAAAATACATACATTTTTAAAAAATTACATTTTGAAAAAATTTTGAAAAAAATTACATACATTCATTCTAAAGGAATAGAGAAAGAATTCATAATCACAAAATGTCTAAATTGTTTTATAAAAGGAAAGGAAATGTTTTTTTCCTTTAACAACAAGGAAAATCAATTATTTTAAAGCTTGTACTTGTAATTATATAGTCAAAATGAATAATTCTGTGAACCAAACTATTCGTGGGATGCCTTTATGGTAGATTAATAGAGTAAGGTGAGTAAGGTTTAAAAAAAAAAAGAAAAAAATGGTTGGAAGTTAAAAGTAAGAAAAAGATGATCACAATTATAATTGCTTGCACTCTATTAAAAGACTTAGAATGAAGCTATATTTTAGTTTATCAGCAGTGTAAGAAATTGATTATTTACTTCTTTTAAATATTTTATTTATTTACTAGGTAGAGACAGAGAAATAAAGAGGGGAGAGTGAACTAGAAAGGGAGAGAGACAGAGAGATACCAGAAACTCTGCTTCTCTGCTTGCAAAGCTTTCCCCCTGCAAGTGGGAGTTGGTGGCTTGCATCTGGGTCTTTGCACTTTGTAGTATGTGCACTCAACCAGGTGCACCAATACTCAGCCCCTACTGGAAATTTTAAAATGAAACATCTGAATGGAAAGTAAAGTTTTTCCTTTTCTTTTTAATTTATATTTATTTATCTGTGTAATTTTATTAGTGACTTAGCAACATCGTCCCACCAGATATTCGTCAGGATGCGGGATCATCTAAGTTCATTTCCCACGTCTGCGCTCGACCAGACCTGCCAATATACGCGGATATCTTCGCCCACCCTGTCCAACGCTTGACGTCTCGTCACCCAATCTGGCCCCCTATGCCTACACTGAACTTCTCTGTTCCAGACTCTTGGAAACAGAGTTGGCAGTCAGCTGAGGTAAAGAACAAACACCTCATCACAGACTCCTGCAAGCGTCAACCCAGCTTTGACCTAGCACGTTATGATTGGGCCCTCCTCAATCGCTATCGAACAGGCCATGGCTGGTGCGCTGCTATGTTCCATCGCTGGGGAGCCAGAGTCAACACAAACTGCCCCTGCGGCTCCAGACAGACTATGACCCACATAGTCAACGACTGTCACCTCTCCAGATTCAAAGGAGGTCTCGAAACTTTACATCAGGCTCAACCTGACGCTGTTGACTGGCTACGGAAGAAGGGCAAACGCTAGAAGAAGAAGTGACTTAATAGTGATTTACAAAATTATAACATAACAGGGGTATAATTCCACACTGCTCCCACCACCAGAGTTCTGTGTCCCCATACTCTCAATTGGAAACTACAGTAGTTCTCCCAAGGTCACAGATGTGGGTTGACTATTATTTCTATAAATATTTGTCTATACTTAAATATATTTGCCCATCTTTTCTATCAGTCCTGTCTTCTCTTCCTTTCTAAGTCACACCTAAAACTATTGCTACTTCTGAATGTCCTTCATTTTTGCCTCTTCTCTCTCCAGGTCCTGATGGAATTGAAGTTCAGAGCCCTCTAGTCATTCTGCTAACATTTCTCCCCCTCTGTTTTTTGTTTGCTTTTTGCCACCAGGTTTATTGCCGGGGATCGGTGTAGGCACTAGGATTCCACAGCTCACAATGGTCATTTTTTTTCCTTCCTATTTTATTTGAAAGGACAGAGAGAAATTGAGAAGGGAGTGGAAATAGAGAGGAGAGAGAAAAATAGACATCTGCAGACCTAATTCACCACTCCTGAAGCATCCCTCCTGCAGGTGCTCGAACCTCAGGGCTCGAACCTGAGTCCTTGTGCTGCTTGGTGCTATGTGCACTGAAACAGGTGTGCCACTGCCCATCCCTGTGAAGTTTTTTCTTAATAAAATTATAGAAACATATAAACAAGAAATACATATCTGATCAAAATAAACGAATGCCTCTTCTTTATAAAACGTAACAATTTGTTCATGTCTTCTCCATTCTGCATATATACACTGGAACAGTTAATCTCAGAGCTGTTTCATGGTATTCCTGCTACAGTTAGGGCTGTGTTTCACAGCAGGAACATACCCAAACAGCTGTTTCTTTAAAAAAAAAATGAATCTGTTACATGGGCCCCTACTTGTAAATCATTAATAAAGCATGGTATCTCTCTTAAAATAACTAAAATGAATCAATCTGGGAGCAAAATTTCTCTTGATATATGAAGGACTAGAAGGCATGGACTTAGCTAGGAGGAGCTATATTATGCTTTCCTTAGTGGTTGTTATCACTTCAATGTTTCAGGAAGAAAAATTTTGAAAGGGGGAGAAGGAGATAGAAGGCCCCTATAAAGACAGCAAACACATCACAAGACAGCCCTACTTGCTTTTTGACTGTGCCTCATTGGTCAGAACTGTGTTATATGAAACTTCACTTTGTAATAGAGGAGGTGGATGTAGCCTTGAGATGATGATGGTGTTATTATTGTTATTGTTAAACTTAAGAATTTGTCAATAGGTGTCCAGATCAGAACTGAGGGTGGCATGAAGTAGGAAGCAGAAGGGAGTGGTGACTAGGCTGGCAGCTTATAATGTCTGACTTTCTGAGAGCTACGGTGAGACTTAGAATATTAGGTGTGCATGAACTCATTCTTTCTTGAATGCCAGTGAAATTTACAGTGAGGATAAGAACTACTCAGCTACAGTAAGGGTAGTATTATTTATAGGGTCATTTATTGAGTACAAATATTGTACTTGGAATTATATAAAACTTTTCATATTTTACATAGTTTAATTCATATGAACACAGCCAGATAGGTGTCCTGATTTACAAAGAAGCTGAGCTAAAATAGTAACTTTGCCTGTACACAGAGGTGAAGAAATCCAAAGATAGAATTTGAACATGGTTTACTGTGACTTTAACATCCAGGTGCTTTGGGGTAGCCCGACAGTGTTGTAGCTGGCTGAGTGCACATATTACAATGCACAAGAGCTGGGGTCCAAGCTCCATGCCCATCTGCAGGGTAGAGGCTTCAATGATAGTGAAGCAGTGCTAAAAGTATCTCTCTGTCTCTCTCTTCCTCCCTACTATTTCCTCTTTTCTATTTCCTTCTGCCTCTATTAAAAATAAAGATAATAAAGTAAAATAATTAAAATATACTCAAAGATTAATAAAGTAAAATTCAGGTACTTTGTACTGCATCGTCTTCTTTTAAAGAGCACATAGTAATTCCACAAGTACAAAAATGGGCCAGTGGCTTGTGCCCAGTGAAGTAGTTTCGATATCACCTTCTTTAGCAGAAACAACAAGTTACTGATTTCTTCCATTCAAAACCCAACCCTCCAGCAGGTTCTGTGCAAATTCCAGCTGTCGTGGGTAATGGTTAAGTGCTGCCACAACCCCGACCACAAGCGTTGCTTTGAAATTAGGCTTTCGGTTCTTTTTGATGGATACAAGTAGTTCCCCCCCCTCATATTTCATTCCAGATCACTAGATTGTTAACATATCAGTTTGAACAGCTCCAGAGAGTGAATTCAAAGGTGTGAAATCACTCATTTCTCTCCGCTATAGGAGCCCATCTTGATTGTGGTATTTAGAAAAAGCAGAATGAGACTATGATGCATTATACCTGTTACCTTCCATGTCAGCTCCACATCAACTTTCTTTACCCCACTGACTCCCACGGAAAGCTGCAAGACTATATCCTTACAGCTATTGTTGTATGCTTTACATTGGTTTGGTCTAGCTCTCCCCCCACCAGAAAAATTGGTTTGGCCCCTGCTAGTTTTGTGGGCCCACTTGTCCCTGCCCCAAGGGAACCCCTACAGAGTTCCAGAGTTCTTGGCACCACCACGTGAGGAGAAGGATGCAGGAGAAAGAAAAGGGGGAATATGTTGGCATTCTTCATGTTGGTTTGGCCCCCTTCCCCCTACCTCTGAGAGAAATGGTTTGGTCCTTGCTAGTTTCACGCCCCTCTTTCTCCCCGCCCCGTATGCTAAGGACGTGCAGAGTCCCAGCAGCAGCAGCGGAGGAAGAAACATGGGGAAGCACATGGTGTGGTGATTTGCCTGTTCGTGAATAAAGATTAAACTGCAGCTTCCCAGCCCAGCCATGTGTCTCTGAGTCTCTCTACCGCCACGACGCTAGCCCAGACAGCTGGAGCCCCTGAAATTTAACAACAAATGGCTCCCAATGTGGGAATAAAGATATACAGCTTCCCAGCCCAGCTGTGTGTCCTCAAGTCTCTGTCTCTGTCTACCGCCACAAAGCTAGCCCGGCCTGCTGGAGCCCCTGAAACCTTAACAACAAATGGACCTGACCTGCGCATCTCTCAGATAAGTGAAGACAATTTGGCTACCTATGTACTATGGCCTTCTCTTCTGCTTGTGAAGAGATCTCCAAAGGCCTCTGCCCTTTCTTCACAAGACTGTTTCGCTGTTTCTGGAACATTTATCTCTGGACCACTCTGTGGTTTCTGCCCAACGCCAGCTCGCAGGAGCCCAACGCCAGCCCGCATGAGCTGGCTTTCCACCGCGTGGCGCGGGGCATTGGGCATGGGCTCCCTCCACGCTGCTTGGCCGCTGGGAACAGGGCAGCAGACATGGAAGGGCCATGGGGCAGGGCCGCGGCAGCCTATCATGGCTGCTACCCTGGGGCACCTCGGCCCGTGCCTTCTGCACCGCTGGCCCACCCGCCCTCGTGCTATGAAGTCTGGACAGATCCCGGACAACCCGGAGACCACGGGCTCCTTGCCAAAACTGGGCCCCCTGACCAAGATCTCCAGCTTGGGTCTGAAGGCAGACAAGCTAGAACACGCAGAGATTCATCCAGAGATTGCAACCTACAATTCCTAGAAGTGGAGCTGCATGGGAATGGAGCTGTGCGGGAAGCCACCTCCGGATGGTGACCCCCCAACAACTAAGACAGTACAGATCTAAATTCGTGTTTAAAATGACATGTCTTTGCAACAAAGGTTTCTCTCATGTATTAAAGACCATGTTTATGTGTGTGTTTAAAGTTTGGTAACATTAACTTTAAGGTTAAAAATATAACTTTAAGGCTATATTCTTACCAGACAGAGTTAAAGGAAAAAGGTTTTCAATGTAATTCTCATAAAGATAAAATTAACTTACATTTAAAGTCTGAGGTAAAAATTAGTTTAGCAATCATGGATCCCAAGCTTGGAATAGTGGAGAGGTGGGTTATGGAGATTGGGTGATGGGAATTGTGTGGAGTTGTACCCTTCCTACCTTATGTTTTTGTTCATTAATCCTTTCTTAAATAAAAAATTTAAAAAATTAGTTTAAATATCAATATATTTTAACCAAGTTGGTCTAAACAAAACCTGCACACACCTAGGGTGTGTCTCCATCTTGAATGGGTGTAACAAAAGGTTAAATAGACTTGTTGATATGTAAAACTCTCGATTGCCTTCTCTATTAGAAATGGTAGATTACACAATGGCTATGCTAATGATTCTCATGCCTGAGGTTTTCTTTCCTTGATTCTTATGTCTGCCTTTTCACATTCTATTGTTTAAACTTTAAACAACCTTAAAATCATTCTTAAAAAGACTTCTAATTGTAATAGAGTTATCAATTGTGATAAGCTTCTAACCTGCTACAAGTTTTGTTTCATAAGTAAGTGAATTGCAGTTGTCAAGTTCTCTACAGAAAAGAGGAATTCCGATGGCTGACATTCCCCATCGAGACAGACGTACAACAATTCACCCCCTGACAATTCTTCGGTGGGCATCTGCTTTGGACTTCTGTCGGACTCACTGGTACACCTCGGACACTTTGCACAAAACTAGCAGCTTCCCTTATGCTGCTGGGTTTCTCAAAGACTGACTGCAGCCATGCCTTGGGACTCTAGGCCTCACCCTCCCACCATGCTAGAAAATGCCCGTCGAGGCAAGTACACCCCCCAGAGGCAGGAAATGTCTTTTTAAGCTGATAAAGTTTTACCCGGAGGCAAAAAATGGCCCCCTCAGGCCTTCCCTTGGCAGCACACTGGTTCTTGTTACTTGCTTACATGTTTCTCCATGTTTGTACCAGTTTCTTTTTTGAAAATGCCTGTACTATATAGGTTTCTGTTCACCCCACACCCCTGATACTGTAGTCATTTAGTTAAAAAGAAAAGGGGGAATTGTTGTATACTTTACATTGGTTTGGTTTAGCTCTCCCCCCACCAGAAAAATTTGTTTGGCCCCTGCTAGTTCTGGGCCGCTTGTCCCTGCCCCAAGGGAACCCCTACAGAGTTCCAGAGTTCTTGGCACCGCCAAGTGAGGAGAAGGATGCAGGAGAAAGAAAAGGGGGAATATGTTGGTATTCTTCGTGTTGGTTTCGCCCCCTTCCCCCTACCTCTGAGAGAAATGGTTTGGTCCTTGCTAGTTTCACGCCCCTCTTTCTCCCCACCCCATATGCTAAGGACGTGCAGAGTCCCAGCAGCAGCAGCGGAGGAAGAAACATGGGGAAGCACATGGTGTGGTGATTTGCCTGTTTGTGAATAAAGATTAAACTGCAGCTTCTCAGCCCAGCCGTGTGTCTCTGAGTCTCTCTACTGCCGCGATGCTAGCCCGGCCAGCTGGAGCCCCCAAAATTTAACAACAAGCTATTATCAGGGGGCTACCTTTCGTATTCTCTAGTTATGTGAGAAAGGTTCTGGAGAGGCAGCAAAATAGATCCATGAGGGGCTGAGGTTGTCACTGTTCATGCCTTGAGGTGTGTGAGCAGATGGTGGAGGGGTACAGAAGCAGTGTGTTGAAAGCCTGCAGAGGGGCTGGTTCAGGCAGTGTGTCCCCCAAGAGCTCTGTGTCCCTGAGCAGAAGGAGTTGCCTGTATCTTCATGCTGGGCTGCTTTGACTAGTAAGGTGTTGACTTTTCTTGTATAATCAAAATGAACTGTTAGGTTTTGTTTGTTTGTTTGTTTGTTTTGATTTTTTCTTTTCCCAGCCCTACAGACCTAGACAATGTTATCAAAAGCAGATCCCAATCCTGTCTGTACCATAAGAAACTGGAATAAATACTTGGAGAGCTACAATGCACATGACACCTTTCTCTCTCTTTGATGCTTAGTATTCAAGTATGTTGCTCCAACTGCTTGCTCCTCTCTCCTATTCAGAAACAAAGCAGATGGAAGGCTCTGGGAAGGAAACCAGGGACTCTTTTGCAACTTCAAGTTCATTTATCCTCCCAAATCCATTTCACTCTCTGCTTCCTTACTCCTTTAATTCCATCACCCTTGACCACAAGGTAACCCACCCTGGAAATTTTTCTCTCTTCTTGGGGTATCTCATTAACATAGTTGGGAACTTCCCACTCTCACATGCCAGTTGATTCCAAAGGATCCACAGGAAACACTTTTAAAAAGTTTTATTTATAAAATTGAAATATTGACAAGACTATAGGATAAGAGGGTATAGTTCCACACAATTCCCACCACCATAGTTCTGCATCCTATCCCATCCCTTGAAAGCTTTCTTATTCTCTATCCCTCTGGGAATATGGACCAAGGATCATTATGGGGTGCAGAGGGTGGAAGGTCTGGCTTCTGTAATTGCTTCCTTGCTGAACGTGGGTGTTGGCAGGTTGATCCATACTCCCATCCTGTCTCTCTCTTTCCCTAGTGGGGTAGGGTCTGGAGAAGTGGGGTTCCAGGACACATTGGTGGGGTCATCTGCCCAGGAAAGTCAGGTTGGCATCATGTTAGAATCTGGAACCTGGTGGCCGAATTCCCAGGTTTAAAGCAGCCTCCCTGCAGAGCTCACACCAGGTGTTGTCTCCAAGCCGCCATCTTGGCCCCGCCCCTCCCACAGGAAACATTTTGTGAGCATGTTTTTTTACCCTGTGACAGGGTATATGCAGGTCCTGGCATTAGCTTCTCTTGAGAGATTCTCTCCTGAAAGAAGTTAGAGGAAACTCACTGCTTTCTCTGAGCTAAACATAAAAGGAGGTAGTTCTGGGTGGCAGTCACCTAAAGCTGTCCCACTTTTTCTCTCTGAGAGATGAAAAAAAAAAATCCAGCAACAAAAAATGTTGTAGACCAGGGGTTCTAATAATCCAAAGTCCATTCAACACAGAGAACATTGAGACTAAGCTCCCAAAGTGCTAGTTCACCCATAAATAATGGGGGGGGGGAATCTGTCCTTAAGTTCTCTCCTACCAATTGGTATATATATATAGTCTTGAGAACAGAGAAGAAGCTTTGTGCATAGGGACAGAAGAGTGAAGCAGAGAGGCTGATGCCCCAAGTAGAAACTAGGGCTTGTCAGACAGAAGAGAGCTCCCATTTCATCAGTACAAGAAGAAACAGCTCATGGTAAATATTACATGTAAGCTGGAATTCATAGAATCAACCTTTTTTTCCTGCTTTTATCTGAAAATGCATTATTTAAAAGCTAATAGCCTTTTTAAAAGACGAGTTTTAGGCTTACAGAAAGCTTGAGCAGGAAGCACAGAGATTCCCACACACTCCGCCTATGTCCATTCACAGAGGGAACATTGATTTTCACACTCTTACTTATCATGTGGAATACAGAATAGCTGGAGACAGGGGACTGGTGCTATCATGGTGTATAAGGCTTCTGACCACAAATAAGATGTCAGCACACTGTTTCAGTGGGATTCACTCAGCATAAAGCACAGCACAAGGTGATGCAGTGCAGTGGAGAAGGAGTAGTCACTCCTTACATCTGCTCCATCCTGTAGCTGTGGGGCCCTGGCAGACAAGTCCCAGCTAAGCTGTGGGCTAGTCTGAGTCACAGTCTATTCTCTCAGTCTCAGGCAAATGGAATAGTCCCCTTGAACAGTGTACTGCTTTGCCATGGGCATTGAGTCAGGTTTGAGGCCAGCCCCACTGCATTGAAAAAAGCTTTAGTGATGGTATCTTTCACTAGCTCTTTCTCTCTCTGTCTATCTTAAAATCATCATCATCATCATCTCAGCCTTAGCATTGCTTCCTTAGACTGGTCCCAGTGTATGACTCAGATATGCCTATGTTTGTCCCTTCAAAGGCTAAGGAGAAGGCCAGAGGCAGAGTTCCACTTAACAATCCATGGTGTCCCATATCATGCCGAAATATGTCCACACATGGTGAGGTGCTCACTAACTTCTAGGAGTGACTGACACATTCTAGTACTGGATAGCAGAAGCAGCCTGGGTCCAGTCTCTTTCCTGCCTGCCTGGTTGTTGTTGAAAAGATTAAGGAAGAAAAGTTCTCCTGTGTGACCTCTGAGATCATTGCTATAACAGGAAGATTTCTGGCCTGCTCCAGAATTGTGATGTGACTAGAGCTGACATCAGTTTAATTTTAACCCAGAGAAACAGGATGAGTTGGAAGATCCACAATTTCTAGCTGCACACCTGGTAGAGTAACAACAGAAAAAAAAAAGATTTTTTTTTTTGATTCACTGAAAACTAGTGTTTCCTGGATTGCTAAAATTTTCCTTCCCCTTTTTCCCTTTTCTTTGTTTATTTTTTTAAAGATGTTATTTATTAATGAGAAAGATAGGAGGAGAGAGAAAGAAGCAGACATCATTCTGGTACATGTGCTTCTGGGGATCAAACTCGGGACCTCATGGTTGAGAATCCAAAGCTTTATCACTGTGCTACCTCCTGGACCACTCCCTTTTCTTTATCTAATGTCATCACCAAGGAGACACCCAGGAAAAAGATGAATTCACTGATTTGAGTTGTATTTTTTTAATCTAACATAAACACTCAAATTTCCTTTTAGTTTTCTCTCTCTCTCTCTCTCTCTCTCTCTCTCTCTAAGCACCAGGACTTCATACTGGCATAATACCACCACTCTTCAACTAATGTTTTCATCTTTTTTTTTAATTGAGAGAGAAGAAAATATACCACAGCAGCATCGTAGCATTCATGGAGCTTCCTCTGGTGTTGTGCTACTTCTGTGTGGTGCTGGGGTTTGAACCCAGAACTTGCCTGCTCATTACTTATCCATTTACCTTCAATCTGAAGAATTTATTTCCAGATTTCTTTCAGAACGGGCCTGTTTATATCACAGTCACTCTTTTCCTTAGCTTTTCCCCCTTTAAGATGTCTGCACTGGATACAAAAATCCAGGGTTGAAATTTTTTTTTCCTTTAATATTTTAAAAATGTAATAGGGAGCTGATCTTGGAGAGTCTTGTAGACCCTTGTGAGGACTTTGACTTTTTCTCTGAGGGAAATAAGAAGTTATTGTGAGGTTATGAGTGACATGATCTGGACCAACTTTTAAAGGATTTCAGTGACTGCTTGCTAGGGACTGATGTGTTCTTCCGAAATTGGTGTGCTGATTATGGTGACATTAGGGTTCAGGTAATTAATATGAAACAAGACCATGAGAGCACAGCTCTTGTGAGAGGAATCAGTGTGCTCAGAAGATTCCTCACAGGGCCTCCTAGTCTTCGCAGGACACATCAATGAGTTGAAAGTCTGCAACCTATTTAAAATCCTCACCAGAAAATAATCATGTTGGCCTCCTTGTCTCAGACTTCTAGCATCCCAAAGTGAGGGAAATAAATGTCTGTTTTTAAAAGTCACCTAGTCAGTGGTGTCTCCTCCAACAGCTTAAATTGAACAAGACTGTGCTATACTAAGCAGTAACTCTAGGAGAAAAGTCAGTAGCCCATGAGGAGGTAGCCCATGAGGAGGTAGGAAGTTCTCAGAGAACTAATGAAGTTCTCAGAGAACTAATGAAGTTCTCAGAGAAGTAATGATGGCTTTACCAAAGAGGTTGTAACAGAGACGTAACAGTCATCAGATGTTGAAGGAGTATAGTTACCCTATTTTTCCGTGACTAGAATGGACTAGAGTTAAAAACAGAGAAAAATAAAGGTCAAAGATAAGTCTGAAGCTGTGACCAGTGATACTGAAAGAATGAACTGGCTATAAGTTGAAAATCAGAAAATAGTTGGAAGAGGATGATAGAGATGAATGGAGAAAGATGAGATGTTAATTACTGGTCCCATTAAAATAGAATCCTGACTCTCTACAATCTTAATACATCCAGGTAGGAGGAAGATATTCACACTAGTCTCTCTGTTCTGTGTCTTGCTTAACATGCCCCCGTAGTAAAAGAACAAACATGCTTTAATTCTTTTTATTCTAACTACCCATGCACAGTCCAGGGCCCTGCTCTTCCAGCCTGCTCATTCTCATTTGTTTCCAAGGAGAAACCTTGCTAAAAGCTACTTAGACTGTGTTCTTGGGTCTCTGTCAACCCAGAGCCTCAGGAGGTTTGTGTACAGCTCCCCCTGCGGTTCCAGCCGCTGTGTCACTCAGAGCACAAAAGTACCGGGCTGAGTCACTCTGGTGGACTGGGGATTTCTTCAGGTGGAAGGTATTTTCATCCTTCTTAAATTCAGCTTCAAATCCACTGATGCCTTGAACCTGGGTATTCCCTGAGAAATATCTGAGGAGAAGCTGGAGTTCCTGGTTGGGGTGCTGGACATACCAGTAGAGATAAGGAGTTCCAGTATAGGAGAAGTTACACTTCATCTCCACAGAGGTTTCTTCAGAGACAGTGATGAGGCCATCAGGCTGGGTCACTGACTGGGCTTCGGCTCCTCCTGCACAATATGGAGTCAGTGAGAACAGGGAGACCAGCTAACTACAGTGGGAACAATGCTTTTCCTGAGGAAATAAGAACATGAAACCCAGAGTTACTTACTCACAGAGAAGAGCATCCCAAACAGCAGAATGGTCACTGAGTACATGGCCGGGCTGTGAGGAAGCTGCAAGATGTCCCTTGAGATGCAGGAAGGAATGTGTACTCCGATTTTCTGTCAGTAAGTGAATCTGAGCACTTTTAAGCAAATTCTGGAGAAAGAGATACCTCCTTGATATTGACTGCTCCTAGTCTCTTTAATACATGCACCTCAGTGAGCTGTGAGCTAAAGGAGTTCCTTTGTTAGTGGAGCCATGTTCACCTTGTGCAACACTGCCCTCTGGAGGTCAATTATGGAACAAATAGAGTTTTAAGACTCAGGCGCTCGGTCCTCTCCTTGCCCCTGTCTAGGCTTGAATTGTTCTGTGCTCTAGTTGAAGAGTGTTTCTAGGGGTCTTTTTATTAAAATACTTTAACATGTGAGTCAGAAAAAGAGCTTGTTTGGATACTGTTCTGCTTTACCATGCACACAAGCCAAGTTTAAGCCTTGAAGGAAACCAGTACTGTGATTTCTTTCCCTTCTTTTCTCTACCTCCCTGTCTCTAACATAAAAAATCTGGCTGGAGAAGTGAAGGCTTGAAGATGAAAATTAAAAAAAAAGATCTAAAAAGGCATAAATTATGTAGTATTATTTAATTCTCTGAATTTAAATGCTTTATCATTACTATTTTATGAATGAGGAAACTAAACCATGGAAGGATGTCACTTCTTCTTCTTCTTCTAGTGTTTGCCCTTCTTCCGTAGCCAGTCAATGGCTTTCAAAGTGACTGGGATCCATGTGGATTCAGTCGGCTAGGAAGGATCGTCAGTTTCCCCAATGAATGGGTACTCACGGGATGCACCACGAGAAGGTCGATCCAATGCATCCCAAGGATGTCACTTATCTAAATTCACAGTAAGTGACAAATTAAATCTGTCCTATTAATAGGCTTCTATAGTTCACATTACTGATCACTTAAAGTTTAGCAGTTTTCCTTATATTGTAAATCTTACCCTCCCTTATCAGAAGGGAAATAATATTGTTGTGAATTTAAATAATTCAAGAACATGAAAATTGAAACTTAATTCTATTAAGCCCCAAACCTAGTCCTCTAGTGACTATGTTATCTATGTTAGAATACTATACTTTAATAGTAAATGTGACTTTAGTAAGACAAGTTCATAATGAAATTCACAGAGAATAAAGGCTGAAGAAAATCCCCCAAGATACCTAAACATTGAAGGGAAGGGAAGTGGAAAATACAGCAAAGAAGCCTTAACATAGATGAAAAGGTAAAGGGCATATAAAAATTAAAGGGAAAGAAAAAGTGTTTTAAGAAAGAAGGCATGCATCTTGTGGGCCCCCCCCCCAGAAACTTGCCCTCATCGTAAAGCAGAAATGGTAGGGACAGCCTCAGTCTCCAAAGGGAGGTTGGGGTGTCCTGCCCTGCCACTCAAAGAAGGCTGGTCCTGAAATGAGTGCAGCCTGCAATGTTCCCAGCTATGGCCATGAGCTGTGAGCTCAGACCAACAGGGGCTCAGAGCTTACACAGGCTCTGGAACTAATATATGTATGTGCCCTGGAGCAGGTGGATGGAAGTAAATAGTCAATTTATTCACAGAATTTTTTTTCAAGAATGGGAGCTACTCACTGCCCTATTCCAACTTTCTAGCTCTTTTCTCTACTCTGACACAATTTTCTCAAACAATGTTTTTATCCAACTTCATTCTAGCTATCAAACTCAAGCGAAACTACCATAATTGTGTGCTTCCAGGAACATGCTTAAAATGAATTTACTAGATTTCTTCTACCCTAAGCTCATTGGCTTTAGTCCTACTTTTTGGTTCCTTTTTATTAACCATTTTGTCTCACTTTATGTCCTTCCACCTTCTAGACACCAAGTTGCAGATGCTACCATGATTCCATCCTGACTTTTCTGGGCAGATGACGTCACAAAGGTGTCCTGGACCCTCACATCTCCAGAGCTCTGGCCCACTATGGAAAGATAGAAACAGGCTGGGGTTATGGATTGACCTACCAGAGCCCACATCCAGCAGAGAAGCAATTACAAAAGTCAGAAGTCCTACCTTCTGTGCCCCCAAAACAACCTTGATCCATACTCACCGTTGGGGAGAAGTGATAGCAGGAAGAAAATAAGAGGACTCAACTCCAGCACCATCAGCACCCAGAGAGAGAGGAGGAAAAGGAGAGGGACATATAGAGATAGTAATGTTGTCATGAGTGGCTTGAAAGGGAAGAGAAGATTGGATCTAGGAGAAAAAGGGGGGCAATTATATATAAATGTGGACAGATAGTTGCAGAGATGATGGTTAGCCCATGTCTATAATCGTAGGTGATCTATGGTGGCTTGCGGTGGGGAGACTGAAGATTCAGAAGTCTGGTGGTGGGGATGGTGTGGAATGATACCCCTGTTGATGTGTAATTTTGTATATCAGTATTAAATCACTAATGATATTTTTTTAAAGGAGGAAGGCATGAAAAAGTGTCTCGGATTTTAGGCATAAAGGTTTGTAGATCATAGGCTTCTTTCATGTCTTCACTGGTTTATGATTATAGCAATGGGTTGATTGTAACTATTAGTGTCTAAATGACCTTTTTATCTGTTTCCTTTTTTTGGGTGGGGGTGTAAAGATAGGAGAAACTTCTGCCTCTTTCCAGGGGAAATGTCAGCCATTATCACCTTTCAAAATTTTTGGCATTAAACATTTTAACAAACACAATTAAGAATTTGAGTAGAATGGGAAAAAACTTGCTGTGATCTATGAAGAATGCCGAGAAATAAGGATAATTTTAAATTGGACCAAATCAAAGGTGTTCAGAAAGATCTAAGCAATGCCCTAGGCAGTAGGAAACTGGAATTTATGAAAAGGAAGAAAATGAAAAAGAGGAAGGGGGAAAGAAGAAAAGGAAAATACATAAAAAGAAGTAAATAGTTTCGGGAATATATCCTTAGTATATATAATTTTTTCTATGCTCTTACCTTTTATTCCTTTTTTTATTTAAAAAGAAAACGCTGACAAAAACCACAGGATATGAGGGGTACAACTCCACACAATTCCCACCACCAGAACTCCGTATCCCATCCCCTTCCCTGATAGCTTTCCTATTCTCTATCCCTCTGGGAACATGGACCCAGGGTCATTATGGGGAGCAGAAGGTGGAAGGTCTGGCTTCTGTAATTGCTTCCCTGCTGAACATGGGCGCCGAAAGATCGATCCATACTCCCAACCTGTCTTTCTTCTTCCCTAGTCGGGCAGGGCTCTGCAGAAGCAGAGCTCCAGGACACATTGGTGGGGTTGTCTGTCCAGGGAAGTGTGGTTGGCATCATAGTAGCATCTTGAACCTGGTGGCTAAAAAAAAGTTAACATATAAAGCCGAACAAATTGTTAACTTATCATGAACCTAAAGCTGGGAGCTTCTCTCTCTGGGTCCTGAGGGAATTGAGTTTCAGAGTCCTCTAGTCATCTTCCCTTAACACTTCTCCTCCTCTGGGAGTATGAACCAAAATTCTTTTTGGGGATGTAGAAGGTGGAAATCCTGGCTTTTGTTGTTGTTTCTCTGCTGGACATGGCTGTTGGTAGAGGGATCCATACCCACAGCCTGTTTCTATCTTTCCCTAGTGGGGTAGGGCTCTGGAGAGGTGGAGTTTTGGGACATATTGTTGAGGTTGTCTGCTCAGGGAGTTCAGGATAAAATCATAGTAACATTTTTAACTCATTGTCTCTCTGAAAGGCAGTAAGATATAGGCAGGGCAAAAATGTCTAATAAACAGGAATAAGAAAATAGGAATAGAGCAGGTGAGAATAAGGATTTTTAGGATTAAGAGAAGCTAGGAAGTCTATTTTTGGTATGTTCCTAGGGGCTCATGACTTTAGTAATTTTTGCTTGAGCTTGTTAGCTAATGTAGAGGTAGACTAAAAATATTGTCTGGGAAGATGGTGTCAGAGTCAAGAATAAAACTAGAAAGGTGGATTAGGGCAGAGAGCAGCTCCTAAACTTGAAGAAAATATATGAATACAATTAACTGCTTACACATCAATCTGTCTCAAGGTCCATATATATTCATATTTAGCATAGGACCCTGTGTAACCTTGAGTGCCTGTCAGTCTGAGCTCACAGTCTGTGGTCACAGGTGGAAACATTTTAGTCTGCACTCATTTCAGGACCATTTTTCCTCCAGTAGCAGAGTAGGATGACCCAGAATCCCTTTGGAAAGTGAGACAGTCCTACCATTGATGCTTTATAGTTGGATAGTCCTAGAGAGGCCCACAAGAGGGCTTATGATAACGTTCCTAATGGAAGTGACCAGTGATAGCGGAGAGAGGGAATTATTAGAGATCTAGGCCCATCTTAACTATAGGGGAATCCAAGGATTCTCTGACTAGGTCCCCAGGTAATGGGGTTACCTAGTAGTGACCAGAAAGACCACTGCAAAGTGAGATGGCTCACTTTTGCATCTAGTATTATATTTTATTCCTAGACTGTGTTAACAAAATATTAGCCATAAGCTTTTACTTAACAGATACCTATTGAGTACTTACTACTTTTCAGGTACTTTACTATATACTGTGATACTTCAGTAATCAAAACTGTCTCAGTCTTGCCTGAAATAATCATTCCTTTTGCTACATAATCTTATCTCTCTCTCTTTCATAATACAAAAATCTCACCACTTTGTGCAACTCCTCTTTTAGACCATTTTTCTAATTAGATTCTGCCCAATTCATGAATCACTTAAGAAAGCAAATTAGATCTCTGAATTTACTCAGAATATTGGTTTTGTTAACAAGGATTACTGCTTTTTCCTACCTCACTGTTTCTGGCTTCTACTTCAGTAGTTTGACATTTTTACTTTAAAAATGTGTGTCATCTTTTGAAATGGACGCTATAATCCAGTGTATTGGCTTGGCATTTGATTCATTGTTTGTAATGAGCAGACTGAATCACAGATGCTCAGATTTTAGACCGCAATCTCAGGCTTAACGAGAAATTTAGAAGCTGATGCAAACACATTTTAATAATGTTAATACTGATGAATTTTAAAAAATTATCTTTAAATATAAACCTTTTTATTTCTTTTCACTAACAAAAACTATAAAGGGAAATATCACAAGATACCTAAACAAGGGCTGACAATACAGCTCATTGGGATAGTGTGTTTGTTGCTTTGCCATGTAAATGAGCCAGATTTGAGCCTGGCATCTTTGGTGCTATGGTCTCTTTCATTCTCCCTGCCTCTCTGTCTTGATCAAAAAATTTAAAAAAGAAAGTGAATCCAATTTCCATGGCATTTTTTTGTGTATATATGTGTGTGTGTGTGTGTGTGTGTGTGTGTGTGTGTGTGTGTGTGTGTGTGTGACAATGTATATCTGTTTGCATGAAATTATCTGCAAGGAGTTGATATATCTATTATTGAGAACAAGCAGGATGTTGGAATCAACTACCCAAACTATCAAAATGGATTTTCTCTGACAGGAATTGTAGAAACTCTAGGGCATGATGAAAAATACATTCACAAGTTTTCACTTTTTTTCTGTCTGAGTCTTGTGTGATGAGATGGATCTAGGTGTCCCTTAGAGAATACATAATTAAAAATAGGGGCAGGGCGGTGGTATATCTGGTTCAGTGCACGTATTACCAAACACCGAGCTCCCCACCTGCAGAGGGTGAAGTGGTGAAGGAGGGATCTGCATGTGTCCTTCTCTCTAACTCCCTGTCCTCTCTCAATTTCTCTGTCCTATCTAATAAAAATGAGAGGAAGGGCAGGAGGAAGAAAGGAAGGAAAAATAAAAGGAAAAAAATGGCTGCCAGGGGCAACAAAGAGAGAGAACATATATATCTAGAAATCTTTATAACTTGGACTGGATTTGGTGTATTGCACCTAAGTGAAGGACTCTGGGGACGGTGGGGTTCTTTGAGGTCCTGTGCATGATGGTGGAGGAAGAGCTGGCCTGAGGGTGATTGTGTAATGCGAAAAGCTTAGAAATTTTACACATGTACTAATAATTGTATTTACTATAAAACATTTTTCTTGCCTTTTAAAAAATTAATAAAAATCAACAGTTTATTGACACAGGAAGAACTATGAGACAGTTTAAGACTTCATTTTTATTTCTGGTACAGTTATGTTTGTCTTTGTCACTTTGTAATTCTCTCCAGTCACATAAGCAATGAAACACTTATTCCTTGATCCCTCTGCCTTCAGCTTAGCATTTTTTAATCTACTCGCTTTTCCCTTCTCTGTATTGTCTTCCTTTCTTTTGCTCTCTGACTCTTGTTCCCGGTGGCCCTAGATTTGCTCTAGGTAGCTGCTGCCTCTCCACCCTCCCGCCACAGCATGATACTCCACAGGTGCAGCCTGGTGTGTGTCAGTGCGCCCCTCTCACATTGTGATGCAGTAGCACACAGTGGAGTCACTCAGGGTAACCTGGCACAGGATCATGGCACTGGACTCTCTGTTAGCTGCGATGACCAGGGAGGTCATGGTGTTCTTCACGGTGTTTTGTAAGCCATGAATTATACACTGTGGACTCTGATTGGGATTTTGCCGATACCAAAATATATACTGATTTCCAATGATATTTGTGTGATTACAAGGCAGATTTACACCTACTCCTTCAGAGTACTCCATGGAGGTAGGCTGGCTGCCCTTAGTATTAATCACAGATCCTAGAAAATCAAGAAAATAAAATTAAAGCCTGATCACAAATCTGTAATTCTATAGACTAAAGACATAGTCTTTCTCATAAAACTTCTCTCTGGCCTTACTCCATATTCCAGTGCTTTAATTTATGCCCTGCAAACATTATATAATTAATTTTCATTACAAAGATGCATGTCAAGAATTATACTCCACAGGTTCTATTGATTGGGTCCTTAGCTCAGTCACCCTGGAAATTCCCGACAGTCTGGGTACGGCTATAGACTCTTCTGAGATCAGGGTTGTGACTTGACCCATCGTGAAGAAGTCTGTGAGCCCCACACAGATACCATAGTTCACATCTCAATCTCTGTCATAGTATTCTGAATAGACACAAGGAGAGGAGTAGAAAGCAAATAACCCTTTCAGATCCCCTTACCTCAAAAGCCACCCATTGGTAGATGCAAAACAACTTACCCAGTGTCATAAACACCACTGTTTTAATCACCAGCCTCAGACTTCAAGGACAAAGTAAAACTGGGGCTCAGAGGCTGATCTTGGTATCTGGTTCTAAGCCTAAAGCAGTTTCAGAACAGAGATGGGAAGCAGCAGCTGCTATGAAAGACTAACAAGTGTGACTGTACAATATGGTTGCAGGATCTTCTCAGCCAATAGCAGAGAAGTAAGTGCCTGGTCTTGCTTCCTCCCCCATTCAATGAGTTCCCAATAAGGACATTCCCTCAGTGCGTCAGTTCTTGATGGAGTCAAATAGAGCCTGTGCTAGGGTTGTGCATATTGTGTCTCAAAGATAGTGAATGAGATAGAAGGATACAGGGGTGTTAATCAAGGCAGGGGAGACAGAGATCACAGAGAGGCTTAGTGGAGAGAAGAGAAAAACTGTAAGTTGTAAGGAAGTAAGAGAATCAGAAAAGAGAGCAGTGTTTAGAGAGAAAGATGGAAAGAACTTTAGTTATTGGGCTAAGGGGCTTTGAATCCTGGATTTCATACATTTCAACAAGATTATAAAGTATAAGCTGCCTAACG
Source organism: Erinaceus europaeus (assembly GCF_950295315.1). NCBI lineage: Eukaryota > Metazoa > Chordata > Mammalia > Eulipotyphla > Erinaceidae > Erinaceus > Erinaceus europaeus. The sequence goes on from NC_080177.1 coordinate 70,574,018, forward strand.
AGAATGAAAGTATGTCATTTTTCCTATTTTCTGTGGAACATTTAGGAAAACCTAAAATAGGCTTCCATTTTCCCGAATGGAAATCTATTTACAGATGAAGCAACCCCCTCTTGTGACACAATGTTTGAACTGCATCACTAAAACATCCAGCCCTGGGCAGTCAGCAATCTTGATAAAGGAGTCTAATTTAAAGGTAGATATCTTAGTTGTAATACCTCTATTCTCTCTTTGTCTAATTCTCATAGACTCACATAAATCAATAATGCATGGATTCTGAAAATATAATAGCAAATAAAGCCCAGATTTAGAAAAACACAGGAAAATTATTTTATTACATTAACAAGAGGCAGAAGAAAAACAATTAACAATAACTTTATTGCTTACTGGTGTAGCTTTTTTAAATATATAATATAATAGGGACCACTAGTAAGTGTTATTTTAAACAAAGCTGAAAACCAAAAAGTACTCTGACTCTGGCAAGTCAAAGACTACGTTTGCCCAGTTCGTTGGTTCTTTTGAAATGTTAAGATTTCAGAATATCATATTATTTCTTGGGTCAGGTGAGGTGATCTTATCTTCCTTTGGTAAAAAACAAAATAATCTACTTAATTTATGCCCATCAAAGCAAAGGATGTGGCAAATATATTCAGCATTCCAGGAATAAAAGCAAATTCCTTAATCTGATCAAGGATCCCTGTGCAAATATCCAAAGTCAATATTATTGACCCTAAGGTCAAAAACAAGACAAAGAGACATGACATCACTTTAAAATATTTTATTATTGTTTTGTTAATATTTTATTCATTTATTGGGTAGAGACGGAAATCAAGAGGGAAAAAGAGACACTTGCAGCACTGCTTCACCCCTCATGAAGTCTTCCCCCTAAAGGGAATGAGAACATTATAACATGTGTACACTATTTACATATATGTCTATATCCTCCACTGGGGCTCAGTGCCAGTGCTATGAATCCACTGCTCCCGGAGTCATGTATTTTTCCCCATTTTTACTGGATAGTACAGAGAGAAATTGAGAGATGAAAGGAACAGAGAGAGAGAGAGAGAGAGAGAGAGAGAGGGAGAAATAGACATGTACAAACCTGTTTTTCCACTTGGGAAGCATCCCCTGTCCCCGCAAGTGGGGATCCAGAGTCTCAAACCCAGGTCCTTATGCTTAGTACTATGTGTGCTTAACTGGGTGCACCACTGCCTGGCCCCCTATCATTTCTATTCACTACTGTATTAGAAGTCCTGTATCCAAATCAAGAGAAGGAAATAAGAGGTGTTAGGTTTGGAAAAGAAAACCCTTTTATTTTATCAGTAGATGATGCATTTGTATATGTAGAAAATACAAAGGCTATAAGAAGACTATTCAAAAAAGTAGCCAGTGAATTAAAGTCACTAAACACACACACAAAATCAATTTTATCTCTAGATTATAGCTAAAAACATGAGAAAATAAAATTGATATGTTAAATACTTAGATCAAATTTAATAAAATGCACACAAGTCATTTTGAATAAAAATTGTCACACAATAATAAAAAGAAATTAGAGGGCACCTATATTAATGAAGAGGAGATCATATAAATCTAAAAAGACTTTATATGTTAAGATTTCAGTTTTTGTAAATTTAAATTCAGATTGCTAGTAAACTTCTTGATTAGAAGCTGAAATGTTAATTCTATATCTTAGGTGGAGTGCAAAGATCTATTCTATAACAAATCTCAATAAAAGAATGACTTTTATTTCTAGAGTTCAAAACATAGTTGAATTTTCAGTAACAAAACAGAGTGGCCTATTGGCATTAGGGTAAAATAAACAGCTCAATAAACAGAATAAAATACAAAAACTGATTTTCTCCAAATGTTATCTATGCAGTTAAATTGGGGGGGGAGGGAAGGATGGTGTTTCTAAGAGAAATGTTGAAACAAATTGTTGACCAATCATGGACCTAAAGGCTGGAATAGTGCAGATGAAGAGTTAGGGGGTCCTCCATTTTGTAGGTAGCTAGTAGGCATATTTGAGTTATATTCCAAAGGGTCTGTGGCTATACTAGTTTTTGTTTTGTTTTGTTTTGTTTTTCTTTTTTCACCAGAGCCTGAAATCTGATATGCCAGTGGATCTAAGTTATTGTCTGGGGAGATGATGTCATCGTTGGGAAAAGGACCAGAAAGCTGGATCAGGGTAGAGTAGCTCCCTTATATGGGAAAGGGATATAATTATTGTTGACTGTAGACCCCATCGATTTGATGTGATCTGGGGCCCATAATCAGCTTAGGAGCCTATGTGACCACTGCATCCCTCTATATCTGAGCTCACATTCTGTGGTCATGAGAGGGAACATTCTAGATTGCCCCCATATCGACCCACTGCTAGTGAATAAAACATTCATTTGAAATCCTGGGCAGTGGTCCACCCAGAAATGATTACAAATCATTACACTTGAGGACCTGGGCTTAAGACTCTGGTCCCCAACAGAAGGTGGAGGCTTAATGAGTAGTGAAGCAGGTCTGCAGGTGTATCTCTTTCACTCTCCCTCTCTATTTCTGCGTTCCTTTTCCATTGCTCTCTGCCTTTATCAACAATAGAGAAAGAAAAAAAATGGCTGCTGGGAGCAGCAGATTCCTTGTGCAGCTACCAATCCCGAAACCATAACTCTGGTGGCAATAAAAAAAAGAAGAAAAAAAGAAAAAAGAAATTTATTTGAGTTTTCTATGTTTATTTTGTATCCTGTGATTTTGCTAAACCCATTTAATAGTCCTAGGTGCTTTGGGTATATCCTTTGGGATTTTTTTTAATAATGAAAATCATATAAAATGTAGCAATGGTTTCATTGTCTTCTTTTCTGTCTTCACTTTTTATTGGTGTTACTGGAGTGGCTACAATATCTTGTTCCTGAACTTAGGGGAAAGGACTATAGCCTTTTAACAATAACCATATTGTAGCCATTGAAGAAGTTTCCCATGACTTCCTATATTTCTCTTTTTAATTTTGTATTATCTTTATTGAATAGAGACAGCCGTCTACGGTCATACCACCCTTAACACGCCAGATCTTGTTTGAATGGAGACAGCCAGAAATCAAGAGGGAAGAAGGGGCTGATGGAGAGAGAGAGAGAGACATAGAGAAACACCTGCAACATTGTTCTACCACCCTTGCAAAGCTTTTTCTTCTGCAGGTGGGGACCAGACGCCTGAACCCGGGTCCTTGTGCACTGTAACATGTACATTCAACGAAGTGCACCACTGCCCAGCCCCCCCCCATGTTACTTACTTCTTTTTAAAAATTCAATCAGCTGAGCCAGACAGTGGTGCAACTGATTAAGTACACACATTACAGTGCACAAGGAGCCAGGTTCAAGCCCCTGATACCCACCTGCAGGGGGAAAGCTTCACAAATGGTAAAGTAGGTCTGCAGGTTTCTCTCTGTCTCTCTCCAGCACTATTTACCCCTCCCTCACAATTTCTCTCTGTCTTTATTAAAAATAAATAAAGTTTAAAAAAACACTTTAAAAAATTCAATCAGCTGACTAATTTGAAATTTTAAGTGTTTAGATTAAAGGAATATGTACTCAGAACTTCTAGCGTTTGCCACGCTAGAAGAAGAACTGAAGTCTATGCATTAAAAAGCTCTAGACATTCAGTCTATTTTTCTCCTTGCATATTAAATAGCGACTTATAAGACTATTAGTTAATAGGAGTACATATTAATACCATTACCACACCAAAGGTCTATGTCCCTACCTCTACCCCCTTACAGCAGAGCTGAAAGGATTTTGGCAAAATGTTCTTGCAATGTAATTATGTGACTTTCAAATTTTTAAATAATATGATTAATCTGACATACTAATTTAAAAATATTGAAGCAGCCTTGCATCTCTGAAAAAGTCAGTATGTGATTCTTTTACTACATTGATGAATTATGCTTGCTAGTATTTCATACAGAAATTTTGTTTCCATACTTGTGAGATATGTTACTCTGTAGTTTATATATATGCATCTATATGCATATATATATATATATAGTTCAGCTTTGATATTGAGGTAATATTAACTTCATGATATGAGTTAGAAACTATGTTCTTCACCTATTATCTGGAAGAAACTGTAAAATCATACTGGTTCTTCTTGCTTGCTGGCATTCTCCAACAAAACCATCAGAGCTAAGAGATTTTTTTAAATCCAACATTCAAGGCTTCCTAGACATTGTGGCTGCAGCTTTCTCTGGTTCCTGCTCTAAGGATACAAACAAGGAGGAAATGGTACAGGAACCCACAACAGGGTTTTGAGACTAGTCACAGGTGCTTAGAGAGCACTGTGTCTGCACACAGAAATAGGTTCCTACGTCTGCAGGCTGGGTGGCGGTGATGTGCAGAAAGCCGTCCTTTCTGTCCTTTCCAAACTGACCTGTCCATCTTGCTTTTTTCTTCACTTCTCCACTGCTAACCAACATCATCAAGAAAACAGGATTTCCACTGGGGCTTTGCTTATACCAGTGCAAGCTGTTAAAAGTGCTCGAAGAATTGCAGTATACAGTGAAGTTCATCCCTTCTTTTACAAGCTGGAATTGAGGAATTTGGTATACCTGCTGTCCATTCATTTCTGTGGAGGCATCAGAAAAAGTCTGATTAGATCTCTAATCCCAAGCTACTGTGATTTCTCTCATTTTCCTTATCTAGTTCTATCTCCCTCTCTCTTTCTCTCTCTTTCTCTCTCTTCATATTTCCCTCCCAAATTTCCTCTCTCTTCTTTTAAGGCTAATTTCTTTTTTTTTCCCCTCTGTAAGAAAGTTTTATTCCTGAAACTAATATCACACTGTGTGTAAGTCTCTGTGAGCAAGCAGGGAAATATCAAACTCACCTGATACTTGTGTCCATAGGACCAACATTAGTACTATGAGTACCATCTCATCTCTCTTTATTTCCTCTTCAGAAAGTGTTGCTGAATTTGACTCATTCTCCAAGTTTGTTTTCCTCACACAGCTTCTTCCAGATCCAAAAGACGCTGTTGATCAACACTGTCTATCACACAGAAGGGGAAAGGAGGACTGCAGTTGAGACAGCCAATCAGTTAGCACTATTTCACTTATCTTCAGAGGAGACAAGCAGAACCTTTGTTTGCAGATGCTGCCCCTCTGTGACTGGATCAAAAATTGCTGAATTTATAATCAACTCTTTTATTTTATTTTTTTAACTTATTATACTATCAGGGATATCAGTGGGGCTTGGTGCTGGCAATATCAATCACTACTCCCAGTGGTCATTTTCCATTCTCCTCTTCCTCCTCCTCTTCCTTCTTCTTCCTAATTTTTATTAGCTAGGATGGAGAGGAAATTGAGAGAGGACAGGGAGAGAGAGGGAGAGAAATATAGACACCTGCAGATCTGCACTACTGCTAGTGAAGCAGACACCCTGTAGATCCTGTAGATGGACATCAGGGGCTTGAACCCAAATCCTTCAGATGAACCACCACCAGGCCCCCAATGAACTCTTTAATTAGTAATTCAAGTGAAAGTATTATATATATTCCAAATAGTTAGCAATAAGTGATTTACAGATGCTGCTTCTATCTAGGCGAAATAATTTATCTTTTTAAAATTGAATTTAAGGGACATGAAGGGCTGACCTGGTAGGGCACATGCTTTTCCAGGCACATAGCCTGCGTTCAAACCCTGTCATCACATGGGAGGTGCTGTGGCATTGAGAGAATTTTCAATACTGCAGTATCGTCTCCTTTCTCTGTCTCTCCCTGCCTTTATATCTGAATGTATATTCAGCTCAGAGCAGTGAAATCACACATGTGTAAGGCCCCAGCTATTAAAAAAAAAAAAAAAAGAACCTTCGGAAGGTAAAGTCACAGAATAGTAGCTACCATACCATTGGCCCCCTGTTCAATGAAAAATAACCTGCAGCCTCATTAAATTACAATTGGGACTTCTGAAGAAACACATTTAGTCACAGGTGGGTGAAGGCACATATGGTCAGTTGGTGAAAGAGGTGGAAAGGGGAGATTCTCAAGCAGCAGCTGGGGCCGTCTTGGTAGCTGTGCAGTGGAGCACACTGTCAACAGCAGGAAGGTGTGGAATTTCTGAGTGCTTAAAATTCAAATTCAGGGGCATCAGGATATTGAATTGCTTACAAGTACTCACAGGTGAGTAAGGGAAAACCTGGCTGAAAACTAAGGCTATATGGTTTTATCAAGCTGCAGTAGCCTCTGGGAAAATAAATGTTGCTTGTTCTCTGAGCACTCAGGAGAGAACAGGCCTCCTGAACTGTTAATTCACAGAGGCCAGAAACGTGGCAGAGAGATCCTATATTTCCATCACAGGCACTAAATTGGCTTGGCAACATAAAGTAGAATCCCCCCCAACACACACACACTCATATACCATAATACATACACCGGGGGAACCCAAAACAGCAGCCATAGTTGTCTTAACAAAAAAACCCACAGTAAATGTACAAACTTAGAGTTAACCAAGCTCTTTCAGTCATGCCAAAGCCTACAGAACAAAATTAGATGTACAAAGATCTGGAAAAAATGCTGGATATACTATATAATTCTATATGATTTGCTTTGAACACAATTTTAAATATATGTCTTAAAATAAATACACACCCAAACATACACACTCACACTAAGATATTTACCATATCACCTAGATGATTAACAAGGATTAACAAAATTATATTCATTCACATGGGAAAGTCTCATAGAGCAACTTAAAGTATTAATATATTTAGGGGAATTATATTATATATTTAGGGGAAGGCAAAATGAACAAAGCAATATAATCAAATGTTGTTGAACCAAAGCCAACTTAGAAAAGACTGTTGTAGATTAGACACAATACTTGTGGTCATCACAAAACAAAATATAGCACAGAGACAAACAGGAAAGGGGGTAACAAGAGGCAGTGATGGGAACTACATATTGGTCAGTGATCAATTCAACAAAAAGACAACCATAGTCAAAGGATACAACCTATATGCCAGCTGACAGATGACTCTCTAAAGAAATTATGGGATTTATATTCCATGGAATACTACTCTGCAATCCAAAGAGATAATATTATGTCATTTAGAACAAATTGGATGGCACTGGAAGTGATTAATTACAAAATGTCAATAAATAAAATAAATATTTAAAATGTTATGCAAATCTAGGGCATCAGAGACAAATTAAATGTTTTACTTATTATTTCTAGTTTCTTCTAAAATTACATATAATATATACATGTAAGTGCTAAAGGAATATAATATAAACAATATGTAAATGTGAAAAGGACTATATTCAGACAAGCTAGAATCTTAAAATAGAAGATAAAAAGCAATCTTTTCTGAACTGCGGAGATCGTGTCTTTCGCTACAGTTCCCAGTTTCAAACTTCAGCACTACCATAAGTCAGAAGTGAACAGTGCTTTGATTATAAAACAAACGAAATGGGAGGAAGGGGGACAGGCAGTGGTACACCTGGTCAAGTGCACACATTGCCATGAACAAGACCCAGGTTTGAGCATCCAATCCCCACCTGCAAGGGGAAAGCTTTACAAGTGATGAAGTGGATATCTCTTTTTCTCTCCCTCCCTAGATTCCTTACTTTTCTCAATCTCTCTCTCTGTGCTAATAAAATAAGCAAACAAACATTTAAAATCACATTAGAATAGAAATGAAAGGAGAAGAGAGGGGACTCTAGTTTCTTTCCCCAACAATGCAGAGAAACAATCAACTATTTCTCTGCTGTCACACAAATCACAAATTCAGTTTAGAGTATGTACGCGCCACTCTTACTTTTCCCAATATACCAGGAATGTTAAAGATTCAATATAATTAGAAAAAAGTAGTCTTGTCTATCAGACAGGGATTTCTCTAAGAAGACTTCCTTAAAATAATATTCCTGGGTAAACGAGCAGTTTAGTTCCTCAGTCACTACAGTCACATTTCAAGTACGTAATGACCATAGATGATTGGAAAGTGAATATAAAATACTTACTCCATCCCAGAGATTCTACTGCAAAGTGCCACTCGTGATTGCAGGTATATAAGAGCAAAAAAGCAGTGCTGTTTGCTGCTATAGCACTAGTGAAGTCCTGATATACGGAAGACGTGAAAAACTATTTGTAGCTTATTCTTTACCTTGTTGTCAGGAACTCATCTAATACCCAATAAATGATGAATTTTCAAATATCTGTTGAATGACAAATAAATGTATGTTTGCTCACATGGTTTGCGAAGTCTGAATTCAAAATATGTCCCAAATCATTCTAAATATACTTTTCCATGAAGGCAAACCACCAAGGACTGGTTATAGCTAATTAGATTTGGGGAATGAGGGGAGGTGAGGCTGTATTATTTCCCTAAGTCTCCCTTAACACACAACAAATACGCTAACTCAAAAACCACAAGAATTGAAGGTGAGAGTGTTAAAAATATTTTTTCTTCCAGAGCTGAGTGTTAGAAATCTAAAATCAGGATATCAGCTGAGTCAAGTTCCTTCTGAAGGTTCTGTGTAGGAGTCTTCGGGGGTTGGGTCTTTCTTGCCTCTGGTTCCTTCTTTGATCTATTCCTTGTAGTAACTTTGATCTCAAACTGTATTAGCCTCATAGGGCCTTTGCTTGTGTGTCTATTATGAGGATTTTTGTTGTTGGATTCTATCTCTATCTGGGTAATCCAGGAGAATTTTGTGTTGATGCTTTTGGGTATAATTACAAAGGTTCTTTGTCCAAATATGGCCACATTAGGAGTTTCTGTGGATTAGAATGTGGACATACGTTTTAGGGACCTACCAGTCAGTAAACACTCTACAGGACCTCTAATTAATCTTGAACCTATGCCCATGAATTGGTGGTAGAAATTTCAACACTGTAGCCTGCCCCACTAGGGAAAGAAAGAGGCAGGCTGGGAGTGTGGATCAACCTGTCAACACCCATGTTCAGTGGGGAAGCAATTACAGAAGCCAGACCTTCCACCTTCTGCATCCCACAATGACCCTGGGTCCATGCTCCCAGAGGGATAAAGACTAGGAAAGCTATCAGGGGAGGGGGTGGGATAGGGAGTTCTGGTGGTGGGAACTGTGTGGAGTTGTACCCCCTTTATCCTATGGTTTTGTCAGTTTTCTTTTTATAAATAAATTAAAATAAAATAAAAAGAAATTTTAACATTTCATTTGGAGTCAAAAAGTGAATCTGAATTAATAAATACTATGAAAATAGAATGAGAAACAATTTCCTTCCTCCCTCCCTCCCTCCCCTTCCTCTCCGCCTTCCTTCTTTCCTTTTTTCTTTTACTTTTTTCCTTTCCTTATTTCCACCAGGGTTATTGCTGGGGCTCAGTGCCGGCCTGACAAATCTAGCTCCCCTGCAGGCTATTTTACCTTTATTTACCCCTTTTTTATTTGATAATGAGGAGAGAATTTGAGTGGAAGGGATGCTAGAGGAGAGAGAAAGAGAGAGAGAGAGAGAGAGAGAGAGAGAGAGAGAGAGAGAGAGAGAGAGAGCCGCTTGCAGTACTGCTTTATTCCTTATGTGTGCTCATCTGGGTACACTATTGTCTGGCCCTGAGAAACAATTTTAATATGTGCTAAAAAAAAAAAAGTAACCCCCTATGCTAAAAAGTAATAAATTAAAAAAACACATACCACTGTATATTCCTTTTTCTTCCTCGGAATATTGTATTTGGATCCAAAAATACATAGAAACCTCCTTCGATCCTATGGTAGTACAGACTGCCACCTTCATGCAGTGATTTAATTCAACTGCTAATTCTCATGCTATAATGAGACCTTGAAATATTATTGAATATGTGTTGTACTTCACTAGCACTCTGGTGTCTTTGCTAAACGAATGTGTTCAATCTATTAGTTTTTGTGGTAAAGATCAGTTAAAGATTCAGCCAGCTGACCCGGAAATATCTGCCTCTTTCAGCAATCTTTCTGTCCGAAATAGGCCTCGCACTGCTGCTACGGGCAAGACATGGCCGCAGAGCTCAGACGTGTTAAGATCCCTGGGACACCATGACGATGGAGCTAGTGCCTGACTGCATAAGATGGAGATCAAACTCGGGAAATGTAAGTTATTCATGCTTTATATCATTTTTTAATATCTCACTCATTTTTGTCAGTCCATGTAACAAAACTCTACATAAGAAGAGATACTTATAAAAACATGCCTGGATCTTTTAGCCAGCTTTTCATTTGGAGAGAGAACTTAAATATATTCACTATTTTGTTCCATATTTCTGTGGTTATGTATCACTTCTCAAAATTAAGGGCTTTTTAAAGACTTTCAACTCCAGATTTATATTTTTCCTGTTTCTAATAGTAGATTTTCTGACTTCTGTGGAACTGTATGCAGCAATAAATTATATCTGTGGGAAAAGCTTTAGTCTCTTGGGTCCCATGACAAAAAAAGCTCAAGGAAATTGTAGTTGTCAATCAGTTTCAAGAATCAGTCTACACAGTGTTCTATAAATATAGTCAACTTTTCTTCCATTTCATGCATGAATGCTTTTTCATTCAGGTAGAGACAGTGAGGGAGAGATACTACACCACTGGAATATCGAAATCTTTTTCTACATATCTATAGCTATTTATAGTGAGTACTATAGAAACAGAAACATGATTTGGAAATCTGGAGAGAAGTTATTAATGCAAAAGTAGTCAATATTGTAGGTGTCTGGGGACAGATGGAACCCAAGTTATGCAGAGGCTCAGAAGCAAGGTAGTTTAGTGTTGAGGAAACCCAGAAAGACTTCGAATTTAGAGGTCTCTGGAGAATCTGTAGAGTATAAGACTGGTGAATTTTTTGTAATTAGCAAAATCAATACAGCACTAAATACTCAACCTACCTTATCAACCTGGAAATTGCAAATACAAACAAACAAAAAGAGATCATAGAGCTCAGTTAACATACCCGATACCACAAGCACGATGTAAGTTGAATGAGAGACCAAATGAATGTTCCCTATCAATTCAAGAATGACTGTGTTTTAAATGAAAATAGTCATCAGTGAGGTGAATTATAGATGTCTATGTAGGGGAAAAGTCAAACCAAAATCCTTCAGTTCCATTGTCTATATTGTAATGAAGCATGCATATTTCGGGCCAAGTATATGAGCTCACCCACATGTTCCATTTATGCATGTGAAGATATATGTCAGATGAACCAGCCTTGAGGAGGCAGCAACAGTGAGGGGTAAATATTACTCTTGCTCACCCTAATTATTTTAAATTGGCTTAAGTAACCATCGAGTACAGTTGAGGTTATGCTGAAAGAAGAGTTATAATTCCAACTGCACTAGATGGCAACTCAAACTGGTGGCAGTCAAAATATAGTTTATTGATCAGTGAGCTGAGGGAGTTGCAATGATTGGAATGAATTATTTATCTGTTGCATTTCCCCCTAACAATGGAAATCATTTCAGTTCACCAAATCTGTCTTTATCATCCAACATATGGTCCTTTGTCTGCACTGGTACCAGAGGAGCACCTGCCAAGGGCTTGGGTATGGGCTGTAGCTGTCTGCCGAGCACTATGTCACAGCACAGAGGAGTGCAGCTGAATCTTCAGGCTGAGCTCCTTTGATGTACAAGGAGCTGGAACCTTCCTTCATATCAAGAATGACTCTTATTCATCCTTCCTCCTTTTCATCCCCATCAGAAACCATTACAAAGAGGATCTTGGGGCTTTTTGCAATTTCCCACCTATACCAGCCAGCAGGAAAAGTGCAGCTGAAATTGGTGCTGTTTCCTTCCTGAACACGTAGCAAAGGCGGGTTCTCTTCCACATTCAAAGCACTACTCACTCCTGGACAGGAAGACACGGGCAGACATAGAGATTAGACTCTCTACAGAGCACTATACAACAAAGATGTTTGACTATGTTCTTTTTTATGTTCCCCCTCGCCCAAGATGTTTCACAAGGTCTGGAAACCCAAGGACTTACAGCCAAGATGAAGACACAAGATTAGCAGAGAAGTCGGCAAAGGACTGTTCTCCATTGGTCCTGGCCAAGTAGCTCAGCAGAGGAATGTTCTGTTGTTTAGATTCGGGGACTATTCTGCTCCAGGTAGCAGAATTCCTACGTGGTTTTCCAGCCAATCAGAAACAAGCTATTATAAATACCCTAGAAATGCTCTGATTCTGCCCTGACTCTTAGATGATTGGTCAAAAGAGGGATCAAATGCTGCTTTCAACTTCACAAACAGGAAATCTCCTATGAGATCACAACACAAAACGGATTGACAACCTTTCACAGGAAGGCTCCCTAATTTGCTAGGATTCATATCAGTAGACGATTGTAAACATTTTGATGATCTGTGGTAGTGAAAGTTCCTTGACTTGGTGACTTAATATAAATTTTAAAATAAAATTGTAAATTTGAAAAATCCCCCCCCAAATTATGTGTGCACAATATGATGTGCTATCTTTGACTTCATCACATTATTCTAATAGAGCATTTATACACTAAAAATATTACAATTCCCAAAGTATAAAGAAGAGCTCTTAAACTCAAAGAAGGTAGGTAATTATGGCAAATTATCAGGTAAAGTGCTATGATAAGGATTAGAGCACATGTCTATCAAAGTCTGGAATCGGTATTATTAGGAGTCTATCATGTCCATGTCACCTACTCTGTGAATCTCAGCAAACACTTCAGTGTCAAAAAGGAGATAGTTTTGGAGTCTGTTCTGTTATTTTCTGTTATTCTTACTAATAGCCAACCACGTGAAGACCACCTAATGTCCATTAGCTGATGAATTAATAAACACTCAAGATATAAAGTCGAGTTTTAGAAATATGGCCTCATAGTTCCTATATAAATAAGATTCACCAGACCTATCAACAAAATAGATTAAAAAAAAACAAATGGTAATTGTGAATAGTGTAAACACTATACAATATGTGAAACACTGAGTTGAAATAGAAAGATATTCTTATAGTGAAGAAATGCACCTGCTCTCGGTTTTGTGTGGAAGAACATCTCCACTCTAACACTTACTGTGTAAACCTGACAAGGTACTTAAATTTCCCTGTGCAGTTGTTTTTTATTTTGTAAAGAGAACCATTATATTGGGGACTTAAGCACTGCCAGTCGTCATCTCAGATGCTTCCAGATTAACCTCATGTGACAGGTACCATCGATCCCCAAACTACAGCAATGAAGACACTGAAGTGTAACGATATTCAACAGGACTGGAGCAGTAGCTGAGCAATAGCACATTGCAGTTAGAAGCCCAAAAGTCCAGGTTTGATCCCCAGCATTACAGATGCCAGAGCTGAGCAGTGTTCTGATCTCTTTGTCTCTCTTGCTCTTATAAAAATAAGAAAATCTGGGTGCTGGGTGGTGGCTCAATGGATTAAGCACAGATGGTGTGAAGTGGAAGGACCGGGCACAAGGATCCTGGTTCGAGCCCCCGGCTCCCCACCTGCAGGGGGGTTGCTTTACAAGCAGTGAAACAGGTCTGCAGGTGTTTGTCTTTTTCTCTCCCTCTCTGTCTTCCCCTCATCTCTTGATTTCTCTCTGTTCTATCCAACAACGGCAGCAATAACAACAACAATAATAAAAACAATGACAAACAAGGGCAACAAAAGAAAAAAATAGCCTCCAGAAGCACCCTGGAGGCAAAAAAAAAGTGAGAAAATCTTTTAAAATAAGAATTCTCCCAAAGCCATTCATAAATGAGGGACTGACCTGGAGAGTCGATGCATTTGTGATCACAAACACTTTGCTATGCTGACTGCTAGAGGAACGTGGAATCAACCTTGAAGAGCTCAGTCAGTGTTAACTGAGAACACACATGGAGACCACCTGCTACCACTCTCTGCCCAGCTTCAACGCACACACAGGTGTAAGTAATGTATAAAATATTGGGAGCAGGTGGGAGAAGAGGCCCAGTATGAAACTGTAGTGGAGTCTATATACAAGATAAAGTTAATTCCATGAAAAATCTACCCAGGGTCTTACTATTACCAAAAACAGTTTGTAGTAAGTTTGTAATAATGTTTTATTGGGAGACTGGGTAGTATATGATGACACACTAAGTTTATGTGAATCTGTGTTTTAATTTTATCTATTTTTGACTTTTTCTCCCATCTCTCAGGACATTTCTATACGACGTTAAGGTCCATAGCACCTTAACGTCGTATAGAAGTAGCTCCTATCTTATACAAAAATGCTTGATTTCCAAGCTACCCTGTTAAATCTCCAGCCCAAAGCATCCCATGCAGCAAATCTGTCACTTTGAAAGCGATCACTTTCACATCTGGAAAGAAAAGATTAAAAACTTGCCAGTCCTTCTGAATACTTTCTTATATGATATAAACAATTTGTTCAGTGGAAAATTTACTGACGGGTCCTACAACTGACTAGACTTCAGTACAGTTTAACCCATGAACACTGGAGGGCTGAATAGCAGGCAGAGTTAACACACAAAATACTAAAACACAACACTAGGTGGTACTGCTTCAGAAAAGACGGGGGGGGGGGGGGGGGGGGGGGAGAGGAAGAAAGTGTCTTGTACAGAGTATGTTATTCCATTTTGAAAACTTGTTTTGTGAATACTTGAAAGTCAAATTGTAAACAAGTGTGAATTCCCAGAGGAACTGCTGTGAATACCCAAACTGATTACAACCACCTCTGTCAGAGTCTTAAGGTACTTATCAATTACTGATAAACATCTGCTGTGACTTTGGCTTTCATCCCAGGAAAAGGGTATAAAAATTGGACTGTTAGAACACAGACTCACTCACTACCATCCACCCTTGACAATGGAAAGTCTCCCTCCCTCTAGTGCAACAGGGGTCCATCTCTATATCTCTGGAATTGTGTCTGATGCCCGAAGCCCAATTCACCTTGTCCTGACAGCCAAGACAGTGAAACTGGAATCCCAACTGATGCCAGAGCTGCAACACAGCTTTTTTTTAACTTGATTTGCATGAGTTGAAAGTAATGAATTTTCTCCCCTTTGTGGAATATTAGTGAATAGAGTCTGACATAGTAGAAAGTCATAGACATGCATATAGTTCTTGAGTGTCAGTCAGAAATTGTACTCGTGAGACTTGACTAGGTGTACTGGGTCTCATGGAAAGAATGTAGATTTTAGATAAAGGCTCCACAAAGTGGTGCTATTTTGAGTAAAGCTAATTGAGAAAATTAGGTCTCACCCAGTTGTCCCAAGCTCTGAGGGATTTGATGCTGGCAGGCATTTCTGGATGGAAGAAATCAGAGGTAAGGGCATATGATCCTTAGATGTATGCAGAATCTTTCCCCAGAGATGCTCTGACACCAAGGTCCCCCCAGAATGGCTGCTGGCAACTGCAGCAGCCCAAATGTATGCAGCAGGGTACAAATTCTTGCTGGTGCTTTTGTCGACTATGAGTTGGGAGAAATTTCCTTTCATGACTAGAACAATAAGGCCAACTTGAGTACAATCATTTACAGAAAAACAGGCACCCTGTTTCTCTGCTACACCTTCTTCCCTTACATTCATTTTGCATTTAATCAAACATGACTGCTGAAATCTGTGTAAACTTTCTGCGTCTAGGGGTTAGGCAGTGGCACACCTGATTAAGTGCACGTTACAGTATGCAAGGACCTGGGTTCAAGCCTCTGACCCCCACCCCTGGGGGGGCGGAGCTTCATGTGTCTTTCTGTCTCTCTCTTCCTATCTTCCTTTCCCCTCTTAATTTCTCTCTGTCTCTCCAATAATAAAACAATAAATAAATACTTTAAAAATTCTGGTTTTGGTTTGGCTCCAATGTAATAGTAAGTGTTGGTATTAATGATCCTTCACTCTCATCCCATGTTGTGGAACCATCTCAGGCCAGAGTAGGTGGAGGCCACCAACACTGACAGCAAGCTGAGGGCACCATGTGGGTGTGTTCGCCTGCATTCCTATGTTCAGCCCTGCGTCAAGCTCAGGGTTTGTTGTTTCTAAGTGCCTAGCTGTGTGTGTGTGTGTGTGTGTGTGTGTGTGTGTGTGTGTGTGTGTAGTTTCTCAGTTTTGTTATTGCTCCACCAAACAGAAAATAAGGCTTCTCGTATAGATAAGCCACTTGGTTATACTCATATGAGAAAAGTCTGACTAACCCTATCTTTTACATGGTCTATTTCTGTTTCCCTGACAGTGAAAACTACATACCCACATGGGAAATTGGGAAAGACAATAGTAACATTTGACTCAAGGGAAAGAGAAGAAATACTGCATGAGACTTGCAGGCATGAGGTTCAGAGTTTGGGCCCCGGGAGCACCACACATGTCATTACAATGCTCTGTGTCTCTTGCTCTCTCCTTTGTTAATGATAAATATTTATTTTAATTAGAGGACCTATTCACAGCTCGGAATGTTAAAGCCCCAAATTAAAAAAAAAATAGGAAAATGACTCAGCTGAAAGAGGAAAGACCACTGTACAAATGTGAATGTTGTGCCCTTTGTGTGCAAGGTTGTAAGCTAGGGTAGAGTGCTTTGTAATGCCCCTACTTTGCTATCTGAAAATGTGTGTCTCATAACTTTCCTCCCTATGTTATTCTGGGCTAGGGTGGCTACAAAGAACTTTGTGTGAATCTTAGAAGGTGGTAGAGATGCAGAAGCCATATGTTTTCTGTCCTACAAACTGGCTTGAGACTCTTGGCACAGTGACAGCTCATACGCATTTCTGCTGTCTGACCTTATTCTTTTTTTTGCTTCTGCCACCAGGGTTCTTACTGGCATCTGCATATATACACCTATCCTGACAACCAGACACCATTGTTTTCTTTTCTTTCTGTTTTGATAGAGGTTGATAAAAAGTATAAGTTAGAGAGAAAGGACACATGCAGCCTTACTCCACCACCTTTGAAGCTTCTCCTTTGCAGGTGGGAACCAAAACTGGGGGGCTAAACCCAGATCATTGAACATGGCAATGCATGCGGCCAGCTAGAGCATAACTTGCTCTTGACACACTCCTCTAGCTTCCATCAGATTTCCTCCTTTATCTTCTCTTTCTCTTGACCAAGGTCTGCATGGAGCTGAAAAGCAG
Organism: Erinaceus europaeus; assembly: GCF_950295315.1. Classification (NCBI taxonomy): domain Eukaryota; kingdom Metazoa; phylum Chordata; class Mammalia; order Eulipotyphla; family Erinaceidae; genus Erinaceus; species Erinaceus europaeus. Next base: position 70,591,034 of record NC_080177.1, read on the forward strand.
TTATTCTGCTGGTAACTCGATATAAGAGATAGAAGGCTATGACTGACAGATACACTGTTGGTTATTCTGTGTCCTAACAAGTCAATTTGTCCATGCTCTTGTGTCAACACCCAAAATGCCTTCACAAAATTTACTTGAGCTACTTATTGTAAATTAGGCTCTAGAGCAGGTGCAGAGACAACAGCCTTGATTCACCACCTCCCCAAATTACAGCAATTGCATGAAGTCTAATGTGTGTGACTAATCCATCACTCAGTGTTTCTGCTTCTCTGAATGGATCCTACATAATGCAAAATCTAAAAGGAACAGATGATGGAAATGGGCTTCCTGATCAGCCCAGATAACTAGAGCATGATTTTTGATGTAAATATATTTACTTGAAACTGCCAAATAAAATTATCATGGGGAAAATGTATTCAACTTTAGACAACATTATATGTATTATGTGTGATTGATTGCAAGGAACAGGAATCATCTTCCCAGTCAATAGTTTTAGTCCACCTGCATGTTAGCTATCAGACTCAAGCAAAAATTACTAAAGCCTAGGGACCCTTGGAATATACCTAAAGTAGACTTCCTAGCTCCTTCCCATATGAAGACCCCTAATTTCATCTGTTCTTTCTTCCTACCTTTGGGTTTCTATTTACTAAACATTGTTTATTATTTATATCTTTCCACCTTCCATCCATCAAGTTGCAGCTGTTACTATGATTCCATTCTGACTTCCCTAGGTTGAGGACCTCCCCAGTGTGTCCTGGAACCTCACCTCTTAAAACCCTACTCCGTTTGGGAAAGAAACAGGATGGGGGTATGGATCAACCTGCCAACATCCATGTCCAGTGGAGAAACAATTAAAGAAGCCATCCTTACACCTCTACACCCCACAAAGACTTTCAGTCCATACACCCAGAAGGATAAAGAATCGGGACATTTCCAATGGATGGAACACAGAACTCTAGTGGTGGGAATTGTATGGAACTATCACCCTGTTATTTTATAATCTTGTTAATTATTATTAAATCACTAATAAAATAAAAACCCAAGCCACCTGAATGTATTGGAATAAAGTTACTCTGGAGATCTGCTTTGAATGACATAGAGAGTTAACTCAGAATCTTTCAATCCGGACCACAGATTAAGCAACCACAGTCTGTCACTCTTTGTCTGGGGTCAGCAGGTGTGCATTTCACCTGAACTGCTTTGGTGCAGTTCTTTCTCAACCATCTTTGGGGTTTTTGTTTAGCTTTTACTAGCACTTCAATCACTGTGAGTTCCCAAAGAGCACAGAAATACCTTCCTGAGTCTTGCAACTCTACAGGGGATATGATGAATTGGGAGGTTTTCCTTGTTTTCAGCCAGTTTATAAAGTAGCGCCCATTATTTGCATTCTGAGCAGTAGAACGTAGACTAATAAGAAAAATCAACTCTCCGTTGGCAAGCTGCTTATACCAAAAAATATAGAATGTTCTCATTCTCGTTTCATACTGACAGTGCAAGGTAACTTCTTTTCCCTCTTGCCAGGACATGGCTGACTTGGCTTGGGTAACACTCTGAGCCACACTGGATCCTGTGGGGATAAACATCAGAAAATAGATTTGATCTTGTGAATGAAACAGCATTTAAAGATTAGAAGAGGTTTGCAATCAAAGACAAAGCAAGCTGAAACCATATACTGCTTTTCTGCAGGACTTCTCGGCTCCTCAAATCCACAGCAAGAGCGACAGGCCCCAGTGCAATCCTTCAGTCTTTACTCTCAACCCCATGCTGTGGGCACATCCATACCAGAGCAGATGGAGGCCACAGTCACCCACAGCAGGCTGGAGATCACCATGTGGTCTGTGTTCTCCTGCACTCCGATGCTCAGCTCTGCCTCAAGCCCAGAGTTCTGTGTCTCTGGGCGCCAAGTGGTGTGTATATATAGTTTCTGGGGTTTGATACTGCTTCCCCAGACAGGAACTGGACTTTTTTTTTTTTTCATTCACACATGGTCATGCACAGAGAGCACAGTATAGCTTACTCTATCTCTTGGTCCTTTTCCTCTTTCCCTGGTAGATAAGTAAGATAATACCAATGAGGAGACATGGAAAAGACAATACTAAAAATTTGAGCTGAGGGAGAGTGATTGATCTAGTTGGCATACACTGATAATTTTCATGGAATAGGTTAGGGCCCATAAAAAATATAATAAATTACCAACTGTGAACCCTTCTTGTATCTACGTTCTTAAAATCGAATTAAGTCACACGTAATTCTTTCCATTCAGAATCTAATGATTTTTTTCTTGTTTTATAGTTATTTATTTAGATAGGTAGGACAGGAGGAAATTAAGAAGGAAGGAGGAAATAGAGAAGAAAAGAAAAAGAGAGGTACCTGCAGCATGGATTCACTTTTGAATTTTCCCCTATGTAGTTAAGGACTGGGGTCTTGAACCCGGGTCTTCATGCATGGTAATTCATGCTCTCAACCATGTGCACAAAAACCCCATGATATTTTTCCTAAAGATGTATCTTATTATATATATATAATATATATTATAGTGTATATAATACATATAATATATATTATAATATATAATATATATTAAAAACCCATGGTCGTATGAAATGAAAACAAGAGTAAAATATATGGGGCTATATCAAACTAAAAATCTTCTACATATCAAAGAAAACTATAGAAGGCAACAAAGTAAATGGGAGAAAATATTTTCACATCACATATCTCACAAGTGATTGATATCAAACATCTATAAAGGACTAGTACACTTAGAGAGAGCACACCCTGTTGCATGCAGTTCTGGGGACTGAACTGGAAACCCTGGCATATGAAATAAATACTCTACAAGCTGAGCCATTTCTCCAGTCATGATCTGATGATTTTTTTCTAATTCACTGACCTTTGGCTTTCTGTCAAAAAAGCTGCTGAGACAGAGAAATTTCTTTCCAAGACAATTAGTGCAACTCATTCTTCTTGCTTATAAAGACTCTGCTTGTTTAAAACAAATAAAGTGACTTCAAAATCAAATGTTGGAGAAATCAGCCTTGGTGACCTTCAAAATCATATCTTCAGGGTATGTGTTTTTGGAACTGTGTCGAGAAACTGGAGTAAAGTATTATTCGCTGGAAACCTAACGTTGAGCCATGTATAAAAAAGATTGATTTTGGGAGTTGGGCGGTAGCGCAGAGGGTTAAGCGCAGGTGGCGCCAAACGCAAGGACTGGCGAAAGGTTCCCAGTTTGAGCCCGCGGCTCCCCACCTGCAGGGGAGTCGCTTCACAGGCGGTGAAGCAGGTCTGCAGGTGTCTGTCTTTCTCTCCCCCTCTGTCTTCCCCTCCCCTCTCCATTTCTGTCTGTCCTATCCAACAACAATGACATCAACAATATCTACAACAATAAAACAACAAGGGCAACAAAAGGGAATAAATAAATATAAAAATAAAAAATAAAATAAAAAGATTGATTTTTTGAATATCATAACTGATTACAGTCAACTTCACCAGAGAATTAAGGTGTGTATCAATTATCAGTGCATATCTGCTAAGGCTTTGGACTTTGGGACAGATAAAGAATATAAAAACTGAATTTAATGCACAACCTAACTTAACTGCCACCAACTATAAACAAAAGAAGTTGCTGTTTCCTCCAGTGTGACAGTGACTGTCTTTATATCTCTGACCTGGGACTAAGATAGAAAGCCCACCTGATGTCCTGGCAACCTGGACACTGTCTCATTCTCCTACCCTTCTTGAAATGGAAGCCAAGCTATACCTAAACCTCTTTTCCTCCCCTCACTGCCAGCTTAATATGATTTAAAATCAATTATTAGCTTTTCTTTGAGTGACACTGACTCAACAAAATCTGATGCTATGTATATAGCATGTATATAGTTCTCTAGCGTTCCTCTGGAATTGTGCTTGCAAAACATGATGCTAAGAGAAAGGTGGAGTTTGATTCTCAAGGGGGATAATAGCAAACTGGATAAAAAAAAAAACCAGTCTTTTTTCATGTGAATATATTTACTTTTCTGCTTATGAAACCGGTATATAGATATCTCCATACTGTATCTCTGCACTTCTTTCACTAATATTACCCAAGTGTCACCACTGTGGTCCATGTGTATCTCTTCTTTAGAAACCTAACTATTTAGTTCTTCCACCTACCTTTTTATTGGATTATTATTTTTTCTTTTGTTAAACTGTCCTAGTCCTTTATAGATGTTTGATATCAATCACTTGTGAGATGTGTGATGTGAAAATATTTTCTCTCATTTACTTTGTTGCCTTGTACAGTTTACTTTGATATGTAGAAGTTTTTTAGTTTGATATCGTCCCATATATTTACTCTTATTTTCATTTCATATGACCATGGGATTGAGTCTCCAAATATCTTTAATGTGATTATCTTTTTTTTTAATCTTTTGTTGCTATTGTTGTTATGATGGCTCATACTGATAGACTTGCAGATGAAAAGTGATGGAAAATTGATTCATTTTTCATAAACCTTTTCGCTCCAACATCTTTAAGCTCACATAGTGTGATGACTGTATCTTCTTGCCCTGATATTCCCTCCTCAACTTGATTTAGTTAACTTCTAAGATTGCTAACTGAGCCTGAACTTCAAAGCGTCCATCACACTGTGCAGCTCTGTTTAGAGTTGTTCCTTCACTTTTCCCAAGTTTACATCTAAGTCTGTTGAGAGTTTTTCCTCTGCATTTTATAACTCATTTGGTGAAATGATCTCTCAATACTTGAATATGTTATTGTATGTTAAGTTTATATTCTTGAATTGCCTTCATAATAGTTTTCCTAAATTCTGTCTCTGACATTCTTTTTCTAAATGTACATCTGATCTTCTGTTGTATATTTATTAATTATATATATTACATTTATTAATATATATTAATATAGCTGTTTGTTGGTGGTTTCCATTGCTGAGCCAGCAGGTGGTGCTGACTCTTCAGTGTTGGGTTTCCCTATTTAGATATCCTTGTGGGGCCATGGGGGGACAGAGATTCTATTACCTGTTATTAGTCCAGTTTAATGCCTGTGATGCCAATATATGTTCTCCCTTCCGTCCTTCAATTTTGTGGGAAATAACAGCAAGGGAGAATTTCTTTCTCTTGAGTGCCTAGAGAACAAGCAGAATTTCTTTTCCTGCCTGCTGGGGCTTGAGCAGATCTCATAGCTTTATTTCTTGTCCAGGTTTTTCCTTTAAACACTGGTGAGTTGTTGTGGACAGTTTAATATCCTGGTGACCCTGATTTCACAGGTTAATCACCCAGGAATTTCCATCCCTTCTGCCACCAACAATGTGTCCCACTGAATATCAATCAAAATGGTGCCAACTGCCAATCAGAATGACTGTCATTAAGAAAGCCTTCTTAAGTCTGAACAATCTCTCCTTTACCCCCCCTTCTTTCCATCTACTGACCGCAAATGCCTGAACCCATGTGTAACTAATTGGATTTTTTTTTTTGAAGTTCCAGCTGTAATCTGTTGAGTTTTCAGAAAATTCTTACTGCTTTAAGTAACTGACTTGGGAAGAGGCATGTGGCAGTAGCTACTCCATTGTCACATGTCTGGAACTATTTAATGTCAATAAAATATACTTCTGAAGTTAGTCTCTGCCACAGGAGAAGGAGATGGAATCAGACTTTTTTTTTTTTCATTTTCTCATTTGAGCTTCAGTGGTCCTCATGGGTATTTGTATGTCCTAGTAGATCAATTTGTCCATGATATAGCCCCACACCTAACTTTCTTTTACAAATGTGACTATAGCTACTGATTTTGAATTCAGGCTCTAGAGCAGAAGCAGAGACAGCAGCCTTACATAGTGTTCTTCTGCACTGCACCAGTACCATAAATCTAGTTCCTGTGATATAGCTCTATTCTATATCATTTACAGAGAATCTGCTTTTCTGACCATAAAGGACTAAAAATAAAAATCCCTTTTATGACTACAAAAAATTATCCAGGATATATGATGTAAGTATACTTATATGGAACTAACACATGGAATTATACTGATACAAGATTACTCAACTTTGGGTCAGTTTAAACATGTCCTATATAATAGATTTTAAATAAATAAAAAAATCAAGACCAAGAATGTATTAGAAGAAAGTTTCCAAATGGCATAGAAGGAGGTTTTACTCAGAACTGCATCATTTTATTCACACCACACAATAAGCAACCACAGTCACTTGCACTTTTTGTTTGGGAGAAGCAGGTGTATATTTCTTTTGAAGTCCTGCACAGATGTCCCTCTCTCTCTCTCACTGAGCCCAGGAGTTTTTGTTCAGCGTTTACTATCACTTAAAACACTGTGACTTCCCAGAGCACAGAAATACTTTGATGAATCTCCTAGCTTCAAAGGTAAAATGGTGAGGGAGACGGTTTTTTGCTCCTTCTGAAAGTTTAATGAATAACGGCCCTTATATGAACTTTGTTGTGAAGAATGCTGGCTAATAAGAAAAATCATCTCTCCACTGGCAAGCTGTTTATACCAAAAAATAGAATATAAGCTCCAACTTGTTTCATACTGACAGTCAAATGTAACTGGTAGCCCCTCTTGTCTGGAAATAGCTGACTGTGCTTGAGTAATGCTCTCGGCCACAATGAATCCTGCGGAATAAAATCAGAAAGCAGAGTTGATACAGTAAACACAATATTGCATAAAAATCAGAACAACTGAGGCATCAAAACAAAGGAAATGGAAAGGATAATGAGCTTTCTTTTCTCAGCCCTCCTGTCTCTGTCAAATCCTGGCAAATTTCCAGGCCTGTGTGTAATTCTTTCATCATTTACACTCATCCCATGGTTTGGAACCATCCATACCAGAGCAGATAGTGGCCACGAACACCCATAGTAAGCTGCGGGGGGCCATGTGAGCTGTGCTCCCCTGCACTTGTGTGTTGAGCTCTGCCTCAAGCTGAGTGTGAGTCTCTGTGGAACTAGCCACATATATATGTAGCTCCAGGTTTTGATGCTGTTCAGTCAGACAGGAAGTAAGGTTTTTCATGTTCACCAACCACATGATCTTGCATAGATGAGAACATTCTGGCTCATCCCAACATTTTTTTTCCTGGATAGTCAAAAGCTACAGTATCTTAATGGGGACATGAAAAATAAAATACTGAAGTTTGAGACAAGCAAAAGAGAAAGTTGAGGCAGTTGGCATGCACTGATAATTTTCATGGAATAGGTTTGGGTCCATAATATATGATTTATTATCAACTATGGACCCAAATGTATCTATGCATCATGCTGCATGTATGAGAACACAGTCTCACTCACTGCCACCAGCTATAAGCAATGGGAAGTCCTGCTCTCTCCCGTGTGACAGTGGACCTGTCTCTGCATCCCTGACCTGAAGACGGAGATCAAAAGCTCACCTGATGTTGGCTACAATTGGCACAGGTATAACTAGACCCTTTTTAGTCCACTCATTGCTCCCTCACATATGTGCTTTGAAACTAATTACTTTTCTTCTAATTCTTCTTCTTCTTCTTCTTCTTCTTCTTCTTCTTCTTCTTCTCCTTCTCCTTCTCCTTCTCCTTCTCCTTCTCCTTCTCCTTCTCCTTCTCCTTCTTCTTCTTCTCCTCCTTCTCTTCCTCCTCCTGCTTCTCCTCCTCCTCCTGCTTCTCCTCCTCCTCCTCCTTCTTCTTCTTTTCTTAGTGATTTTATTTTCTTTGTATATTAAATATAGTTGGACTGAATAAAGTCTGATAGTGTGGAAAGACACAATCACTTATACAGTTCTTGAATGCCTCTCTGAAATTGTGCTTGTAGTATCTTATACTAAGATAAAGGTGGTTCTTGGGTCCAAGGAATAAAAACAGAAAGTTAGATAAATACTGCACAGATGATGACACTTCAGAATATATGTGATAAAAGTAACAGAGGTACAGTGTGAAATTATTTTGAGCAGTATTAAAAGCGTAAAGGATAAAAGCATTCACACACACAAATGCCTTCAGTTTCTAAGACATAATGTCTCCTTTATCCTTTTACCTCTTAATTCTTAACAGATAACAACTGTATAAGAAATTATCTAAAGTACTCAGCACTGCTTACTACTTAATGGATGATTTCCTCATCTATTAAGCATATGACAGCACCACGGTTTCATGTTTAATTTTCAGGTTGCAGTTAATACTAGTAAGGTCAGTATCACTGATCTGCATTTACTCTCTGCTGACTACAAGAGGTAGGTAGTTACATCTTCTTTCACATGAAAAGTATCGAGTGTGTCTCAGCTAAAGAAGAAAAGAATAGTGCCCACAGATGGATAAATGAAATTTTTATTGATCTTCTGGAGAGTGTGCATTACTTTCGAAGGGTGCTGTTGTCATTTTATACTGTCTCCCCCCTAACTATCAGGAAACACATTTCCCATAATATTCTTCCCTGTGCTATTCTGGGCTATGTTTGCCAACAAGGAGATATGATCCAAATTTGGAGTGCGGTTGTGATGCAACAGCCTTTTTGTGCATGTATGTGTTCTGAGAGTTGGAGGCCCAAGGCACCAGGCAACTCATTTTTTTCTGTTAATCTGCTTTAATTTGCTTCTGTTAATCTGCAACTCTCCACCTTCCACCAGATTTCTTCTTCTCTCCTTCTTATCTTGATCCAAACCTGCATGGAATATGAAGCCAGTATACTTCTTCCAAAGGTAGGGACCACATGGCTGGCACAGACATATGTTCATTTGTCATTTGTATGGGACTCATTTCTCCTCATGGGCACTGGTATGTCCTAATAAGTCAATTTGTCCATGCTAGTGTGCCCCACCCCAGAATTTTTTCATAAATGTTGCTTGGGTTACTTATTGTGAAGTCAGACTCTAGAGCAGACATCGAGACAATAGCTTTACATAATCTCTCCAGCTTGATTCAACAATTGCGTAAAGTCTAAAGTCTTTGTGACTGATCTCTATTTTATATCACTCAGTGTTTTTCTGCTTCTCTGATGATACTCTACCACAAAGTCTAAAAGGAAAGGACTAAAGAAATTATCTTCCTGTTAGTCCAGACAACTGGACAGGATTTGTGATGCAAGCATCTTTACATGAAATTGATGCTTGAACTTAGTATGAGAAAAGATTATTAAACTTTGGGAAAGTTTACGTATTTCCTGATTCATCTTAAGTAACAAACTGGAAGTCAAGGATCTATTAGGAAAAAAGTTATTCTGGACAACTTTCTCAGATGATATAGGTGAGGTTTTACTAAGAATTAAGTCTTTTGAGGCAGACCACAGATTGGCAACTACAGTCACTGTCTTTGTTGCTTCTGTTATTGAGATTGCAGGTGTGCATTTCATGAGGACCACTGCAAAGGAGGGGTCCTCACTGAGCTGAAGGGGTTTTGGTTCAGTTTTTTTTATTTATAAAAAGGAAACATTGAAAAACCATAGAATAAGAGGGGTACAACTCACAATTCCCACCACCAGAACTCTGTATCCCATCCCCTCCCCTGACAGCTTTCCTACTCTTTATCCCTCTGGGAGTATGGACCCAAGGTCATTGTGGGATGCAGAAGGTGGGAGGTCTGGCTTCTGTAATTGCTTCCCCGCTGAACATGGGGGTTAACTGGCTGATCCATACTCCCAGCCGGCCTCTCTCTTTCCCTAGTATGATGGGGCTCTGGAGAAGCAGAGCTCCAGGACACATTGGTGAGGTTGTCTGTCCAGGGAAGTCTGGTCGGCATCATGGTAGCATCTGGAATCTGGTGGCTGAAAAGAGAGTTAGCATACAAAGCCAAACAAATTGTTGATCAATCATTGACCTAAAGGCTGGAATAGTGCACATGAAGAGTTGGGGGGGATCCTCCATTTTGTAGATAGCTAGTAGGCATATTTTAGTTGTATTCCAAAGGGCCTGTAGCTATACTAGTTTTTTTTTTTTTCCCTGAGCCTGAAATCTGATGTACAGGTGGATCCAAGTTATTGTCTTGGAGATGATGTCATGGCTGTAAAATGAACAGAAAGCTGGATCAGGGAAGGGAGTAGCTCCCTAATATGGGAAAGGGGTATAAATATTGTTGACTGTAAACCCCATCGATTTGATTTTTCTGGGGTCCATACTCAGCTTAGGAGCCTATGTGACCTCTGCAGCCCTGTAGATCTGAGCTCACATTCTGTGGTCATGAGTAGGAACATTGCAAGCTGACCCAATATCAACCCATCTTCCTCAGGTGTAGCATAGAGTATGTTGTCCATCCTCCCTTCAGAGGATGGAATATTCTCTACCATTATTGATGCAAGTTGATGGCAAGGTCTTCTGGGGGGCCCACAAAGAGGTCTTTTTTGTTGTTCCTGGTAGAGATGACTGGTAACAAGGCAAGAGGATTTGAGGTCTAGGCCCATCATGTCTCTTCAGGAATCTCAGGACTCCCCGACTAGGGCCCCAGCTGATGGGGTGGCCTGATAGTGACTAAAGAGTCTTCATTAAAGTCTGCCAGTCTCTTGCCCTTATTCATCTTTTGCAGTCCTTGCTTTGATAAGGTTAGCTTTGGAGTGAGTGAGAGAACTATAATAGGAAGTGGATGGGGAGGGTATCTAAGTCTAAGTAGACACTATTTCATTAGGAACTTTATACTGACTCACAGCAGACTATTGTGTACTTTTGCTTTCAGGTATATATTTTGCCCTAATTTATGGATACATATGAACATACGATCTTTCTCATGGGATCTGGTCTATATCTAGGTTTTGGGACTTTGTTAGGAAGTGAATTTTGCTTCAGTTTTACTATCAGTTCAAACACAGTGAGCTCCCAGAGAGCACAGAAATACATTGCTGTATCTTCTAACTTTAGGGGGAAAATGGTGAGGCAAATGGTTTCCATTGATTTCTGGAAGTGTAGATAATAACTATCCTTATGAATTCTAGTCTGAAGAATGCTATTAAGGGAAATCACGTTTGCATTGGAAAGCTACTTATACCAGAAAATGTAAATACCAACTTGTTTCATATTGACAATCTGCCCCGACCAGCGGAGCAGTGAACAGGGGCTAGGAACCTAAAAGACCTGGAATGACAGGGACAAGAGACACGAAAGAACAACAGCAAGACAGGTTTCTGATCAAGCTCTGAAAATTTTATTTTACAGCCGCATTTTAAGCACACACCATGAGGAAGTTCTGCTAAGGTAGTGGGGGGAGGGAGGTGGGTGAGCAACTTTCCAAACAGTTAGATGGTAATCGCAGTTCCAATGATCGGAATGTCTGTTCACCGGTTATGTGAGAGACTTAGCTAAGGTTTTGGCTCCCGGCAACAATCCACGGTCAACGTTGTCTCCTCTTCCTGGTAAATGGCTGGCTGGGATTGAGCAACATTCTGGGACATGCTGGATCCTGCAGATAAAATAAAAAATAAAATGAACACAGAGACTGAAATGTGGTATAAGAGTCACAACGATTGAGGAATCAAAGGTAAAGCAAATAAGAGTTGAATGAGCGTGCATTTCTCAGCCCATCTTTCCCCTGTAATCATGGGAAGTTTCTCAGGCCTGCGTGCAAGCCTTTCATCCCTTACACTGATAGTCATGTTGTGGAACAGCCATACATAGCTGATGGAAACCACCAACAGCCACAGCAGGCTGGGGAGCAGCACGTGGGCTGTGTTCTGCACTCTGTGTGGAGAGCTGACTCCAGACTGAGTTTGGTGTGTCTGAAGAACTAGCTGTGTGTATCGGTAGTTTCTGGGGTTTGCTGCTGCTGCTCCCCCAAACAGGAAATAAGGTTTCTCATGTTCATCAACCACAGTGGTCGTGCACAGATGAGAACACTCTGCCTCACCCTAACATCTTTTTTTTTTTTTTTTGGTATTTCTTTTATTTATTGGGAGGATTCACGGTTTACAGTAAATTCAGTTGTTGATACATGTGTAAAAATTCTAAATTTTCTGCAATCCACTCTCACCCGCAGCCTAGGTCCTCCCCCACCATCAAACAATCATGCACTGGGACCAGGAAGCCCCCTTGTCATCCCCACCCCCAGCCCTTCCTTTACTTGGGTGCAGTACACTTCATTTTCTTGGTCTATTTCTCTTTCTCAGGCTATGCAAAAAGCTACAGCACCTTAATAGAAGCATGGAAAAGACAATGAATAAGAGAACATTAAGACAATAGGCATACTATAATTTTCACGGAAGGTTTAGACCCATATGAAATATAAGATTTTATCAACGGTAGCTATGCACTGAAAATCTATGTATGAGAACACAACCTCACTCACAACCACCAACTGTAAACAATACAAAGTCCTGCTCTCTCTGCATCTCTGAGCCGGAGACTGAGATCAAAACCCCACCTGATATTGCTCTCCCTAAGCCAGGACTCTCTTCCTGCCACCCATCTTTAATTTGAAGCCTAGCTGATGGCACAGCTACTCTTAGACCCTTTTTAGTCCCCTCACATCTCCCTTACTCATGTGGTTTGAAACTAATGATTTTATTTCCTTTGTTTTCCATTGACTGGATAAAGTCTGACATTGTAGAAAGACACAATCATGGATTCAGTTCTTGAATGCGTCCCTGGAATCGTGCTTGCAATAACGATGTTAAGATGAAAGTGGTGCTTGGGTCTCATGGAAGGAAAGCATAAATTTGGGTAAATACTGCACAGATGGTGACACCTGAGTAATATTAGTGGTGGAAGTGCAGAGTGCAGCATGGAGATATTGGGAAGCAGTTTTATAAGCAGAAAGGATAAAAACATTCACAAGAAAAAAGTGCCTTCAGTGTTTAAGAGATAATATCTCCCGTATTCTTCTACCCCCTAAATCTTAATAGCTCACTGCTGTGAAAGAAACTTATAAGTATTTAGAAATTTTCACTGGTAAATAAATGACTTTCTCATTTATTTATCCTATGACATTTTTTAAAATTTTTTTATTTCTAAAAAGGAAACGTTGACAAAACCATAGAGGGGTATAACTTCGCACAATTCCCACCACCAAACCTCCGTATCCCATCCCCTCCCCTGATAGCTTTCCTATTCTTTACCCCTCTGGGAGTATGGACCCAGGGTCATTGTGGAGTGCAGAAGGCGGAAGGTCTGGCTTCTGTAATTGCTTCCCCGGTGAACATGGGCGTTGACAGGTCGATCCATACTCCCCATTTTTAAAGGAGGTTTGGTATTTTCTTTTCAGATTCTCTTATAAATCAATAATGTCAGCACCACTGCTCTACAACCAGCTAAATTACAAAGGATCAGTCTTGCTTTTTAGGAATCTTTTGATGTGCTGCTCTCAGGCCTAGTTGCTGGTGCAGGTAAACACACCTGTTACGATGCCTAAGAACCTGAGCTTAAGCCCCTAGTCCACACTTGCAGGAGGAAAACTTCAGGAGCTTTGAATCAGTGCTGCAAACATCTCTCCTTCTCTCTCCCTACCTCCCCCTTCCCTCTGGACTCCTCTATATCTCTGTCAAATAAATAAACTATATTTAAAGGTGATACTCTCTGGCTGACAAAAAGAGTTAGAGATGATTTTCAAACTTAAGAAAATTCTCATTTGCCGCTTTAAAACATAGCAAAGAGTGCCTCCTATAAAAGAGGGAAAAGTAGTGTTCAAAGATCAGTAAGTGAACTTTATGTCCATTTTGTGAGCAGGGGCCCCTTAGTTTGGGGAGGATTTTTTTGTGGGAATTTTGTACACTCTCAACTTAGTTACCAGTAATGCATTCGCATTGGCATTCTTCCTTGTGTTATTATGAACTAGTATGACAACACAGATCTGTGAATAATTTGGAAGGCAGTTGTGATGTAGCAGCAGTATTTGATTATCAGTGTTGTGAGTTTGTGTGAGGCTCCAGTTACTGTGGCAACTCACACTTGTGGCTCCTAATCTGCTCTGTCAACTTGTTAATTGGTTCACACTTCTCTATCGTCCATAAGATGTCCTTCTCCATCTCCTCTTTGTGTTGATCCATATCTGCACAGAGCAGGGAGGCAGTTATGCTTCTTCAAAGGTAGCCCAACACAAGAAATGGAAGATTATCACAAACTGACCTATCATTTGTTATTTGTCTATTTAAAATTCTGTAAAAACTGTAAAACAAATAGTTTATTACAAATACCTAACAGGAGAGTACTAAAGAAATTATTTTCCTGATGATGTCATAACTGTACCAGTATTTGTGATGTGATTATCTTTACATAAAACTTTCTGTTGAAAAGTGTGTGTGCGTGTGTGTGTGCGTGTGTGTGTGTGTGTGTATCTGTGTCTGTCTGTCACAAATCAACTATCACAAGTTAGCTTTACACATAACCCATTCAAGACCAGGAATGGATCTGAAGAAAGTTACTCTGGGGATGTTCTAAGCGGCATAGAATGAGGTCTTAGAACTGTGGATTTGGATCCAGACCACAGATCAAGCAGCCACAGTCACTGTCTGTTTTGTGTGGAATCAGCAGGTGTATGCTTCAGCTGTATTTTTGCATCTGGAGAAGCTCTCTCTTTTCATCTCTGGAGTTTTTGTTCAGCATTTACTATCACTTTAGTCATAGTGAGATCACAGAGTGCACAGAAATACTTTGCTGAATCTTCCAGCTTTAAGGGAAAAATGGTGAATCGAATAGTTTTTGCTGCTATCTGCAATTTTACAGTATAATGACCTTTAATTGCATCTTGTTCATAAGAATGCTGACGGATAAGGAAAATCATCTCTCCACTTGCAAGCTGCTTGTACCAATATATATAATATGAGCTCCAACTTGTTTCATACCGACAATCCAGGGTAACCTCTGTCCCCTCTTGCCTGGACAAAGTCCAAGGGGACTGAGTAACACTCTGGGCCACACTGGATCCTGCAGGAAATAAAAAAAAAAAAACCAGAAATCAGAGTTGACATGATGAAAAAAATTTGCATATGAGTTATAACAATTGAGGAATCAAAGACAAAGCAAGCGGGAAGGATGATATGCTTGTTTTTCTCAGCCTGCTTCTCTCCCTCAGATGACTGGTGAGTCCCCCAGGCCTGTGTGCAATCCTTGTACTCTCCACACTCATCCCACGTTGTGTAATATCCATACCAGAGCAGACAGAGACCACCAAGACCCACAGCAGGCTGGGGAGCATGTGGACTGTGTTCTCATGCACAGGTGTGTTGATCTCTGACTCAGGCCCAGAATGTGGTGTCTCTGAGTGCTGAGCTGTGCTTATACATAGCCCCTGCATTTAGATTCTGCCCATTCAAACAGGAAATAGGGTTTTTCCTGTTCCTCAACCACGTGGCCATGTGCAGAGGAGAATGTGTGACTCACCTTAATATTCCTTTGTCGGCTTCTCTTTCTCTGGTAAATAAGTAATGCAGAACTAAACAGGGGCACAGAAAAGACATTCGACACTAAAAATTTTAGTTGAGAGAAAATAAAGTTTTAACCAACTGATATACATTGATAATTTTTATGGAATAGCTTCAGCCTCATATAAAATATAACTGATTTTACTAATTGTGGGCCAAATCTATCCATTGGCAATGTATTTAAGTCACACTGATTTTCTCCATTCATTATATATTTTTAAAATCCATGTACATTTGGCTTTCTAGCTTAAATATTTCTCAGAAAAAGACATTTCTATCTAAGAAGGCAGTAGTACATTGCATTCTTCTATTTTAGAATAAGGATTCTGCTTATTCACAGAAAATAAAATAACTTCAAAGTCAAATGATTAAAAAATCAGTCTATGAATTTCCAAATCTAATCCACTTGCTATACTTTTATGAAATAGTGTTATGAAATAGGGATAAAATATTATTCATCAGAAATCTGACATTTAATTTTACTTATTAGAGAAGATTGATTATTGACACACATCAATTATAGCCAAATGTACCAAAGAAACAATGTGCTTATCGCTTACCAATAAAGATAAGCTGAGAGCTAGAACTTCAGGCCAGATAAAGGTTATAAAAACTGCAGGTAGAACACAGCCTCACCATCTTCCCCAAGCTGTCTATATATAGAGCAAAATCCTACTACCTCTTGTTTAACAGTGGCTCTTTCTATGTGTTCTGACCTGGGGACTGCAATTACAAAACCACCTGATGTTGCTCTTACAACCTGAACACCACCTTTCATCTACCATCTATCTATATATGTATCATCTATATATCCCTCTCTTACTCATCACTGACTAGAAGCCCAGCTGATGACTCAGCTATACCTAGATTCCTTTTAATTCCCTCACTGATGTGACTTGAAACTAGTGACTTATGTGACTTGAAACTAGTAATCTGCTTTCCTTTGAGTGACACTGGGTGAATGATGTGTGGTATTTTAGAGAGACCCAGCATGTATATATTTCTTGAATGCTTCTCTGGAATTGTGCTTGCAATATCTGATCCTAAGAGGTATTGCCTGGGTGTTAAGAAAGGAAGGCAGCAACTTAGATAAGAACTGAACAAATGTTGATACTTAGGTAGTCAGTGAAGAGGGTGCAGAGGAGCTACTAAGGTGAAGTATTATAAGAAGAAAGAACAAAAGTATTGACATGATAAAAGGTCTCTAATTATATAAGAGTCTTATGGCTATACCACCCTGAACACTTCCGATCCCATCTAGTGTTTAAGAGATATTATTTCATCTATCCATCTAACCTCTTATTCTTAAAAGCACACAACTGTAGAAGAAACTTTCCAAGATATTTCAGCACTGCTCACTGGCTAAGGAATGACTTCTTCATCTACTTACTGATGCTATAGCAGTTTGTATCAAGGTCTGGTGTTTACTTTTAGGTTATAGTTGAAATCAACAAGTCCAGTATCACTGTTCTGGGGGCTATTCTCTGCTGGCAATAAGAGATAGAAAAGATATGTCTCACTTCTCACTTAAAAAATTTTTGATTCAGCCAAGAGAGGAAAGAGAAGTGCTCACTGATGCATATATGATTTATTTTAATTTCTTTATTGGGGGATTAATGTTTTACATTCGACAGTAAATACAATAGTTTGTACATGCATAAAATTTCTCAGTTTTCCACATAACAATACAACCTCCACTAGGTGCTCTGTCCTCCTTGTTTTTTCTTTTTTTTTTTCTTTTATTATCTTCTGCAGAGAGAATATTTATTTGGGAAGGATGCTATTGTAATTTCACACTGTCTCAATCTAGCTATCTACACATGTTATTTCATTACACTCTTCCCTGTGCTACTCTGGGCTATGTTGGTCAACAAGGAGATTTGTACACAATATGGCAGGCAGTTGTGACACAACTGTATGTTGTATCAGATGTAGAAAACAGATGTAAAAATACATCATATTTTTTGTGCTCTGTGAGTTGGGGCAAGTCTTCAGGCACTGTGGCAACTTGCACTTCTTACTGTTAATCTGCTCTTACCTTCCTATTGACTCATATCTCACATCTCTCCACCTTTTACCAGATTTCCTGCTCCATATCCTCTTTGTGTTAAAACATGACTGCATGAAGCAGGAAGGCTGATAACCACAAGAGACGGAAGGATGGCAATGACAGACCTATTTTTTGTTTGTCATTTTTTGCTATGGGTTTCAGTTTTCCTCATGATACTATTGCAATCTAACATGTCGGTGTGCTGATGTTCTTGTGCCCACAGCCAAATTCCTTCACAGATTTTTCTAGAGCTAATTATTAAATTCAGGCTCTAGAGCAGATACAGAGACCATCGTTTTTCACAGACTCCTATCAAGATGCAGGAATTGCATGAAGAAGCATCTTTGTAACTCACCTCTATTCTCTAATTATCTGTATTTATTGGATACAAACATCCAGAAATCGAGAGAGAAAGGGGAGATAGATAGGGAGAGAGAAAGAGAGACACCTGCAGCACTGCTTCACCATTTGCAAAGCTTTCCCCCTGCAGGTGGGGACCGGGGGCTCAAAGCTGGGTCCTTCTGCATTGTATCATGTGCACTCAACCAGGTGCACCACCACCTGGCCCCCTCACCTCTATTCTCTATCACTCATAGTGGTTCTGCTTCTCTGACTAGAGCCTAACAAATACAAAATATGATAGTAAAGGGCTTGGAGAATGATATTCCAGAGGATTCTAGTGGACTAGGCAGGACTTGTGAGCATCTTGTTTAAAACATTTTTCATTATCTTTATTTGTTTATTAGATAGAGACAGTCAGAAATCAGGAGGGAAGGGAGGGATCGAGAGGATGAGAGACAGAGAGACACCTGCAGCACTGCTTCACCACTTGTGAAGCCTTCCCCCTGCAGGTGGGGACTGGGGGCTCGAACCTGGGTCCTTGCACACTGTAACATGTGCACTCAACCAGGTGCGCCACCACCCGGCCCCAATTTGTGAGCATCTTTATATAGAAACTGACACTGAAATGATTGCCTGAGAAGCTAATTCAATTTTAGGCAACTTTACAGTTAAAAGAAACTCAAGACCTAGAAATGATTCAAACATAAGTTATTTTGGACAGCTGTTTCTGAATATCATAGAAGGAGATTTCACTGAGACTTCTGTCTTTTGATCCAGACCACCCACAGACCAAGCAGCCACAGCCACAGCCACTGTCTATGTTTTGTCTGGTTATTGCAGCTGTGCATTTCAGCTGGACTCCTCCCTAGGGGGGGGGTGAGGGCTTTCTCATAGAGTCCTGGCGTTTTTGTTCAGCTTCTACTATCAATTCAAACATGGTGAGTTCCCAGAGAGAACAGAAATACTTTGCTGAATCTTGCAGCTTTAAAGGGGAAATGGTGAGGTAGATGGATTGCATTGCTTTCTGGAAGTCTATATAATGGCGACTGCTATTTGCATTCTCTCCAGAAGAAAACTGACTAATAAGGAAAACCATCTCTCCACTGGCAAGCTGCTTATACCACAAAATATAGTATGAGCTCCAACTTGTTTCAAACTGACAATAAAAATTAACCGTTGACCCCTCTTGACTGGAAATGGTGGGGGTGAATTGAGTAACACTCTGGGCCATACTGAATCCTGAAAAAAAAATCAGAAAGCAGCGTTAATGGAATAAATAATATATTGCATAGGAATCAGCACAATTGAGGAATGAAAGACAAAATAAACTGGAAGAATAAGGTGCTTGCTTTTCTCAGCCCTCCTCTCCCCCTCAAATCCTGGCAAGTCCCCCAGGACTGTGTACAATCCTTTCACCCTTCACTCTCATCCTATGTTGTGGAACCATCCAGACCAGAGCAGATGGAGGCCACCGACACCCACAGCAGGCTGGGGAGCACCATGATGGATGTGTTCTCCTGCACACGTATGTTCAGCTCTACCTGCAGCCCAGAGTTTGGTGTCTCTGGTCACCAAGCTGTGTTTTTATGTAGTTCCTGTGTTTTGATGCTGCTCTGTCAGACAGGAAATAGAGTTTCTTATTTAAACCCACCACATGGTCATGCGTAGATGAGAAAAGTCTTCCTCACTCTGTCCATTACTGGTCCATCTTTCTTGGGTAGTTGACTTAGACAGTAATTAAAGTGAGCACGGAGAAGGTAATTAACATTACAGTTTTACGCTTAGGGAAAATGAAGATTGAGTCAGTTGAAAATCATTGATAATTTCCACAGAGTAAGTCTCTGGCCCATCTAAAGCTCAGTTTGGATAGTGTGTTGCTTTGCCATGTGTAAGCCTAGCTTCAAGCCTGACCCTTGACACTGAAGGAAGCTTCACTGCTATGATTTCTCTCTCTCTCAACAAGGAAAGACAATGAATAGGTTAATGTTATAAACAATAAAATATAGAGGCTGGGAGGTGGTATAACTAGGTAGAGCACACACATTGCCATGTACTAAGTCCTGGGCTTCAAACCCCCAGTCCCCACCTGAAGGTGGGAAGCTTAGTGAGCGGCGAAGTAGTTCCGCAGGTATCTCTATTTCTGTCTCCTCCTCTCCTCTGATTTCTCTCTATTCTTTTAAATAAGAAGGACAAATATATGGCTTCTGGGAGCAATGGATTTATGCTGCAGGCAGAGACCCAGTAATAACTTAGTGGCAATAATAAATAATAATAATAACAATAATAAATGTAGATGTATGACTTATTAGGAACTGTCGGCTTTCCTAATTTTGCTTATTAATAATTAATTTGGAAGCTACTCTCTTCCCTGACCCAGCTTTCTAGTCCTATCTCCAACTCTGACACCATCTCCCCAGACAATACCTTTAGCCCACCTGCATGTTAGCTGTCAGACTCAGGCAAAAAATAATAAAGTCATGGGACCCTTGGAATATACCTAAAATAGACTTCCTAGCTTTTTAAAAAATGGAGACCTCAAATCTCATCTGCTTTATGCTTACCTTTAAGTTCCTGATTATCAAACAATTTGTTCTGCTTTATATCGTAATGCTTTTTCAGCCACCAAGTTGCAGATGCCAACCTGACTTCCCTGGGCGACGACCACACCAGTGTGTCCTTCTTCTTCTTCTAGCGTTTGCCCTTCTTCCGTAGCCAGTCAACAGCATCAGGTTGAGCCTGATGTAAAGTTTTGAGACCTCCTTTGAATCTGGAGAGGTGGCAATCGTTGACTATGTGGGTCATAGTCTGTCTGGAGCCGCAGGGGCAGTTCGGGTCGTCTCTGGCTCCCCAGCGATGGAACATAGCGGCACACTGGCCATGGCCTGTTCGATAGTGATTGAGGAGGGCCCAATCATAACGTACTAGGTCAAAGCCGGGTTGACGCTTGCAGGGGTCTGTGATGAGGTGTTTGTTCTTTACCTCAGCTGACTGCCAACTCTGTTTCCAAGAGTCTGGAACAGAGAAGTTCAGTGTAGGCATAGGGGACCAGATTGGGTGATGAGATGTCAAGCATTGAACAGGGTGGGCAAAGATATCTGCGTATATTGGCAGGTCTGGTCGAGCGTAGACGTGGGGAATGAACTTAGATGATGCTGCATCCCAACGAATATCTGGCGGGGCGATGTTGCTAAGAACTCGCAGCCATGGAACCAGGGTGGAACGGATGGTTCCAGAAATTATCCTCATAGAGGAATATAATTTGGAATCAACCAAGTGGACATGGGGGCTACAGAACCATACTGGGGCACAGTATTCTGCAGTGGAATAGCATAATGCCAGAGATGATGATCGTAGTGTGGAAGCGCTCGCGCCCCATGAGGAGCTGGCCAGTCTTGCAATGATGTTATTCCTCACGCCCACCTTTGCTGCAGTTTTTATGAGATGTTCGTGAAATGACAGGGTGCGATCAAGAGTAACGCCAAGATAGACTGGCTGGGCTTCATGCCGGATTCTCATATCGCTAAGCTGCACATTAAGCTCATGTGAGGCCGAGGCATGGTGTAGATGGAAAACAGATGATACCGTTTTTGCAGTGCTAGGGATTAGTCAACATTTTTTACAGTAATCAGATATCAGAGACATGTCTTTCGTGAGTGTTTCCTCGAGGATGTCGAACTTGGATGTCTGAGTTGCACAGCAGATGTCATCAGCGTAGATGAACTTCCTTGAAGAAGTTTCTGGGAGGTCATTGATGTAAATATTAAATAGCGTAGGAGCCAGAACAGAGCCTTGGGGGAGGCCACTTGAGACAAGTCTCCATCTGCTAAACTTGTCACCCAGATGCACCCGGAATCTTCTGTTTTGGAGAAGAAACGATATAGTGTTGGCCACCCATGGAGGCAGGCATCTTGAGATCTTGACTAGGAGACCACGGTGCCAAACCGTGTCATAGGCTGCTGTGAGATCAACAAAGACAGCACCCATCTTTAAATTCTTCTGGAATCCATTTTCAATGTAAGTTGAGAGGACTAGGGCTTGTTCGAAGGTAGATCTTCCTGGGCGGAAACCAGCTTGGGCAGGTGATAGGAATTTCTCTGTAGGATGAGAAATACGTGACAGAAGCAGCCTCTCAAGGAGTTTGTAACACACAGAGAGGAGAGAAATTGGTCTATAGCTGGCGGCCCGTGTTGGGTCTTTCTTTGGTTTCAAAACCGCTATAATCTTCGCACGATGCCAAACTTTGGTCATAGACTCAGATTCCAAGATGTGGGACAGGAATGAAGCGAGCCACTTCTTTGCCGCGGGACCCAGGTTAAGAATGAGTTCTGGGGTGATGTTATCATAGCCAGCAGCTGTTCCCGGTTTAACCCTCTTCAAAGCATCTTCCAGTTCAGACAGTGTAAAGGGAGAGAGTTTTGGAGATGGACAAGATAACCGGAAGTGGGATGACCACTCATGGGAAATTTCTCTTTTCCAGACTGGGTCGATCTTAGCACGTCCAACTTGAGTTAGGTGACCGGCCACTGAGTTTGGAGATACGGGAGGATGGGAGATGGGAGGGGGTTGGCTACTGGCACCCAGTCTGTGAAGAAGCTTCCAGGCCTTCCTACTTGAGTGGGTGAAGTTCAGACTTTTCGTGAGTTGTTGCCAGCGGGCTTGGCGTGCTGCATCCAGGGAGGCAGTGAGATGGTCAGCCACATTTGGGTCGCCCGACTCATCATACTGCTTTAGTAGTTGCTCGCACTCAGCATCGAGAGAAGGCATATAGTTAGCATGTCTCCCACGAGGAATGGCTTGGGAAGCTGCTTTGAAGATGGCTTGGCGGAAGCGCCTGTAGGAATCTTCAGAGGGGATAGAGTTAATTGGAATTGTAGGAATAGATTTGTTGGTAAGATCACTGAACAGACGCCAGTTTGCTTTCTGAAAGTTCCATCTTAGTTTCTCCGAGCACAGAATCAGTGGGAGCTGGAGACCAATGTGGATGATAGCTGGGCGGTGATGACTGTGCGGGAAGATCTTGAGAACTTGTCTCGTAGCGGGAAACTCTTGGCCGTTGACTGTGCTAATCCAGCACAGGTCAGGTGACGAGTCTTTATTCCATCTAGCACTGTGAAAAGAGCCTGGCTGTTTGGGATCGTATAATAGGGAGAGGTCATTCGATGAAGCCCAGTCGGCTAAGATAGAGCCGTCAACACGAGTGGAGGAATATCCCCAGTCTTGGTGATGACTATTAAAGTCTCCAACGTAAACGACTGGGTGATTCGGGCTAGGCAGGACCTCATTATCCCATGAGGCACTGGGAGGCTTATATACGTTGATGAGCTGAATAGTTCCAATAGTAATGGAGTTGTAGAAGGTCGAAGAGGCCGTATGGTAAACGTCCACAAGACACGATTTGGCGTAGATGGCTCGGCCGTGTTTAGGATGGAGATTATAGCATATTAAATCGAATCCACTGATGGTGAATCAAGCAGCTTCATTGACTGCTATATGTGTTTCTTGTAGGCAGATAACATCTGCCTGATGCTGTATCACCAATTGACCAATAAGAACGCGTTTGGCAAAGGACAGCCCCTCAACATTAAGTTGGAGGACTCGAAGAGCAGGACCAACAGCTTGAAAGCTGTCAGGAGCTGCTTGTTGCTGGCTTTGAAAGTGACTGGGATCCATGTGGATTCAGTCGGCTAGGGAGGATCGTCAGTTTCCCCAATGAATGGGTACTCACGAGATGCACCATGAGAAGGTCGATCCAGTGCATTCCAGTGTGTCCTGGAACCCCACCTCTCCAGAGCCCTGCCCCACTAGGGAAAGGTAGAAACAGGCTGGGAGTATGGCTCCATCTGCCAATGCCCATGTCCAGAGAAAAGCAATTACAGAAGCCAGACCCTCCACCTTCTGCACCCCATAATGATCCTGGGTCCATGCTTCCATAGGGATAAAGAATAGGGAACCCTCCAATGGAGGGGATGGGATGTGGTACTTTGGTGGTAGGGATTGTGTGGAATTATACCTCTTTTATCCTTTTGTCTTGTCAACCATTATTAAATCAATAAATAAAAATATAAATAAATTCAGCACTTCTGACATTCAACATCTATTGACTTGTCTTTATTTTTATGGAAGACAATAGAATATAAGAATAGAATATTACTCATCTGACAACTGGTTCTCAGTCTTATTTATTAGACTCAGGAGAATTGGGATATTTAATCCTGCTGTCTTCACAAGGGAAATTCTCCTTATTAAAACATTAGTCCTAACATTGTCCAGTGTCACACTTTCCATCCTATTGGTTGAAAATGTCCACTCTCACTCGCTAAATTCAGTGATTGACCATATTTTATTTTATGGTAAAATCAAGACAAGTAAGCTTCATCTCTCTGTGACACAATGCTGTAAGATACTCCTGCAGCGTGTGACATCTGTAGGTGCCAACTGAGCATGTCAATACCACTGGAGTCGTGGCTAAAAAGTTTGTGTACTGGGGCCGGGTGGTGGCGCACCTGGTTGAGCGCACATGTTACAATGCACAAGGACCCAGGTTTGAGCCCCTAGTCCCCATCTGCAGGGAGAAAGCTTCACAAGTGGTGAAGCAGGGCTGTAGGTGTCTCTCTATCTCTCACCCTCTCTATCCCTCTAGATTTCTGACTATCTCTATCCAATAAATAAATAAATATAATTTTAAAATTTGCATATGGAGTCATTTCTTGTATCCAACTAGTATCAGGTTTATGGAGTCTGCCTTCTCTGGGCCTTTCTACTAGATTGTCAGGCTTATTTAGGAGAAATCTGATGGGTTAGAGAATTTGTGATGCCTTCTTTTTTCACCCTTCTGCTAGGATCCTGGGCTTAGTAGATCTAAGTCTAATCACAGAGGGCTATTAAGTACTTTTACTTTGATCTATATACTTTGAGTATTGTACCTAGTACCCGAAACCCTAGCCTGTATCTAGTATCTGTAACTTTTAAATAATATGTCATCTGAAATGGAACTAAGTAGTCTCATCTGTTAGGAAAGACCTCACCATATTAGAGGAGTTGGGAGGTTGACATAGCAGGCTTAATGTCTCTAGAGACAATCCTTAGTAACAAGTCAGTAGCAGCATAATGTGATATGGCAGTATTCATAGCTTGATTTAGTCTAGGTCAACAGAGACAGTATAACAGAGTAAGGTATCAGAGAGAAAAAGCATCAAGAAGTACAACCACAGGTTCCAGGAATAGAAATATGAATTTTTTTTTAAGAAAGGAGACATTAACAAAATCATAGGATGGGGGGGTACAACTCCACACAATTCCCGCCACCCAATTTCCATATCCCGTCCCCTCCCCAATAGCTTTCCCATTCTCTATCCCTCTGGGAGCATGGACCCAGGGTTGTTGTGGGTTGCAGAAGGTGGAAGGTCCGGCTTCTGTAATTGCTTCCCCACTGAACATGGGCATTGACTGGTTGATTCATACTCCCAGTCTGCCTCTCTCTTTCCCTAGTAGGGTGAATCTCTGGGGAAGCGGAGCTCCAGGACACATTGGTGGGGTCTTCAGTCCAGGGAAGTCTGGTCAGCATCTTGATGGCATCTGGAACCTGGTGGCTGAAAAGAGAGTTAACATACAAAGCCAAACAAATTGTTGAAGAATCATGGACCCAAAGGTTAGAATAGTGGAGACAAAGTGTTGGGGGGTACTCACTGCAAACTCTAAGAAACATGAATCTTAAAGAGAATAGAAGAGTTCCTTGTAGTCTTAGAAAGAGTTTAAAATAGCAATAGTTAATTATTATTATAATCAAGCTAGTTGGAAGCTTATTTTTCTTTGAAAATCCAGTGGTTAGGATTTACTGTAATATACATGACCTCACTGTGCTTAATGAGTTTTAAGGATGTCTAGAATAACAGCATCCTGCTGGCTTTCACCAGATGCATGAGTGGCACCTCTCAAACCCAGATATGTATTCATATTTTGCTCTCTTTCCTCCAGTCCAATTTGAAAGTAACCAGTGGTTCTTTTACTTCCCTATTGTAATCAAGCCAGATAATAACACTTAGATTCATGCTTTCTTCTCTTCTTCTTCTTCTTCTTCTTCTTCTTCTTCTTCTTCTTCTTCTTCTTCTTCTTCTTCTTCTTCTTCTTCTTCTTTTTCTTCTTCAAATATTTTTATTTCTTTATAATTGGGTAAAAATAGGGTAAAATTTGAGAGGAGAGGAAGAGATAGGGAGAGAGATAGAGAGATATCTGTAGCACTACTTCAGCACACATGAGGCTTTGCCCCTACAGATGGGGGCCAAGGGCTTGAACCTGGGTCCTTGTGCACTGTTATGTGAGCACTTAGCCCCCATTCCTTCTCTTTTTCAGCAAATCATGAGAACTATTAACTTCACAACAGCAGGAATGATTCGGCAAATGAAATCAAAATGGGGTTCTGTGATCTCTCCAATCTGAAAAGTCAGGTGTATCAGTAGTGAACTAGTATTTTGACTGATATAACACTATGAATAGTTTCAGAAATGGAGAATCTCTAAGACCTCTGAGTTCAAATGTCAGCCACTGTGTTGCCATGAGTTCATTTACTGGAATTGTACAATTTGCATGATGGTGTTTTATTTGTTTTCCTCTGCCAGCAAAGTTGTTGCAGAAGCTCAGTGCCTACATGACAAATTCACCATTCTTGGCAGTCCTTCCTCTTAAATAGAGACAGACAGACTCCTGCAGCCTGCTCCACCACTCATGAAGTTCTCCCCCCACCACCGCATGTAGGGACCATGTCTAGAATGTGGGTCCTTGAGCTCTACTTGTGTGCTGCTTCTAGGCCCCAACTCATATTATCGTTTTTGTGAACAGTAAACTTCTCCCAGAATGCTATCTTATAAGTGAAAACATTCAAAACTACTAATGGTATAGTAAATAATTTATAAAATAAAAATATCTTCTTTTTAGACAAACTCTTTAAAATTGTTCTGTTCTAGGAGTTTAGGTCATCAAATTTCAAAAAAAATATTGGCATTTGTCTATAATGAAATCCTAATGAGAGTAATTGATAGTTTTCAGTGTATGTGTTTTTCACTTCCTTGGTTACATTTATTTATAGGAATATTACTATTTTGAAGTAATTATACATTGGGCTATTTCTTTATTTCACTTTTTTTTAAATTACCACCAATGTTATTACTGGGACCCAGTGCTTCATGACTACCTTTTCTTTCTTTTTCTTTTTAATAGGTCAGAGATAAATTGAGAGGGGAGTGGGGTTAGAGAGAGAAAGACAGACATCTGCAGGAGGGGTTCACACTTGTGAAGCTTCCCCTCTGCCAGTGGGGACTGGAGTCTGGAGCCTAGGTCCTTGAGCATGTTAACATTTGTGTTTCACCATCTTTCACCACTGAACCCCAATTTCTTTATCCCATAATTTGTATTGGTATACAGAAATACAGTTAGATTTTGTGTATCAGTTGTGTTGTGTATCCTGTAATTTTATTCATGTCTATTGGTTTCAAGATATACTGACATCTTGTGGGCATATTTCCCATTGCTAAACAAAATGATTTTCTTTTCTTCTTCAGTTTTTTTTGTGTGTGCTAAAAAGTGGAACCTGGAAGAAAAAGAACAAGACTCCCTGAGCTGTTAATTTTAGGTTTGCATCTTTTAGAAAAGTATTCAAAGATTTTCTACAACCAGGGAGATAGCCTAACATGTTAGAAAGTAAGACCTGCATGTCTGAACTCTCAGTTTCCAGGCCCAGTGTTCAGCACTGTCATAAACTGTGCCATGGTCTGCTGAGCTTGGAGGGTTCTTTATATTCTGAACAGAAGTCCTGTGATGCAAGTGTACTATGTAAATATTCTCTGCCAATCAGTTTGTCTGTTGTGCACGTTTAACGGTATATTTTGATGAGCAAACATTTTTAAATTTGACACAATCAACAATCTATTCGTATGGCTCATTCTTTTTTAAATATTTGTTTATTCCCTTTTGTTGCCCTAGTTGTTTTATTGTTGTAGTTGTTTTTGGATAGGACAGAGAGAAATGGAGAAAGGAGGGGAAGGCAGAAAGGGGAGAGAAAGACACCTGCGGACCTGCTTCACCACTTGTGAATCAACTCCCCTGCAGGTGGGGAGCCGGGAGGCTGGAACCGGGATCCTTATGCCAGTCCTTGTGCTTTGTGCCATGTGCACTTAACCCGCTGCGCTACACCCCACTCCCAATGTTTTATTCTTTACTGTAATCTCAAAAAAATAAAATAAAATAAAATAACCTTCCTAACCCTAGTTAAGGAAGATTTTCTCTTACATTTCCTTCTGAATGATTTATAATTTCAGACCAGGGAAAATGACTCAACATCAGAGCACAGGACTTGTACTTGTAGGGGCCTGGATTTGATCCAAAGTGTCACATGATGATGGCGTAGTACTCAGGTCTCTCTTACACACACACACACACACACACACACACACACACACACACACACACACCACATGATAGTTTTGCATTTTACAGTTGCATATGTGGTCCATTTTGTGACTATCCTCAAATTTGTGTATAATGTGGGGGCACAGGTCAATGAGTATCCAACTATCCTGTCACAGTTTGCTGAGCTTTAATCCATTGAATTGATCCCCTTTGCACCTTGGTCAAAAAAAAAAAATCACATATGCTCTTGTATGGGGGTTTACTTCTGGCACAGGATTGATAGTAAATTCTTTTACTGCCCTTTAAATGTAGGATTTATTGGGTAGTGTCTTTTTTCACTCTATAGCTCTATGATTTGTAGTCCTTTTGATCAACTTGACTTACTAAATTTTCCTTTAGTGGAGGTTGGGTAGTAATGCACCCAGTTCAGGACTCATATCACCATATGCAAGGACCTGGGTTCAATCCCCTGCACCCAGCCTGCAGGGGGGACACTTCATGGGCGGTGAAACATGTCTGCAGGTGTTTATCTTTCTCTCTCTTTATCTCCCCTCCTCTCAACTTCTCTCTGTTCTATCAAGAAAAGTAGGGGAAAAAATGGTCACCAAGAGTATTCGATTCCTAATGCTGGCACTATGCCCCAGAAATAACCCTGGTGGAAAGGAAAACAGTTTTTTTTTATTTCCTTAGTTTACTTTGGATTTAAGTTGCTTATCTCTTTCTTTTTTGTTTAAAGCTTTGACCATTGTGCTTAAGCTTCTCTAATTTGGCATAAACACGTCGTGATGAATTTCCCTCTACACTTTATTTTAACTGCATTGTATATACACATTTCTGTATTTTAATCATATTTTCTTCCAGTGGTTTCCTAATAGCTATTGCAATCACTTCTTTGACCTATGGGCTATTTTCAAAGTTAGTATTTAAATTCCAAATTGGAGTTACTGGAGACATATTTTTCTTGGCATGTGATTTTCTGAATCAATTTTAGTTTGACCAAAGAAAAATTCTATATAACATTTCAGTTCTTTTAAATGCAAGAAGACTTGTTTGTGATCGTGTGTGTGTGTGTGCGTGTTTGTGTTTGTGTGTGTGTGTGTGTGTCCCTGTGTGCATGTGTGTGAATATTCTGCCACCCAGCAGGTTCTGGCTCAGCCCCAGCTGCAGGTTTGGGTACAGGCTGCAGGTGCCTGGGGAGCACTGTGCCCTGGCTGCGCAGAAGTAAGTGGCTGAGTCTCCAGGCTGGGCGTCTTTGATGTGCAGTGAGAAAAGCTTTTCACCCTTGTTTAGGAAAACTATGAACTTTCCCTCTTCTTCTTTAGTCTTAGTTGAAAGTATGCCTTTCAAAAACGTAAGGCCTTTGCCAGGGTATTGTTTGTACCATGGGAAGAAGTCAAACGCAGTGTTCTCATAAGTACAGTTCAGAATTGCCGTCTCTCCTTCTCGGACTCTCCACAACGAAGGACTTTGTTTCACCTGCTGCCGGTCACTTTTTTCTGTCTGTTGTCCACTCACCCCTATTAAACAGATAACAAAATGTTAGATCTCCAAATTTTCCTTCTGAAAATTTCAGTTTGCATAAACGTGCCTGTATATACCCCCGTTTTCTCTCCCCCCCCAAAGTAATGGGGTTTCACCTTCAAAACTCACAGCTTAGTTGAAGCCATAAGATTAAAAACTGAGCTCCCAGGATCTGATCCATTTCTCCTGACAAGAACAGTCAGTGGCAGCTCAGATGGTTTTCCTGGTCTTCTCAGTTAGTAAGGATGGTGAATGAGTTCATACCTGCTTCAGTCTTTTTCAACAAGCTCCGCCCACTCCACAAAGACCTTCACAAAATCTACATCCATCAAAGAAGCCACATCTTTGTTTTGCTCGAACTTAAATTGCTGAAGATACATTCATAGGAAATCAGAAAATTCTCGCCTTACAGAAAGGTCAGCTTAGAATTTCTCTTCCCCCAAACATCCTCTTCCTTTTCCTCACAATCCCAAGATGTTAAAAATGGTAGCTTGGGGCATCTTGATTTGTTGTTACAGATTACATTACTTTATCCTGGGCAATAGATAATAAGCCATATAATTAGTGTATCATTTCTTTTTTATTACAAATATGAGTTAAAGTCTATTGAGGATACACACGTATAATAGTATAATATTCCTTTATAACTTAAGATGATGGCTCATAGCATAGGGAATATGTGGTCCCTTTGTCTTTGAGGAACTCAAATTGTATCACAACCTTTCAGATGAATTTATATTTAACAAGATCTTAGAAAACAAAGGACGAAACCTGAATCAATTTAAATTATCATATTGCATATAAAATATAAATCAGGTAAACTAAAGAATAAAAAGGAATTCTGTGGATATGCATGGTAAAATCAGAAAGAAAAAACAAGAATTATCTAGTCTGGAGAAGCTTTGATCTCCAACTAAACAATTGCCTATAGAACAATTCTGTATATTTAAGACAATATAGGACCATGGCCACTGAGTAACACTGTACTGGGTGGTAGCTCTTCAGTCTAAGCAAACATTGAGTTTACTTCAAACTTTACACTCATGAAAGAAATACAAAAATAAGGGACTGACCAACTCCAAACCTTACACATGCAAGTCCTGTGTTCCAACACTGAACTACCTCTGAGATCCCTGATAGACATTCAGGATACTTTCTGGATACTTGATGAATATGTATTTGGGCTGGGGCTAAGCATTAATCAATTCTGATGCAACATTGCCCCTTTGTGGGCATACAGAGAAGTTCCGCTTAGCAATTCCCCACAGTTAAATGACCTTGTTCAGCAGTCCTTGCCTCAATCAGAGCCCGCAGGTAAGCGGCTGAGTCTACTTGAGCCAATGATTTCCTTAAATGAAAAGAGGTTTTGTTCAGTCCCCTGTGGTACCTGCTGCTCTTTACTGAAGTGTACCGCAAGCAGATTTGGAGATTTTGATTTGCATAATGGACATTATACTGTTTGTTGAAAGACCTTTTAAGGATAATCCTGTGTTTAGTAGAGAAAATGAGAAAAGAAGGAAAAAAAAGAAGAGGGTTAGAAAACCTCTGCAAAGGAGAAGTGTGCTTCATCTTCTCTAACGACAGTCTGGGGAGGCGCACAGAGGCAATGCACGTCTTTAAAAATGCTTTAATTTCTGACCGGTGGAAGGATCCCGGTTCGAGCCCCCGGCTCCTCACCTGCAGGGGTGTCGCTTCACAGGTGGTGAAGCAGATCTGCAGGTGTCTATCTTTTTCTCCCCCTCTCTGTCTTCCCCTCCTCTCTCCATCTCTCTCTGTCCTATCCAACAACGATGACATCAATAACAACAATAAAACAACAAGGACAACAGAATAAATAAATAATAAAAATGGTTTAATTTGTTTATTTATTTACTTTTGAATAGGGGCAGAGAGAAATTGAGAGGGAAAGGGAATATTATAGAGAGAAAGAAAGAGAGAGCCAGGTGGTGGCATGACTGGTTAAGTGCACATATTACTAAGTGCAAGGACTGGGTTTGGAAGAATCTGGGTTTGGGACCCTCATTCCTCACCTGCAGGAGGGAACACTTCATGAGTGGTGAAGCAGGTTGCAGGTATCTTTCTTTCTCTCTCCCTCTTTATCTCCCCCTCCTCTCTCAATTTCTGTCTGCCCCTAAATAAATTCCTCTAAATAGTTTCCAGTAGCAGTAGACTCATTGTGCTGGCACTGAGCCTCAGAGATAACCCTGGAAGAAAAAATAAAAGGGAGAGAGAGAGAGAGAGAGAGAGAGAGGTACAGCACTGCTTCACCATTAGTGAAGCTTTCCCTATGCAAGCAGTGCCAAGGACTTGAACTGGGATCCTCATGCAATGTAGTGTGTATTCAACCAAGTGTGCCACCACCTGGCCCCCTTATGAGCTGACTCTATTTGACTAGATTATGAAGTATCTATAATAGCCCCTCACCTGTCCCAGGGCCCTGCACTAGCAGACATGGGCCCTCAGTTGAATCACGGCATGGGCAAACCTTCCTCCCATAACTTTCCTCCCATGTGAAGAACGCACATGGGGATCCTTATAATATGCTTATAATATGAATGGCGGTCCTTATAAATATGCTAAACTACATGATCATTCTGCATTTCCTTCACAATTCATGAAGTAAAATTGCAGGTGGTAAACTTTTCCCATAAAGGCTCAAATAGCAAATACATTTTACTTTGAAGGTCACTAATCTCTGGTGCAGTGACTCAACCATTGGAGCATGTAACAAGTCACTGGCAGTACACAGACAGATGACCCTTGCTGTATTCTGATACAATAGTTACAAACATTACACAGCAAGTTGGGATGCCTGAAGGCATTAGACCCTCCCCTACTTGGTCCAAAACACTCTTCCAGTTGTATTTCCACAACTGACTTCCTCTGAAGAGCAGAGAGGTTGATCTGAATAATAGCTGTGGTCTCTACAGATTCACATCATTTTTCCCTTGTCATAAAAGCTGGTGCAACTGTGTTTGTCATTCTGTTCTTAGGCATTGTGTCCTTGTTTGGCTTCAGTATTGGAGCCATAGCCTTCTCCTTATTTTCCAGGTTAGAATGATTGAAGCTGATTCTCAGTGGGTGCATCCAAGAACACAGGGCTCCCTTTCCCCCCAAGACAGCAGGATAGGACTGCACTGTCTCCCTGGGGAGAGCTGGTTGCCAAAATTTCTTTTCTATTTTTTTCTCTTTTATTTTTCCTTTTCTTTTCTTGCCACCAGGGTGATTTCTGGGGCTTGGTGCTAGCACTACAAATCCACCATGCTCATGGGCCATTCTTTTCTTTTTCTTTCTTTTTTTTTCTTTTTCTTTTCTTTCTATTATACTTAATAGGACATAGAGAAATTGAGGGGGAGCGAGAATAGAGAAGAAGAAAGATACAGAGACCTGCTTCGCCATTTGTGAAGCACCTCCCTGCAGGTGGGGAGCAGGGACTCGAACCTGGGTCCTTGTACATGGGAATGTGTGCACTTAACTGGGTGCACCATCACCCGACCTTGGGCTGCCAAAATTTCTTATCACCTCCAGTTTTGTTTTTGAGTTCAATAAGAGGAGATGAGAGGGTGAGAGATACTTTCAACTATTATCTCTCAGCTCACAAGGTAGCAGTTGTACCCCAACTGTGGTAGGCTGACATTACTGAACCCTTATTGCCTTTGCCCCAGTCATTCATGGACTGGAGACTCTGTGCTGGGTGAGTGAATTCAAGAAGACCAAGGGCCTCAATTCAACACACTGCCCTTATAGCAGGAGAGTCATTCTGAGACCGGCAGGCCACTTTCCTTCCTCACCGCTTCAGAGAAGTGGCACAGTGGTAAACCCTTTGGAAACAATGAAGAGGAGGAAGCCATGGCCTCAACTAGAGAAGCCAATCGAACCATACACTTTAGCCAGAAACTTAACAGAAAAACAGGAAAAGCGAACTAGGAAGAGTCCTCTAAAGTATAAAACAAGCCTCTATGATCAATGTTGTGGAGAATCTTCCTGTAGGAGAGCTTCATCTGAAGCCCTGTGATACATCTGCTGGGGCTGGTGAAATAGATCGCTGGGGTAGTGTGCTTCTTTGCCATGTATGCAACTCAGGTTCGATCCCAGCTTCCACCACATAGAGAAGCTCCAGTTGCTTTGCCATTTGCACAATGCAAGTTCAAACCCAGTCCTTATAATATTAACAGAGTTTTGGTGCTGTGGTTTAATTTACCTTTCTCTCTACTTTCTTTGTTTTTGTCTGAAAAAGTTAGCCTAGAGTAGTGAGGCCTGAGAGATGAACAAAAAGAACGGGGGGAGGAGAAAGAAAAATCCTCTCTCCTATTGTATCAACTACAATAAAGTTCCCAAAAGACTTCCTGGTACCTGTTTCCCATGACCTGATTCAGGCAAGAAAAGAATTAGAAGGGTCACTTTGACCCAACTGGCAACATAAGTTTCAAAAGACAGACAAAAGACTGTCAAGAGTCCTGCTAAAATCACAATCCTAGTAAGGTGTCGAGTACTGATTCAAAATCTTGTCCTGTAAGAAAGAACATCAATAACTATATCATGAAAACAAGCCCTAGGGCAGGGGTAAATAGTTATGCAACGAGACTCTCATGCCTGAGGCTCCAAAGTCCCGGGTTCAATTCCCATCCCCCATCACTACCACCATAAAGCAGAGCTGAGGAGTGCTCTGGTTAAAAAAAAAAAAAAAAAAAGGAAAGAAAAGAAAAGAGAGAGACAGACAGAGAACAAATCCTAGCGGTGTGGGGAAAAGATAATCAAAATTGCTAATATATATTAGATAGCCTGATTGGCATCACTGCAGACTCAGCCTTCTTCCTCCTGTGTTCATTTCCCTCTGTGTCTGTAATTTTTACTCTGTCTTTCACCCTCTTACCTGACAAACAAAAAGATCCTATATCCAGACAACCCCGCCCACCATGTGTCCAGAACCTCACCTACTAGCGAAAGATAAAGACAGGCTGGGAGTACAGATTGACCTGCCAAAGTCCATTTCCAGCAGAGAAACCAAACCTTCTACATTCTGCACCCCAAAAAGAATTTTTCCATACTTTCAGAGGGACAGGTGATAGGGGAAGATGACCAGAAGACTCTGAGTCCCAGTTCCACCAGGATCCAAAACATCTGTCACCAAGAATCTTTGTTTCTATACCATCACTAAAAGGGAGGAGAATCTGGAAAACACCAGAGGAAGCCAGGAACTGTTTCTTTTATCTGAGAAAAGAAAAAAAGGAAGGACACTCAGAAGTAGAAATAGGTGTGGGCATGACTTAGAAAGGAAATGAAGGCAGAACAGTAGAAAAGAAATGGGTGAAAATATAAGTGATATAGATATATACTTATAGATATGAAGTCAACCCATATCTGTGACCTCCGAAAAACTGCTGCAGTTTCTTTCTTTTTTTTTTAATTTTTTTTGTTATCTTTATTTATTTTTTTGGATAGAAACACCCAGAAATCGAGAAGGGAGGGGTAGTAGAGAGGGAAAGAAACAAAGAGAAACCTGCAACCCTGCTTCACCAATTTTGAAGCTTCCCCCCTGCAGGTGGGGACCAGGGGCTTGAACCCAGGTCCTTGTGCATTATAACATGTGCACTCAACCAGGTGTGCTACCACAGAGCCCCATACTGCAGTTTTCAATGGAAGAAATGTGTACACAGAACTACGACAGTGGGAACTGAGTGGAATTACATTTCTATTGTTGTATTATTCTGTCAGTCATTAATTTAAAATAAAAGAAACCACAGGGAGGGATATAGCACCACCCCAGCAAAGCTCAATGGAAAAAATGTGTAAGTGTTCTGTTGTTCCTATTATACATAGAAAAATGATGTAGGTGCAACAAATACAATGGAGAAAAATTGTTACAGAATTGCATTAGAGGAAGCAAAAGACTAGTCAGTAAATTGAATTCATAGAGATACATTAAGATTAAAATACAATAAATAAGAGTATATCAACAAGCTCTATAAATAAATTTTTTCATTGTATTTTCTCAACTTCTTAAGAGCTATGAAGTCATAAAGATATAAAGTAATTATATCAATGTGTCACTGGCTATATAAATAAATGGATAGGTATAATATGAATAGAATTATACCACAAAAAATGAATGAACTATGTATGAGTAATATTTCTACCTCATAGCAATTAAGTTAGCAACAATGATAAATTAGCTATTGAAAAGCTGAAGTGTATGTCGGGAGTCGGGAGGCAGCACAGCGGGTTAAGCGCACCTAGTGCAAAGCACAAGAACTGGAGTAAGTAATCTGGTTCAAGCCCCTGGCTCCCCACTGGTAGGGGAGTCGTTCCACAGGCAGTGAAGCAGGTCTGCAGAGGTGTCTATCTTTCTCTCCCCCTGTCTGTCTCCCCCTCCCCTCTCCATTTCTCTCTGTCCTATCTAACAACAATGACATCAATAACAACAATAATAACTACAACAACAATAAAAAAGACTACAAGGGCAACAAAAGGGAAAATAAATAAATAAGAAAAATTTAAAAATTGACATGTATGTCATAAGCTCTAAAATAACTATTCAGAATGTAACACAATACAATGAAAATAAATAAATTAAAACATTTCAGTATAAAATTGTCCTTAAAGCTAAAGAGAGCAGTGAAAGAAGAAAATGTAAGAAAAAAGACATAAGGAAAAAAATAATGATAGCAGATATAAATCCCATAACTACATCAATACCAGCATTGAATGTCAGTAGATTAAGCAACTTAATAAAAAGTGAGATTATCAAACTAGTTAAATTATGTATACATATATGTTATATGCTATATATATAGTCACATTTTGAAATTTTTTGTTTGTTTTTTATACTAGTAGGAAGGGATGTAAGTGTTTGTATTGGGTTGTCAGAGAGTCAAGATGTATTTGTTTTTGTTTTCCAGTGCAAAAATTCATCATGATTATTCCGATAACCCAATAGTTGCTAGCTGGGTCACTGAAATGAAAGTGACCCGGATGTTCTTGAAACACCAGCTAAATAATAGATCATTTCTTTTAAATCCCTTTCATCAATACTTC
The DNA here is from genome assembly GCF_950295315.1 of Erinaceus europaeus. Taxonomy (NCBI): domain Eukaryota; kingdom Metazoa; phylum Chordata; class Mammalia; order Eulipotyphla; family Erinaceidae; genus Erinaceus; species Erinaceus europaeus. Next base: position 70,627,686 of record NC_080177.1, read on the forward strand.
AGAGTCTGACATACTGTACATCAATACTTAATTTTAATTTTGTTATTTTACTAGCTACTCTGCTAAGACCAAGTTAGAGAATTACAGGGGAGAGTTATGTATAGATGAAGGGAAAATAGAAAATAAAGTCCCAGAATCAATCAAGCTTGTGGCAAAAGCCCTCCTAGTCTGGGTTAGGAATACTAAGCTGTGCGATCATCTTGTGGTGGCCTTGTGGCGGGACTGTGCTGAGGAGGAGCTGTGAGGGTTTGTGCACAGGCTGCAGGTGTCTGGGGAGCGCTGTGGATCCACGGCACAAAAATAAATGGCTGAGTCTGTGATCTGGGGAGAGGTGATCGTTAAGGTGCTATGACGTTCTTTAGCAACTGTTGTGGCGGTCAGTCTTCCATCTTCTTTTGTCCCTGAAGGAATGTAAAACAGGCTGACGAGGCGGCCTTCAGGATTTTGGCGAAACCACTGTACATTGCTCACGGAGGTAGAAAAATTGCACCACAATGTGGTGGAACTGGCTCCCTCCTGGAGGCTCCAAGTTGGGGGTCTCTGCTCCACCTGCACCCCTTTCACACCTGAGGAGAAACAGAAAGGACCAAAGGTAAAGTGCAGCCCCCCCTTCCAAGACTATGTGAAATACAGGAAGTCTGCAAAACTGGGGAGCTGATGCCCCTCTCTTCCTCCACGACACTGCAGCTGCTAAGGCCTTTCAACCCCGCAAGCCCCACTCACAGCAAACATGGGCACACCATAGCCCCAGCACAGCCAGTAACAGTCTCCTCAGCTTTATTGCCTGGTTCATTCTCACTGTGCCACTAGTTTAGTTAAACTCTGAAGCGGTGAGTGGCAAAACTTGCTTCTGAAGTTTTTTTGTTTCTGAGACCAGTCGACCTCACCCAATAAACCTTGCTCAGACTCAGACACCTGTGGCAGGAAACTCTCCTTCTGACGTCACTCTCACTGGAAATGGGGCTGGGGAGTGACAGTGAAAGAGGATAAGAAAAGCTCTCGATCTATTTCTGGAGTGACATTTTCTGATCACCCTGGGTGTAGGCGAAGGTGTAAGGGAAGAAAAGGAAGACGCTTCTGGCAGAGAAGAAACAGGCCTCATCTACTGGAATGACAGCCTTCAAAGGAGCAGAGAAACAGATCCACGTTTCATATTTATTTATTTGTTTATTTTTAATTTATTGGCTAGAGACAGAGGGAAATTGAGAGGGATGGAGGAGATAGAAAGTGAAAGTGAGAAACACCTGCAACACTGCTTCACCCCTTGTGAAGCTTCACCCCTGCGGGTCACCACAATCCCATTTTTAAACCCAAGAAGCCAATTCTGACAAAATAGCCTCTACAAACCTTTGCAAGTCACCTCAGTCATACAGTGTAATGGAAACTTAAGTATTTAGATGTTATCATTGCATGCTCGGTTGATTACTATTTGGGGGAATATGCTGAACGTATGAGCACTGGCCAGATAGCTCATCCAGAAGGGTGCATGCCTTGCCATGCAATGCACCCTGCTTCAGTCAGCCCAGTGCCCGCTCAGAGTGGTGAAGACCCAGAGGTGTGTGTATGTGTATGTGTGTATACCTGTATGTGTGTGAATAAATATGTGTGTTTGTGTGTGTATGTATATGTATATGTGTAAAGATTGGGCAATGACAAAAAAAAAAAGATGTCCACTAATGGCTCTGGCACTTTGAGAAATAAGAGTAACTATGGAATCACTATTATTGGGTTCTTGGTGGATATTAGAAAAGGAGAGAAAAAAGACAGATAGGTAACCTGGGTGAATCTGTAAAAATTGAGTGGGCCACTCAGGGGAAAAAAAAAATTCTCAGTGAAACTTTGGCTGACATTGTGTTTAAGAGTGCTTATTACTTGGAATCACTGGATAAAGAAGGAGTTTTTTTTTTCACCTTCACATGATTTTGACGTTGTAGAAACCACTTTGTTCACATCTGTAAATGCCAGGTTTAACTAAGTCCATCAAATTCAATATTTTCATTAAATGATCTCCTTTGACGGAAGTAGCCTCTGAAGATAATTGTAAAATAACATAAGGATAATGCACCTTGAAATAAGCAATTGTAGTGGATTTTCTGATGGCCTGAGAGTTTAGCAACTGATATTATACAGTGGTTCTCTCACTTACCTCATACTAACTCACATGGCCAACCACTGGGCATATTAGTCCATTTCAAATGGTAGGGGATCGAGTAACTTCTTTCAGCTTTTTGAAACTCCTGTAGCCTCAATTCTCTCTCTCTCTAGAAGGTAACAGTGTTGTATTTCAGAAATCAGAAGTCCTTTGAAGGAAGACAGAGAGAGAGAGAGAGATAGAGAGAGAGAGAGAGAGAGGGATGCTTTCCATAGAAACTATCTCCAGGATTCTGTGTTCTCTGTACTACTCACCTTCACAGAGCAAACCAATGTCTGTAAATAACTCAGGCTGAGCCCCTGAGTGTTTTGAATTAGTGTCTCAAGAGGTTTGTGTGAAGTTCCCCCTTCAGTTCTAGCTACTGTGTCACTCACAGCACAGAAATACAGAGCCGAGTCGCTCAGATGGGCTGAGTGTTTCTTCAGGTGGAAGGAGGTTTCAGACTTCTTAAATTCAGCCTCGAAACCACTGATGCCTTTGACCAGGTTGCTTCCTGATACGTACTTGAGGAGAAGCTGGAGTCCTTTCGTAGGTTTTTGCATGTACCAGAAGAGAGCTGGTGGAACAGAAGAGGAATAGTTGCACCTCAGCTCCATAAGGGTTCCTTCAGAGACAGGGACGTGGCGGTCAGGCTGAGTCACTGACTGGGCTCCAGCTCCTCCTGCAATATCAATACCTAATCAATGAATTCTTCTAAAACAAAATGTCTTTATTCAGAGTCAAACCCGAACAGTGGATAGGAGAGTAAATAGAACAGTACTCACCCAGAAACAAGAACATCTGAACCATAAAGGAGAACACAAAGATCATAATTGAGGAGTGAACTCCTTTCCGGAAGACTTGTGAACAAATGAAAATCTGATGATCCCTGTTACTGAGAGATTGTCTTTTTATGAAGGTGTAACAACTGTTAGGAAGAGAAACCTTGTAGACTAAACTGTTTGCCTTTTTGTGTCTGAGCTTCTTCCCACTGTCAGAACACCTTTTCAAACTGTAGGGAGGAACAGCTTTTTTTGTTAGCTAATGTAATCTTTTATAGAAAAGCCATTTGCAGTCAAGGTAACATTGCCCTCTAGGGGTCAAATAAAGAGCTATGGTCAAGGCCACAACTTTCATCAACCTTCCCCACCTCCTTCCAGAGTTTTATGCTTGATTTTCAAAGCATTGTGATTATGAAATGTGGGAGCACAAGGGAAAATATCCTACTTTTCTGGGTTCTTTTTGGTCTGGGGCAAGTGCTAATAAAAATAATTAGACTGGCAAAACAAACAGTATAGTGTGCAGGAGAAAAAAAAAGATTCTGTAGTTCCCACATTCTGGAAAGAGGAATTGAGTATAAGCCCCTTGTTAGGATAGGATCTGAAGCATCAGGAAAGAAGAAAGTGAGCTTTCACATGTCAGGAAAGAATAATCACTAATCTGAGAATAAAAATGACATTCTCGGAGCCGGGTGGCACACCTGGTTGAGCACACATGTTACAATGTGCAAAGACCCAAGTTCGAATCCCAGTCCCCACCTGCAAGGGGAAAGCTTCATGAGTGTTGAATCTCAGTGCTGCAGTTGTCTTTCTGTTTCGCTTCCTCATTATTCCACCCTTCCCTCCCTCCGGATTTCTGGCTGTCTCTATCCAATAAATACATAAAGGTAATTTTAAAAAGTAACATTCTCAGGTAGAGAGGAGGGTTTTTTTTGTTTGTTTCAGATAAATGCACTTGGGTGGGATTCTCCCATACGAACTCCTTCTGGATTATCAAAGGAAAAACGATCATTTCTTTGATTTGGGAAAGGGAAATAGACAAAGAGAAAAGCATCTCTCTGCGTCTAAAGCCTTTTTTTTTTTAACATAAGGGTCAAAGAAAAAAATCTACAGTCTGAAGCAGGGAACCACTCATGAAGCTTTCCCCTTGCAGGTGGAGACCGGGATTCGAACTTGGGTCTTTGCACATTGTAACATGTGCGCTCAACCAGGTGTGCCACCCGGCTCCGAGAATGTTCTGATGGTCTTGGAGGTGATCTGGTTCATATACCTTATGTACAGGGATATGAAAAGGAGTGGGCAAGTAAGGTGTGTGTGTGTGTGTGTGTGTGTGTGTGTGTGTGTGTGTGTGTGTATGTGTGTGTATATGTATGTGTGTATGTGTGTATGTGTGTGTACTTGTGTGTATGTGTATGTACGTGTGTGTATGTGTGTGTGTATGTGTGTGTGCGCATGTGTGTGTGCGCATGTGTGTGTGTGTGTTGAGTAGGGTAGTTCAGTTATATAGTCATGTGGCTGTTGTAAAGGGAGCTATCACACACTGTCCATCTGACTGGAGGGGGTATTCTCATAAGGTTTTTTTTTCTCAATACCTGCAAGGGGTCTTTTCATGAGGCAGTTTGTCTGACTGGCAGGGGTGCTATCACCTGGAATGAGTTTATTCTATAAAACTTCAAGAAAGAACCATTAAGAGACCACGCGTGCACGCGCGCGCGCACACACACACACACACCCTGGGTATATATCACAGGTTTATCATTTTCCAGATGTCAGTGAGTAAGCTAGAAAGAGGAATGTGGGATGATCCCACTTATAAACAGAAGTTGAGAAAGAAGAACAGGAAGGGAAACACAATGCAGAATTTGGACTAGGTTTGAAGTATTGCGCCAAGGGATGTGGGAATCGATTTTCAGCTCCACTGTAGGGGGGTGGTGGTAAGAATACAGATCTTTGGTGGTGGGAATAATGGTGATAATCTATACTCCTATTAACTTATAGTCTTCTAAATCACTATTTATTCAGTATGTCAGGGGAAAATAGACTGAATGTCTCAAGTTCTTTATGTGCATAGATTTCAGTTTGGAGTTTATGTTCCTTTAATCTAAGCACTCAGTGTTTTAAATTTATATACTGAATGAATTCTGACATTGGGCTTAAATTGTTAAAAAATTTCTAATAATAATTTTAAAAAGTTAAATCACCTATAATCTTAGAGCAGGTATATCAGAAGCAACCAGTCCTACTGGAATCTAAGATACAGTTATTTGTAACTAGCATTAAATGACACAAATCATGGTGAGGTCTTGTATGGTATAGTAAATGCTAACCATGAGATTTTCAAAAATAAATTGGTTATAATAATGATCTACTGCCTTCTTAAACTCTACGACATCGAGGAACCTTCCTCACTCTCCTTAAAAATCTTTATTTCTCCCAGACCTGGAACCTCTGGGAATCTCTGGGACTTTGCTTATATTTTTGGATATTAATTTTTAAATTACTTATGTGGAGGTCAAGATGGAGTCTGTAATGCTTGCTCATCTACAAGACCACAAAAAAACCCAAAATCCTGCCAATTTTTACATCAAGGGGAATTTGCTTTACTGCACTCTCTAAGGCAGGACTTGAATTACTCCTCTAAGGAGTATCAGGTAGAGGTGGGGGAGGGTGAAAAAGTCTAGATCTGGATATTGAGACAGTCATGGAGGAGATAAAGACCCCAAACCTTCCAGCTTCCCACAAGTCTCCCTTTCTCTAGGACCTATGGCTCCTCCTCAGTCAAAGCTATTAAAGACTCTTAACTACTCTCCACTATAAAGTGTAGTAAGGTTATCAGGAAGCAGATGGGCACACAACAGAGTTGTTCCACAGGTGTTTCTCCTGTGTGTCTCTCCCTATCTCTGCCTCTCACCTGCAATCAATAAACAATTCCACCTAAGGTGATCAGGTTCACAAATTATATTATTTTATTATATATTATATATATAATATTATATATATATATTATATTATATATTCTTTTGACTAACACAAAGTCAAATTGCTTAGAAATTTTAATTACATCTGCAAAATCTGTTCACATTTGCTATGAAACATAATATAATTATAGTAGTGACACATCATAACTTAGGTCCTGTTCACACTCAAGATGATGAGATTATACAGGACTTAAATAGTTGAGTTCATCTTGGGATATCACCTCCCAAAGTTATTAATGTCCACATTTTACCAGTGTATTGTGAGTTTTATATTATTCCCATAATTGTAAAAAAACAAAAAATGAAGCCAGCCAGTCAGCCAGAGGTCCATCCTTAATAGATAGATTCCTTATCTGTTGGTAAAGTGATTTAATTTCAAATAGAATAAGTGTACACATCAGCCAACAAAGATAAGGAATCCATGTGTTTGAGCAGAGTGTACAGATATGGCCACAGGACAACAAAACTACAGGACTGTATTTGGAGATGTCAGGAATGTGGGATACAGTTGGAAAGTTGCATACAATAGACAATAATACCTTTAAAGGAAAAAAAAGAAAAGAAAAGACTTCACAGTGAGTCCTTAGCAAAGAAGCAACAAGTTAATGCACTATAAGATAATTAGCACTAATTTCAAAGAAAATTTGTTTGGAAAAACATCCCTGAAACTTTGACCTGTGAAATATTTCTGGCAAGTACTTAAATAAACATCAAAGTGACTGAGCCACATAAATAAATCTTACTAAGTAGTATATAAGTGATAGAAAAAAAAATAGGAAAGTCTGCAAATGTTTGACATCTTCTTAATAATTTGTAGCTCACAGAGAAATCAAATGTGAACTGAACTGAAATGAAAACACAGCATATCACAATTTGTAAGTTACTACCAAAGCAGTGCTGGGAAAGAAAATTCTACACTAAAAACAGACATTAGAAAATAAGGAAAGTCTCTATAAAATGTGGAAAAGTTAAGAGGCTGGCTCACTTAGTGATGGCCTTCTTGGTCACTGCCAGGCCACCCATACATTCAGTAGGCGTTGACCTCTAGTGGATCTATCTCTCCACCATCGCTAGTCACTCCCATCAGGAATGTAATTATAAGCTATCTTGTGGACTTCTTCAGGACAGCTCCCTCACTATGAACTAGCAATGGTAAGGAGAGCCCCACTGTCTGAAGGGAGGCTAGGTCATCCTACTCTGCCATTTGAGGAAGACTGGTCCTGAAATGAGTGCAGCCTAGAATGTTCCCAGCTGTGACCATAGATTGTGAGCTCAGACTGACAGAGACTCAGAGGTCATACAGGCTCTTATGCTAAATATGAATAGGTATGAACCCCAGGTCAGTTCAACATGGTCAATAGTTAATTGTACTGGCATATTTTCTTTAAGTTTTGGAGATAATCTCTGGCCTGATATAGTTTTCTAGTTTTATTCTCAACTCTGACACCATCTTCCCAGAAAATAATTTGAGCCCATCTGCCTGTTGGTTGTGAAGGTCCAACAAAAATTACCATAGTAATGGGCCCCTATGAACATGCCTAAAATAGACTTTTAGCTTCTACCACCCTAAAATCCCTATTCCCATCTTCTATATTACCACTTTTTAATTCCTGTTTATTAAAAATTTTGTCATGCTTTATATTTTACCACCTTTCAGCCACCAAGATACTATGATTCCATCCTGACTTCCCTGGGCAGTAGACCTCACTAAAGTGTCCTGAAACCTCACCTCCCCAGAGCTCTACCTCAGTAGGGTAATATAGAAACAGGCTGGGGGTATGGATCAATCTGCCAACATCCATGTCCAGCAGAAAAGCAATTACAGAAGACAGAAACCCCACCTTCTGCACCCTATGAAGAATTTTGGTCCATACTCCCAGAGGAATAAGTGTTAGGGAAAGATGAGCAGAGGGCTGTGAATCCAAGTTCAGAAGTGAAACATCCTATATGATCAGTTTTGAGATTCATGAATATTTGTCTCACTTTAGTTGGTTCTGCATTGAATGGACCTCCAAAATATCGGTTAAGTTAAAAGAGTCTCAAAGAAAAGGTAATTTATTAAATGACTCTACTCATATCATACGTACAGATTGGGTAAATTCAAATTGATGGAAAGCAGATTGGTGATTTTTTCAATGGGTGAGTGAAGGAGAAAACGAGTGTGTGATTTACTTTTGAAGTAATGGACAGGGGAGGGGTTTGAAGTTAGACAGAGATGGTATTTGCACAACACTGGGAATGTACTAGATGACTGTCTGCTGTTCAGGTTTGAAAAGTAAATCAGTAGCAAGTGAATCAATCTTACTAGAGCTATTACAGGAACTAAACTTGATAAAATTCTAAACATCAATGTATATCCACTGATCTCAAACCACCTCTCAAGTTTCATATATTTAGTTCCTTCTCCCTGGACAGTCACTTTAGAAAATCCCTAAGTAGAAAAAAATGTCCCTCAACTTCTAAAAGTAAGACCCAAGACAAGAGCCCCAGATGCAGAGTTTGGATTTTGGTGGCAGGTGACTGTCTCGTACTGTGCCTCACAGCACATAGGTAGGTGGTAGAGTCGCTAGACTGAGCAGCTGCAATGTATAGACTGCTCTGTCTTGAGGATTTGTCCAGTGTGACTCTAATTCTTCCACTGTCTTTTTCTGCCTGACTTGACTGAAGGAAGAAGAGAGATATGAGTCCTTTCCCAGGATCATGTCTAAACCACTGAAGGGAGTAGATACCACTGTCAGTGTAAGTACAGTTGAGAACCGTGTTGTTTCCCTCATGGACATCCAAAGCGTCAGGATTCTGATTCACCTCCTGTTTACTGCTCACCCCTGATCAAAAAGAGAATGCAGAGAAATGGTTAGTGTCTCTCTAACTTGGGGGGAAATATTTTAAAAATAATTTTATCATCTCCAGACAATTGCATGGAACTACAATCCTCACTTTTTTTCCCTTGGAGAGAAATGCCTTAGGGCCCAATTGGTTTTTGCCCCCTTCCAGACCCCTCTAACTCACAGTGGATCAGTAGCCAAAGGAAGAGTAACCTGAGAGATTTGTCCATCCTTTCTGTTTCCCAGGCTTAATGAAAACTGAATTCTTGTGTCTAAAGCATTGACAAAGGCTCACAAGATAAATAAGCTGTTTTGTTAACTCATTCATCTATCATTTGTGCACGTTTCTGAGATAGAGCCAATCAGAGACAACACACACACACACACACACACACACACACACACACATATACTGATCTGTAGAGTGGGAGGTGAAAAGCTAAACATTGCCCTCACAGGACCAATCCTGGTATTGCAGATAAATGTTGAGCTATTTTCTTCTTCCTGGGTGTTAAACATCACATATGTAGAGTATAGCTAGTCAGCAGATGGGGAAAATATTATAGAGTAAACGTGTGTGTTAGAAAAAGACATATATATATTTGACTAAGCGATTACACCTGTGTTCACCAGATTCCTATAGCTGCTCTTGCTCCATTCCAGCCTTTAAGGATTGTTTTCCCCAAGTCACTCTTTTTTCCCTTTATATTATCTCTTACGAAATTTCTGAAAGAGGAATCAGGAAAGTAATATTTATTGTTTGTGTTGATGTCAGAAAATGGCGGCTGAGGTGCAAACTTTACAGATTTATATGTGTTATGCTTATCAGTGGACACTAGAAATTCCACTTCACTGGAATGCTTTTCTTGTTTCAATTTTTTTATTTGTTATTAATAGTTTGTTACAGGATTGTAAGATTATACTTCCACACTACCCCCACTACCAAAGATCTATATCCCCACCCTCCTATGTCCCAAAGAGAGCCACCATAGTTCTTACAAGTCTTAGAAACAGTTTGCTTGCTTCTGTTTCTTTTTTGGGGGGGGGGCAAGTTCATGTACATCAGATCTCTAGATTCCACATATGAGAGAAGCCGTCTGATAATTTTCTTTCATATCTTTACTTATTTTGCTAAGCATGATCACCTAACTGGAATTTTTTCTCCTAAGAAACACAGCTATAAAGCACATGTATGTAATTTTACATTGTATTAAGCATGGAATATATGTGAAAAATTGAAGTATTTTTCAGTATAAATATTCAGTGTGTTAATGGATATTTATACTGCATAGATGTAAATGTGAAAAAAAATTAGTCTTAAAATTTGTGACTTGCAGAGATCTCTCTGAATTATTCAATCGAGCCTCTGTATTTAGTAGTATGATTTACTAGGCCTTTGAGTGATACTTTTGCTATGAATATATATGAAAATGAAATAAAATAGGTGGGAATGTGCTCACCAGAATTTTCATAGTCATTAAGAACTTGTCAGGCACAAATCAAGGAAGTATCATTTTGTAGTCTGTATTGTAAAAGTTGCTTCAGTGTTTTAATGACTAACTATTAATGTTATAGGTCATATTTCTCTTTAAACCTCAGATGCTGGAGGTCTGGTTATGAAGTTCCAAGGGGCAGATGATGAGCTCATTGTCTCAACAGTAAAGTAAAAGCAGGTGTGTTCACTTCTCACCCTTCAGCACTGTGTCTTGTCCAAGGTGTTGGGATGTAACATTTGAACATAAAATATAATTCCTTAAAAAAAAAAGAAGAGGAAGAAGGAAAAATCTGCTCTAGCAATCTGGAGATAGTCTTATATATCCTAGATATGATACAACCCCTCACACTTCGGGTGACTTTCTCACAAAGTATGGGGGTGTGGGGCTACAGAGGGAGCGTCATGGTCATGCAAAGAACTTTTATGCCTAAGGCTTAGAGGTCCATTTTCAATCCCCAGCATGAGTAGAAGGCAGAGTTGAGCCGTGTTCTGCTAAAAATTAAAAAAAAAAAATAGGAACCTGGGTGGCACAGTTGGTAGAGTGCATGTGTTACCATTTACAAGGACCTGGGTTCAAGCCTCTAGTCTCCATCTACATGGGGAATGCTTTAAAGGTGTGAAGCAGTGCTGCAGGTGTTTCTCTCTCTCTCTTTCCCTCTTTCATCTTCTCATCCCCTCTAAATTTCTGTCTTATGAGATAAAGAAGAAGGAAAGAAAAAAAAAAAACAGAGCACAGACACAGCAGCTGACTGCCGGCACCACTCTCACTTGGAGGTTCCTGCTCCAAGGAGCCCCTAGGTCTGGTCTCCGCCAGTGACATGCATCCCTGGCTGCTCCATCCTCTGCAGCGTCACCCAAGTCCCTAGAATTGGGATAAAAATAAGGACAGGGCACCCCCCTCTCAACTAAAGGTTTCCCTTGAGAAACTTGATGATTTTTAAACTCTAAGAAACTGAGGCCGAGAGAGGAAAATCAAACTTTAAGGAAAACACACACCAAAGTGCTTCTGCCATTTTTCATAAACCAAGAGTAATAAAGCAGCTTACTGGTGAGAAGATGCTCTAAGGAGCTCAAAGGATGTTTCTATGCATTCAGGGGGACCCCTGTGTCATCCACAGTCAAGAGAGGAGGGAGAAAGCTTCTCTAAGTGACAAGGAAGAGCAGATGAGACTCAAATACAGGGTGGGATGTCCTCAAAGTGATGGGAGATGAAGGTCAGCACCTGAGTTGAGTTTCCAGTTCTAGGGACTTTAAGGTAGGATATTTGTAAACTTACATCCTGTTATAAAGGAAACAGGCCCTGGTGTGGCACGTATCCTGGCACTTCACAAACCCTACTCACAACCTCTCTCACCCACATTTCTGTGTACCTAGCAGTCACACACACTATGAGTTGATTGGCAGCGTATCAAAAGGTGTTGGGAAAGAACAGGAGGGAAGCAGTCATGAAAGCCTTTTCTTATTATCTTCTAAATCAAAAGGCTTGAACTAGATTGAGAAAAATAATCCCCTTCCTACCTATAAAAATAAAATTCAGGAGTTTGGGCGGTAGCCCAGCGATTTAAGTGCACGTGGCTCGAAGCGCAAGGACCAGCATAAGGATCCCAGTTCGAGCCCCTGGCTCCCCACCTGCAGGGGAGTCACTTTACAGGCAGTGAAGCAGGTCTGCAGGTGTCTATCTGTCTCTCCCCCTCTCTGTCTTCCCCTCCTCTCTCCATTTCTCTCTGTCCTATCCAACAATGATGACATCAATAACAACAACAATAATAACTAAAACAACAAGGGCAACAAAAGGGGGGAAAAAGCAAATTAAAGTATTAAAATTCAACTTTCATCAATCATTAGAAAATTAACAAAAATATATCAATTAATTTACAAAGCTATGCATCCCATTTCTGTCTCCCTCTTTCCATTCAATTTTGAGTGGAAAGAAACTCTTTCCTAATCAATTGGCACAAGGTCAGGAATCACTAAACATATGAAGTTGTGCACAGATTGTTCTGCTTATTACAAAGTGAATAAAAGATACAATTTGTCACAGTTTCTGCACAAGTTCAATATTGGATGTGAGCCAATTATCTTCTCAGCTGATTAGGGATTTGATTGACAGATACAATAGCCCCCTCTTGTGACTAAATACATGAATGCATCTGTTCTCTTCCTGCTTTTGTGTTTTGCTTCACGCATATGGAGGATAGCTAGGATGTTCTTATTTACAGAAAGCAATTCAACAATTTTGGTCATTTGTGGGTTTCTGGATGATTAGTAGGTATAACAACACAAATTCTGTAATATTGACATAGTCTGTTTTTTTCCATTTAGAAAACCATATGGCATTCCCTCCACTCAGGCAGCTGGGGAGTCCCTGCTCATCACTTTAAGGAATCTACAGTCAGAAAGAGAGAGAGAGAAAGAGGGGGGGAATGAAAAGAAAATAATATATTTGTGGAAAAGTATATTTCTTACCATTTAATTTCAAAAGTTTCCTACCTGAAGGAAAACTTGGCATCAGCTACAGATCTAGGAGGTTCTACGAAGATAATTGCAAATGCACAGCTGAGCACCTGAGTCAAAGTAAATGTTCTCAGTGGAGCAAGGGAAAGAGGAGAGAATTGCATAAAAAAGCAGAGGTTTAGGGGCAGGGTGGTGGCATACCCAATTCAAGGCACATGTTACAGTGTACAAGGAGGCAGGTTTGAGCCCCTGGTCCCCACCTGCAGGGGTAAAGCTTTTCGGAACACATTTATAAAACAAACAATAATAACCAAGTGCTTAGACTTTGTGAAGGACTGTGGTATCAGAGAGAAGCCAATGCCCACAAGAACTTTGCTGTTGGTAGTGGTGGGTTGCATATACACATGTATAATTTTGTAAGCCACCACTATGTCACTGATAATAACTATTATTTTAAAAATGAAGTATATGGTTTAAAACAAAACCCTGGAGATACGTACACATGGAGAATCTTCATGTATGTATATAGATTCAGTAGAAAATTCCAGGCATGTCCAGAGATAAGGAATGGATTAGAAGCCTGGAATATCATATATTTTTATTATATAATCTTAACATATAATGGAATAATAGTTGATTAAATAAGTGAATTCACCTTTTTTACTTCAACATGGATGGTGCTTGAAGGAGTCATGGTAAGTAAGATAAGCCTAAAAGAGAAGGACTAATACAGGGTGATCTCACTCCGGCCCAATGTGAATCAAGGACAGAAAGGAGAAACACAAAGAAAAAAAATGGACTGGATTTGCTGTGTTGCATCAAACAAATGAGTCTAGAAAAGGAGGAAAGGAAGAGGGGTTGGGAGATGGGGCGGGGACTGCAGCGTGGGGGGTCTTGGTGTTTGATGGCGGGAAAGTGTCTAAACTGAGGGTGAGAGGGCTTTGCAGACACCAACATGGAGAGATACCGGTGATATCCATGTATCAACAAATGTGCTGTAAACCATTGATTCCCCTCCCCGCAATAAACTGATAAAAGAAAAAAGAAAGAAAACTGGAATATTTCAAGGACATTGAAGGAAAACGCACACAGTGTCATAATTCATATGACAAAGACCAAGTGCTCTGTGATTAGATATTTGCCCCCCATAGAGACATCTTGCTGTGACAGAAAAGTTACGTCTGGGGCAGGGTTAGATAGCATAATGGTTATGCAAAGAGACTCTCATGCCAGAGGCTCTGAAGTCTCAGGTTCAATCCTCTGCACCATCATAAACCAGAGCTAAGCAGTGCTCTGGTTAAAAAAAAAAAGTGATTTTTGTTAAAATTAGAAGTATGGGTAACACCTTCCAATGTTCATTCTTCTGGATAGTTTTAAATAATCCACATGCCAATGTGAACCATTAAGGGGAGATCATGTTCTTCAGGGCCCAATATTATTGATAGAAACCCAGACTCTCTATTATAACTTTCTGAATCTATATATGGCAAGCCCTGGGCTTTTTATAAAGAAGGTACTGATCTGTGAACATGAGAAAGAAGTCTTCCTATGCTTGGTGAGAAATAACAATCATAAGGTCACAGAACTTCTTGGAGACATGTTTGAAACTAAGTGAACACTTGTTTGAGGAGGAAGAACCCTTGTGATGCCTGCACGACTCTCCCAGAGACCCAGCTGCAGAGTTTAGGTGCAGGCTGCAGGTGCCTGACAAGCACTGTGTCTCCACAGCACAGAGGTAAGTGGCTGAGTCTTCAGGTCGAGGGTCTGTGATGTTCAGAGAACTTCCCTCCTTTGAAAGAGTAGCTTTCAGTCTTTCTTTTTGCCTTTTCTCCTCAACTGAATACAGTATGAAGAGCAATGTAGGACCTCTCCCAGGGTCCTGTCTATACCACTGCAGTGCTCTGAAACCGCTGACCTTGTAAAGGCAATTGAGGCTGAGACTGTTTCCCTCCTGGATGCTCATGGTCTGAGGACTCTGTACCACTTGGTCTTCTCCATTCAAACCTGGGGAGAAAAAAACAAACAAACAAAGCAGTTAACCCTTTAAGAGTGTTGAAAAAATCCCATCAGGAAACCTGGGTGCCTATAAACTAAACCCCTGTATCTTCTCCCCAGCATTGAATAAATGTGCTCAGTGGTTCTCTTCTCTTCATCTCTAACTTACAGCCAAACTGAAGCCACAAGATTATGAACGCACATTCCAGCATGAGCTCCATGCTGAAAGCAAAGTCTCAATACAATCTGTAGTGATTCCAAAACCTTCTCTTCTTTGAGGAGTTTCTTACTTATGTGTTTCAGATTTTGTTCTCTAAGCATGAGAGAAACTTCCTGTGGTGACCTCAGCCTCTAGTAACTTCGATGTACTTGACATACAGCTCTCCAAGGATAAAGGGGATGAAACTACTGCCATCTTGTGGCCGCAAGTACCCTCTTCACACTTCCTACAAAGAAAAAAAAAATCAGTATTTGGTGCTTTGAATGTGTATTAAGGTTAAAGTAGTAATCCAAAAAAACACTCCTATTACTCGGGATTATAGTTGATTTATTGTCCTTTGAATGAATTTTAAAGCTAAATCACTACCAGGGGTTATAAAAGAGCTGGGCCCAACTCAACTATAGATGTGCTAGACTGTATAATGCATATGAAACTCTGAAGGTGACAGTTTAACTGGAGTACAGGGGGACTGGAGCAGCAGGAGATGAAGTAAATAGGTTATAGAGATATCTAGAAACCCCTCTGACAGAGAACTGGGGGCACAAGTTAAGGAACCAATCCCTTCTCATAATTTTATGCCTGGCAAAGGGATCCAGTGTAGCCAAATTCAGGGTCACAAACTTGATGGATCTTAGGAGGAAAGGAAGAGCACAGCAGAGAGAAAGAACTCTCATTTTTATACTCCAGAGACAAGAAGGCCATGGCGGGCAGCTATTATCCATGCAAGTCATAAAACATTGCATGATATCAACAGTAGGAAATAAAAGATTTCCTCATTTAGCCTTCAGAACAACAGTTCATTACTAGATGCACCTGTTTGTCTCTCATTATTTTTCAGGCCAACCTCTATATTCCATTGTGTTTTCCCCCAAATAAATCTATTTTGCTATATTTGTCTTAACATATTTTGTGTGTGACGCCCAGTTTTTAGTACCAGCGATTATGCAGAGAAGAATATGCTCCTATGAAGATGATTGCTAGCACAAGGAGTATAGCAACACAAATTGTCGAAAATGTAAAAACTGTGAGAAAAGATGAAAAACAACATTTCTTAGTCTGTTTAGTAAGTAGCCCCAGTCTTTAAGCAGGCAGCAGTAATTTACACGTTTACAATGTGTTAAAGAACATTTCCTCAGTCACTTGCCACACATTAAGCCATCAAACTTAAACTTTCTTAACTCAATAGGTGACAAAATGCTAATTCAGAGTGTCACTTTTATCTTTTACTAATGAAGGGAGGGTTTTAAAAAATAATTTAGAAATCAATTTGCATACCTCTCTTTGAAAATCCTGTTACAAATTCTGTTGTAATGTTAGTTTTGGAGCTTGAATGACATGGGTCAGACTCTAGCTTTGTGCTTTACTGGCTTCGAGATTCTTAATAAGTGATTCAGTGACTCTGATATAGTTCTGCAATTACATAATTGTGAAAGAATAATGCATGTCTCATGAGCCTGCTTTGCAAAAAATTTGGCATATGCATTGACATAGATGATAATGTATATATGTTTATTTATTTATTTATTATTTTAAAAATGAGACATTAACAAAACCATAGGATAAGACAGGTACAACTCCACACAATTCCCACCACCAGATCTCTGTATCCCATCCCCTCCCCTGATAAGCTTTCCTATTCTTTAACCCTCTTGGAGTATGGACCCAAGCAGTGAAGCAGGTCGGCAGGTGCCCCCTGGCTGCCTGAAGGATAGATTTTTATGTCTGAATATGCTTATCTTAGAATGACAATGAGAAGGAAAACTTCAAGACTATTGCTGGGGTTCTCTGCAGGATACATACTAACAAAACTATGGAGCCAATTGTGTGGTTTTTAAGAGCCAAATGTTAACGAATCAGAGTCTTGAGCTTTACAAAGAATTAATAGTTAAAAATGCTCCCTTTGAAACATTTTGATCTGTGAAAACATCAAAAAAATGTATGTAGGGGCTGGGTGGTGGTGCACCTGGTTAAGCACACACAGTACCATGTACAGGGATCCAGGTTCAAAGCCCTGCTCCCCACCAGCAGAGGGAATGCTGCACAAATAGTGAAGCAGGCCTGAAGGTGTCTCTCTTTCTCCCTTCCTCCCTACCTCCCCCGCCCCTCCCAGTTTCTCTCTGTCCTATCCAATAAAAAAATAGGGGAAAAAAGGGAAAAATTGATTGCTTGAGTAATGGATTTGTTGTACAGGTGCCAAGTCCCAGTGATAATCCTTGTGACAGAAGAAAAAATGTATGTATGAGGCCGACGTGCTCTTTATTTACTTTAAAATTTTTTATTATCTTTATTTATTTGATAGACATACTCAGAAATCGAGAAGGATGGGGGTGATAGAGAGGAAGAGAAATAGAGAGACACCTGCAGCACTGCTTCACCACTCTCAAAGCTTTTACCCTGCAGTTGGGGACTGGGGGCTCGAACCCAGTCCCTTGATCATAGTAACACTCAATCAGATGTCCCCCTACCCAGCGCCTTTAATGTGCTCTTTACCCAGCCTCCTCCATGGGTATCTAAGCCAGTAAATTAGCATTGGCACAATCTAAAGAACTAAATGGGATTTTGCTTGCACTCAGTGAGTGTGTGTGTGTGTTTCTATGAAATCTTAAGCATGTGCATTTTCTTTTATTTGTGTACGTCACATGAATAAACTCATTGCTGTGATCAAGATGCACAGCTATTGCATAAGCACAAAAATCACTTGTGCTCCCACTTTGAGACTACATTTATCCTTTCCCTGTCATTATCCTATAATCGATTCTTCATCCTTACATCATTGTTATTTCTATAATACTATGTCATGGAGACAGAATTGTAAAACAGGAATCTTTTGAAGTCAGGTTTTTTATTATTATTATTACATGAGATTCTTTTTTTTGTATTTATTTATTCCCTTTTGTTGCCCTTGTTGCTTTATTGTTTTAGTAATTATTATTGATGTTGTTGGATAGGACAGAGAGAAATGGAGAGAAGAGGGGAAGACAGAGAGAGAGAGAGAAAGAGAGACACCTGCAGGCCTGCTTCACCACCTGTGAAGCGACTCCCCTGAAGGTGGGGAACCAGGGGCTCGAACCGGGATCCTCATGCGGGTCCTTGTGCTTTGCACCACCTGCACTTAACCCAATTTTTTTTCTCCATTCAGTATGAGTGATAGAAACAAGGTCTATCTGAGTCACTGTGTTTCCAGTCAGTTTGCTTCTTTTTATTTCTTCTTGGGGGAGGGGGGGTTTGTTGTTGTTGTAAATTATATTTAAAAAAAAAACAAGTTATATGTAACAATTTAGACTGATGATGTTCTTTACATGAGTAGTCCAGACATAAAACCTATGTCAGACATACCGGTTGTAAATTCAATCTGTAGCTGATCTTCTTAGCTTTTCAACAGGGTCTCTTGTGGAGAAGAGGTTTTTAATACTGATAAAGTCCAGATAGTTAGTATGTGGGGGCAGGCTTTAGGTATAAGACTACAAACTCTTCATTTACTCAAATACCATAATTTTTTCTCCTATGTTTTTTCTAAATGTATTATATTTTGTATTTAAATCTAAGATTCACTTTAATTTTTATTTAAAAATATTTTAAATAATATGTTATCTCTCAATATGTTTTAAGTTTCATCTGCTGACTATACCAAGTAACTAACTCAAAGCAGCACAACCTTACCTAGGGTAAAGGATTCCCAAAGAAAAAGCAAATATAAAAACATAGGACCCAAATGAAACACTTCTCAACTCAGCAGCCTCTGAAACCCCTCTCGTGCACCACAGGGCAAAGTCTCCTTATCTAGAGGTGGAGGGTAGTTACACTGAGGATAACTGTAATCTAGCCTAACATTCACATTCTTTTAAACTTTAAAACTCTCTGAGAAAAATACTTATCCAACTTTAAGTTATCAGACTGAACTGAACTTGAGCTTCTCTTTACTCGTCTATAGCTTTGTTGTTGATCATTGACCACATGATTTCTGAAAAGAATATCCTCTAAAAATTGTTCCTAAAATGGAAAAAAAAATAAACCCTTCTGTTATTGCTTTTTTCTGAAATTACATACTTCCAACGGCCTTTTTTCAGAATCACAGTTCCACAGCCAAATAGGCCAGCTCCCCACAGAACAGAGTCTTACTTCTTCCTTCTGTCCCAGCAGCAGACTCCCAATCTTGTCCTTCTGGAAAGATGAATATAACTTTCAAGAAGTACAGTTTCAGTTCACCCAGCACAGGTACATTTTACTATGCAGAGTATCTGGGTTTAAACTTCTGGAAACCCATGACAACTCTATGCACAGCGCCAATGTGAAGAAAGCTCTGTGAAATTATGTTGAAGTGTGTTCCCTCTTTCTATCTCAGCCTCTTTCTTGTTTTAATTTGTTATTTGATATTGGTTTATGAAATTATGACTTAACAGGGGTACAATTCCACACCATTCCCACCACCAGAGTTCTGTATTCCCATTCCCTCCATTGGTAACTTCAGTGGTTCTCCCAATGCCACAGATATGGGTTGACTATTATTTCTATATCTATCTATGTATCTATGTATACCTGTGCCCATTTTTACTATGGCCCTGCCTCCTTTTCCTTTCTAAGTCATACCTACACCCATTACTACTTCTAAATGTCTTTTCATTTTTTGCTCTTCTTTCTCTGGGTCCTGATGAAGTTAGAATTCAGAGCCCTCTGGACATCTTCCCCTAACTTTTCTCCCCCTCTGGGAGTATAGAACAAAATTCTTTTTGGGGTGAAAAAGGTGGGAGTTCTGGCTTCTGTAATTTCTTCTCTATTGGACATGGACATTGACAGGTTGATACATACCCCCAGCCTGTTTCTATCTTTCCCTAGTGGGGTAGAGCTCTGGAGAGGTAAGGTTCCAAGACACAGTGCTGTGGTCATCTTCCCAGAGAGTTCAGAATGGAATCATAGTAGCATCTGCAACTTGTTGTCTGACAGGCAGTTAAGGTATGAAGCAGGACAAAACATTTAATAGACAGAAACCAGAAAGTAGGAATATAGCAGGTAAGAGTAGGGATTTTTATGGTGGTAAGAAGCTGGGAAGTCTATTTTAGGTATGATCCTAGGGACTCATGACTTTAGTAATTTTTGCTAGATTTTGGCAGTTAACATGGAGGTGGACTAAATATATTGTCTAGGAATATGTAGTCAGAGTTGAGAATGGGGCTAGAAAGCTATATTAGGGCGGAGAGTAGCTCCCAGACTTGAAGAGAATATATAAATACAATTAACTTGCCTCATCAATCTGACCCAGGGCCCATGTATATTCATATTTAGCCTGTATAGCCTCTTGATTCCCTGCCAGTCTGAGCTCGCTGGCCATGGTCACACCTGGCAACATTCTGGACTGAACCCATTTCAGGACTAGTCTTCCTCAAGTGGCAGAGCAAGGTGACCCAGCCACCCTCTGGAGAGTGAAGCAGCCCCTGCCATTCTTACTTTACAGTGAGACCATGTTACTTTATATAGGGAGTGGTGTGGGACTATGTGAAAGCTTGGTAGAACTTAGAGGAGATCTCCCATCCTTGGATGGAGATCTGGAAAGACACCCCGCTTGTTAGCCTCTCTCTTCATAGAGATGAGCCAAGAGAGAAAAAGTATCCCAGACTAAGCTTGCCTTGTTAGCCTCCCAGGCTCACAGAAAACATGCAGACCTCTTGCACTTAGTTTCTCCCTGAAGGAAGGCCACATGGCTGCCTGCTTTCTTCTTCTTCTAGCGTTTGCCCTTCTTCCGTAGCCAGTCAACAGTGTCAGGTTGAGCCTGATGTAAAGTTTCGAGACCTCCTTTGAATCTGGAGAGGTGGCAGTCGTTGACTATGTGGGTCATAGTCTGTCTGGAGCCGCAGGGGCAGTTCGGGTCGTCTCTGGCTCCCCAGCGATGGAACATAGCTGCGCACCGGCCATGGCCTGTTCGATAGCGATTGAGGAGGGCCCAATCATAACGTGCTAGGTCAAAGCCAGGTTGATGCTTGCAGGGGTCTGTGATGAGGTGTTTGTTCTTTACCTCAGCTGACTGCCAACTCTGTTTCCAAGAGTCTGGAACAGAGAAGTTCAGTGTAGGCGTAGGGGACCAGATTGGGTGACGAGACATCAAGCGTTGGACAGGGTGGGCGAAGATATCCACGTATATTGGCAGGTCTGGTCAAGCGTAGACGTGGGAAATGAACTTAGATGATGCCGCATCCCGACGAATACCTGGTGGGGCGATTTTGCTAAGAACTGGCAGCCATGGAACCGGGGTGGAATGGATGGTTCCAGAAATTATCCTCATGGAGGAATATAATTTGGAATCGACCAAGTGGACATGGGGGCTACGGAACCATACTGGGGCACAGTATTCTGCAGTGGAATAGCATAATGCCAGAGAGGATGATCGTAGTGTAGAAGCGCTTGTGCCCCATGAGGAGCTGGCCAGTCTTTCAATGATGTTATTCCTCGCGCCCACCTTTGCTGCAGTTTTTATGAGATATTTGTGAAATGACAGAGTGCGATCGAGAGTATCGCCAAGATAGACTGGCTGGACTTCATGCCGGATTCTCATATCGCCAAGCTGCACATTAAGCTCATTTGAGGCCGAGGCATGGTGTAGATGGAAAACAGATGATACCGTTTTAGCAGTGCTAGGAATTAGTCGCCATTTTTTACAGTAATCAGATATCAGAGACATGTCTTTCGTGAGTGTTTCCTCGAGGATGTCGAACTTGGATGCCTGAGTTGCACAGCAGATGTCATCGGCGTAGATAAACTTCCTTGAAGAAGTTTCTGGGAGGTCATTGATGTAAATATTAAATAGTGTAGGAGCCAGAACAGAGCCCTGGGGGAGGCCACTTGAGACAAGTCTCCATCTGCTAGACTTGTCACTCAGATGTACCCGGAATCTTCTGTTTTGGAGAAGAAACGATATAGTGTTGGCCACCCATGGAGGCAGGCATCTTGAGATCTTGACTAGGAGACCGCGGTGCCAGACTGTGTCATAGGCTGCTGTGAGATCAACTAAGACAGCACCCGTCTTTAAATTCTTCTGGAATCCATTTTCAATGTAAGTTGAGAGGGCCAGGGCTTGTTCGCAGGTAGATCTTCCTGGGCGGAAACCAGATTGGGCGGGTGATAGGAATTTCTCTGTAAGAGGAGAAATATGTGACAGAAGCAGCCTCTCAAGGAGTTTGTAACACACGGGAGGAGAGAAATTGGTCTATAGCTGGCGGCCAGTGTTGGGTCTTTCTTTGGTTTCAAAACCGCTATAATCTTTGCACGACGCCAAACTTTGGGCATAGACTCAGATTCCAAGATGTGGGACAGGAATGAAGCGAGCCATTTCTTTGCCACGGGACCCAGGTTAAGAATGAGTTCTGGGGTGATGTTATCATAGCCAGCAGCTGTTCCCGGTTTAACCCTCTTCAAAGCGCCTTCCAGTTCAGACAGTGTAAAGGGAGAGAGTTTTGGAGATGGACAAGATAACCGGAAGTGGGATGACCAGTCATGGGAAATTTCTCTTTTCCAGACTGGGTCGATCTTAGCACGTCCAACTTGAGTTAGGTGACTGGCCACTGAGTTTGGAGATACGGGAGGATGGGAGACGGGAGGGGGTTGGCTACAGGCACCCAGTCTGTGAAGAAGCTTCCAGGCCTTCCTACTTGAGTGGGTGAAGTTCAGACTTTCCGTGAGTTGTTGCCAGCGGGCTTGGCGTGCTGCATCCAGGGAGGCAATGAGATGGTCAGCCACATCTGGGTCGCCCGACTCATCATACTGCTTTAGTGGCTGCTCGCATTCAGCATCAAGACAAGGCGTATAGTTAGCACGTCTCCCACGAGGAATGGCTTGGGAAGCTGCTTTGAAGATGGCTTGGCGGAAGCGCCTGTAGGAATCTTCAGAGGGGATAGAGTTAATTGGAATTGCAGGAATAGATTTGTTGGTAAGATCACTGAACAGACGCCAGTTTGCTTTCCGAAAGTTCCATCTTAGTTTCTCCGAGCACAGAATCAGTGGGAGCTGGAGACCAATGTGGATGATAGCTGGGTGGTGATGACTGTGCGGGAAGATCTTGAGAACTTGTCTTGTAGCGGGAAAGGCTGGGCGGTTGACTGTGCTAATCCAGCACAGGTCAGGTGACGAGTCTTTATTCCATCTAGCACTGTGAAAAGAGCCTGGTTGTTTGGGATCGTATAATAGGGAGAGGTCATTTGCTGAAGCCCAGTCGGCTAAGATAGAGCCGTCAGCACGGCTGGGTGATTCAGGCTTGGCAGGACCTCATTATCCCATGAGGCACTGGGAGGCTTATATACGTTGATGAGCTGAATAGGTCCAATAGTAATGGAGTCGTAGAAGGTCAAAGAGGCTGTATGTTAAATGTCCGCAAGACACGATTTGGTGTAGATGGCTCGGCCGTGTTTAGGATGGAGATTATAGCATATTAAATCGAATCCACTGATGGTGGATCAAGCAGCTTCATCAACTGCTATATGTGTTTCTTGTAGGCAAATAACATCTGCCTGATACTGTATCGCCAATTGACCAATAAGAACGTGTTTGGCAAAGGACAGCCCCTCAACATTAAGTTGGAGGACTCGAAGAGCAGGACCAACAGCTTGAAAGCTGTCAGGAGCTGCTTGTTGCTGGCTTTGAAAGTGACTGGGATCCATGTGGATTCAGTCAGCTAGGAAGGATAGTCAGTTTCCCCAATGAATGGGTACTCACGGGATGCACCACGGGAAGGTTGATCCAATGCACCCCGCTGCCTGCTTTAAGGTTCATTTACTCAAAGTTCACGTCACCTTCTGATCACAAAGGAGAACACACCTTATCACACACTCCTAACAGTGTCCTTTGATGTCCTTAATTTACATCAATCCTTGTTTATCTTCTATCTCACTTTAACTGATTTAACCTCTATTCTCCTCTCAAATGTCTTTGCGTAATTAAATGCCTGCATCAGGAGACTAATTATCTTGACCTTTATGTATCTGCATCAATTCTTGTCATACCAGCCCCCTACCATAGGGGCAAGCTGACCTTTAAGAAACCTGTAATTTCTGACATATTTGAAGAATGTTCTTTGTTTAACTTTCTCTATATATACCCAAGCCCACCCCTGAATAAAGAGAGTGTTCGTATCAGAATCCTCCTCGAGTCTCTTTTTTTATCACATAGTCTCTTGAACTAGTGATGGAGTCTCAGTAAGCTTACCTTCCTGGTTGGAGTCACCCCACATGAGCCCCAGCAGAGTGGCTCACAAGAGGGCTTATGGAAGTGACCAGTAACAGTGGAGAAAGGAGTCTATTAGAAGTCTAAGTCCATTGTATCTATCGGGTAGGGGCTTCTAGGATTCCCTGACTAGGGCCCCAGGTGCTTAGTTTCTTTCTATCTGAAATTAAAAGTAAAAAAAGAGGAGGTTTGCCAGGAGCAATGGAATCATACATGTATAAGAAAGAGAGAGTATTAGTTGAAAGACAACATTAAAAAATACAAGCAAAACCTGAACTGGAATTGGAGTATTGCACCAAAGTAAAAGACTCTGGGGTGGGTGGGGGCCAGAATATAGATCCAAAAAGGATGACAGAGGACCTAGTGGGGGTTGTATTGTTATATGGAAAACTGGGGAATGTTATGCATGTACAAACTATTGTATTTACTGTCAAATGTAAAACATTAATTCCCCAATAAAGAAATTAAAAAAAAAAAGAAAGGGAGTATTAAGGGAGTCAGGTGTAGTGCAGAGGGTTAAGCTTAGGTGGCACAAAGCCCAAGGACCGGCTTAAGGATCCCAGTTTGAGCCCCTGGGCCCCCACTTGCAGGGGAGTCACTTCATAAGTAGTGAAGCAGGTCTGCAGGTGTCTGTCTTTCTCTCCCCCTCTCTGTCTTCCCCTCCTCTCACCATTTCTCTCGGTCCTATCTAACAACAGCATCATCAATAACAAGAACAGTAATAACTACAACAACAATAAAACAATGGCAACAAAAGGGAATAAATAAATAAATATTTTTAAAAGAGAGAATTAACCACTAAGTATTAAGTAGCTATAAAATGTTAAAACTATTTTGTCTTTTTTTTCTGGGATTAGCCATGTTGAGAATTTTAAGGTTCCTTTTGACTTAAAAGAGAGGTCATTAATAAAATAAAAATAACTAGTAGATAAGTTAAAGCTTAATATCAGTGTAGAAGTATATTCACCAAGAAACATCTATAAAGTACTCATAACAACATTGTTGAGGAGGGCCAAACTCTGAGAAAAATCCAAATAACCATGTGAACAGATAATGGCTGTAAGCTAAGTGTGGTGTGCCCATTGAGCAACAAAAATGAGCATACCACAGTACACACAATGGATTATCTCAGAAATAAAATACTGAAAGAAGAGTCCACAAAGAAAAAAGTCCCATACTATATTCTTCTTTTTTACATTATTTATTTATTTGATGGTGACAGAGAAAAATTAAGAGAGGAGAGGAAGATAGAGAGGGAGAGTGAAAGAGAGATATCTGTGGTTCTGCTTCACCACTTGCAAAACTTTCCCTTCTGCAGGTGAAAAGCTGGTTTTTTTATTATTTATTTTATTTTTTTCCTTTTGTTTCCCTTGTTTTGTTGTAGTTATTATTATTGTTGTTGATGTCATTGTTGTATAGGACAGAGAGAAATGGAGAGAAGAGGGGATGACAGGTAGGGGCAGAGAAAGATAGACACTAACAGTCCTGCTTCACCGACTGTGAAGCGATTCCCCTGCAGATGGGGAGCCGGGGGCTCGAAACAGAAGCCGGTCCTTGCGCTTTGAGCCACATGCACTTAACCCACTGTGCTACCATCCAACTCCAGAGAAGCTGGGGTTTGAACCTGGGTCTTCGCACATTGTACCATGTGCACTTAACCAGGTGCGTCACTGCCGGGCTCCTGAATCAGTCTTCTTACATAATTTCAAAAGTGGTGGCCAGGGAAGTTGTAGAGTAGTAAAGCACAAGGCTAGCAGCTGTGAGGACCCAAGTTCAATCCTTAATACTTCACACACCAGAGTGATGCACTGGTTTCTCATGTTAATAAATAATTATGTATTTTTTTTAAATTGATGCCTGTAGGGGTCAGGCTGTAGCGTTAAGTGCACATAGTGCGAAGCACAGGGTCAGTTGCTGTAAGGTTCCTGGTTGAACCTCCGGCTCCCCACCTGCAGGAGGGTCACTTCACAAGCGGTGAAGCAGGTCTGCAGGTGTCTTTCTCTCCCCTCTCTGTCTTCCCCTCCTCTATCGATTTCTCTCTGTCCTATCCAACAACAACAACAGCAATAGCAACAACAATAATAACCACAACAATGATAAAACAACAAGGGCAACGAAAGGGGGGAAAATATCCTCCAGAAGCAGTGGATTCGTATTGAGGGCACCAATCCCCAGCAATAACCCTGGAGGCAAAAAGAAAATTTTAATTAAAAAAATTGATGCCTGCATAAAAAGCCATTTTTCCTTTTTATTTCTTGTCTTGAAAGAGACAGGACAGGGACAAACTGAGAGAATGGGTGAGAGATAGAGAAAGACAAACACCCACAGCACTCCTTCACTGCCAAGTGACGTTTCCGGCATTCAGCTGTGGAACAGGGGCTTGAACCTACAGTCTTGCATATGGCAATGTATGTGCCACTACATGGCCCCCTTATTAAGTAAACTGGGTAAAATTAAACTGAGAATTTTAGTTTTCTCAGAGGGAAAAAAACAGAAACCAGGGGGATAAAAGGAGGCTTCTGTAGAGCAAAAATAAGAAGAAAGAGCAGAGCTCCCAGATTGGTGTCCGTGAGTTCTTCATCCTTTTAAATGAAGCTTCATGAAGTTCCTTTTGCAAAAGCCAAAGATTTGTGATGGGGAGGGACATGGGCAGGGTGGTGTATGGGCGAAGCAGGGAAGTCACTGAAGTCACAGAACCTTCGGTTTCTCTACCTTGGTAGTCACATACCTAGAGGTCTGACGGTAGTTTACTTCCATTCTCCAATCACATATATGCCAGATTATTTTCAATTCATGATCTAGAAATATATATATCATACTAGTCACTCTAGATCAGAAGATAATTTACAAAAAACCCATAAACTCTCTCTATATATTTCAGATAGAAATGCAGTTAATGTGCCCACAAAGAGGTTGAGCTGAGGTAAAGCAAGTTTCCTGTGACCCACAAAGGAGGTGGAAAGCGAGCTACAGCCACAATGTTGATGCAGCCATTCCCAGGAAGCATTCATTCATTCACTGGCAAAATGAAAGCATGACAACAATCATAGGTATGGAACCACTGAGACTTTTTTTCCCTCCAGGATTATTGCTGGGGCTTGGTGCCTGCACTATGCTCCTTGTGGAATTTTTTTCCATTTTATTGGGTAGGACAGAGAGAAATTGAGAGGGGAGGAGGAGATAGAGAGAGAAGGATACACACCTGTAGAATTGCTTTGCCACTTGTGAAGCGTGCCCCCTGCAGGTGGGGAACCTGGGCTTGAACATGGATCCTTGCGTGGGTCCTGCTGCTTAGTACTACGTTAGCTTAACCAGGTGTGCCACCACCCAGCCCAGAAACTTTTTTTTTTTGCCTCCAGAGTTAATAGCTGGGCTCTGTGCCTGCACTACAGATCCGCTGCTCCTGGAGGGTATTTTTTTTGGTTGTTGCCCTTATTGTTTATCATTGTTGTTGTTTGGAGGCTACTTTTATTTTTGTTGCCTTTGTTGTTTATCATTGTTGTTGTTATTGCTGCCATTGTTGTTAGATGGAACAGAGATAAATGGAGAGAGGAGGGGAAGACATAGAGAGGGGGAGAGAGAAAGATAGACATCTGCAGACCTGCTTCACCGCCTGAGAAGCGACCCCCTGCAGGTGGGGAGCCAGGTGTACTTAACCCGCTGCGCTACTGCCTGGCCTCCACCCAGAGACTCTTTAAGAAGCATATTGTATGAGAACTCACTGTAAAAGCACTACAGATTAAGTAGAGATAAGTGAACATGAGTTTATAGTGATTCCAACTTATACTGTCATTAAATTGTTTCTAATATGTTTTAGAAGATTCTCATATTGTAAAAGCAGAAATGTTGGAAAAGATTACATGAGACAGGTTATGGCTATAAAAACTCCGCTATTTAAAATTTGTTGCTAAGTGTTGGGAATCAGCTTATGACAATATCTTGCCATTAGTTTTTTTTTTTTCCCAAGTTTATTGTATATAAGAAATCACTACATTTGAGAAGCAAAAGCAAAATGTTTAAAGTGACACAGTAGTAACCCAGGTGTGAAAGTGCTGGGAATGAATTCAACAGTCAAAAATGAAAGAGCAATATTTATTAAATCAGAAACATTTACTGAGAGTTAAGAAGAATTATATAATTGTAGGTTCTGGGCAGTTTGCCATTACTGTTTACCACACTGTTCCAGGGTACGTTTTCAAGGCCTCAAATCTTTGATTTATACCTTTGTAAACTACTTACCACTTTTTTCTGTTTTAAGAGCAGACCACAGAGTCCTTAGCCCCTTTCTCTCTCATCCTTTCTTTCTTTCTTCCTTTCTTCTTTTCTCTCTCTCTCTCTCTCTCTTTCTGTTTTCTTTTGCTTTCTTTCTTTCTGTTGGTGGGATTAATAGTTTATGGTCAGTATACTGGGTTTCACTGCTCCAGGCCAGCCTTTTCAGAGGGAGAGGCTGACACAGTAAAAACAAAGAGAAAGAGAGGCAGGTGTGACAGAAAACAAACAGCACAGAAACTTCTCTGTGGTGGGGCCTAGGCTAGAGGCTTTCTGTATATTCTCTTAAAACAGGAGGCTGCTTTACTGACCCACGATTTTGTTTAATTTATTATTTTTTTCCAGAGCACTGCTCAGCTCTGGCTTATGGTATAGTTAGGGATTGAACCTGAGACTTCAGTGCTTCAGATATCAAAGTCATTTTGCATAACAATTATGCTATACCCACTTCTACTGATAACTATTTTTTTATTAACAGATTTCTCTAGAATATTTAGTAAAATTCTTTGAATGTTTTTTTTTTTATAAAATTCAGTGGTTTAGTTAATAACAGGATGAATTGGCTACTGTTGTATGCTTTACATTGGGTTGTTCTAGCTCTCCCCCTGCCAAGAAAATTTGGGTCAGTCCTGCTAGTTTCGCGGGCCCCCTTGGCCCCCGCCCCAAGGAACCCCGAGAGAGTTCCAGAGTTACAGAATTGGAGAGTTGCAGAGTTAGAGAGTGCTTGGCGCCATCGCGGGGCAAAGAGGCAGCAGAGTTCTGTTTGGTGATTAGTTTATAAATCGTTGTTCCTGAATAAAGAAATACAGCTTCCCTGCCCAGCCATATGTCTCTGGTCGTCTCTGTTACCCACCCGTGAAGCTAGCCCAGCCAGCTGGAGCCTCCGAATTTTAACAACAGGCTACATAAGTCTATCTTTTCCTGTTTATGTCTTTAACAGACACTCTCTGTCCTGGAAAATTTTTGTTTGTTTGTTTGTTTGTTCGTTTGTTTTGCCTCCAGAGCTATTGCTGGGGCTCGGTGCCACAGGCACCAGAATCCACTGCTCCTGAAGGCCATTTTTCCAATTTTTGTTGCCCTTGTTGTCATTGTTGTTGTTGGATAGGACAGAGAAAAATAGAGAGAGGAAGGAAAGACAGAGAGAGGGAGAGAAAGACAGACACCTATAGACCTACTTCACCCATGTGAGGTGACTTGTATGCAGGTGGGGAATCAGGGCTCTAACTGGCCTCCTTCAGCAGGTCCTTGCACTTCATGCCTTGTGTGCTTAACCTGATGCACTAACCACCCTCTCCCCTTTTTTTTTTTATCATTGCTACTTATAAAATAGAAATAAGAGTTCACTTTAAAATAAGAAATGTTTTTTTTTTTGAATTCCAGGGAAAAAATCCACTAGCTAAGTCCTACCAAATATCATCAAACAATAGTATAGGACATTATTATTAAAGATGTTTCAAGACAATTATTCTATATGTACTTAGTACAAAACTGTCTGAAGTTAAAGACATCTGGGGTCATTAGGAACTAGGCACATAGAAAATTCTTCATATTAAAAAATTTTTTTAGGGAAATAACAAATATTTAGTTGCTGCAGCATAAAAGGTGCTACCATTCAACCAAAAATAATAATAATCAGGAAGTCTATACCAAAAAAAAACTACCCCACTTTAATATAATCACCATAAAAGATCTTTCTTTTTAATTTCTTTATTGGGGAATTACTGTTTTATATTCAACAGTAAATACAATAGTTTGTACATGCATAACATTTCCCAGTTTTCCATATAACAATACAACCCCCACTAGGTCCTCTGTCATCCTTATTGGACCTGTATTCTCCCCACCCACACCAGAGTCTTT
This sequence comes from Erinaceus europaeus, assembly GCF_950295315.1. Lineage (NCBI taxonomy): Eukaryota > Metazoa > Chordata > Mammalia > Eulipotyphla > Erinaceidae > Erinaceus > Erinaceus europaeus. The sequence continues at coordinate 70,657,896 of NC_080177.1, forward strand.
TATTTGGTGCAATATGCCATAAAAGATCTTTTGCCAAATGATCAACTTCAAGATAAATAAAGATAAAGATGATTTATAAAAGTATTTGTCTGTTGGTTTGTTTATTTTTGTGAAAATGTGACACACAGAGAGACCAGAGTACTGACCTGCTCCAGCATGTGGTGCTGCTGGGGCTTGGAACTGAGTATTCTGGGATCTCAGGCATAGGATTCTATTGTGTTACCTCTGTGCTATCTCCTTGGCACCAGAAGATTTTGATAAATGGCAGTTTCTGCTGTTTTGTCTGGTCCAGGTAGGGCATTTCCCTTAGAGTGATGCTTGCTCTTCTAAAGCCATCCCCCACATCTCTGCTGACACAACCCCTGCTTCTTGCTGTCTAATCTGAGATTCCTGCCCAGGTGCTGACAGCTTGGAAGTGCCTCAGACTGAGAAGTGTGGTTTCTGGGGGGCCCCCACAGGCACCCACATCACTGTGGCATCACTCAGAGCACAGAAATACACCGCAGAGTCGCCAAGCTGGGAGGCTGTGATGGTGAGGCTGATGGAACGAGCTGTTTTTTGGAAGTTCAGAGAATAGCGATCCTTGGTTGCATTTTGCTCACTAAAAGACTCCTGGCGAATAAGGATCATCATTTCCCCACTGGGTGGCTGTTTGTACCAAAACAAATAATAACTGTAACTACTGGTTTCATATGTACAGTCCAAGGTTACATCGTCCTTCTCCAGAATAGAAACTGTAGGCTGAGTTTGAGTTACCGTCTGGGTCATGCTGGACCCTGCAGGAAAGAATAAATAAATAAACTAATGAATGAATTAAAATAGACCTTATTCTCTTGTGCTATTCATAGGTCTGTACAGAACTAAAGTAGGCTGAGTTCTGACTCTCTGTCCATTATTCTACTGTTCAAAACCCCACCAGACAGTAGTGATCTGTCTCAACCCCCTGAACAGGGAAGCTGAGAGAAGCTGCCCTCACCAGCCTTACCAAGGCAGATGGAGGCTAGGACCACTCTCAGCAGGCCGGGGAGCAGCATGCTGGCCGCTCCTCCTTCAGGTGACCTGTGCTGTGCTCCCTCTCAGAGTCGGGTCTGAATGTCTGGCTGATGCTTGACAGGAAATGTGCAGTTACTGAGCAGGAAGCTACTTCTCAGTCAGAACAGGAAGTGACATTTGCTCTCATCAGAGTGCCTGAGTCGTATTGGATTTGTTGATAAGGTTGAAAATCTAATCTGCCCAGTTATTCCTGTCACACTTTCATTGACAAAAATAATAATAATAATAATAATAATTACATTTGGGAAGGTTAAATTGAATGGTAGCACAGTCATGATCCTAACCTTTGCCTTATTCAGTCAATGGATCTGAGGGAGACTTGCAATTCTCACAAGAAATAAGGAGTTCTGGTGGTGGGAATTGTATAGAGTTGTACCCCTCCTATCATATGGTTTTTTCAGTGTTTCCTTTTTATAGAGAAAAGAAAAGAAATGCAGTTTATTATGATGAGTGTGTGACTTCTGAGAACAGCTAATAATTCTCTTTCATATGACTTTTTGTCTGTGTGCTGATTTGTCTCAGTCCAAACTGCTCACTGATTTTTTTTTCCTAGAAAGAAAAATAAATTTATCTATACTCAATCACCACAACTTTTTCATTTTACATACCTAACCATTGGTTTCGGAGAAATTTGTACTGGATAAGCTTCCACGTCTGTTTCTGCTACTATCACAACAGGTTTCCTGATTGATAAAAATCTGCTGAGCTGCACATATCAGATAGCAATCAATAATAAGACTGTGGGGTGGGGGTAGATTGCATGCAAAGAGACTCTCATGTCTGAGGCTCCAAAGTCTCAGGTTCAATCCACTGCACCAGTATAAACTAGAGCTAAGCAGTGCTCTGGTAAAATCATACTACTACTAGTATTAGTCATAGTAGTAAACCTATTCTATGCAAATTTTCCTTTCAAATATCATAACCTACTATGAAAATGAGGACAATCAAGTCTGCCAGGCCAGTGCTTTCTTTTCCTATATTAAATGTAGCCATTTGAAAATTGCAAATACCTCTTTGTTTCCTCTGCTGCAGCTGCTGGGCTCAAAGGCTTGCAGTAAGGATCTGCATTTCAATAGCTCTGTGTCTCAGCATGGAGATGGCGTCTGATTTGCTTGGTGTGAACGTGCTGATTTGTAATTAATTTAGACAACTGTTTCATTCAATCATTTACTGACTTTATTGGCCCTAAAGGATTGCACAGGAGTCTAATAACATATAATATCCGTGATACAAAAGGAGAAAATAGAATCTCTTTAAAGTTTAACGCAATGTGACTATTGATGCAAATATCACAAGACTGTTGTCTATGAATCCACTGCTCCTGGAGGCCATTTTTCCCATTTTGTTGCCCTTGTTACTCTTGTTGTTGTTACTATTATTATTATTATTGTCATTGCTATTGTTGTTGGATAGGACAGAGAGAAATCGAGAGAGGAGGGGAGACAGAGGGGAGAGAGAAAGACAGACTCCTGCAGACCTGCTTCACCACCCGTGAATTGACCGTCCTGCAGGTGGGGAGTCAGGGGCTCGAGCCGGGATCCTTGCGCTTTGCGCCAGATGTGCTTAATCCACTGCACTATTTCCCAACTCTCACAAGTGAACTTCTGAGGCAAAGGATATATCTGTATTGTTTTTTAAAAGTATTTTATTTAATAGAGACAGAAAAATTTGGAGCAGCAGGGGAAGAGAAAGAGACAGAAAGAGACACCTGCAGCCCCGCTTCACCACTTGTGAAGCTTTACCCCTGCAGGTAGGGTCCAAGGGCTTGAACCTGGGTCCTTGTGCAGTGTAATGTGTGTGTCTTGCGAGTTGTGGCACCACCTGGCCCCTGGAAATATCTGTATTATTTTGCCACATGGAGGTAATTCTCAAGACACTCTAAGTTGAATGTATCATATCTGTGAATTTCATGATAGAAAAAAAATTCCATCAGTAAGAGAGTGAACTAAAAACCAAATAAAATATACAAAGCAAACCTCATTTGTTGCTTTTTCTGTAGCTGGTTTAGCAGTTTCTCTGCACTTTCAAAGCTGTGGCTCAAGAGTTGTGGTCAACTGTGAGCCCTGCTGTCCCCAAGCCATCTGACAACCGCCTGCAGCTGGGAATCAATACACTTGGGGGGGGGGGGCGTTAATGTGCTCTGCGAGATTGAACAGAGCCAAATAGAATGACTAAAGGAAATGGGATATCACAGCAATCTAAGAACAAAGAGCTAAGGGGCTGGACAGTGGTGCACATATCACCATGTGGACCACCAAGGACCTGGGTTTGAGCCCCGGCTCCACACCTGCAAGGGGGAAACATCACAAGTGGTGAAGCAGGTCTGCAAGTGTCTTTCTCCCTCTCTCTCTCTCTCCACACACACCCATTTTTCTTTGTCTTGTCAAATAAAAAAAGAAAAGAAGAAAGAGGGAGTCGGGCTGTAGCGCAGCGGGTTAAGCGCAGGTGGCGCAAAGCACAAGGACCAGCATAAGGATCCTGGTTCGAACCCCGGCTCCCCACCTGCAGGGGAGTCGCTTCACAGGCGGTGAAGCAGGTCTGCAGGTGTCTATCTTTCTCTCCTCCTCTCTGTCTTCCCCTCCTCTCTCCATTTCTCTCTGTCCTATCCAACAACGACAACAACAATAATAACTACAACAATAAAACAACAAGGGCAACAAAAGGGAATAAATAAATAAAGTAAATATTAAAAAAAAATAAAAGAAGAAAGAGCTCCAACCATTCACATGGAATATGGTGAGTGATGATATGAAATACATATTTGGCCTTCCTCGCAGAGTCTTAAGCATCCAGAACAATAAAGACACATTGCGTCAGGCCTAGGAAGAGCCTGTCGGATTTCACCTAAGCGTGGTTGCCAGGGACACCAACTAGGTGATCACAGGTTAGAAAGTTTGCTTCCTCTCCCCACTTTCTTATCTCACTTGCACCTCCCTGGAGGCAAAGAGGACTGGAGAGTAAACCAGCTGTCAGTGACCAGTGATTTAGGCAGCCACACCTTTAAAAGACCTGTCAACACCCATGTTCAGTGGGGAAGCAATTACAGAAGCCAGACCTTCTACCTTCTGCAACCCTCAATGACCCTGGGTCCATGCTCCCAGAGGGATAAAGAATGGGAAAGCTATCGGGGAGGGGATGGGATATGGAGATCGGGTGGTGGGAATTGTGTGGCATTGTACCCCCCTTATCCTATGGTTTTGTCTATCTTCCTTTTTATAAATAAAAAAAAAAATTTTTTAAGAAACTCGAAAGGTGACAAAGAGGAAACAAAAACTAATTTTCCTTGTTCCTATCTGAAGAAAAACCTCAATTTACAGTTCATCTGAAGTCAGAAATGAAAGATCTTGGATGAGAAACTACTGTTTTATTTAAAAATATTTTGTATTTTATTTTATTTTATTTATTTTTGGGCAGAACCAGAGAGAAACCGAGAGGGAAGGGGATGATAGAACGAGAGACACCTGCAGACCTACTTCACAGCTCATGAAGCTTTCCCCCTGCCAATAGGGAGTTGGGGCTTGAACCCTGGTCCTTGTGTACTGTGATGTGTGCATTCAACCAGCTGCTCCACCTCTTGGCTCGAGAAACTCCAGTTTTCCTATGGAGTGGTTGTATAGCTCAGATTTGGAATCCAGAATATGGGGTTACATTAACCATTTGACTCTCTGGTTAATAATACAGTATCATGTGAAGACATGACCTGTGGCAACTTGACCTCTCAGTAAAACTCACCGGTGTCCAGGAAAAGAGTTCACATCTCCACCCCCACCCAGGGCTGCTCCCTGTGGCCCCACCTGCACCCCACGGGGTTTACGCTCAGCTCCCCCTGCTGTCTCCCTCACTGTGTGTCTCTCATAGCACAGTAGTACACAGCTGAGTCTGATGTCTGTGCAGAAGGCTTCTGCAGGTGGAAGGTCTTGTCGCTCTTAACAAGACTGGCATGAAAACCTTGAGACTCTGTCCTGTCACTTTCTGTTGAGCTCTTCAGTAGCAGCTTGGGAGCTTTATGAAGATACTGGACGTACCAGAAAAGGAAAGGACTTGAATAGGAGGTCTGGTAGCTGCAGTTCAGGACCAGGGGTTTATTTTCTGAGAGAGTGACTGTGCCTTCTGTTTGGGTCACTGAGTCTCCTTTAGTCCCTGTTTAAAAAATAAAAATAAATCATTATTATTTTGTTATCTTCATACTAAAAAAGGAGAATTTTTCAGCCAGAAGATAAAGTGAAGTCAGTTATGATTGTATAAAAATTAAAAGAACATTAAAATTTTAAATTAAAATTTACTTACTGAATATGAAGATCATAAGAAATAAGCAGATGGTAGAAAACATGTTAGCAAAATAGAATGATTCTCTTTGTTTTTCTAGAATATACCACGTCTGACAGGGATTTCTGCAGCAGAATTTTAATAAACACCTTACTCAGAAACCAAGAACTCTTTTCTGCACAAGAGCCTGTGTGGTAATGCAAAAATACGCAGTAAAACCACCATTGAATTACATCTAAAGGAGACAGTGCCCTCTAGCGGATATTTGTCAGACTGCACCACAGCTGAGTATTTGTCTTAAAAGCAATTTAAGGGGTAAATACAGAATGGGACAAGACTCTAAAATCAAAGCGCTAAACATTCGCTTTTAGGCTCACATCTAAATATGGTGGAAATATTCAACTATTACTTTCATCATTTTCTGCATGATACAGAGGTCTCTAGTTTGCTTAAACATGATTGCTGTGACTCCCATCCCCACCCTCAACCCTATCTGTCTTTCTCTGAAAAAAGTGGTCAAGTCAAATAGATAATGAAAAGAAAAATTGCTGCAGTTTTTGTTTCACTGATAAAAGTGGAAGGCTATATCTATTAGAATGCATTACAATTAGAAAACGGGTCGAAATTAATGAGATGACAGTTTGAGAGCATTACGTTACAGGCAGCACAGAAATAAAAAAGCGGAATGAGTCCTAACATAGTCTCGGGCTGTTTCCCAGAGGCAGGTTCTGAGCACCAGCACAGGGACAGCTTACTGAAAGCTGCCAGGCTCTCTCGTCGATATTTCTGTGTGTGTGTGAGATAGGAGTTTGAGGAAGTGGAAGCATCTCATGTTTGTAGACATATTTCAAAGAATATTTTGTTCATTGACATGTGACCATACGATGAAAAGCAGAGGGTGGGAGAGTCGCTCTTCTCCCCTAAGAAAGAGTGGAAATTGAATTTGTTACACACACACTCAGGACCCCTGGACCATATTTGAATTGTAGGAGCCTTACACCATTAGTCTTGTGACAGATAAATAGCTTTCCTCAGGTAACTTGGGTTTTGCCAACCCTCCTTTCTATTTCTCTTTACATCATTTTTTTTACCCCAGCTAAACACAGTCTTTCTTAAAAATAAATATTTATTTATTTATTCCCCTTTGTTGCCCTTGTTGTTTCTTGTTATTGTTGTAGTTACTATTGTTGTCATTGTTGTTGGATAGGACAGAAAGAAAATGGAGACAGGAGGGGAAGACAGAGAGGGGGAGAAAAAGACACCTGCAGACCTGCTTCCTGGCTTGTAAAGCGACTCCCCTGCAGGTGGGGAGCCGGGGGTGAGGGGCTCAAACCAGGATCCTTATGCAGGTCCTTGAGCTTTGCTCAGCTAAACACATTCTTCAAGATGGCCAGGCTTACAGGTTGGTCGTTAGCTCACTCAGTAACTCAGTAGAGGCACAGGTTACCATGTGCAGGGACCTGGGTTCAAACCCCTCGTCCCCACCTACAGGGGAAACTTCAAAAGTAGTGAAGTGAGTATTTCAGATGTCTCTACTTTTTTCTCCCTTCCTGTCTTCTCCATCTCAATTCTTCTCTGTCCTATCAAATAAAAGAAATTAAAGTACAAAATTAAAAAGGGGGGGAAATGGTCACTTGCAGTGGTGGATTCATTGTATAGACACCAAGCTCTAGCTATGAACCTGGTGACAAATAATAATAATAATAATAATAAATAAGCCAAGGTTAGAAGTTTAACATTATTAGCCACATTATTTTTATCCCAAAGCCATTTGCATGGCCTTTAACTGTCCCTTGTTTATTTGTTCTCTCAGGGAATTGGATTCTATCAGGAATTTCTATTGAAAGTTGTGTTTTCTCTGTGTCTATGTACCTATTTTCCAGTTTCCTCTATAATTATTTGTACTGGTGAAATACACCGAGCAAAAGATTTAAAAGGGTTCGTTTTACTAGCTTGTTATTTCTCTAAGACTTGGCTAACTTCATGCAAGGTGTGATTGTATTATAGTAATAAGTCACATCTTTGTTCCCAGCTTACAAAAAGCTGTGTCAGGCACCGGGACTTTGTCATTGCAGACAGCTGTGATTTTTCTTACACAGGTTCTAAAGGACAGCGATGGCAATATATAGTGATGGCCATTGTAAATCAGACCCAACAATGTTCTTCAGTGGATATTCAGTTTAGTTCTTCCTCGCCGATTAAAATTAGATTCATTTTAACTTATATTCAGACTGGGATTTTGCATAGTGTTAGTCTGCTGGTAAAATTCTCTGTCAGGGAAGGTCACCTCACTGCTCTAAATCCTGTTGTGAATGTTCAGGGATTCCTAAACTTACAGATTCATTCTGAAAATTCACAGTTACCTATTATGTGTAAAGATAGATAAATACATAAATAAAACTATATGTGATTACTATCTTAAATTGCTTTCGGTCCAGTGAGAAGCAGATAAGAAAACCAAATCCTACCCCCTGCCTACAATTCCATTAGCCCAAGCCTGCGTTTGTGGAATGAGGGAATGCACTTGAAATAGACACTTGATGCATTTATCACTAAGCAAATAAAATCTGTCTGAAAGTCTTACATCCAGTGTCCTGATTTACTTCTGTCTTTCATCTCTCTTCCCCTCTCTTAGGCCTGTCATCCAGATGTTTAACCTCTGATGCTCTGGTGCCCAACTCCCAGAGTGTAGGAGTCCCAAGTGGTAGACAAGAAGAAACAAACAGCTCTGCCAGCACAATGGGGGTTCAGACAGGCACCTAGCACTTCCTCCAGCCTCAGCCTCCAGAGTAGCTGGGACTACAGGCACGCGGGCCACCAAGTCCGGCAGGCACCTAGCACTTCCTTCCCATTCCTCATCCCATTCCATTCATTCCCTGATTAACTCCCGAAAAAAATAATACTACCAGGAGCTGGGTGGTGATGTACCTAGTTGAGCTCACACATTACAGTGTGCAAGGACCCAGGCTTGAGCCTCTGGTCCCACCTGCAGGGGGAAAGTTTTGCAAGTGATGAAGCAGTGTTGCAGGTGTCTCTCTGTCTCTCTCCCACTCTACACCTCCTCCCCTCTTGATTTGTGCCTGTCTCTAGCCAATAAACAAACTAAGATAATTTTAAAAATTAGTACTGGGAGTCGAGCGGTAGCGCAGCAGGTTAAGCGCAGGTGGCACAAAGCGCAAGGACCGTCGTGAGGACCCCGGCTCTCCACCTGCAGGAGAGTCACTTCACAGGTGGTGAAGCAGGTCTGCAGGTGTCTATCTTTCTCTCCTCCTCTCTATCTTCCCCTCCTCTCTTGATTTCTCTCTGTCCTATCCAACAACAACGACATCAATAATAACAACAATAAAACAACAAGGGCAACAAAAGGGAATAAATAAATATTTTTAAATTAGTACTATTGAGCATTTAGAATAAATAAAAATCTTCCGTGTTAACATACTGTAGATTCTTTATTACATATGAGATTTACATGGTACAAAAAGACTGAGACAAGCCAGAGCACCATGCTGTATATGCAGTGCTGAGGGTTGAACTGGGGACCTCAAACATGCGAGTTCAATGCTCTACTGACTAGGCCATTTCCCCAGTCACTAGCATGCCTAAAGTGGTTTTGAAAATTAGTTTCGATACTCTAATTTGGCCGAAAGTTGGATGAGTTGAGAGTTTTGCCATTTGATCTGTTTGAAACTACCATTTGATCTGTTTTAAACTACAGTGTTTAAACTGTTATTCTCAAAGCCCATTGTCCAAAACTCTGCTATGCTACAAGAGCAGTTGTAGCACATTTCTCTCCCTGAACAGAGTGAGGGCAGTGTTGGAACAAAATGGCCCAGCAGTCTATGAGAACTTCTGTTGTCCTATGCTCTTATAAACACATGGTACTGTCCTTTTAATTTTATCCTTTTTGCCCATGGTGCAGTTGTTGGTATGAATTTTTTGAACTGTAAAGCAAAGTATCAAACGTAAGGATTGAAGAGTGACTGGGAAATTTCAAGAAGTAGTTATGTGTCCTCTATATTTGAAGATTTGGGTCAGGAAACTGAAAAATAAGGATGGTGATTGCACATTGTTGAGAACCCTCTACATTCCCATAGCTGTCTGAATTGGTATCTAGGCTTCACCTTCCCAGACTATAGAGCTGTGAGACAAGAATTTATTCTCCCTTGCTGTGTTCCCCATGGACCTTCCAGAGAATGTGGTCATAGGATGTGCAGATAAGAGTTCAGTCTGGAGAGGTGGAGAAAGGGAATTCTTCAGTGAAACTCATTTTAGCAGAGACACACATCAGTGTATTCCATCAGTGAGCAGGGAATTCAGGGAGCTTGTCATGTTTGGAGAGCAGATTATTCTTTTTCCTAGTTTCTTGGTGCAGAATACAAAGGCCATACCTTTTCTGGTTTGCATTTGAACTGGATAAAGCACCAGAGTATCTTTTTTAGCAGTCTAGTCAATAGTTCAGTCCATTCTGTGAGGGAATATGTTAACACACAAAACAAAGAAAAATAACTTAGAAAAAAAGGGAAATTTATTCTTTGGAATATATGTTTTGGCTAAAGAGAAGGTAAGCTTAATGCTTGGGGGGAAATGTTACTGAAGTGGCAGAATAAAGAATTTGCCACTTTAGTTCTGGATGAAATACATGACAGTCTAGTTTGGCAGTGTGGACAAGGAATGCAAGAAGAAGAAGAAGAAGAAGAAGAAGAAGAAGGAGAAGGAGAAGGAGAAGGAGAAGGAGAAGGAGAAGGAGAAGGAGAAGAAGAAGAAGAAGAAAAGAAAGAAAGAAAAAAAGAAAGAAAGAAAGAAAGGATTTTCCACTTTAATATGATAGGGTGCATTATTCATCATTTCTTTGGGAAAGAAACACCATTTTTTATTTTAATTGGAATTTTAATTTTCTTTAAAGATAGACACCTGCAGACCTGCTTCACCACTCATGAAGCGTTCCCCCCTGCAAGTTGGGAGTGGGGACTTGCTCATGGTATTATGTGAGCTTAACCAGGTGTGCCACTGCCCAGTCCCCACAGGGAACACCTTCTTTATGCCCATGAATGATCTGACTCTGAAGTGACTTGGTGAGGGCTGGTTGGATTTCTAGAGTTTAAGTGAGAATTGTCTCTGCTCTTCTACCCTGATTCTGGTCCCCTTCCCAGTGGTCCAATTTGATCATTTCTCTGCTACCCTTCATAAGCTGTAAACAGTAACGAACAGAACTGTGAGACATATGCTTTATTCCATCTGTTTTATTTATTATGGTCAAACCATGGGAGAGGGAGTGTGGTGCATGAGTGCCGTGTCCTTGTGGACTTTATTCAGGAAAGTTTCAAAGACTAGAAAGTTGGGGACTAGAAATACAGGGTCTGTGAACTGATTTACACCAATAATAACAGTCCCAGGAAAAAATATGTCTTAATCATTTTATTTCTAGGTTAATGGTCTACAATACAGTTGTTGAGGAAAATTAATTCATCTATCATATTTTAGGTATATGATAAAGTCTTTATATTTGCTTAAAATAGGAGGGAATAAAGCCTTTTATAACCTAGAGATTTAGTGTCTCAAAATTTATCTATTAGCTGCATATTTACAGGGGAGAAAAAATGTCATTTCTTTGTGAGCTTTTATCTTGACAAATGGAGCTTTCCTGGATGTTTATTCAGTTGTGTGCAAGGCTGAAATCAAATCAGCCTGAAGGCTAGAATGGATGTTGAAAATGTCTAAGAGCAATTCTTGTTTGGTCTATCAGCAAATATGAGAAAATGTACTTTAATAGTCTTGTTAGGAGGAATAAAGTGTCCCTGCCTGAACTCTCAAGTTTCTAATGTACTTCTTTTCTGTAGTTAGGAAAATATATTTTTAATAATTGGCTTACTCTTTTCACACATACTCTTTTATCATTTTAAGGGAGGGGCAATGATTTTACAATACAGTTGTTGACACATGGGTAAAAATTTGTGTTTCAGAAAAAGTACCTGGTTGAAAATTGAAAGCAAGTCCTAGAACCAGATCTGACCTTGATAGTAATAGTGATCATGATGAACTGAGTCTCTCTTGAGTAAAAACATCATGCTATTTTCCTGCACTAAAAGTGTGTGTGCATATAATTTATTTTTTTAATTGATTGATTTTTTTTTTTGCTACAAGGGTTATCATTAGGGCACAGTCTCCATACAGCCAACAGTCATTTTTTATTAGAGTGCGAGAGACAAGGAGAGATAGAAAGGGAGATGGTCTTGGAGGTGGCACAATGGATAAAGTGTTGGACTATCAAGCATGAGATCCTGAGTTCAGTCCCCAGAAGCACTTTTACCAGAGTGATGTCTGGTTCTTTCTCTCTCTCCTCCTACCCCTCTCATTAATAAATAAATAAAATATTTTTTATAAAAGAGAGAGAGGGGGAGGGAGGAAAACAGAGAGGAGGAATGATGCTGGCAGCACTGTTGCACTGATCATGAAGCTTTCTCCATGCAGTTGGGAATCAGATGTTTGATCTCTGGTCATCAAACATGGTAACATGTACACTCTACAAGGTAATCCACCACCTGACCCCTGTTTTGCTATTATGGAATATATAACAAATCCTCATTTAACTGAGACTTTTTTTTTCTCTTCATCATAATAAAATGATTCCAGGGACCACAAGAGAGATCTTTTGGATAATGTGCTTGTTCTGTCATGCACAAAATCCTTACTTGAGACTGGCCTTCACCGCATGGAAGGAAGCTCTGGTGTTGTGGTGTCTTTCTCTCTGTCTGTCTATCTTTATCTATGAAGAAAACAATTGGCATGGCGCAGTGACACACTGGTGACAACGGCAATTTATAGTAAAGTGATTCTGAATAAAATGATTTCATCCAAGGGCTTGCTGTGTGTGAATACATGGAACTGTTTCATTCTCCATTCCATGAGGTAGGACCTATTATCACCCTTTTACACATGAAAAAAATGGAAGCAGAGATAAAGAATATGTAGAAAGTCCTGCTGGAATAGAGATGATGTGACTTGAGCCTAGCCCAATACATCTAAATGAGAGAAATTTATTCAAATCCTTTTTTAAAAATCATAAGCCTGTCACCAAATGAGACAAGCCAAAGGGAGGTAGTCTGAGAAGCATTTCAAATTTCTTTTATTCAGTTATGCAGGAGGTCATTAGTATGATTATGGAATGAAAACTAACATAAATAATTCATTCTGCATAATTGAGTAGTAATACTGTTTTTGAGAAAAATCAGTGAAAGCAATCTTTATTACAAGTAGATGAGTGTATTCTGCATGGTGATGAATGAAGAAATGTGTGTGTGCTTTGCAAGGCTTAACAGCTCATCCGCAGAATCACCTGTTTCGTCTAAAGATAATCAGGCCATTCTGCACCTCAATAGAACCAACACAAGATTAATTTTCTTGTTGCCCTTTTTCATACTATGATCAGTAATATGCTACTGATTCTGTCTTAATTCATTCTCAAGAAAAAAAAACAGTTTAAGTGCTTTTAATGAATGACAGAGTTAGGCATTTTGTGTGAATTGAAGTAAGGTTTTCTTGCCGAACTCCTGCCTGTGCTGACAGTCTCTGACTTGCCCCTTTTTTTAAATTTTTATTTATAACATAGAAATATTGACAAGACTATAGGATAAGAGGGGATACATTTCCATACAATGCCCACCCCCAGAGCTCCATATCCAATCCCTTCCCTTGATAGCTTCCCTATTCTTTATCCCTCTGGGAGTATGGACCCAGGATCATTGTGGGATGCAGAAGGTGAAAGGTCTGGCTTCTGTAATTGCTTCCCCACTGAACATGGGTGTTGGCAGGTCAATCCATATTCCCAGTCTGTCTCTCTCTTTGTCTCTTCCCTTCTTTGGGTCTCTCTGTTGAGGTTCTAGGGGGTCTCTCCAGTGCCCACATCACTGTGCTGTCCCTCGGAGCACAGAAACGCACTGCTGAGTCCCCAAGCTATTATGTGGGACTGATGGAACCAGCTAATTTCAGGAAGTCCAGAGAATACCCGCCATCTGTTGTATTTAAATCATATACTCCTGATAAATAAGGAAAAATTGGGATGCATTGGATCGACCTTCTCGTGGTGCATCCCGTGAGTACCCATTTATTGGAGAAACTGACGATCCTTCCTAGCTGACTGAATCCACATGGATCCCAGTCACTTTCAAAGCCAGCAACAAGCAGACATCAGGCTCAACCTGACGCTGTTGACTGGCTACGAAAGAAGGGCAAATGCTAGAAGAAGAATAAGGAAAACCTTTTCTTCAATTGGTGGTTGTTTGTTGTATGCTTTACATTGGGTTGTTCTAGTTCTCCCCCGCCAAGAGAATTGGATCAGTCCACTTAGTTTCGCGGGCCCACTTGGCCCCACCCCAAGGAACCCGGAGAGGGTTCCTGAGTTCCAGAGTAAGAGAGAGTGCTTGCGCCGCCGCAAAGAGACAGCAGAGTTCTGTTTGGTGATTAGTTTGTCTTAGCTTATGAATCGTTGTTCCTGAATAAAGAAATACAGCTTCTCTGCCCAGCCGTATGTCTCCACATCTCTGTTACCCGCCCGTGAAGCTAGCCCGGCCAGCTGGAGCCAACGAATTTTAACAACAAATGGCGCCCACGTGGACCTGACCTGTGCATCTCTCAGATAAGTAAAGACAATTTGGCTACCTATGCACTATGGCCTTCTCTTCTGCTTGTGAAGAGATCTCCAAAGGCCTCTGCTCTTTCTTCACAAGACTGTTTTGCTGTTTCTGGAACATTTATCTCTGGACCACTCTGTGGTTTCCACTCGCTCGGGCGAACTCAGAACAGCCAGCGGGAATAGCCAGCAGGCAGGAGGCGAGGCGCGGAGCTGCTGTTTCCACCTGGTTAAACAGCCAGCCAGCCGGCTGTGCCCAGACAACCCCGCGCACCGTGCCCGCAGCCCCGCAGCCCCACAGACCGAAGGAGGCTGACACCAGCACTCAGGAGCCCGATGCCACCACGCAAGAGCCCGATGCCACCACACAGGAGCCCGACGCCAACACGCAGGAGCCCGATGCCAACATGCTGGAGCCCGATGCCAACACGCAGGAGCCCGATGCCACCACGCTGGAGCCCGACGCAAACACGATGGATCCCGATGCCACCACACAGGAGCCCAATGCCAGCACGCAGGCCAGCCCACAGGAGCCAGCTCTCCACCGCGTGGTGCAGGGCATTGGATGCGTGATCCCTCCACGCTGCTCGGCCACTGCGAACAGGGCAGCAGACATGGCAGGGCCATGGGGCAGGGCCGCGACAGCCTATCATGGCCGCCACCCCTGGGCACCTAGGCCCATGCCTTCTACAAAGCTGGTCCGCCTGCCCTCTTGCTATAAATTCTGGAACGATCCCGGACCTCCCGGACCCCCGGGCTCCCTGCTGAAACTGGGCACACGAGATCTCCAGCTGCCGGTCCGGTCTGAAGGCAGACAAGCTGGAGTACGCAGAGATTTGTGCAGAGATCGCAACCTGCAATTCCTAGAAGTGAAGCTGCCCAAGAGACCACCACTGGACAACGCACCCCCCCCAACAACTAAGACAGTACATATCTAAATTCGTGTTTGAAATGACATGTCTTTGTAACAAAGGTTTCTCTCCTTGTGTATTAATGACCATGTTTATGTGTATGTTTAAAGTTTGGTAAACAATAACTTTAAGGCTAAATTCTTACTAGACAAAGTTAAATGTAAAAGGTTTTCAATGTAATTCTCATAAAGATAAAATTAACTTACATTTAAAGTCTGAGGTAAAAATTAGTTAACAATCAATATATTTTAACTAAGTTGGTCTAAACAAAAGGTTAAATAGACTTGTTGATATGTAAAACTCTCCATTACCTTCTCTATTAGAAATGGTAGATCGCACAATGGCTATGCTAATTATTCTCATGCCTGAGGTTTCCTTTCCTGAGTACAACGTGACTCCCATCTTGAATGGGTGTAACAAAAGGTTAAAAGACGTTGTTGATATGTAAAAGTCTCAAATTCCTTCTCTATTAGAAATATGCTAATAATAAGTTTTGTTTCATAGTAAGTAAATTGCAGCCAGCTGCCTTTGGGACTCTAGGCCATTCCCCACCCCCATGCAAATGCCCGTCGAGGCAAGTACGCCCCCCAGAGGCAAGAAATGTTTTTTTTAAGCTGATAAACTTTAGCCCACAGAGGCAAAAAAGGCCCCCTCAGGCCTTCCCTTGACAGCACACTGGTTCTTGTTACTTGCTTGCATGTTTCTCCATGTTTGTGCCAGTTTCTTTTTTAAAAATGCCTGTACGATATAGGTTTCTGTTCACCCCACACCCTTGATACTATAGTCATTTAGTTAAAAAGAAAAGGGGGAATTGTTGTATGCTTTACATTGGGTTGTTCTAGTTCTCCCCCGCCAAGAGAATTGGATCAGTTCAGTTAGTTTCGCGGGCCCGCTTGGCCCCGCCCCAAGGAACCCAGAGAGGTGTTCCTGAGTTCCAGAGTTCGAGAGTTAGAGAGAGTGCTTGCGCCGCCGCAAAGAGACAGCAGAGTTCTGTTTGGTGATTAGTTTGTCTTAGTTTATGAATCACTGTTCCTGAATAAAGAAATACAGCTTCCCTACCCAGCCGTTGTCTCTGGTCGTCTCTTTTACCCGCCCGTGAAGCTAGCCTGGCCAGCTAGAGCCGATCGAAATTTTAGCAACAGTTGTTTATACCAGAACAAATAATGACCAGAACTACAAGCTTCACATTCACAGTTCAAGGCTGCAGTCTCTCTCACCAACACAGAAATCGCAGACTGGACTTAAGTTACCTTCTTGGTCATGCTGCATCCAGCAGGGAAGAGCAAAGAAACAGAATAACTGGGAGTCGGGCTGTAGCGCAGCGGGTTAAGCACAAGTGGCGCAAAGCACAAGGACCGGCATAAGGATCCCAGTTCGAACCCCGGCTCCCCACCTGCAGGGGAGTCACTTCACAGGTGGTGAAGCAGGTCTGCAGGTGTCTATCTTTCTCTCCTCCTCTCTGTCTTCCCCTCCTCTCTCCATTTCTCTCTGTCCTATCCAACAACGACAACAACAATAATAACTACAACAATAAAACAACAAGGGCAACAAAAGGGAATAAATAAATAAAAATAAAATAAAATAAAAATAAAAAATATAAAAAAAAGAAACAGAATAACTGACTCTTTCTTTGTAGTCATGAGGGAAAAAGTAACTGAAACCACTGACTCAGCTGACTTTTAACTTTCCCTTTCAGTCCCCATAAAACAGAAGTTTACTGACTCCACGTCTTTGGAATTGAGAGAAACTTGAGGCCTGTGCTTGTGGCCATACTTAACAAGACAGGTAGAACCTGTGGTAGGACCTCTGACAGCCCTCAGTATTTTGGTGGTCCGCATCTAGGTAATACCCCCCTTGTGTTACGTGTCCTGTTTCCTGTTCTATTTCACATGCAGACTTAATTCCTTCTCCTGTGCTTAGCAAGTCTTAGCAAAATGACGATGCTGCTACCTTCTGAGTGATGCTTGTACCTTCACAGGAAACAGAATTAATATATATGGAATGTGGTTGTCATGTCACATGCTTCTTGGATCGGTAGGAGATGTTAAACTCTGAAGCATCTATTCTGTCTAATTATCACTCACCAGGCTGAAAATAAAGAGTAATAAAATTAAATCACGGGAGTCGGGCGGTAGCGCAGCGGGTTAAGCGCACGTGGCGCGAAGCGCAACAACCAGCATAAGGATCTCGGTTCGAGCCCCCAGCTCCCACCTGCAGGGGAGTCGCTTCACAGGCAGCGAAGCAGGTCTGCAGATGTCTGTCTTTCTCTCCCCCTTTCTGCCTTCCCCTCCTCTCCATTTCTCTCTGTCCTATCCAACAACGATGACATCAATATCAAGGGCAACAAAAGGGAATAAATAAATAAAATACAAAAAAACAAAAATAGATAAAAATAAAAGTTAAAAAAATTAAATCACGTGCAATTAACTCTTGTGTGATGGATAATGTAGGACTTTAATGAAAAACAATTTACTACTAATTATTGTTAACTATGCACCTATTAGTCTTATATATGCCTCCCTTTTCCCTGAAGAGAATCATGGGAAAAAATAACCATGGAACTTTTACTTCTACCAGGAGGGCAAAACATTTACTCTCAGTCTTTCTTTCTACTGGTTAGTCATGTGATCCAGTAAAAGCTGTATGAGAAACGCATTGCTGCTCATGAATGCCTTTAGACCAGGTCTTTTCAGTCCTATTACCAATTGATTCTTTGCCATATTAAGTAACAGCAAAGAAGAAACAAGGCAGGTATCATTTGTGTACATGCATAACTTACATGTGAAAGCAAAAAATAAATACAGAACCATTTTCTCAATGCCTAAGTGCAAGGAATTCTGTTATAACTCAGCATTTGTACTTCTAATAATTCTCATCCTCCTCTAAATAACACACATTAATTATGATATAAATTAGCAGAGGGAGAATATATAACCTACCAACACAGTCACCAGCAATAGAAATATCATTTAAAAAAAAAACACAGCAGAACACAGTTTATATTGGCATTTGCCTCTTTCCTCAGAATTAGTGAACTATTTACAGCCCTAAATTTAGTATTTGTGCACATCTCTCTAAATATGCCCAGAAGAGTATGCATTCCAATAATTTCAGGTGCATAAATCTGAAATAATATCATTCCTCCTAAATCAATATGTTAAGCAGCAGAGGTCTATTGATTCTACTTGTCTCCTTCTTTATCTGTCTTCCAGGCCCCTTGGAATATACCTAAAATAGACTTATTTTCTAGCTTCTTCCAGCATAAAGACCCCAAATCTCATCTGCTATACTCATACACTTAGGTTCCTCCTTAATAAACAATTTGTTCTGCTTTATACCTTAATGGTTTTCAGCTACAAAATTACAGATGCTACCATGATGCCAACCTGACTCCCCTGGGCAGATAACCCCTCTCTCTCTCCCCACCCCCCATACCTCTATGTCCCCTGCTTGTATCTTTAAAAAATGCAAAACAAAATAAAACAAAAGACAAAGACAGTCCTCCTCATCGACCTTATGTAAGAGGCAGCATTTCTAGATCTGGTGTGTTCAGTACTGTCTGACCCTAGACAGTAGTAGCAGTAGCATTTCTAGGGTGACCATATTGAAGAAAAAAATAATCAAAGAACAAGAGAATAAAGGTTCCATTCTGTGATGAGGGAGTTTCTGCAGGTGAAACTCAATAGTGCAAACAATCCTGGTCTGGATCGTACAACTGAAGGACTAGTTTCAAGATCACAGAATAGCCTGTGAATTATTTTCCCTGCAGATTTTCATTAACAGATTGTGCAGGGTTCCTTCATATACTAGCTGAAATACTATGGAGCACTCTCTGTGGTGAGGGCTTGTATCTTAGTCTTCCAGTGTGACTAACTCCTCCCAGAAGCAGATGCAGGATTTGGGTAAAAAGTGCATCAGAAATTCTCAAAATTGAGAAAAATACAAATACCCATGTAAGAAAAATAATCTATACTCACTATTTTTAACTACTATGCTACCTTAATAAACACAAAGATTGGGAGTTGGGAGGTAGCGCAGAGGGTTAAGCTCACATGACACAAAGCGCAAGGACAGGCATAAAGATCCTGGTTCGAGTTCCTGGCTCCCCACCTGCAGGGGAGTCGCTTCACAGGTGGTGAAACAGATCTGCAGGTGTCAATCTTTCTCTCCCCCTCTCTGTCTTTCCCTCCTCTCTCCATTTCTCTCTGTCCTATCCAACAATGACAACATCAATAACAATAACAACAGCAATACTAACTACAACAATAAAAACAACAAGGGCAACAAAAGGGAATAAATAAATAAATATTAAAATAAGCACAAAGATAAAGTTACACAAAAAAATTTGAGAGGTTCACAGTTCTCACACAATTACCAAATGATATAGAAATGCAAACCCATCTAAAATCAATAAAATTAAAACGATAGGATATGATCATTTGCAGATGCCAAAGGGTTGATGTGGGCTTGTTAGAAGACAGCGATAGATGCACATGATTCAGTCACTCACTTAATGGCAGTAATTTGAAACTTAATGTTCTTCTGTCACAATTATGTTGTGATCAGTGATCACTACTACTATTTTTACTTTTCTTATTTAAAGGTACCCAATTAAATTCCCACTATACAATCATATCATGTAATGAAGTGCTCAAAGTTTAAACATTGAGACTATATATATATATATATATACGCATATAATTATTTACTAACATTCTTACACCTATTTATTTACATGTTGATACACTAAAAATAAATAAATATAAGTAATATATATTTCAATGGATATAAAAAAGTAACACTGGCTTCTTGGAGTTTAGCCTGTCTGCATTATAATGTGTCTTACATAATTACAAATTTCTGAACAATTTTATCCATTTAAACCATTATGGCATCTTTATTTGTAGATTATAGTTATCCAATTTGTCTTTACTTTGGTAAAATTACCATTAAAAATACAAAAATGAATCAAACTCAAAAGGACTGTTTTGTTATAATTTGATCATAAAAGTTATTAGAAGCATGCTTTTATCAAGTGCTGTTTTAATCAACATAAAAGTACAGATTTCAAAATTCACATGTAATGGTTATCCGTCAAGAACAGACAAACTTTTTTCTAAAAAAGAATCGAATATTCAATATTTTGGGAAGATTTGAAATTATATTTCTACTGCAGCTGATCAATTCTGTTGTCAGCACAAAGCAACCATATTGATTGAAAAAAAAATGGTTATGACTTTTTTCCAATAAAACTTTATCTGAAAACCACATACAAAGCACTTTTTAAATAATTATTTTTGTTTACTTTTTAATTTTGTATTTGATATTAATAGAAGGTTACAAAATTGTACTTACACTATATACTTCCACCCCACATCCGCCACCAGAGTTCTATATCCCCACCTCCCAAAGATAACCATCACTGTTCTCACAAGTTTTAGCAAGTTTGCTTACTTCTGTTTTTTTAGATGTAAAATTTTAAAACTTTTTATAACAAAGATGTAAATCTGTGTAGAAGTGATACTGGACTGTACAGGTGCAGAGAGAGCTCATGAGGACAGTCTGTAAAGGTCATAGAAAGAAAAAGGCAATCAATGGCTACTCACGGCTCTCCGTCCCCTCCCCATCCTCATCCCACCTGGGGCTAGCTTCTCACTGATTTACTGATATCATCTGCCTTTTCCCCGCCTTCCAGGTATATATGGCTTCTCAAAACTCCCTGAAAATGTGCAAGGTGCTTCCTATCTCTTCTATTTGAGTTTGAGAGCCTCTTATCCCTGCACTGTCCCTAACAGCTTCCATCAACTTAGTACAAAAACCCAACAATGGACTTAGACTTTATAGCCTAGATGGACAGGCAGCTGCACCATTTAGATCTATGTCATTACGCTGCCTGTTTCTGTGTGGGCCTTGCAGCTGAGTCTCCCTGCCATGAAGCAGGTGCCCTCATTCTCAGGACATCAGAGAATCAGACTATGGTCCAGGGCAAACAAGGCCAGAAAACTCACAAGAATGTTACCACTTTGTCACTTTGGCTCTGCTCTAAGAGGCAGCACTAACAGGGTTTATGTAGGGGCTGCAGGTGTGTGGGGAGCACTGTGCATCCTCAGCACAGAAGTAGGTAGCAGCGTCTGCAGCCTGGGAAGCCATGATGAGCAGAGAACTTTTTTTGCTTGCAGTGTCAAGGGAGACTTCAAATCTTCCACTAGGTTTCTTCTTCTCATTTGATCGTATTAAAACTAGCATGGCAAGACCTCTACCTGAATCTTGCTATACCACTGTAAGTTGTTTATAGAACTTTTATAACTACAGTTCATAAGGGCATCTTGACCTTCCTGGACAGTCAGGGTCTGCAGGTTCTGTTCTTCTTGTTGGCTGCTCAGCCCTGGGCAGAAACACAAAGTCAAAGAACAATGGTCAGTCTCTGACATACTTCCAAATCAACAAGAAGGCTTTCTCCCTTACACGTGAAAACTTCGACTATTGACCACCCTGCTCTACCCCCATGAGCCCCAACTCACTAGCTAGTTGAAGCCACAGAATCACCAGTGATGCCCTCTGGAGTGTCTCCATTCTTCTTCTTATTGTGATCGCTGGAATCTCCATTCTGAAATGTGAAATAATGCCAAGTTCCTCAGTCTGAAGAATGAATTCTCTTTGTAAGGTATAATACTCTAGTCCCTCTACAGCCTGGAGTTTCTCACTGAGCCAATCAGAAGCACACTCAAGACTTTGCTCTCCACACACAGGTTGAATTCAGAGCCACACAAACACTGAAGGTGAAGCACCGCCATCTTGTGGCAGCAACATCCTCCTGCTAACAGAATGTGCTCTGCTGGTGTGAGTGGGTACAGCATTGACACAGTGGAGAAATGACAAAGCATTCCAGACTCTGCCTTCACCAACTCTAAGGTTTGTCTAGAGTAAGAGCAGTTTAATGGGCTCAAAGCTAAATTTAAAAAGAATTCTGTTGCCCAGTATCAGTAAGCCACCTGATACGTCACAACAGCAGGGCTGTTGGATGTCATTTTTCCCCACATTAACATATCCGTGAATATACTTTTTGTTCCAAATTACTCACTTTCATAAGGAGATTATATTTGTTAGGGTTCCTTCAGGGGGAAATAAATGGATTCTAACTGAACTAGTAGAAAGTGAATATGTTAGGGAGTCGGGCGGTAGTGCAGCAGGTTAAGCGCAGGTGGCGCAAAGCTCAAGGACCGGCGAAAAGATCCAGGTTCGAGCCCCCTGCTCCCCACCTGCAGCAGAATCGCTTCAAAGGCAGTGAAGCAGGTTTGTAGATGTCTATCTTTCTCTCCCCCTCTCTGTCTACCCCTCCCCTCTCCATTTCTCTCTATCCTATCCAACAACAACAACATCAATAATAACTAAAACAATAAAAAAACAAGGGCAAAAAAGGAAATTAATTAGCTAATTAATTAAAATTAAAAAAAAGAAAATGAGAAAATGAGTATGTTGATTTCTATTGTTTTGTCTTAGTTTTTCCAAGAGGACCAGAGAACTGAACTCAAAGCTACTAACTCAAGAGCGAGCAGGAAATCACCATGGGGAAACAGATGCTTTGCGTACCCCTGACTCCCAATAATGTTGGCAGTGCCACTGAAGTAACTGTTACAGACCCCCGTGTAGCTCTACAGTTTTACAGCTCCTCATGCCCTGGAATCTACAGTCTCTGCCTTGATGCAGTTACCAGCAATCTTTCAATTTTATGCACATGTAACAACTGTGTCAGTTTCTGAAGGATGCATTGGATTGTTAAAGTCCAAATTAAGTGCCTTCATTTATCTACACAATTTGTGGAGCTGGGAGGATATTAATTTACTTGGATGACCCTATCAAAATTAACAAAAATATTTACTCATAAATTCTGGATGCTCGAAATCAAAAATCAAGTTCTTGTCACGTTTGGTTTCTCCTGAAGTTTCTTTCTATTACTTATTGATGGATGTTTTGGGGGGTTGTTTGTTTGGGTTTCTCATTTGCTTTTGTTCATAGAAGACCACCTCTCTTTGTATGTGTTGTCTACAACTTAATCTCCTCTTCTTAGGGGCCTTGCATAAAATTCTATATTACAGTGGTCTGGGAGGTGGCACAGTGGATAAAGCACTGGACTCTCAGGTGTGAGGTCCCGAGATCAATCCCTGGAAGCACATGTACCAGAGTGATGTCTGGTTCATTCTCTCTCTCCTCCTTTTTCTCATGAATAACTAAACTTTTAAAATAAATAAATTCTATATTACAGTCTTAAGACCCAATCTCAAAGAACACAAATATCCTAAAATACTAGAGCTTAGAACTTCAGCATACATACATATTGGATATAGAAACCTAATTTATTTGATAGTGATGATTTTTTAAATGTTATTTTATTACAGAAACAGAAAGGTAGAGCATGAAAGGGGCTACCACAATGAAGCATTCTTCAGTGAAACAGGGACCAGCCTCAGACCTGAGTCTAGCACCAACCTGGGTCAAGCACTTGGCAAAACAGCAACCTATCCAACTGAGCTACTTTGATGACAGATAAAGTTCAACTTCTTGTTTGTTCATATTGCATTAATAGAGAAACTAAGATTTGACATCTCATAATGATTTTTCATTTTTTATTTCTTTATTTGTTATTGGATAGAGATATAGATAAATTGAGAGAGAAATGGGAGATAGGGAGAGGAAGAGAGACAGAGAGATGCCTGCAGACCTGCTTCACGGCTTGTGAAGCAACTCCCCTGCAGGTGGGGAGCCAGGGGCTTGAACCAGGATCCTAACCGTAACCGGTCATTATGCTTTGTGTCATGTGCGTTTAACCCACTGTGCTACTGCCAGACTCCTCATCATCTCATAATGATTTTTAATGATTTAGTAAATTGGAAGAATGAGGTTAAGATCTTTGTTATCACAAAAATTCAGATCTTTGTTTCTATTCTTAAATGTTTCTTACAACCCTCAGCTTTAAAATTAAAAGAATGGCTTCAGTGTCCCAAGATATATTTTAATTGGAATGCCTGGTGAACCTGTAGCTGCCTACATAGGAAATGAAAGAAAGCAAAACCCCTCTTGTGCATCTCAAAACCCACCTAATTCTTGCTGGGATGCATGTAAAACAAGTGAGACTTTCTAAAATGCAGAAGTCCATTCTTGTTCTTTTCTAGCATCAAGGGCTTATACTATGTTACAAACGTCCAGTGAGCTCTTAGGTTCTCTTGGCTCAACAATTCAAATCTTTACTTCCCGGACAGATGATGTGCCAAGGACACTTCCAAGGCTGGCAGAAATAAGCATAGAGATTCAGTGGCCTCTTCTAAATAACAGGATTGCCCTTTGACATAGTCAAAGGTGCTTTCAAAGTAATCACAAGCCTGAAGGAATTTCTTCTTTCTATGGCAGCTTGTTTATAGACTCTCCTCAGTGGGAAGAAACAATTTCAACTCAGCACAACACTGTCAGGGGCTCTAAAAGGCAGTACTGGCAGGGTTTATGTAGGGGCTGCAGGTGTGTGGGGAGCACTGTGCATCCTCAGCACAGAAGTAGGTAGCAGCGTCTGCAGCCTGGGAAGCCATGATGAGCAGAGAACTTTTTTTGCTTGCAGTGTCAAGGGAGACTTCAAATCTTCCACTAGGTTTCTTCTTCTCATTTGATCGTATTAAAACTAGCATGGCAAGACCTCTACCTGAATCTTGCTATACCACTGTAAGTTGTTTATAGAACTTTTATAACTACAGTTCATAAGGGCATCTTGACCTTCCTGGACAGTCAGGGTCTGCAGGTTCTGTTCTTCTTGTTGGCTGCTCAGCCCTGGGCAGAAACACAAAGTCAAAGAACAATGGTCAGTCTCTGACATACTTCCAAATCAACAAGAAGGCTTTCTCCCTTACACGTGAAAACTTCGACTATTGACCACCCTGCTCTACCCCCATGAGCCCCAACTCACTAGCTAGTTGAAGCCACAGAATCACCAGTGATGCCCTCTGGAGTGTCTCCATTCTTCTTCTTATTGTGATCGCTGGAATCTCCATTCTGAAATGTGAAATAATGCCAAGTTCCTCAGTCTAAAGAATGAATTCTCTTTGTAAGGTATAATACTCTAGTCCCTCTACAGCCTGGAGTTTCTCACTGAGCCAATCAGAAGCACACTCAAGACTTTGCTCTCCACACACAGGTTGAATTCAGAGCCACACAAACATTGAAGGTGAAGCACCGCCATCTTGTGGCAGCAACATCCTCCTGCTAACAGAATGTGCTCTGCTGGTGTGAGTGGGTACAGCATTGACACAGTGGAGAAATGACAAAGCATTCCAGACTCTGCCTTCACCAACTCTAAGGTTTGTCTAGAGTAAGAGCAGTTTAATGGGCTCAAAGCTAAATTTAAAAAGAACTTGGTTGCCCCGTATACCACCTGAGAAAGGCTGATGATGGCATTTTATTCTCCAGATTAACATATGTATGAATATACTTTTTGTTCCAAATTGGTCATTCTCAAAATAAGATTATATTAAAGTCAGGGTTCTTGTCAGGGAGCAACAAATGGATTCTTACTGAAATAGTAGACAATGAGTAAGTTGATTTCTATTGTTTTGTCTTAGTATCTCTAAGAAGACCAGAGAACTGAACTCAAAGCTACTGACTCAAGAACAAGGAGGAATCAGTGGAGAACTATTGCTTTGTGTACTCACTGAATCTACCTTTGAGGTAGCTGGTATATAACCCTGTGTAGCTCTCCAATTCTACAGCTCCTGATGCCCTGGAATCTGCAGTCTTTGTCTTGATGTAATTACCAGAGGTTTTTCTATTTTATTCACAAGTAACATGTGTGTCAGTTTGTGATGATGTCTCTGATTGTTACAGTCCAAACAAAATGCCTTCACTTATCTGCACAACTGGATGGACTTCCGAGTGCATTCACTCACTCGAGTGACCCTATGAAAATGCCACAGAGTGAGTGACTTTAACAACAGAAATTATTTTCTCATAACTCTGGAAGCTAGAAATCAAAGATTAATTCTTGTCAGGTTTGTTTTCTCCTGAGTTCTCTTTCAATTACTCACTGATAACTGTTGGTTTTGGTTTTTGTTTGTTTGTTTATTGTGTGTGTGTATGTGTGTGTGTGCATGTGTGTGAGTGTGTGTTCTCTTAAGATCATCCCTCTATGTATATTTTGTCTGCATCGTAATATTTTCTTAGGGACCTTGCAGACTGTCTAATGTTAACTGAGTTACATTTTCAAGACTCAATCTCAAAGCACACTCTTACTCTAAAATAGCAGGATTTAAATCTTCAGCATGTAAACTGGAGATGGGGGACTTAATTGATCCCATAACAATGATTTTCCTTTTCCTTTTTATTTATTTAAAATATTCTATTTACTTAATATTCTTGGCTAGATACTGAGAGAAATGTAGAGGGAGAGAGGAAGAATCAGAGGCAGAGAGACACACCTGCTGCACTGCTTCATCAACTGTGAAACTTTCCCCCTGAGGTGGAGGTTGGGGGCTTGAGCCCATGTCCTTGAACATTATGACACGTGCACTCAATCAGGTGTGCCACTGCCCAGATCCTTATTTTTATTTTTTATAGAGATAATAATGGTGACAGTGAAAGGGATACCTCCTTCAATGAAACAGGGGCGGGGTTCAAGCCTGGGTCAAGAATATAGCAAAACCACACCCAATCCAATTACTTGTTTTGATGGCCAGTAAAGTTAGTTGTTTTTTTTTAATTTTTTTTATTTAAGAAAGGATTAATTAACAAAACCACAGGGTAGGAGGGGTACAACTCCACACAATGCCCACCACCCAATCTCCATATCCCACCCCCTCCCCTGATAGCTTTCTCATTCTCTATCCCTCTGGGAGCATGGACCCAGGGTCATTGAGGGTTGCAGAAGGTAGAAGGTCTGGCTTCTGTAATTGCTTCCCCGCTGAACATGGGCGTTGACTGGTCAGTCCATACTCCCAGTCTGCCTCTCTCTTTCCCTAGTAGGGTGTGTCTCTGGGGAAGCTGAGCTCCAGGACACATTGGTGGGGTCTTCAATTCAGGGAAGCCTGGCCAGCATCCTGATGGCATCTGGAATCTGGTGATTGAAAAGAGAGTTAACATACAAATCCAAACAAATTGTTGAGCAATCATGGGCCCAAAGCTTGGAATAGTGGAGAGGAAGTGTTAGGGAGGTACTCACTGCAAACTCTAGTGTACTTCTGCTTTCAGGTATATATCTTACAGTAGTTTATGGATATGTGTGAACATAAGCTCTCTCTCACAGAAACTGGTGTATATCTAGGTTTTGGGTGTTTTTTTTTTTTTATCTTCACATTTTACTAACAGAAACACAGATTTGACATCTCATAGTGATTTGTAATGATTTAGTGAATGGAAGAACAGAATTCAGATCTTTGTTTTGTTATCACCAAATACATTCAGGTTTTTGTTTCTATTGTTAAATGTTGCTTACAGCCTTCAGGTTTCCAGTGAAAAACTTGGTTGACAGAGTCCCAAGGTCCTTTCTAGCTCTAATGCCTGGTTAACCTATAGTTTCCTATACAGAAATGCAAAACTCCTCTCATGCACCACAAAAGCCAACACAGTTGTCTTGAGTGAGCTGCATATACAATAGGTAATGCCTCCTAATAAGAAGCAATCCATTCTTCCTTTTGACTAACATCAAGGGCTTACTCTATTTTGCAGATAGCAGAAGAGCTCTAAGGATCTTTCTACTCAGTAATCCAAATCTTGTATTCCTAGCGAGGAAAACACGTGGCTTCTGCACCCATGATGTCTGGGCTGACAGAACTAAGCCTGAAGACTCAGTTGGCTTTTCTAAATGCTGTGAATGCCCCTTGACACAGGCCAAGCTGCTTCTAAAATCATCAACTACTTGAGAGGATTTCTCTTTCATATGGCAGCTTGTTTGTAGACCTTGCTATTTGGGACAAAACAGTTACCAACTCAGCCCAGCACTGCTGGAGGCTTGAAGAGGCAGCACCGGCAGGGTTTATGCAGGGGCTGCAGGTGTGTGGGGAGCACTGTGCATCCACAGCACAGAAGTAGGTAGCAGCATCTGCACCCTGGGAAGTCGTGATGAGCAGAGAACTTTTCTGGCTTGAGATGTCAAGTGTGACTTCAAGTCTTCCATAAGTTTTCTTCTTCTCGTTTGATAGTATTGAAACTAGCATAGTAAGACCTCTACCCGAATCTTGCCTATACCATTTTAAGTATGTTATGGAACCTTTATAACTACAATTCACAAGGGCATCTTGACCCTCCTGGACAGTCAGGGTCTGAAGGTTCTGTTCTTGTTGGTTGCTCAGCCCTGGGCAGAAACACAAAGTCAGAGAAAAATGGTCAGTCACTGCATTTTGAAGCTCATTCCATAATTTTCTGACCAGCCTGTTCCTTTTACCCAAATTCCTGATTCCTACCTAGTTGAAGCCACAGAATGATCAAAGAGGCCCTCCAGAATGTCTTCATTTTATCTTTATGTGATCACAGATATCTCTACTCTGAAATGCAAATACTGCCCAGCTTCATCAGTCTAAAAAAAATGAGTATTTTTTATACAGTACAAACTCTAGTCTCTCGGAGCCTGGGGTTTCTCAAGAAGCCAATCAGAAGCACACCCACGTCTTTGTACTTCATACACTGGTGTTGATTTCAGACCTACAAAAAGTGAGGTGTGAGACACTGCCATCTTGTGGTAGCAGCAGCATCTTGCTAACTAACAGTATGGGCTCTGCTTGGGTTGAGTTTGGGTTGACATAGGAGAAATGATAAAGCATCCAAATCTTTGTCTTTATTGAAACTAGAGTCCAGGTCCAGAGTAAGGGTAGTTTAATAGGGTAAAAGCTAAATTAAGAAAGAATTCTATTGCCCAGTACTAATAGAACACTTCTCAGAAGCACTGTTGAGTTTCTAATTATTATCTAGGTTTATATATCTATCATCTTCCTTTTTGTTCCAATCTGTTCAATGTCACAATGAGATTATATTTAAGTCAGGGTTCCTGTCAATCAGCATCAAATAGACTTTCACTGAAATAGTAGAAAACAAGTAAGTTGGTGACTATTGTTTTGCCTTAGCATCTCCAAGAAGACCAGAGAACTGAACTCAAAGTTACTGAGTAAAAAACAATTCAGAAGTAGCTCTAAAGGACTATTGTTCTGAGTATCCACTGGTTCCTCATGCTGTTATTGTGCCTTTGAGGTATCTAGTACTGAACACTATGTATCTTTACATACCTACTGCTCCTGATGCCCTGGAAACTAGAACTTTGGTCTTAATGCACTTATCACCAGTCTCTCCATTTTTTGCACTAGTAACCACTGTGTCAGTTTGTAAAGGATGCATTTGATTGTTAGAGTCCAGATAATATGCCTACAATTATTTGTACAATTGGGTGTACCCAGGAATGTATCCATTTACCAGGATGACTCTTAACAAAACACCACAGAGTGAGTGGCTTAAAGAACAAAAAGATAGGGGCTAGGTGGTGATGCACCAGGTTAAGCACTCACAGTACATTGTTCAAGGACCCAGGTTCAAGCCTCCAGTCCCTACCTGCAAGAAGAAAGCTTCACAAGTGGTGAAGCAGGGCTGCCTGTTTCTATCTCTCTCCCTCTCTATATCCCTCTCCCTTCTCAATTTCTGTCTTTATCCAATAATAAATAAAAATTTTAAAAAATTATTTTTAAAAAAGAAAAAATGCATTTTTTACAGTTCTGGAAGCTAGAAAACCAAGATAAGTTCCTGGCAGGTTTACCTACTGACAGCTGCTTTTGGTTGGGTTCTCTTAAGATCACCCCTCTGTGTAGGAGTTATCTCCCTTTGAATTACCTCCTGAAGACCCATCTAAAAACCTAGTGTTACATTTTAACATCCTATCTGAAAAGAAACTCTTATTCTAAAATACTAGAGCTTAGAAGTTCAACAGATGACTGGGGGAGGGGCAATGACTTTCTGGTAGTTTCAGTTTCTATAGCAGATGGTCTTTGGCTACTGGACATCAAGTCACCAAATATCCAGTAACTGTTTATGCCCTGGGAGAATATATTTTCCTAACTTTAAAGTATGAGTGTGGAGTGATAAGCCTCTTCACAGTTAATGAAAATGAGATTGAGCATGAATGAGACTCTGGCTCTGAAAACAACATGAACAACAACAACAACAATAGCTGTGTTTTGTTTCCTGAATAAACTGAACTTGTTATAGAGGGAGCTCATGAAAATATGAGAAGAAAGACAGTCTATGCAAAAGCATCAGCAATCACATGTCAAGAAGCAGTGCTTGGGTCTATACATGGTGTGTAGGGATGCCACACGGAGGTGTGTGGAATGCCAGAGGACTTAGAGGAATCAACCTGAAGACTTCAACTGAGAAAAAAAAAAAAAAGAAATGGGGTGGGGGAGGGGCTACTACGAATTGTGCTGCTTTTAAAATAGTACACATAGATCTCTCCAGATGGAAGCAACTCAGATGTCCAATGAGAAATGAGTGGCTAATAAATTGTGTGTGTGTGTGTGTGTGTGTGTGTGTGTGTGTGTGTGTGTGTGTGTGTGTAATTCAGCTGTTAAAAATGATGAAATTCCTTTGCCACATGTTCAGTAAAACTTGTGGTAGATAAATGAGATAAGCCAAAAAGAGGATAATCTCACTCATAGGTGGAACTTAAGAAAGAAGGACAGAAATGAAAGGCACAGCACAAAATTTGGGCTGGGTTTGGTGTATTGCACCAAAGCAAAGAACTCTGAGGAAGGAAAGCAAGGAGGGGGACTGGCTTTGGGGTTCTTGATGATGGAAAAAAGACCTAAGTTGGAAGTGAGCGTATTTTGCAGACACCTGTCACGGGGAGATGAGAGGTTTACCCATGTGTGACTAGTGTATTATAAACCATTAATACCCCCCATAAAATAATAAAGGAACTATAAAACCCCAATTTTTCTATACTATCTAATCTTTATTTCAAAAACTATTTTCCAATTAATACTAGACAGAGTAAATAGACTTAATTTTTTTTAACTAATCTAGGTAGTATAGGTTATGAATATTTCCGTAGACACATTTTTTGTTTATCTTCTAAATTTTTTATTAGTGATTTAATAATGATCGATAAGATTGTGGAATAAGAGGGGTACAATTCCACACAATTCCACCACCAGAGTTCCACACCCAGTGCCCTCTATTGGAAGCCTCCCTATTCTTTATCCCTCACAGAGGATAGAACAAAGATCTTTATGGGGTGGCTTCTATAATTGCTTCTCTGCTGCATAGACACATTTTTGAGGTGAATCCATGCTAATTGACAGCATATGATAGTGTGTCTAAGAGGTAAGCTCCCAGTCAGTGTCTAGAAGAATCTCTCTCCCCACCTCCCCCCAGGACCATAAAGAGAAATCACTAAGAAATGTTTTCTGTAACCAGGAGTTTATGCTCTGCTTCCCTTGCAAACCAGGTGCTGTGGGCCTCAGTGCACAGTAGTACATGGCTGAGTCTTCCTTTTGAACAGCTACTTTCTTCAGATGGAAGTATGTCTCACCCTTGTTAAGCTCAGCTGTGAAGCCTTTGACGCTCTCTCTTGAGAAGTGTTTCATTAGTAACTGGAGTCCTTGTTTGGGGTACTGGACATACCAGAAGAGCTCAGGACTCCCAGAATATGAGTAGTTACATTTAACCTGCACTGGGGCCGCTTCAGTGACAGAGATGTGGGCTTCAGGCTGAGTCACTTTCTGGGCTCTGCCTCCTATAACACAAATTCTGGATCAGATGGAGAATATCCCTTCAAATTGGTTCAAAATCAGAAGGCCACAGAAAAACAGAATAAAGAGACTTTACTCACTGAGCATGAATGTCATCACAAACACTGAAATGAAGATGGGCTTCATGTTTGATCTGGAAGGAAATGAAAGATTCTTTTCTGACAGCAATCTTGTCACACAGATGCTCCCACAGAACAGGAGGTCGGCTTACCCAGCATGCAAAGCAGAAGCTCTCTCTCAACGTCAGAAGACCTTTCCCAAAGGTCTGGCTACTTTCTGACCTTTTACCAATTTAGACTGTACAGAATGTTCCTCTAGAGGGTAAACCTAGAATTGGCAATACTTTCAGTCTCCAGGGGGTGAGAGTTTCGTGGAATGTAATATGTACTGACATCTATTTTAGGGGCATATGTAAATGTACACCTGATTTGATAACTCTGTAGGACAGCATCCTCTCAGTAAAGTGATATTAAATTGGAGAAAAGGTTTTTCCAGTATCCAGGAAGCCTGGAAATTCTCAATCAGAAAGTATATTTCCTTCACAGTTAGTAAGAAAAAAAGTAGAATGTCTTTATTTGTCTCTCAATTGGTTTGTTGTCTGGCAGAGAGAAATTTGAACAAGTTTGTTCCCTATACACAGAGCTGTGGATTAAAAAAAGTCAAATGTATGCAAGTCCTACATCCTACTAGCTAAGTGACTACAATATAATGTTACATTAAAAGGCATGTTACTAGAAAGGTATAGAGAGAGCTCAAAGAAACATAAGTGAAAATTCAAATATATAAAATATTTATGAATACCTAGTAAAAATGAAATGGGAATGGCATATTAATAAACTGTGGTTTAGTGGAATATATTGGAAATTAACAAATAAAAAAAGAAATTAATGAGTAGTTTTCATGCCTTAGTATCTGTTGTGAAATTAATTATTAAAAAACAAAATAGGGAGTCGGGCGGTAGCGCAGTGGGTTAAGCGCAAGGACCGGCGTAAGGATCCGGGTTCCAGCCCCCGGCTCCCCACCTGCAGGGGAGTCGCTTCACAGGCGGTGAAGCAGGTCTGCAGGTGTCTATCTTTCTCTCCCCCCTCTGTCTTCCCCTCCTCTCTCCATTTCTCTCTGTCCTATCCAATAACAACCACATCAATAACAACAACAATAATAACTACAACAATAAAAAAAGACAACAAGGGCAACAAAAGGGAAAATAAATAAATAAAACTTTTTAAAAAATCTTAAAAAAAACCAAAATAGATTCTAAGTGGAGACAATATTTAATATTTAAAAAAAGAGAAAAGATAAAGTACTTTTAAATAATTTTACGGAAGTCATAGATGTTCAAAGCACGACAATAAAAAAATAAGTAAATAAAAGAGATTCTCTGGGGGCTGGGTGGTAGTGCAGCAGGTTAAGCACACATGGCGTGAAGCACAAGGACCTGCATAATGATCCTGGTTCGAGCCCCTGGTCCCCCATCTACAGGGGCAGGGGTCACTTCACAAGCAGTGAAGCAGGTCTGCAGGTGTCTGCCTTTCCCACTCTCTGTCTTCCCCTCCTCTCTCAATTTCTCTCTGTCCTATTCAGCAACAATGACAGTAATAACTACAATAATAATAACAACAATGATAAACAACAAGAGGAGCAAAAGGGGAAAAAATCGCCTCCAGGAGCAATGGATTCATAGTGCAGGTACCAAGCCTCAGCAATAACCCCGGAGGCAAATAAACAAATAAAATAAAAGGATATTTATTAACAGATCACAAAGACACTCCACCTTCTGCATCCCATAAAGAATTCTGGTCCATACTCCTAGAGGGATAAATATTAGGGAAGCTTCCAGTGGAAGGGAAGAGATACGGAACTCTGGTGGTGTTAACTATATGGACTTGTACACCAGTTATCTCACAGTCTTGTTAATCATTATTAAATCACTAATAAAAAATAAGCTTCTAACACAGGTAGGTTATTAAAATGTTTAAACATTACAACATTAATTTTAATTACTGTGTTATTTTTCATTCACTGTTATTATTATTTTTGCCTCCAGGGTTATTGTTGGGGCTCAGTGCCTATACTATGAATCCATTGCTCCTAGAGGCCATTTTTTCCCATTTTTTGTTGCCCTTGTTGTTGTATTTATTGTTATTGTTGTCATTGCTATTGTTGTTGGATAGGATAGAGAGAAATCAAGAAAGGAAGGGAAGACAGAGAAGGAAAGAGAAAGAGAGACACCTACAGACCAGCTTCCCCCTTGCAAGTGGGAAGCCGGGGACTCGAACCTGAATCCTTACACCTCTCCTTGTGCTTTGCACCATGTGAGCTTAATCCGCTGCGCTACAGCCCAGGCCCCTCATCCACTGTTATTTAATCTAACCCTTATTCTACCAGGAATGTCTCTTTAATGTTTTAGTTCTACCCATGCACATTTTTAATGGTTCATAAACAAAAGAAATGTTTGCCTAGGAGAAGAGGATTCCAGAGAGATGGCAGGTGAAAATGACTCTGAACCCTTTGCTCAGCCAAGAAAGGAGCTTCTGTGGTGACCAGTCAGTCTATGCCAGGAAAGCTCCTGCAAGCACTCCATTTTGGAGTTTTGGAAACAAAAATGTAAATATTTTCTACCAGAGCTTCTGGTTTTAACAATGAACCCTGACAGTCCAATTTTCAAGCCCATCTCTGTTACTACCATTCAAGTTTTCAATATCTATGATTCAACTGTCTCAGAGGTTGAGAAATAAAAGTTCCTCCTTCAAAAGTCTGGAGCAAATTCTCTAGTGCCTCCTAGTGATCGAATGTCATTTAGTCATGTAACTGACTAGCAGTGGGCAGAAGCCTTGCTTTTGATCAAGAGTAGAACTCTTGATCAAAATGAATGGGGATTTTTTTTTTATTACCCTGGACTTTTTCCCTTTAAAATGACAATTAACAGTGTGTGAAATTGTATCTTCAAATCTGAATGCTATTTCCCTTAGATGATTTAAAATATATTCACAAAAACATTTATATAACTTAGGTCTGTAGTAGGTATTCATAAATTAAAGTATGAATGAAATTCTGTTTATACATGCAAGACTTTAAAGCCTTCTAGAAAACATAAGCAGCAAACAGCACCCTGGAAAGGTACAAAATGATCCCATAAATAAGGAGATATTCATTTCCAGAGAGATTTAATGAGAGCATGATAGTTTTCTCTATTTCTTAGAAAAAGCAGAAAGAAATTTCATTGAAATATTAAACAGTAGTGTTAGTTTGGGAGTAGAATAAAGATGCTACCTAGAAGAGAATTTAAAAGGAGTAAATGGACAGTTGTAAAAAAGTTATATAAGAAATAATAATCTACTTTTTATTACTAAGTTAAATTTTTAAAGGGTAAATCTTTACATATAAGTTTATGTTTTCCCTGATGACAGCAACAAACTTATAAGCAGTTTGCAGCTTGATTCATGTTACTCCATTATATGCCTCAGTCACAACTGATGTCAGCAAACCTGATTCATAATGTTCCAGAGATGGATCTGCCCCTGATTTTCTATCCATATGATAAGGAAAAAAACTTTATGTGTTTCTTTTTTTCCACTTATTTTTTTATTATCTGATAACTTTTATTTTTTTAATTTTTTATTTTTTTATTTATAAAAGAAAGCATTGACAAAGCCATAGGATAAGAGGGGTACAACTCCACACAATTCCCACCACCAGAACTCACTGATTTTGTGAAATATTTACAATATTATGCACTTCAGTATGAAAGTACTGAATTCACTTTAAAATATTTTAATATCAAAGTGGGACATTATATGTATATTGGAAGTTAACACCAAATCTAGGTTGAGAATATGTGCTAAATTAATTAAGAATATATGCTGGAGACTTCTGGAGGTGCCATGGAATAGCAACTGCTAGTTGTAGGCCCTCTTATCAGCTAGTTAAGGCAAATGAAAAAAAAATCATCTGGAAACACAACAAAATACAACTAGGATTGTTCAGAAACTCACTAAGCCACAGGTGGGTGCAGACACAAGTGGTCAGTTTACAGAAAGGGGTTGAAGGAGTGATTTTTAGCATTTAAGAAGCCATGCTTAATTACAGCTAGAACAATTCTGAGACTTATACAGCAGGGCACATGTCAGTGGCAGAGAAGAGGGTTGGGGGCTTAACCTGTCAACTCATGGTCAACATGATATTGAACTGCCTGCAAGGACTCATCAGTGTTTATGGAAAAAATTTGGCCAAGAACTAAAGCCTATAGTATTCTCAGGCTGCCACAGCAGACTAGGAAAATAAATCTCAGCCAACTTTAAAAGAGAATAGCAAGAGAATGGCCAGAGAATAGCAGCTGATGGCATTTCACTCCCCAGCTCAACTAGTTTAAGTAACAACAATAACTACAATTCATCTGAAAGCTTGCCAATTAACAAATTAACAGCTGTGAGTTTTCATTTAGCCACAAGTGAATGCAGACAAAAATAGTTAACGGACAGGCAAAAAAAGTGAGGAAGAAACCCTCAGGACTTAAGTGACATCTGGCAGCGTTCTGGTAGTTACATAGCAGAATGCATGGTCAGAGGAAGGAAGGCAGGGAATTTCTGGAGTCTTAACTTATGAACTCAAGGGAATCTGCATATTGCAATTCCCAGAAGGATCATCAAGATTTAAGGGGGAAAATCTGATCAAGAAACATGTGTGGGCTATTAAGGTCCTGGACCCAGCTAGAGAAATAAATCCTGTTTGTTCATTCAGCACTCAGAAGAAAGCAATACTGTCATACTGTTAGACCCCAAAGGCTGGAAACACAATAGGGAGAGAGACCCTATATTGACATCACAGACTAAACTGGACTAGTGACACATGATAGAATCTCCCATCCTCCATCATGGTATGCAGAGAAATACAACACCATAGCAACAGCATCACCTGTGAATACTACAACAGATAACCATGCTAAATGCTGAAGCTAAGAAATTCTATATAGACAGTAGTAATGCCAAACTATCACAATGACCACAGAGATATATATCTGGAAAAAATGACATAGAGTTCAGAAAACTCATTATGAAATCAATTTAAGAAAATACACTTAACATATAGAGACAAATTTAAGAACTCAGAGAACACATAGGTCATTTTACCAAAGAATTACAAAACACAAAGTAAATAAAACACAAAAGAAAAAAATTTCAGACAGCTTCAGGGTGTGAAAGAGGCTTTGAATGTAGCTCAGGCTCAGGTAATAGGTCTAGGAATTAAACTAAGTTATATTGAGGAAAGACTATGAATGCTAGAAGAAGTAACCACCACACTCTGTGAATTTAAAGTTGCTGGAGAGGAAATGTTTAGTAAAAACAAAACACTTCACAGTGCAATAGCAGACTCCATCATCAAAGAGAAATGTGAAAGCTATGGGGATCCCTGAGGAAGAAAAGTGGGAGAGAGGGTTAGATGACATATTCAAATACATCCTAGCAGAACATTTTCCACATCTGGGCAATGCTCAAAGCACAGACACCCAAACACTTATTTGAAGGAACATATGCACCCCTATATTTATAGCTGCGTTATTCACAATAGCCAGTGTGAAAGCAGCCTAAATGTCCATCAATAGATAACTGGCTAAAAAAGATATGTGATATGTGTTCCATGGAATACTGCTCTTCAGATGAAAAAAAAAAAAAAGTGATACTGCGCTCCTTTTAATAAAATGGATGGAACTGGAGATGTTTATGCTTTTAGAAATGAGTAAAGAAATGAAACAAAACTACCTTATGGTTTCAGTCATATGTAGAATCGAGAAAACTGATACAAACACAAGCTTGCAAAAAAATTCAATGGAAGGAAGAAAACTGTTTCTAAGATGAGAACTATGGTGGTTGTCTTTGGGAGGTGGGAGAGTGGGAATGTTGCTGATGGGAACTATACCCTGTAATCTTAATCTTGTAACCTACTATTAGTCACAAATAAAAAATGTTGAAACAAAGAATCTGTGCAGAGGATGGATGAGGTTCACCTCACTGAATGAACATATTATTGTATGCAAGGAACCATGTTCAAGTGCCCAGTCTCCACCTTCAAAGAGGAAACTTTATGAGTGGTGAAACAGATTTGTAGGTATCTCTAGTTCTCTCCCTTTCTATCTTTATGTCCTCTTCCCCTCTCAATTTCTTTATGTCAGCAAATAAAAAAGGAAAAAGTAGCACAGTGAGTTAAGCACATGTGGCGCGAAGCGCAAGGACCAGCATAAGGATCCCGGTTCCAGCCCCAGGCTCCACACCTGCAGGGGAGTCATTTCACAAGCGGTGAAGCAGGTCTGCAAGTGTCTACCTATCTCTTCTCCTCTCTGTCTTCCCCTCCTCTCTCCATTTCTCTCTGTCCTATCCAACAATGACGACGACAACAAGAATAACTACAACAATAAAATAACAAGGGCAACAAAAGGGAATAAATAAATAAATAAATAATATTTTTTTTAAAAAAGGAAAAGGAAAAAATGATTACTGGAAGTGTATTTGTCCTGCAGTTAAGCCCCAGCAATAAACCTGACTAAAAATAAATAAAAATAAAAATAACCCATGCTGTAGAGTTTGTCCTAATTGAAAAAATCTACACGGCACTTTGCCATGTACTTTAGTTTCTCACATATTGATCAACACTAGAGGCAAGTGTTATCATGAATGCTAAAATTGAGTTTTTATGAAAATTTTCTTGAAGAGCCTTCAGGATCCTTTATTTATATTTAATCTTTGCCATTTTAGTTATGGTGTTTCTTGGTGTATGGAGATCTGGGCTGATTGTATTTAGGACTCTGGGATTCTTGAATATCTATGTTCTTCTTGTCTTTTAGTACAGTGAACATTTTTGCTGTTATCTCATGCAGACTGTGTTCTTCCCCCTTCCTCTCCTTCTCCCTCTAGTAGAACAATAATGTGTATATTGTTTTTTAAGTCAGACTACATGTCTCTGATGTTATCTTCAGTGTCTCTTTATATTGATTTTTAGCTTTTGTACTTACTTTTTAATTTTATCTAATTCACTCTTGATCTTGATAATTCTGTTTTCTGCCTCAGTTGCTGGGCCCTCAATACTCTCAATACTCTATGCCTTAGTTCAGCTATTTTATTATTATTTTTTAACTAATCTGACTCAGCTCAGCTACTTCAGCTTTAAACTATCCAAGGTTATTTATGTACACCTATATTCATAGCAGTATAATTTATAATAGCCCAAACTTGGAGCCACCCAGGTATCCAACAACAGATGAGTGGCTAAGAAATCTGTGGTATACATAAACAACTGAAAACTTTTCAGCAGTTAAGAATGATGAAGCCACTTTTTTTTTTCACTTCATTTTGGATGGAGCTTAAATGGTGAGATATGCCAAAAAGAGAAGGATTAGTAAAAGATGATCTTACTTGTAGGAAGAACTTAGGAAACAAGAACATAAAGGAGAAATATAAAGTCAAACTCAGACTGGGTTTGGTGTATTGCACTTCTTCTTCTTCTAGCATTTGCCCTTCTTCTGTAGCCAGTCAACAGGTCAGGTTGAAAGCTGTCAGGAGCTGCTTGTTGCTGGCTTTGAAAGTGACTGGGATCCATGTGGATTCAGTCGGCTAGGAAGGATCGTCAGTTTCCCCAATGAATGGGTACTCACAAGATGCACCACGGGAAGGTCGATCCAATGCATCCCGTGTATTGCACTAAAGCAAAGGATTCTGGAGGCAAAGACTAGGAAGGCTACTGGAGTAAGGGGATTCTAGGGTCCTGGTGCATGATGACATACACGGACCTGAGTTGGAAGTGAGAGTGTTTTGCAGATGCCTATCATCATAGACTGAGAAATTTTACCCATGTGTCAATAATTGCACCACTGATACCCCAGTAAAATAATAAGTTATTCACTTTTGAACACATGGACACTATGATATGCTTTCTTCAATGTCAGAATGGGTGGGAAAACAAACAAAAAAAGGGCACTCTCCAGGGATTAGTCCACTAAGTCCTGTTGCTATAAATGAAATCTCTCCAGGCTGAGTTGTTGACACACAGACGACTGCGGGGTGTCAGAGGTTTGTGTGCAGCTCCCCCTGCAGTCCCAGCCACTGTGTCACTGATGGCACAGAAGTATAGGGCCCGGTCGCTCAGCTGGGCTGAGGATTTCTTCAGGTGGAAGGAAGTTTCACTCTTCTTAAATTCAGCTTCAAATCCTCTGATGCCTTTAACCAGCGGATCTCCTGAATAGTACTTGAGCAGAAGCTGGAGTCCTCCCTTGGGATGTTGCACATACCAGAAGAGAGATGGAGTTGCACTGTAGGAATAGTTGCACCTCAGCTCCAGAGAGGCTCCCTCAGAGACTCTGATTTGGCCATCAGACTGGGTCACTGACTGGGCTCCAGCTCCTCCTGCAATAAGTAGAAGTATGAAGAATGTTTATACTCAGTGTTCCTTGAAAACAGGGTTTATATGTATATATGTAGAAAAGAAAATGGGGGAGTCGGGCGGTAGTGCAGTGGGTTAAGCACACGTGGCGCAAAGCTCAAAGACTGGCATGAGGATCCCGGTTCGAGCCCCCGGCTCCCCACCTGCAGGGGAGTCGCTTCACAGGAGGTGAAGCAGGTCTGCGGGTATCTATCTTTCTCTCCCCTCTCTGTCTTCCC
Organism: Erinaceus europaeus; assembly: GCF_950295315.1. NCBI lineage: Eukaryota > Metazoa > Chordata > Mammalia > Eulipotyphla > Erinaceidae > Erinaceus > Erinaceus europaeus. The sequence continues at coordinate 70,698,160 of NC_080177.1, forward strand.
CTCCTCTCTCCATTTCTCTCTGTTCTGTCCAACAACGATGACATCAATAACAACAATGATAACTACAACAATAATAAAAACAAGGGCAATAGAAAGGAAATAAATAAATAAATATTTTAAAAAAAAGAAAAGAAAATGGAAGTTACTTACTCAGGGCAAAAATCAGCTGTAACACTGGGATGAACAACAGAAACATGACTGACCAGTGAGTGGGGGCTTCACTGTTCTGTTGACCACGGAGCAGAAAGGACAGTAGCTGAGGGGAGCCTTTGGGGTAAGGGAGGCTGATAATTATAAGTATATTAAGCTGGGACCTTAAAACTACAGAGTGGTAGGGCTAGAGCTTTCTGTTAGTGAGCCTGCATCAACCTGGGCTTCTATTTTCATCTCGGGTTTCTATCTACACAGATGTCAATGAGGACCGTCAGCCAAAAGGAGGAGGGGCCAACAGATGAGAATGAATGACATCAAGAAGAAGTCTCCTTTGTTCAACATCACCATCTGGAGGTCACATCCAGAATTAAAGATCCAAGACAGCTCACTCCTCATTGTGGAGATGATTTGTCAAAACCCCAGCACAACAATGTTCCTTCCTTCAGGAATATGTGATAATGTCCTCTTCCGTACTAATTCTGCACTAGCCCTAAAATAAATGACAAAGGCAGGGTGTGACAAAAACAGAAGACTAACAAATTCACTGAGGAATTAGTCACAAATAACAATCTTCTAGAATTTGGAATATTATTGAGAGATTCTGAATTGTGAAATTCATTTGTTAAATATTTATTCAACACAGGAGAGAGAAGCAGAGCATCATGCCAGCATTTGCAGTGCCAAAGGTAGAACTATGGTCTCATATATGCAACTGATGTTCTTTAACCAGTGACCCACCTACATGGCTGCTCTGTGTGTGTTTTTTTTTTTTCTTCAGCCATTCCTCGGGCAGATGAAATAAAATCAATTTCTTCATCTTTTTTTATTTATTTAATAATGATCAACAAGATCGTAGGATAAGAGAGGTAACAACTCCATACAATTCCCACACCAGAGTTCCAGATCCCATCCTCTCCATTGGAAGCTTTCCTATTTTTTATCCCTCTGGGAGTATGGACTCAGGATCATTATGGGGTGCAGAAGGTGGAAGATCTAGCTTCTGTAATTGCTTCCCTGCAGGATATGAGCATTGGCAGGTCTATCCATACCCCCAGCCTGTGTCTATCTTTCCCTAGTGGGGCGGGGCTATGGAGAGGTGGGGTTCCTAGACACAGTGATGTATTCATTTGCCCATGGAAGTCAGGTTTGGCATCATGGTAACATCTGCAACTTGGTGGCTGAAAATCAGTAAGATATAAAACAGAACAAATTGTTTAATAGTCAGGAACTTAAAGGTAAGAATAGAACAGATGAGATTTGAGGTCTCCATTTTGGAAAAAGCTAGGAATTCTATTTTAGGTATATTCCAAAAAGCCCATGACTTTACCAAATTCTTCCTGAGCCCAACAGCTAACATGCAGGTGGGCTAAAGGTGTTGTCTGGGGAGATGCTGTCAGAGATGGAAAAAGGACTCCCCAAAATGGAGAAAGTGTATAAATACCATTAACTTTAAACCCCATTTATCTTATCTGGGGCCCATATCCAGCTCAGGAGCCTGTGTAACCTCTGTATCCCTGTAGGTCTGAGCTCACATTCCTGAGTTTCTTAATGTCTGTGGTACTTAATGTGACCGTTAGAGTGGGAGAAAATGGTTAGTGCATTTTCTGGTAGAAGGAAGACATAATTAAACCATGATTGATACTTTAAAATTGTCTTTAATTATTATTTTATGCCATGACTTCCTCAATTATTAGTAATTATTACTTAATCATGGTAGTTAATATTAATCATCCTTATTAATAATTTAATAAGTGAAAACTAATAGGGACAGTGGTTTCATTTGTCTAAGAGAAGGTATGAAAGAAGACTTTTTTATTTAAAGTAAAAAAAAGTCCAACATTTTTTTAGGCCATAAGAAAGTGGTTTAGGAGGGGCCTAGCAGTAGAGTGACCAGTTGAGCACACACATTGCTATGCTTAAAGACCTGAGTTCAAGCCCCTAAACTTTCTCTCCTATCAAATTTAAAGTAATATAATAAAAAGAAAAACGGGAACAAATGACCACCAGGAATGGTAGATTCCTCATGCAGGCACTGAGCCCATCTATGACCACTGAAGGCAGAGAGAGACAGAGAGAGAGTCAGAGACCTCTGGAGGCAATAAAAAGTGAGTGTCAAAGTAGAATATTATATATGTGCTGCAAGGTGAGCTTCAAATTAGGTTGAGAATCTGTGCTACACTAAACAAAGAATCTCTGCGTGAGTGGGGGAGATAGCACAATGGTGAGAGCCTTCTCATGCCTGAGGTTCCAAAGTCCCAGGTTCAGTCTCCCACACCACCAAAAGGCAGAGCTGAGCAGTGTTCTGGTTAAAATAATAAACAATGATTTCTAAAAAAAGAATCTATGCATAGTATTATCTAACCCTGTTAGCAAATACTTCACCTTCTCATGTCCTGATGGACACTAGAGTCTGTACTCATTGTCATAATGAAGGCTAGAGTTGACTTTCCATCTTTCTGGTCCTTCTGCCAGCCATGACATCATCTCCCCAGACAATAATTAGAATCTACCTGCACATCAGATTTCAGGCTCAGGAAAAAAAAAACCACTAGTATAGCCACAGGCCCTTTGGAATATAACTAAAATATGCCTACTAGCTATTTACAAAATGGAGGACCCCCCCCAACACTTCATCTGCACTATTCCAGCCTTTAGGTCCATGATTGGTCAACAATTTGTTTGGCTTTGTATGTTAACTCTCTTTTCAACCTCCAGGTTCCAGATGCTACCATGATGCCAAACATGTACAAAATAGATAATCAGGTGGGTGGTGGCTCATCTGGTTAAGTGCATGTATTATCATGCTTATGCTGAGATTTTTTAAATTTTTTATTTATAAAAAGGAAATATGACAAAACCATTGGAGAAGAGGGGTACAACTACACACAATTCCCACCACCAGATCTCAGTATCCCCTCCTCTCCCCTGATAACTTTCCTATTCTTTAACCCTCTGGGAGTATGCACCCAGGTCATTATGGGTTGCAGAAGATGGAAGATCTGGCTTCTGTAATTGCTTCCCCCCTGAACATGGGTGTTGACAGATCTATACTCCCAGTCTGCCTCTCTCTTTCCCTAGTAGGGTGGGGCTCTGAGGAAGCAGAGCTCCAGGACACAGTGGTGGGGTCGTCTGCCCTGGGAAGTCGGGTTGGCATCATAATAGCATCTGGAATATTTTAATGTGTGCTTCTGAGTCAACATTTCTGACTAAGCATATTACTTCTTTCTAAAATTCTCTCTGAAAATTTCAAAGTATAAACAGGATAAGTCTAAATTCAGAATGGTAAATGTACAAAATAAATATAAGACATCAGCAGTTTCCCTTAAGAGGAAAAGTAGTTGTAAAAGCAATGATAGTGAGGCGGGGTGGTAGGGGGATGGGGGGGAGATATGACAGTCCAGAAAGGACTGAGGTTTCTGTAGAAATGCAGCTAAAGAAAGCTATTTCTTGGGATGCTGGTGAATGATTTTGTAACCACTGGATCACTGTTTTTAATTCGTCAGCCCCACCCCAACCTCCTATAGCTCTTTACAGAGACCCCAGACCTTGCACAGTGGAAGAGGCAGAACTTGCCAGCATAAATAAGGTCTTGTGTCCTATTCTGTGCATCGTGTTTGTCACAGCAATGCTCTGGTTCTCCCTTTCTTTAATAAAATTAACAAACTATTTTTTTTATAAATGCCTTTCAAATGCTCACAAAGTAGCTTTAGTTATGAGGTCAGTGTGCACACAACAATGGCTTTGCTGGAGCTAAAGAAACAAATCGTTTTTTAAGCAAACAGATACTCTCTGCCCTGTAGCCTCAGCTCCACCCCACTCAGGCAGGATGAGTTTGGGTTCAGGCTGCAGGTGGAGGGGAAGCAGTGTGTGTCGACTGCACAGAGGTAAGTGGCAGAGTCTCTGGGCTGCGTGTCTTTCATGAGCAGGGAGATAGACTGGCTGGTTTTATTAATCTTTGCAGTGAATCTTCCTTCAACTTCGTCTTCTCTGGAGTAAAAGTAGACCAGCAGCTCAGGGCCCTTCCCAGAACACTGTCTGTACCATGCAAAGTACTGAGAAGCACGGTCACTGTAAGTGCACTGGAGAGAGACGGTGGCTCCTTCCTGGACACCCAGAGGTCCAGGGCTCTGCTCCACTCCCCTCTGTTGGCCACTGGTCCCTGTGCAAAGAGACAATGAACGGTTAAAGATTGACTGGATGGTGGATGACTGCTCTCCAGAATTTAAATTATTTTTTCATAAGCCTCTCCTCACCAGGTTGTTAAGAAGCAGAAATTACAAAAAAAAAAAAGAGAGAGAGAGAGAGAGAGATTACATATTTCTATCCACAGAGTAGCAATAGACAATAGCTCCAAATATCATAATTTAAATTTGTACAGCGATACCCAAAACTCACAGGTTAACTGAAGCAATACGATAATTAGTAAAACTCTGAAGAATTCCATCATTTCTTTCTTCCTCTGCTTCATTGTGAATTCAAATTGTAAACTCTAAAAAATATACAAGCCTAGCTCAGACATTTTTAATTCTGCTGCTTCAAAAATGATTAAGAAAAATATTCTATTCTGCCAATCAGAATAAAGAGACTCTTTTTATCACCTTTGCTGTGCAATCAGACTCCTCCTTCCTTCTCCTCCTCCTCCTTTCTCTCTCTCTCTCTCTCTCTTTCTCTCTCTCTCTCTGAAAGAGAAAGAGAGCATACGTGAGAGCTCTCCTCAGAATTCCTAAGAAAACACTGCCATCTTGTGGGCTCAAGAGGATAATCAAAGAAATACTCAAAAATGTATATACCCTTTAATAACCTGAAAGCAAAACATAAAAATTTACCCCTTGAGTTAAAATAAAGGTCTGAGAAGCATTTGGTTGAACTCAGTGTGTGTAAGGGGTGAAAGATGTATGTGTTTTACATCAAGAGACAACTATCTGCAGAGCTAAAGCAACTGTAAGAAATAGCTTGTCTCCTGAACTGAAAAAAAGCCCAATCAAGAATGCTATTGCGGAAGTCCAGGTGATGTTCTTGCAGTTTAGGGAACATTTCATGTTTCATAGCTCTTCTCCACATCAAATCAGATATCTACCTCATTACTTCACTTGCGATTTTCAAAGTATAAAGAAGTGTACTTTTACTCAAAAGAATTCTTTCAAGGCAGAATAGTGTTAAGTCTGATTGAGCAAATGTATTTCAGCTCATAACCTGGGGGGTATTTAACAAAGCCAGGGGCCCGAAAATTTTTTAGATTCTTCCTTCCATTTTGCCTCAGTTATGCATGTGTGAAAACACAGCAATAGAGACGTACATTTCTTCACTACCTGGAGGTAAATAAAGGTCAATGTGACAAATGTCTCCTGTGTTACTCCCATTGTCCTGTCTAATTTTTCATTACCTAGGAATTTATTTGCAAAAGTTGCACAACTGGTTTCAATATCTGTATTTCCATCATATCCTAAGCAGCAAGCTGGATTTACTGGAGAGCTGTCTCTGCAGGAAATTTCATGGGACACGCGAGGAAACAGGCTCAGACAGCCACCATACCGGCTTTCACAACTTGCCACATGTCCTTAGAACGGGGAATCACCAACAGGGGCTCTCTACACAGGTATATGCTAGTGATGGTTGGTCAAGTCCTTCCCGTCCCCATCAGCAATGGTGTGGAAAATAAAAAGAAGGAGTATGTTCCAATAATGAGCTTCCTTTATCCAGATAGCATGCAGCATTGACACAAATCATACACCCATTTCTCAAAGGCAAAATTCAAAGCAGATGGGACTGTAACACCAGATGATAACCACCAGTCTTAGAAAATGTTCTAAAATACAAATACACAGCCTCAAAAATATATTGTGGACACCCAGTGTTGTATTTATAAGAAGCACCCTCTTTATAGAGTTGTGGCAAAAAATGACATAAATGAACATCTTTTCTAATATTGTGGTGACTTCTGAGTTATGACAAAATGGACTTCATGTAATAGCAAAGTTGTTCTGTCTGAAAAAGCTTCTATGCCTAGTAATGTCTAAAGAAAAAACAAAACTCCTTCAAATGACTGAAGGACAGATTTATGGCAACCACTCCAAAAGAAAGACTACAATCTGCCCTCCATTTGATTTCATTTACTACAACAATAAATATTTCATATGAACCTTAAAGTACTCCAAAGCCAGCTCTCATTCAGAGACAATTTACCTTAAGATACTTTAGTTGCTACTGATTTCATATAATAGCAAGTTTTGAAGTATGTAAGTTGTACTATTAAAGCACGAAAGATCTTTCTATATCTCCATGATATCATTTACATACACCTTGTTAATCATTGAGTTCCCACAAATACAGCTTTATAGTTTATATTGTGTATACATTTGTTTTTAATCATATAGATAAAGGAAATGCAAATAAAAGTCATCTCTATAGCTATCTATTTTCATTGCTCATGACTTGTGGCACGACTGCAGGTCACTGTCCAATGCCAGTCTATTTCAACTGGAGGATTCCCTTTAGTGTCTCTCATCAGGAAAATGTGCAAGTGTGGAAAGCTCTCAGATTTTACCTTGGAATCTTTTTTTTTCTGGTTTTGAAATACAGTTTTGGAAGCCTATTAAAAACTTTAATGGGGCTGGGTCCATACTCCCAGAGGGATAAAGAATAGGAAAGCTGGGGAGTTGGGCGGTAGCGCAGTGGGTTAAGCACACATGTAGCAAAGCGCAAGGACCCAGTTTGAGCCCCTGGCTCCCCACCTGAAGGGGAGTCACTTCACAGGTGATGAAGCAGATCTTCAGGTGTTTATCTTTATTTCCCCCTCTCTGTCTTCCCCTCCTCTCTCCATTTCTCTCTGTCCTATCCAGCATCAATGACATCAACAATAATAATAACTACAACAATAAAACAAGGGCAACAAAAGGGAATAAATATTTTTTAAAAAAAAGAATAGGAAATCTTTCAAGGGAGGGGATGGGATATGGAGTTCTAGTGATGGAAATAATGTGGAATTGTACCCCTCTTATCCTATGGTCTTGTCAATATTTCTGTTTTATTTTAAAAGGTTGACATTAAAAAAAAACTTTCTTTTTCTGCCTGGTGAACAGATTCCAATCTCCACACGCCAGATTGTTGGGGTAAATGAGGAAGTTCAATTTGCATAAAATCTAAGTCTGGTGTATTTTCTACTCAGATCCAATGTCCTGTCTCTATAATAGCTGCTTGCTTTCTATCTGCAGAAATTGGAAGTAACTAGTAAAGTGAGACCCCGATCTCCTCCCTCTTGTGAATCTTCTACCTGCATTTCCTCATCATCAAATTTTGGAAGCTTTTGGTAACTATTTCTTCAAATAGTCTTCCTTCCCCCTTCTCATTCTCTCTCTTACCCTTCTGAGATCCCTATTATATTTCAAGAATGTAAAATCTTTCTTCATGCTTGTTCAAATTTACTCCTAAGTCCTTCCTGGTGAATTTTTAAAAGACATTTCTTCTATGTAGTAGTATACCTGTCATGAGAGATTTCTGAATTATGAGGAACACAGGAAATCTCTTAGTACTAATTCTTCAGGGAGGCACCTGGTAGTCAGGTAGTTTTCTTGAATAACAAAGTCTATTCTTCCCCCCCTCCACCACTAGGAAGCCACTCTGGGAAGACAGGCTACCATGTGAAGAGCCAGTGGCAAGAGTGGTGAGATGACAGAGTGAGACTATATATGCCCAAAGCTCTTCTTCCTGGTTTCAGTTGCCTTCTTAAGTGTTTCCTTGGCTGCTGCACACATTTCTGTGGGTTTTTCCCCCCTATGGGAAGTAGATTTATTGTGGTTTTCTTAGCACATTCTCTCTTTCTAGGCTACCCTTTTCCTTATTCTCTGACTATAGGGAGGAAATTTGCTACGATTATTTGGCTGCCTCTATGATATGTATAGATTACTAGCTTCCTTGGTACTTGATTGATTTGTGTGAGACAAAAGAAAATGCAGGGGAGTGGGGTGGTAGTGCAGTGGGTTAAGCGCAGGTGGCGCAAAGCGCAAGGACCGACTGGTAAGGATCCAGGTTCAAGCTCCGGCTCCCTATCTGCAACGGAGTCGCTTCACAGGCGATGAAGCAGGTCTGCAGGTGTCTGTCTTTCTCTTCCCCTCTGTCTTCCCCTCCTCTCTCCATTTCTCTCTGTCCTATCCAACAACAACTTCATCAATCATAACTACAACAATAAAAACAACAAGGAAAACAAAAGGGAATAAATAATAAATAAATATTTATAAAAAATAAAAATAAAAATAAAATGAAAACACAGGATGTCCCCTGCTCTATCTTTCCTTTGCTTCCAAATTTCCAAGATTGTCTGGCTCCTCTCCACCATATTGTTTTTCCAGAAAGTTTATGGTTTTGGTTGTGTTTACAGTAAGAGAAAAATATGTTCACCTGCTCTTATTCTTCAATGCATGAGAAAGTGTCAGCATAACTCTAACATGTAGCATTTGCATAGATGTGGACCTGGGTTTTGTGGTGGTGGTGGTCTGGTGTCGGGCTGCACTGCGGAGAAGAGAGTGGACGTCCAGCGCAAAGGGGTACACAAATCTTTATTATAGGATGGGGGGGTTGGTTCAGACCATGTGGAGCCAGCCGGCAATGGCCGTCCCCACTACCTGACCACGGGTCCCCACTACCTGACCACGGGGAGAGAGAAGGGGGCGAGGTCTGAAAGAGGGGGAGCTGAGAGCCCAGAGGGGGGGGGTGAGGGGGCTTTTTATTGAGCGACAACCAGGGGTGATGTGTGGGGCCAGGATCGGTTGAAGGGGGCACTGCTAGGATTTTGCAGGGCGTAGTAAAACCTGGGGGCGGAGACTGCATCAGAATAACTCCTCAGCAACAGGGTTTGACCCCCAGAACAAATATGCCAGAGCAGATTGATGACCTGGTCTTTCTCTCACTCTCAAAAGATAAACAGAAACTTTTGAATGTGATTTTAGTGGAGTTGAGTGGTGGCACACCCAGTTGAAGACACATGCTGATATGCACAGTGACCCAGATTCAAGCTCCTATTCCCCACTCAAAGGAGGGAAATTTCACAACTGGTAAAGCCTTGCTGGAGTCTTCTCTCTTTCTCTCTTTCTCTCTCCCTCTCTCCTCTCAATTTTTCTCTATCTTATCAAATAAAAGGAGCGGGGAGAGAGAAAAAACATTAGTTGCCAGGAGTGGTGGGTTCATCATGCAGGCACTAAGTCCCATCAATAACACAGTGTAAACAAGTAGGTAAATGAATTGAATAAACGTGATTTTAGTTTAGTCAACTGGGCTCTTTTGTACGATATATGAAAGCCTAGAGCATGAGGATAACTACTATTTGTTTGCACACACCATTCTACACTGAATTTTACAATGACCAGTTGGTAAGGTAATGAATATAATTGCTCTCTACACGGAGCTCTGGTGGTAGGAACTGACCCCTCTTATCCTATGGTCTTGTCAGTGTTTCCATTTCATAAATAAATAATTTTTTAAAAAATCTTTCTTGCTTTTTGTCCTTGTATACAAAAATAGGTTTGAGTGAATTAGGAAATGACTGGGGGGGAGGCAAAAAGTTAGAACTACTGGAATAGTCACAGAATGTGATGAAGAAGGAAAAAAAGAGGGGAAGAAAGAAAGAGCTCTAGCACCCTGGAAAGACTTTAGATGCTGGGGGCAGGGGCGGAGGGAGATTTAGTATTCTCTTTTGTATGCTACACCCAGCACCACAGTCTAGGAAAACTCATACAGTCTTCTAGAATAAAGCAACAACAGCAGATACCTAGCAGTTTGAGTTGCTCTGGTTTGACTTCTCTTCCAGTCAATGAAAGCAGAAAAATAATGATATGAGGAGACTTAGCCTGAAAGTTTCTGCAAAGTCTGACACCACCAATAGAAGCAGTTCAGCATGGAGAACTATCGCAAAGCATCTACAAATACATAAATAAATACAACTTTGTTTCATTCTGGACCCCTGTATGACTAGAGTTTGCAGACACCAACACTGCTCATATAACTGAGAGTGAAATGATCCTGATTCCAATAAAGTTAAACAGTATATCCCAAACTGGATCAGTCTTTATTTCTTTGGGTTACACATTTAGGTCTACAAAGAAAGGGGCTATAGGATACTTCTCCACGGGGAATTATGGTTGCTTTTAAATCCCTTTTTGGCAATTCAGTATGTCACTCTAAACTCCCTTACATAAATCATAATGAATACTCTCTGTCCTGGTTGTCTACTTCTGGGATTTATTCATAATTTATTGAACCTGGGGTCACAGGCCTGATTGAGGTTAATGCCACAAATTGGTCTAGTTCTCCCAACAAGAATTCTGCTGACAGTAACCTTAATTAAATGTTTTTTAGATTAATCAAATGGATTTAGCTAGCCTTGGTATCTTTCAGACAGATTAATCACAATGGCTGGCAGAGCAGAATACTCAAGAGAAAAATTCTAGAAACTAAAACCATACAGGGCTGTTGGAGAACCCCTGGTTTCTTTTTTCTTTTCTTTTCTTTTTTTTTTTCCTCCAGGGTTATCGCTAGGGCTCGATGCCTGCACTACAAATCCACTGCTCCTGGTGGCCATCTTTTTTCCATTTTTGTTGTTGCTATTATTGTTGTTGTTGCTGGATAGGACAGAGAGAAATTAAGGGAGGTGGGGAATACAGAGAGGGGGAGAGAAAAATAGACAGCTGCAGACCTGCTTCACCACTTGTAAATCACCTAGTTAAGCGCACAGAGGCCTTATCTGATATCCCTGAATTATGCCCATATTCTTGGGGTAAGGTCAAGATTTGTAAATTAAACACAGACTATAATACAATAACTAAAATTGGAGATAAAAAGTCTGATACAGAGTGGTCTACATACTAGAAGAGAGATCTTTCAACTATGTATGCTTTTAAGATCTTTATACCCCTAAGAAATGTATGTTTACTTAGGCCTTTAATGTATTTATACTTGACATAACTGCATGCACACACACCCAATAAATAGAGGAATAGGATGGCCCATGGGAAAGATTCTGTGCGACACATTTGGCAGAGACTGAGGGGACGTTCAGCATAACCTCATTGTGAGATGTATCCTGTGTGTCCACCACTCCGTGTCCCCTCTTTTCTCTCACTACTAGTGGTGTGATGAAGTTTCTTTTTCAACCCTGAGATGCAAATGAAATTCTGTTCCCTGACACCCAGAAAATCCCAGTGCAGTTTTTTGTACAGGACCACAGAGTGGATAATGTTGAGATGCGGTCCACTCTGAGTCTCTCTTGCTCACACACCACCTGCTGGGTATTTTAACATTACAAGATTATGAGCATTGAGCTTGAATCTTTTCCTCGGGGTGTGTTTGCCACAGAACAACCTTGAGGGATAAAGTAATGTCTCTGAGACAAGGGTCAAGATTCCTTATTAGTTGCTAAAAAAATGGGGGGGGGGAGGAAGAGCAGAGCAGTGAATACCACCCCTCAAGCTCAATGATGATGCAATGCTGTTGCATGCTCAGCGTCCTTCTGGTCCCTCATTTAATTCCGTGGGACCTAAGGGAAAGGACACAGAGGCACACCCACCAACTACTATATTGCTTACTGTGTCAAAAATATAAATAATAAAGTCCTTTGTCTATCACCTAGGAAGTTTGAGTGACACTGGTGTCATCAAGAAACAGCAAGTTTATTGGCATATAATAAGATGAGACCCAAAGTCTGAGAAATCACCCTCTTTGCCAACTTTTATTTTTACTGCCACCAACGTTAAGGGTGGGGTTTCGAGCCTGCAGGAGAAATCCGATGCTCCTGGTGGCCATTTTTCTTTCTTTTTGTTTTTCTGTTTTGTTGGTTAGGACAGAGAGAACTGGAGAGGGGAGGAGGAAATGGAGAGGGAGAGAGAGAGACACCTGCATAACTGCTTCACCACTCCTGAAGCATCCCCCTGCAGGTGGAGTGTGGTGGCCCGAATCTGAGGCCTCGAATATAGTATGTGCACTAAACTTGGTGCACCGTCACCCAGCCCCCTTCTGCCACCTTTGTAAACAATACACTTAGTTTGAGTTACTTCTGAGAAAGATATGTTTCTCAAACCTGGTCAAAATTTGACGTAATACATATGTAATTTATACCCCCATTGGGACATAGCTATCATTTATAATAAAATGTTTCAGTGACTGTCTAATAAACTTTAATGAAATAAAGACTCTTTCAGGGAAATTAGTGTTGACTACTAATCATATGAAGAAACTAATACCCAATATACCATCCAAAGGAGAATAATTATGGTTCATCCCTCTGATTACAATATAGATTTTAATCAGACTTTTACAAAAACCTTGTCTTTAATAAAATGTCTCCTCCATGGATAATTATTTGGGTTTTTTCCTGTATAGTTTTTTCTTGCAGTGATTTGGAATAAAATTTGACATCTGTTCATAGTTATCTAGCTAGAAATGACTGGTATGGGGGCCCAGGAGGTGGTACATCCAGTTAAAAGCACATATTACCAAGAACAAAGACTCAGATTTGAGCCCCCACTCCCCACCTATAGGAGATCTGCTTCACAAGCAGTGAGGCAGGTCTGCAGGTGCCGATTTTTCTTTTCCTATCTCTAGCTCCCCTCCCATCCTCACTCAATTTCTCTCCATCCTATCTAATTAAAAAAAAAAATTGGGGGAAAAAAGGAAAAATAGAATGGTGGGTTCACAGTGCTGGCACCAAACCCCAGCAATAACCCTGGTGGCAATTTAAAAAGTCTTTTTTTTTATTAAAGATATTTCGCCAGGGGCTTAATAGATTTAGAATTGACTGAGTTGATTCACCCATACCTGGTAAACTGATAAAATGAGGCCATTTAAAGGAAATGAAACCTAACATGAGTAAAATAACCTCACTTCCTTGTTCATTCCCACATTATTCACAAGATCTGTGATATCAAAACAACCTACAATTCAACAGTTGAAAAATAAAATCTTTCTATTTGTTACAACGTGGATGGACATGAAGAACAATAGTCAATGAAAAACCATGCACAGAAATACAAACATTGCAAGAAATCAGAAGGATCTTTAAGAAGTCAAACTTACAAACAGAAATTGAATTGGTATTTATCCATCAGTTCATCCATCCAGTTTTCTGCTGAAGTGGAAAATGATCTTTGCTTGTTACATGGGCATTGGCACTGATCTACCATTTGCATATTTTCTCATTCCATTCTCCTATACCTGAAGCTTTCAAGGCATGTGCAGGCATTTACACACACGCATGTTCACATACACACGCAGGCACACACACACACACACACACACACACACACACACACACACACGCACTCACACTACTATTTTCTTCATTGAAATTTGTGCTTCTGTTTCTTCTATCTTTTCACATTTTTGTTGCTTTCTCATACTATACCCAAAACATTTGTCACTTAGTCTGCTATGGAAGTTTTCATTCCCCCATACATTGGTCCCCTCTGAAATTTTGTTCACAATATAACTGCATCTAAATTTCTTTTTTTCCTTTTATTTATACTGATATATATATACATATATATATTTGTCAATATTCATTTTGTCACTGGGATACTGCTCCCAGTGGCCATGTTTTCTTAAAAAATATATAAGAAAAAGCAAAAAAAAAATTTTTAAAGGATAGAAACAGAGAGAAATAAGGTGAGAGAGGGTAGGAGAGAGAGAAAGAGAGGTGTCAGCAGCACTACTCATGAAGCTTTACCCCCGCAGGTGGGGACTGGGGGCTGAAACGCAGGTTCTAAAGAATGGTAACTTGTGCATTATACTGGCTGCACTGCTGCCCAATCCCTTGCACCTGTTCTGCCCTTTTGCATCTATTTTTCTGTCTTTTTTGGTCAGTGATTTACTCTTTTTTAATAATTTCAGGGGAAAGTCAGATTACTATGCATGTTGATCTTTTATTGTTACTGTAATAGTACCTTACTTGAGATCTTGTACAGAAGCCTACACACCCATGTGGTAGCCAGGACTAAGAGGAGAAAAAAAACATTCATGATTTGACATGTCATTCTATTATATCTCACTTTCCTGCCCCCTTCCCTTAGAAGTATCATCAGCCTGTGTCTACCTTATATTACTTTTTTTAAAAAACCTAGATAAAGTAATCTTCTTCTTTCCTTTCATTTTGTTTCAGAGACTTATTCAGTTCCAGCTCAGATGGTGCTGGGAACAGAAACTTGGACCTCAGAGCCTCAGACGTGAGAGTTTTTTGTTTGCTTGCTTGTTACTATTTCCCTGTTTTCCATTATTTTTTTACAATCATTTTTCAGTCTCCCCACCCCTCTTCTCTTTCCATTCCCAGCTATGTGTGAAAGTCTGATCTTCCCACTGTATCCTCCATATTTCACTAAGAAGCAAGGTTTTTGAGTGTGTCCTATCATTTCTCCTGCCATATTCTATGAGGAAGCCATTATACTAATCACACTTTTTCTGGCTTCTCTTGAAGTAGGATAAGCAACAATGTCTACCAGAGTGACTAAAGAAGCTTATGGGAATAGACCTTTAACTGGGAAAAACAAGAGGACGCCTCACCATTTATGTTATTTTACCTAGAAATTACATTGATGATTGATAAGGAACTGTTGGTGTCAGAATCCAATTTTAATTTCACTGTTGAAGAATTGAATATGGGAAATGCTTATTCCTGTTCTTAAGCTCTAGCCATTTGAATGATTCTTAAATCAGTTTGACACTGAGGGGCAAACAGTCACAGACTGTGCAGGAACCAGAGTGAATCACACAGTCAGAGACAGTCAGCAGTCATGTTCTGCTCAGAGTTTGAGTTCAGCTTCCCCTGCAGTTCCTGTCACCGTGTCACTCATAGCACAGTAGTACACAGCTGAATCCGACTCTTGGACCGAGACTTTCTTCAAGTGGAAGGAGGTGGTTTCTTTATCATATGTAGCTTCAAAACCTTTGTTTGTTCCTGTTGCTTTGTCTGCCTGGGCTTTCAGGAGTAACTGCAGACCTTCTCCAGGATACTGAATGTACCAGAAAAGTGCAGGGTATCCCGAGGCTGAATAAGTACAGTTCACAGTCAAGGAAGCTTTTTCTGAGACGGTCAGTTGGCCTCCCATCTGGGTCACTGAGTCACCATGTACTTGTCCTGTTGAAACATAAGAGTCACGCCATCGGGAACATAAAGATCTCAGATGAAATTTAGGTTCCAGATTCTGCTGCCAGAACAAAAGAATTCAAATTTTAAGAGGCATTTTACTTACCAAGCACTAAAAGTATCACAGCCACTAAGCCTGGAGAAGAGTTCATCTCTAGAGTGTCACCTAAACAATGCTCTCAATTCTTAAGATGAAAAAATGTTGGAGCTTCGGTGAATTGAACCAAGCCTACATGCCATACAGAAAATATATTTGTTAGGAAACTCCACCCCCTGGTGGACAGTGTCTGAAATGGAATGCATATCTCCAGATTTCTCCTAGTCAACAATAATTTAATTTTCAGGTGGTGCTTAGAAATCTGAATAATAGGACCACAGTGATAGTTCACCTGGGAGGTTGCCTGCTTTATCATACACATAACTCATCTTTGAGTCCAGACCCTACCATACCATGGGAAGCTTTGGTGTCTTCCCTTCTCTCTCTCTCTCTCTCTCTCTCTCTCTGTTTCTTCCTATCTGAAAAAAACTCAGCCCAGGGTGATGACATCTCTGCAAAAAAAAAAACAAGAAAAAGAAATCTGAATCCTCTAAACTCTACTGTGTTCTTAGTAGACTGCCTGATATAGAAATTATTTTTTAGAGCATGGTATTTTTGTAACTGAGACATTGAGCACTTCAATACAATCTTGTACATTCTCATGTTATTCGTTAAGAGGCAGCCTGTCATCCAATCGAATGTCTGAAAAAAAATGGAATTGATTGCTAAGAAAGTAATGAGAAGTCAAGTCATTCTTGTGTGATTCTGTGTTTTTTAGCTCTGTATGCCAATACTTAGAATCATGACTGAAATTTATTATATTCTCAATAAGTACTGTGTGATGACTAATTTATTTACAAGATAGGTGGAAAGAGAGAGAATCAGAGCCTCAGTCTGGTATATGCAATGCCAGGAACTGAGCTCTGGGCAAGTCTGATGTTCTTCCCAATGCACAGAAAATTGTGGGCTGCCTTCCTGGGCTGCCTTCTCTAAATATTTGTAACATGTGTTCAGCCAGGGCTGCCTTCTCTAAATACCTGTAACGTGTGCTCAGCCAGGTGCCTGATCATGGAGTAACTAACAGTTGATATACAATATTTCCTCAGTCCTACAACAGTAACAATTGTAAAGAACACATTTTTTTTTTTTAGATACAGACAATGAAGTTAAGAAGTTCAGTTAAAGAGACCACAGTCCTGCAGCTTCCTGTAATACAGTTAGAGCTGGGCTCAAATCTGAGTTGCACTCAGGCCAAAACAGTACACTACACAAATGATCTATTTCACCAGCCTGAAGTCTATCTCTTCAATAAAGTATTTTCCTTAGAGGGACTGGAAGATGGCTTATCTGGCAAGGCGTGTGCCTTGTCATGTGCACGGTGTAGGTTTGAGAACCAGTCACATATGAAAATGCCACTGCTCTGAGGAAAACTTCATCTTCCTCTCTGTCTCTCTCTGAAATAAAAAAAAGATAAATTGATCCAGAAGCTGTGAAATCAGATACTTGCAATGTCTTAGCAGTGGAAAAAATTCACATTATCTTTGTTTATTCTTTTCTTTTTTAAAAGTTAGTCACATTTTTGAAACTTTATTTTTTATTTTTTCCCTTTTGTTGCTCTTGTTATTTATCGTTGTTGTTGTTATTGCTGCCATTGTTGTAGGATACAACAGAGAGAAATCCAGAGAGGAAGGGAAGACAGAGAGGGGAAGAGAAAGATAGACACCTACAGACCTGCTTCACCGCCTGTGAAGAGACTCCCCTGCAGGTGGGGAGCCGGGGACTCAAACCGGGATCCTTATGCTAGTCCTTGTGCTTAGCGCCATGTACGCTTAACCCGCTGTGCCACGGCCCAGCTCTCATCTTTATTTATTCTAATATAGAGACTTTTTTTTTCAATTGTTCTAAGAACAAACTCTTCCCCAAATTCAGAATTCAATCAAGGATTGGTGATTGTATTTGTTTTACAGTGCTCTTACTGTCAAATATAAACACCTCTTGCCCTTTTTGGGCTTTCCCAATAATGATATTTTCAACATTTTAAAATTTGTTTTATTATTTATTTATTTTGAAGAGACAAAGAAAAATTGAAATGGAAGGGGAAATGGGGGTGAAAAAGAGAGAGAGAAAGAGAGAGCTATAACACTATTTCACTACTTGTGAAGGTTCTCTTCCCTCCCCACCCCCCAGTGATGACCAGGGGCTTGAACCCAGATTCTTGCACAGTATAATGTGTATGGTCAACCCAGCATACCACCACCTGACTCCGTATTTTCAACCTTTTTTTTTAAACTTTTTTAAAATATTTATTTATTTATTCCCTTTTGTTGACCTTGTTTTTATTGTTGTAGTTATTGTTGTCATCTTTGTTAGATAGGACAGAGAGAAATGGAGAGAGGAAGGGAAGACAGAGAGGGGGAGAGACAGATAGACACCTGCAGACCTGCTTCACCGCTTGTGAAGTGACTCCCCTTCAGGTGGGGAGCCGGGGGCTCGAACCGGGATCCTTATGCCAGTCCTTGCGCTTTGCGCCACCTGCGCCTAACCCGCTGCGCTACCGCCTGACTCCCATTTTCAACATTTTAAGACAGGTAATGCATAGAAGTTTCCAATTTGAAAATAAATAAATAAATAAATAATTTTATCAGGGCCAGATGGGGATGCACCTTGTTAAGTGCACACATCACAGTGCACAAAGACCCAGGTTCAAGGCCCTGGTCCCCACCTGCAAGAGGAAAGCTTCAGGAGTGGTGAAGCAGGGCTGCAGGTGTCTTTCTGTCTCTCTCCCTCTCTATCTCCTCCTCCCCTCTCAATTTCTGTCTGTCTCTAATCAGTAATAAGCAAATAAAATTCAAAGAGAGAGAGAGAATTTTATCATTCCCTCCAAGTTCAATATTTGAAGAGATGTATTTCAGGACTCCATAAAATGATTTGAGAGCAAACAGGGGAAGGGATCTTTGAGTAAAGGTGAGGGACAGGGGGTTAGAAATAGCCAAAATAGTCCTGACCCAGATTTCTAGTCCTATTTCCAACTCTGACAACATATCCCCAAACAATAACTTAGGTCACCTGCATGTTAGTTGTCAGTCTCAGGCAAAAGTTAGTAAGTCATGGACCCCTTGGAATACCTAAATATAGATCAAATAGACCTACTAGCATTTTCCAAAATGAAACCCCCAGATCTCATCTGTTATATTCTTGCCTTTAGTTTCCTGACTATTAAATAATTCGTTCTGCTTTATATCTTAACTCTTTTTCAGCCACCAGGTTCCAGGTGCTACCATGGTGCCAACCTGACTTCCTCAGACAGAGGACCTCAGTGTGCCCTGGACCCCTACCTCTCCAGAGCCTTACCCCACCAGGAAAGATAGGGACAAGCTGGGAGTATGGATCGACCTGACAATGCCCATGATCAACAGGGAAGCAATTACAGAAGCCAGGCCTTCCACCTTCTGCACCCCATAATGACCGTGGGTCCATGCTCCCAAAGAGATAAAGAATAGGGAAGCTGGGAGTCAGGCAATAGTACAGTGGGTTAAGCGCACGTGGCACAAAGCGCAAGAACCAGCATAAGGATCCTGGTTTGAGCCCCTCATTCCCCACCTGCAGGGGAGTCGCTTCACAGGAGGTGAAGCAGGTCTGCAGGTGTCTGTCTTTCTCTCCCCCTCTCTGTCTTCCCCTCTTCTCTCCATTTCTCCTATCCAACAACAACGACAACAACAATAAAACAAGAGCAAAAAAAGGGAATAAATAAGTAAATAATTAAAAAATCTTTAAAAAAAGAAGAATAGGAAAGTTTTCAAGGGAAGGGATGGGATACAGAACTCTGGTGGTAGAAACTATGTAGAATTGTACTCCCTTATCCTATGGTATTGTTGATATTTTTTATTTTATAAATAAATTAATAACAATAAAAAAGAAGTTGAAAGAGATTTTTAAAAAGAAAGAAAAGAAAAGAAATAGCCAAAATAAAGGAGAACTTTGGAGTCAATACATTGAAATAATGTGCAGCCCTCAAAAATTAAGAAAAATATAAATTCTAGCAATGCAAAAAAAAAAAAACCTCTTTTTCTATAACAATGCTGTTATCTTCAACTCTCTGTGGGGGAAATAAAGTCAAAGAGTTTTATCCTTCAAAAAAAAAAAAGAACTCCATACAATTTCAGAAGACATAACCTTAAGTATATATTCCATAAACATTCATCTGTCTCATTTCTTTTGCCAAAATTTAATCAAATATTTTTTCTCTCTAGGGTGAGAAAACCTAAAGGTGAAGGTGTAGATTTTCATGAAATGCTTGGACATTAAATTATCCTCTTAAAGGAACTGGGTAATGATGTACCTGGTTGAGTGCACATTGCCATGGGGCCAAGCATTCAGTACCCTTCTGTGGGGGAGAAGCTTCAGGAGCAGTAAGGCAGGTCAGCAAGTGTCCCTCTTTATCTCCTCATTTCTATCTCCCCTTTTTATTACAGTTTCTCTCTAACTCTATCCAACTAATAAATATTTTAAAAAGAATCACCTTCTTCCCAACTTTTCTAATAGTTAAATACATGTCAACTGATATTAAGCAACAGTGGATAGTAGAACCAAGATGTGAATGACTTAAAATTATAGCCTCTATTATAACACCACTAAGTTTACATGTTATATTTTCAGGATTGAAACCCACAAAGTTATAATTAAAAAAAAAAAACTTTCCCAGGGGCTTGGAAATAGCCTTCCCAGTAGCATATATGGCTCCAAGTTCTGATCCTGGATCCAATCTGTAGGGCATTTGGGAAACAGAGATGAGGTATCTCTCTTTTTTCATCCTCTCCTTCTTTCTCTCCAGATAAAAGCAGTAAAATTAAAAAGTTCTACCCAAGAGACTGCTCATCAGTGTTATACATGAGTGAGTTCCTGAGTTCATTTCTCGGAATCACACTAAAAACTAAATGTTCCGATCAGCAACAAGATGGTCCATTAGCAAAGTCTATTGCCCTTTTCAGCAACAATAGTAAAGTCACAGCACACGTGGAAAACTTTACATAGAAACAGTCCTTTTCCACAGCAAAAGGCAGATGCTCAAAATTAGACAGCAAGAGCCAGACACAAAAAAAGTGGAGAAAAAAATTTTCATGCAGCTGTACAGACGAAATTTGCATAAAGTCACAAACTAATGTTACTTAAATAAGATTTATTTTTTAATTATTTGCACCCTGTGTATCTCTTTTACAAACACAAATGTAAGAGAAGTTTCTAAGATCATCTGTCAACCAGCACTTATAATTAAAATACTAACAAAAAAGGCCAATTTCTAACTTTTCTTAAATAAATTCTAACTTTTAAAAATGTTTTTATTTCATTTATTTATTTGACAGAGACAGAGAAAAATCAAAAGGGGGGGCTGGCAGTGGCACACTTAGTTAAGCGCACATATCACAGTGCATAATGACCCGGGTTCAAGGCCCTGGTCCCCACCTACAAGAGGAAGGCTTAACAAACGGTGAAGCAGAGCTGCAGGTTTCTCTCAATCTCTTTCTCTCTTTATATTTCCTCCTCCCCTCTCAATTTCTGTGGTTATTCAATAACAAAAATAAATATTTTTTTAAAAAACTTAATTTTTTAAAAAATAGGAGAGAGAGAGAGACTTGCACCACTTATGAAGCTTTCCCCCTCCACTGCAGATGGCGACCAGGGTTTTGAACCAGAGTCTGCATATTGTAACATGTGCACTCACCCACAGGCATGACCACCTACCCCATCTAAAATCTAACTTTAGAGTGGGATGGGCTACTATAGGGCATCATAATCGCAAGCTCCTGACTAATGCCATGGTGTTGAGGCTTAGCCAACCTGGGCAGTGACCACAAGTTTGAATTTGAACCTGAATAGCAGTTGGGTTGGGAACAGACAATAGGAGGCTGTAGCTTTGGAGAAAATTGGGGCTTGAGGTAACTGTGAGAAACTGGCGTATTTTGTCCTGGAAGTGTACAAAATGGTGAAGTGAAGGGCTGAGCAGAGAAAGAATATAATTCACAATCTGTTCCTTCATAATGGCATTCTGAGAAACACCATTATTGATCATTTTGCGAATAAGCCAAGTTAGAGACAGGTAAATCCACATTGTGGAGAAGGACCTTTTCCGGGCTAGAGGTGTTAATAAGATGAAGTAAACATTAGCACAAAATTTGTCACTCAGAAAATAAAATAAGAGTACCATTAACTCAGCTAACAAGCTGAAATTAAACTAATTCATTAAAGTGTGAAACACGTGATACACAAAAGAGGAAAACCTCAGAGACCTAATGATCTTCCATATACAGAGTAATGCATAGAACAAATACAAGCTCAATAAAAATATACTGAAAAAAGTGATCTGAAAATCCAGCAAGTCATATATGATTTTATTTCAGTGTTTTTCTTCAGGTGTTTCTGAGTTTCCTTAGTCAATTTTTCTCAGTTGAATCCCCAAACAGCAAATTGCTTACTGTAACTGTTATTTGTCTTCAATAAGTCACTTCAGGCCAACATATTAGGGATTCAAGGGTTGGTCCATGATGCACCACGGAGACCATACATGTAACCATAAGCAAAGGCCCAGGTTCATGTCTCCAGTCCCTACCTGCGAGGGGAAGCTGGCCAGGAGTGAAGCAGTACTCTGTTGTCTCTTTGTCTCTCTTCCCATCTATCCCTCATTCCTTCTTAATTTAATCTGTCTCTATTAAAAAAAAAAAAAAAGGAAGAGAAGGACTGCCAGGAATAGTGGATTTATCATGCAGGCATTGAACCCAGCAATAATTCTGGTAGTTCAATAAATAAATATT
Organism: Erinaceus europaeus; assembly: GCF_950295315.1. NCBI lineage: Eukaryota > Metazoa > Chordata > Mammalia > Eulipotyphla > Erinaceidae > Erinaceus > Erinaceus europaeus. The sequence continues at coordinate 70,720,277 of NC_080177.1, forward strand.
TAAAAAACAATCAGGGATAAGATGTTTTTGACAGAAGATGAACCTCGTGAGAGATATTCTTAGTAAACACTCTCCCTTTAACCTAGCACCTGTGCAGCCACAGTCCTTGCTACTTCCTCTCTACCATGGCAATTCCTTGGCTACTCACTACAGCAGGTGTGTATGTCAAGCAGCGTTCTGGCATTTTGGTCCACCTCCCTCCCACATGCCTCTCATTGTGTGTCTCTCAGCGCACAGAAATACAATACTGAGTCCTCCAGCTGTGAAGCTGAGATGACAAGGTTGATGGACTTGCTTGCCTTCTGGAAGTCCACTGTGTAACGACCTTCAGTTGCATTTTCCTGGCTGTAAGAGTCCTGGCGAATGAGAAAAATCATCTCCTGACTACTAGGCTGCTTGTACCAGAACACACTGTAGCTATCAATGTTATTGCTGATATCATATGTGCAGTTCAGGACCACATCCTCCTTCTCCTGTGCTGAGGTTGTTGGTAGGGCTTGAGTGACCTTCTGAGCAACACTGATTCCTGGAAGAAAATATCATCAGATGGCCTTGGAATAAGTGGCATAGCACAAAGCAGTTCCATTTTCCTATCCATCCCTTCCAGAATACCCATAAGTAATACCTGTACTCATAGTCCTTAGTCCATGAAGGAAGATCATTCCCACTAAGACCATACGTACCTAGCCACATAGAAGCTAAGACCATCTTCAGAAGGACAGAGACAAGCATGTTTCAGTTCTTCCAATAGACAGAAACTATCTTCTTGACTGTCAGGACTCTCCACTATAAGGCAAGTCTGACAGGGTGAAGGTAGAATCAGAGTAGCCGTGCTGCTGCTGCCCTCAAACAGGAAACATATTTTGTGGTATAGCAGGTTGGTGTAGATTATGCCTGGTCGCTCTATGTGCTGCCAGTGCCTCTCCTAACCCAAACTTCTTTTTTTGCATAAACCAGTTTTTATTTTGAGAAGACTGAACATACACATGGCCATACTTTCATATGAAAAGGAAATCTGATGACTCTATATGCTGCTACATTCAGTTGTTGCATTTCTGATGAAACTGGGTGGGTAGTTTTTATTTAAAAATACTTATGGCTGGGAAGGTGAGTCAACAGTAGAGCATGGGACTTGGATGCATGAGACCCAGCATGGGACTTGGGTGCGTGAGACCCTGGTTTCGGCCCCTGACACCATATATACCAGAGCAGTGCTTGGGTCCTCTCTTTTATTAAATGAATATACAAATAACCAGATAGATAACTTAAAAAAAATGTTTAAATATTTATTTCCCCTTTTTGTTGCCCTTGTCGTTTTTTTTTTGTTGTAGTTAGTATTGTTGTCGTTGTTGCTGGATAGGACAGAGAGAAAATGGAGAGAAGAGGGGAAGACAGAGAGGGGAAGAGAAAGATAGACACCTGCAGACCTGCTTCACTGCCTGTGAAGCGACTCCCCTGCAGGTGGGGAGCCGGGGGCTGGAACCGGGATCCTTCACTGGTCCTTGTGCTTTGCGCCACGTGCTACCGCTGAACTCCCAAGATAGATAAATATTTTAAATACTGTGTGAAACGAATGGAAAAGAGATACAATACAGTGATTGATTATATATCCTCACACATATGTGTGCCAGTGTTTCCTACAAAGCTGAAATAAATAACCTAATTTAGAAGGCAAAGTGTTTAAACTAGTTACTGAGATCATTTTAACCAACGTGCTGATGTTGCAATTTGCTCTTCAGTCTCAGCGTTTATTCATTGTTGGAAATAAGCAACAGGAAAAAATTCAGCTCCCTTTGCTGAGGATTAAAATGAGGTCCTCAGAGGACCAGGCGAACCTGGGTAAGCACACATGTTACAATGTGCAACGATGCAGCTTCAAGCCCCTGGTCCCCACTTGTAAGGGGGAGCTTCATGAGTGGTGAAGCAGTGCTGCATGTGTCTCTCTGTCTCTCTCCTCCTCTATCTCTCCTTCCCTCTTAATTTCTGTCTAAATCCAATAAATAAATAAATAAATATATTTTTTAAAAGAATGAGATCTTCCAATACGAAGTAGAGTTTTATCACAGATGTCCCCTTCTCTTCTCTAATCAGTTTTGACATCATTTCTCTGCTCAGAAAGGGTAAGATAGATTCCAAATTTTGGCATTAAGTTACTAATCCTTTGAATTTACACTTTCCCCATCATCCCACTTAGAACCATAGATGAGTCACAAAAGGTCTCTGTACTCTCTATATGTTCAATATCTGTGGCCCAAGAGATACTGAAGTAGGCAGAGTGCTTAACTTAGAAGTTTAATCTCCAACACTGCATATGCCAGAGAGATGCTCTGGTTCTTTTTCCCTCTGATGTATGCAAATATATATTAAAAGTATATGACCACCTTAGTTTTTAGTAAATTTTCCAGAAAGTAGGAAACTAATACATCAAATGTGACAAATGTTTACAGATCAGATGTGTCTGAAGCTGAGCTATGTATGATCAACAGAAAACAATCACCTTGGTAAGCATTCTCCGTTTCTGGGTCACAAGCTGTTAACAGTGTGGATTTACCTAATTCTTCTATGAATCTGTCCCAATCACTCAAATAAGTAAAGACAGTTCCTCCTTATACACCATCTTGACCTCCTCCCCTGTGTCTTTCATTTATCATTTTATTTAGCATAATCGACTCCAATTTCATCAATATTGTTCTGAAAGATATGATTATCTATTTTAATGCTACTGTAGTATTTCATTGAGTTAAGTAGCCCACAGCTTTTTATCCAGTCCTCTGTGTAAGGGCATTTAGAATTATTCTATATTTTGGAATTGTAAATAGTAAAAATTGTAAATAGCTACTATTAATATGAACACTGTAGTGCACGTATCTTTTTGAATTAGTGAATTCATGCCCCGTGGATAAATGCCTAGGATTGACAATGCAGGATTATAAATTGTTTTCATTTTTATTTAAGAAAAATGTCTATTTCAATTTTCATGGAAATACCAGTTTCCATAGACGCTGCACCAGTTTATATTCCTAACAACAGTGTACCAAAGCTTATTTTTCTTTTTTATTCTCTTTTAATTTTACATTATTTATTATTAGATTGAGACATAGATAAATTGAGAGAGAAGGTAGAAAGGGAGAGATATGGAGAAACATCTGCATGCTACCAAAATAGCCCAGGGGTGTGGATCGACTTGTCAACACCCATGTCTAGAGGTGAAGCAATTAAAGAAACCGGACCTCTCATCTTCTGCACTCCATAAAGATCTTTGGTCCATACACCCAGAGGCATAAGCTTCTCTTTTATCCTGAATTTATTACTATTTAAAATTATTGAAGACTTTGAGAACAATAACTTGACGTAAAACCTTGTCTGAGATATAACTTCATAAATAAATTTGGCTACACAGCCCCTCCAAAAGAAAAGAGTAAGCCAAATATTGAAAATATTTTTGATAAAAATTGTAGATTTACCACTTTTATAATTTATGTATTTCCTACATTAGTATGTAGTGTTTTCTATTCATAAAAATAACGATTGATATTTTTGAAATACTATTTCTTTATAATAATAAAGATGTTGTTAGTAAGAAATAATTAATATGAAAGCCTTATGAGTAGCTAATGTCAAGTCATCTTTAAAGCCAAACTTTCAAAATAGTATAAAACTAAATCCCCTCAAGAAAGTCAATGAGAGAAATGTTTTAACCCTGGTTGGATCATATACCTTACTATGCATCTTCAGTCTCTAAATATTAGTTTCAATTATAGACAAATAATACAGTGAGTGCTAGAGTTGGAGAAGGAGGACATCCCTGTCACACATTTCAGTACAGGGTTCAGATGGCTGAGAAGCAATGTGTGCTTGCTGCACAAAAGTAGACAGCTGAGTCCCCAGGCTGGGTGGCTGCAATGCACAGGGAAAGATCTTTGGTCTCCTTATTCAGTAGAACAGTGAGTCGTCCTGCTTCATTTCTGTTACTATTTGAACGAATGTCTATAATGAGCTGGGGTCCTCTTCCAGGTTCTTGCTTATACCAAAGGAAATAATATGAGGCACTGTCTGAATAAGAACAGTTGATAACAGCATCATCCCCCTCCTGGATATTCAGGACAGAAGAGTGTTGCTTCACATTCTCTGCTAGACTCAACCCTAAAAAGGAAGAAACAACAAACAAACAAACAAAAAGTCAGATAAAGAAAAATGTTTGTCAGTCCACTTCACTCTATATTTTGTTTTTTTTATATAACTAGAGGAGATTTTAATAAAATCTGTCTCTTTCTTTTTTTCCTAAAGAATATCCTATCCGGATTGACCTGACAACACCCATGTCCAGCAAAGAAGCAATTCCAGAAGCTAGACCTCACCTTCTGTACTCCATAAAGATCTTTGGTCCATATTCCCAGAAGAATAAAGAATAGGGGGGGTGGGATATGGAACTCTGGTGGTGGGCAGTGTGTGCAACTGTACTCTTATCCCACAATCTTGTCAATCATTATTAAATCTCTAAAAATAAAAAAATAAAAATTTCCTATCCTATCATCTTCTAAGATACTATGGTCCCAAATTCCTTAACTTACAGTCCAATTGCAGCCACCAGAACACAGTCAACACTTCAATGGTTGTCTTCATTGTTCTTCCCATATAAGGCCAATCATGAATGTGCAACCTCCAGCCAGCAGAACTGTTTCTATATCAGTCAATCCATTCTTTTCCTAGCATCTTGGTGTTTTCTCACATTATATACCTAGCCAATAAGAAAAATACTTTTCTTTTTGTCATAGCACATAATCTTTTTGAATCTACTAAAATAAACCCTTCAATATCCTGCAACAACAGAAGTTCACTGCCATCTTGTGGTCACAGGTTTAACTCCTGAACTCTTCGTTAAGTATTCTAACCTACGCCTCTGAAGAAAACAAAGATAGCAAGAGTATCTTGCTATCTTGTGTTCTTATAAATGGGGTATTGAGATCTGAGATTAAATTGACAACAAGAATGTAAATATCAAGATGAACATCTCTGCACACTACTTGGTCATTGTAAATAAGTTAGAAAGTGACTAGTGCATTGGTATTTATTCAATTATAGATTAATTTACATGTTTAAGATCTTTAAAAAGAATCATGACTCACTCTCTTAATAATAAAAAAAGAACAATACCTTCCTTTTCAGACAATTCTATAATCCTCATTTTCATATTGTAAGTAAAAAATCTAATAAGATCACAAAAGTCAAAGATCAGAGTAAGTTGATGTATTACACCAAAGTAAAAGACTCTACTGAGATCATGTCAGACACCATTCATACTCCAGGTTTGGTTGTCAGAAGTGTCAGTCTAACCTTACAGCAGATGATGGTTTCTTTTAAAGGTAATTTGGAGAGTTTGCTCCTCCTTTCCCATGTTGTACATTGGTATTGGATTTATTCAAAATTCAAAGAATTATGAATTTTAATGGAACAGAGTGAAAATCTGAAAGAGCTATTTAGACATGAGCAATGTGGAAGTTGTTTCAGCAAAGCAAATTAACACACCCCAAAAAAACCTTAAGTAAAAAATCATTTGCATTTTGTGATGCTAAAGATTCTTCTAGATTACATAGCTCAAGTATAAACAAAGTACACAAGAGCCACAGAGTAGACTAAGTGCCCCCCGCAGCAGGGGGGGGGGCTGCAGCCCCAGCTGCAGTTGGTGTACAGGCTGCCGGTCCCCTGGGAGCACTGTGCCTCCACAGCACAGAGGTAGGTGGCTGCGTCCTCCAGCTGAGAGGCCTCAATGTGCAGGCTGCTAGACAGCTCCTTTGAATTCAGCCTGGCACTTAACCTTCCCGCCTGCTTCAACTCTGCAGCTGTGTAAAATAGACTGGTGAGGCCGCCTCCGGGATTCTGCCGGAACCACTGCACACTCCTTGCTGTTGTAGAAAAATTGCACCTCAGAGTAGGGCTGTCTCCTTCCTGAAGACTCAGGTGTGAAGGGCTCTGCTCCACCTTCATTCCTCTCACCCCTGCTTGGAAAGAGATGAAAAAAACAAAAATATATAGTATCTCTGGGGAATCACAGATGAAGTTTCTAAAGCTTTAAAATTCATGGGAATAGGGAACCCTCTCTCTGTCTCTCTCCCTCTCTAGAAGATTCCACTCCTTTCATCCTACTGTCACTCTGAAATATTCCACAGTCCCCTATCTGGGGCATCTGTAACTCACAGCAAGCCTGGGCCCACAGAAGCCCCAGGAGAGTGCCCCAGTGTCTCATGATGCTTGTCCTCCTGCTACAGTGCCTAGCCTTGCTCTGTAAAGTGCCAGCAAGTTCCACTGGCGTCACATCTGAACCCAGCTTTCAGTCACCTAGGCAAGAAGCTCCACCCACAGAGTCTCCATGAGACCACACTGTAGTATCTACAAAACTGTGGTGCAAACCATGTAGGAGGGGACCAGGTATTATTGTCAATTTATCAAATGATAAGGCTTTCTTGTTCCTTAGAATAACTTATTTAAGAGAAGTTTGTGTTTTACTATCTGAAGAACTGGGGATGATATTTCGGAGAAGAATCAGTATCTAAACTGGGTCAAGTAGAACCTTCAAATATTATGAAGCCCAGAAGGCAAGCCAAGGCCCAGTATTCTTGTTTCTCAAATGGAAATTTTGTAACACGGAATTTAAGGATTCAGGCACTTGAAAATTTCTGGAAGAGGAAAACTCCCTCATAAATTGTTCTGTGTTAAGCAGAGGTAAATATATTTTCTTGAAGTCAGGAATTTTAGAAACTCCAGTTCATGAAATTGGAATAGAAAATGATTCCCTTGTCCTTTTTCCTTTAGTTCTACCTATCAGTGAGATCATTCTGTATTGGTGCTTCTCTTTGAGGCTTATCTCACTCAACTTGATTTTTTTTTTTTGTTCTAACCAATGGAGATAACCTCATCATCTTCAGCAACTGCAAAGTATTCCGTTGTGTACATGTACTACAAATTTCTTAGCCATTCATCTGGTGTTGAGCATCTTGGTTTCTTCTAAGTTTGGGCAACCACAAACTGAGCTACTATGAACATAGATGAGTTTAGGTCTCTTTGGATAAGTGTCTTTGTTTTCCCTGGGTAGATCTCCAGGAGAGGAATTGCCTGTTAAATTTGGATTGAGTGTGGTGTAATGCACTAAAGCAAAGGACTCTGGAGAAGGAGGAAAAGGACTGGGATCAAGGGACATTGGGGGTCCTGCTGTGTGATGGGCGAGGGTGTCCTAGGTTGGGGGAGCAAGTGCCTACCAGGAACCTAAACATGAATCATGTAGCCATGTGTCATTGACTATGTTGTAAACCGTTACCTGCCCCATACAACAAAAACAATCAGAAAAGCCCCATCCTCCTAAATAAAAAAGAAAAATGATTCCAACTGGATTTTCAAAAGAAAAGAAGACCAGGTGATGTGTATAATAGCCATTCTGACTTGCTTTTCCTTTCTCCCCTACTCGTGTCTAAACCTACAAAGCTGATTCTCCCTAGGCCCCCTGTTGTTGACCAAATTAAATGTGGTATTTTTCCCTTACTCCCCTCTATTAGTATTTTGAGTTTTTCCATGTCTTCTTCCATTTCTTGCTTTTTTTATTTATTTAGTCTTAGGAGAGATATATGAGAAGGTAGAGCATCAATGGTAGTATAATGCTTTCTAGTTTCATGGATTTCAGGGATTTTAATCACAAAAGCTGAAAAAAATGGAAATGTACTCAGCTGGCCTCTCATGCTCATAGTGCCTATATTTGATATTTGGATCCCCATTCTGCTGCTCGGGAATCATCCTCATCATGGATTTGTAGATAGATAGGGTCCAGCTGTCTGAAATTTAAAGAGTAACAAAAACTGTAAAAATGTGAGCTTTCTACAAGTATTGCACTCACTCCAGCCCAAGCCCTGAGCCCCCAGCTCCCTTTCTTGTCCATACTGTGAGCTCACATGCAGTCTTCTCTCTTCTATGCTTCAACTCTCTAGGATTGTGGGGGGGGGGGGGAGCCTTATTTTCTTATGAGGTCTAGAGTGCCCCCTGGTGGGCTGAAATCATCCATAAACTCACTCAGACTAACAGGCCATACAGCCTCAGACCCCTGTCGTACCCACCCCCACTGTGTTTCCTGAAGGAAATGCAGGTGGTCAGAAAGTAAATCCCTCCATAGAGTGGTGATTTAAAGTAAACTAGTTCCTGCACAAAGCAAGGTTTTACCACAAGTGATCTACATGATCAGGTTTCAAGAATATAAAAGAAGTAACAAAACCCTTGCAGTTATTTTGTGTCTTCTTTAGCTGGTGCTTGTAAGCAGTGGGAAAGTATCTACAAAGGACTCAGGATTATTTGATGCCTAAGAGCTGTGTTGATTCCTCCCTATTAGAAGAATGCAAAAGAATTCTCTAGGCTTCTATTGTAGAAAGAGCAGCTTCTCCAAGTTGAATCAGGACAATATCATAAGTAGAATATTCTCCTTCAGGTCAAACTCTCCTCTATGAAAACTGAAAATCCAATTTAAAAAAAAAATCTGTGCTTCCAAGTTTAGTAATGATTTAAATAGATTGATCTTTTTCACCTGCAGAATTCAGATCAGAGGAATTCCTCTTTGTAAACGTGATATTTAACTGGTGGGAGCAATTGTTGCTTATTGTTTTTGTCATTATCAGAGCTTCCTCATTCCAGAACGATTTCTTACAGCACCAAAGCTTTCTCCAGTGCAGTGAAGGCTGGGCTTGAACTTGAGTGTTGTGCACAGCAAAGCAGTGGCACTATCCAAGTGAGCCATCTTGCATGTCCATAGCTTGTTTTTTAAGTTTATATAAAATGGTCATAACAATTTTTACTCCTCCCAGAAGTGTGTGACTAGCCACTTATTGTATGCTTACTTACATTCAGCATCCCTTTTTTAAATTTTTAATATTTATTTATTTATTCCCTTTTGTTGTCCTTGTTGTTTTATTGTTGTAGTTATTATTGACATCGTCGTCGTTGGATAGGACAGAGAAATGGAGAGAGGAGGGGAAGACAGAGAAGGGGAGAGAAAGACAGACACCTGCAGACCTGCTTTACCACCTGTGAAGCTACTCCCCTGCAGGTGGGGAGCCGGGGGCTCGAACTGGGATCTTTACGCCGGTCCCTGTGCTTTGCGCCACGTGAACTTCAGCATCGCATATTTTTTAATTTATTTTTTTATTTAAGAAAGGATAAATTAACAAAATCATAGGGTAGGAGGGGTACAACTCCACACAATTCCCACCACCCAATCTCCATATCCCATCCCCTCCCCTGATAGCTTTCCCATTCTCTATCCCTCTGGGAGCATGGATCCAGGGTCATTGTGGGTTGCAGAAGGTAGAAGGTCTGGCTTCTGTAATTGCTTCCCTGCTGAACATGGACGTTGACTGGTTGGTCCATACTCCCAGTCTGCCTCTCTCTTTCCCTAGTAGGGTGGGTCTCTGGGGAAGCGGAGCTCCAGGGCACATTGGTGGGGTCTTCAATCCAGGGAAGCCTGGCCGGCATCCTGATGGCATCTGGAACCTGCTGGATGAAAAGAGAGTTAACATACAAAGCCAAACAAATTGTTGAGCTATCATGGACCCAAAGGTTGGAATAGTGGAGAAGAAGTTGTTAGGGGGTACTCAATGCAAACTCTAGTGTACTTCTGCTTTCAGGTATATATTTTGCACTAGTTTATGGATAAGTGTCGGTGGGGGGTGGAGGTGGGTGGTTGGGATGGGACACAGTCTTTTGGTGGTAGGAATGGTGTTTATGTACACTCCTAGTAAAATGTAGTCATATAAATCACTAGTTAATTAATATGAGAGGGGGAAAATTAATTGTATGTCTTAAAGTTTTTAAAACACAGAGTCTTTTTAATATATAGGCTGTGTATTTGATATGCAGACTCTCTCAAAAGCTTAGACCAAGTAGATCAGAAGCAACTAGTGGCACAGCTATATACAAGATACTGGGTACTATACAGCAAACTCTTAACAAAAGGACTTTTCAAAGTTAACCCAATTACCAAACAATGTGATGATAACATTAACTATCCATTGTCTTTTTGAACCCTAAGACAGCAGGAACCTCACATCTCCACTAGAGAGCCTATATTTCCCACAGTCCTGGAACCTTAGGATAGGGCCCACTTTCCCGCATGCCTCTCCCAATCCATATCAAATAATATTGCATCTGCCGATCACAACCTAATCAACACAACGATTGCCACCTCAACATGCTTCAGCTCAGACTGTGTCCAGAGACTTCAGGTGTGGAATGACAACCCTTCAGCTTCATTACTCAGGTGAGACCTTTCCTTTCATAGTATTCTCTAATTCCATCCCAGGTGGCTCACTTTCTAACAAAGTCCCAAAACCTAGATATAGACCAGGTTCTGTGAGAGAGAGCATATGTTCACACTTATCCATAAACTAGTGCAAAATATGTACCTGAAAGCATCCCATTTTTAAGAAAGTCAATACATGGGGTTTTTTTTGGTACTCTGGTAGGTCAAAATGTTTCCACTGCTGTTTCACTTTTCTGTTGTTATAAACTTTTATTCCTCTGAGAAAATTTATTGTGCACAGCATAAGGTCGTAAGTGAATGAGTACTATTGAGGCATCAATCAAAGAAACAGGTTTGAGTGAAATGTCTTATAACAGTGTGATTAATGACAGTAATTATTTAAGCTAAATATCAAGTAATAACATTTTATTCAGATGTTCTGACTTAAAAGTTCAGAAATAACAATTCAGAAACACAGATTTAGTTAGATTTATTGGTTAAATATCAGTTAGGAGAACAGAAACAAGTCCAAATATTTTAACAGAAAATGATTTAATATCAGGAATGAGACAAAAGGGGGAGAAAGGCACGCTGAAAAAGCAAAGGAAGCAATGAAAAGAGTAAGGTCTGGGGCAGTGGTGGCTCACCCAATGGAGTGCACTTGTTACCATGCACAAGGACCTGAGTTCAAGTCCTTGTTCCCCACCTACAGGGGGGAAAGCTTTAATAATAATGAAGAGTTGCTACAGGTGGCTCTCTCTCTCTCTCTCTCTCTCTCTCTCTCTCTCTCTCCTATCAGGGTTATTGCTGAGGCTCAATGCCAACAGTATGAATCCACTGTTCCCAGTGGCCATTTTTTCCTTTTTTTTTTGTTTTTCTAATTTTTGTTGCTGTTATTAAGACAGAGAGAAATTGATAAAGGACAGGGAGATAGAGGGAGAAAAAGAAAAACACCTGTAGACCTACTTCACCACTCATGAAGTGGACCCTCTGTAGCTGGGGGGCAGGGGGCTCAGGCACTGGTAGTTGCTCTTGGTAGTATGTTTGCTTTTAAAATTTTTTAAATATTTTTATTATTTTTTAAAATTTATTTTAATGAGAAATAAATAGAGAGAAAGACACAGTGAGAGACCAGAGCATTTCTCAGCTCTAGCTTATGGTAGTGCTGGGGATTGAACCTGGGACTTAGGAGCCTCAAGTATGAAAGTCTTTTGCATAATCATTATGTTCTCTCCCCAGCCCCTTTTTTAATTTTTATGATTTTTATTTATAAAATGGAAACATTGACAAGACAATAGGATAAGAGGGGTATAATTCCACAAAATTCCCACCACTAGAACTCCGTATCCCATCCCCTCCATTGGAAGCTTCCCTATTCTTTATCCCTCTGGGACTATAAACCCAGGATCATTATTGGGGTACAGAAAGTGGGAAGTCTGGCTTCTGTAATTGCTTCCCCACTGAAGATGGGCATTGGCAGATTGATCCATACTCCCAGACTGTCTCTCATTCCCTAGTGGATCAGAGCTCTGGGGAGGCAGGGCTCCAAGACACATTGGTGGGATCTTCAGGGAGGTCTGGTTGGCATCATGGCAGCATCTGCAACTTAGTGGATGAGAAAGAATTATGATATAAAGCCATACAAATTGTTGACTAATCATGAACCTAAAGGTAGGAACATTGCAGATGAGATTTGGGGTCTCCGTTTTGGAAAAATAGTAGGTCTATTTTAGGTATATTCCAAGGGGCTCATAGCTTTGCTAGTTTTTGCCTGAACCTGCCATCTGATATGCAGATGGACCCCAGTTATTGTCTGTGGAGATGGTGTCATATTTGGGGGGAAAAGGACTAGAAATCTGTATCAGGGAAGAGAGTAGCACCCAAATATGGAACAAGTGTAAAATATTGTGAACTTAAACCCCCTCGATTTGATCTGGTGTTCATATTCAGCACAGAAACTTATGTGACCTCTGCATCCCTGTAGATCCAAGCTCACATTCTGTTGTCACAGTTAGGAGCCTTCCAGGCTGCACTAATTTCAGGACACATCTTCTTTGGGTGGTAGGTAGACTATGTTATCCAACTTCCCTTCAGAGAATGGAAAGCTCCCTACCATTGTTGATCTGCATTGTAGGGCCACATCATCCCTACAAGGGGCCCACAAAGGGGTCCATTATGTTGTTCCTGATGGAGATGACCAGTCATGGTGGTGAGACTCTCATGCTTGAGGCTCCAAAGTCCCAGTTTTCAATCCCCCACACACCATAAACCAGAGCTATGACCTTGGGTCCATACTCCCAGAGGGATAAAGAATAGGAAAGCTATCAGGGGAGAGGATGGGATATGGAGATTTGGTGGTGGGAACTGTGTGGCTTTGTACCCCTCTTGTCCTATGGTTTTGTTAATGTCTCCTTTTTAAAATAAATAAATAATCCCCCTCTCTATTGGTACTGGTCATCTCTATCAGGAACAACAAAATAGACCCCTTTGTGGACCCCCCCAAAAGACCTTGCCCTCAGCTTGGATCAACAATGGTAGAGAACGTTCGTTCCATCCTCTGAAGGGAGGCTGGATAGCATACTCTATGCTACACCTGAGGAAGATGGGTCGATATTGGGGCAGCTTGGAATGTTCCTACTCATGACCACAGAATGTGAGCTCAGATCTACAGGGATGCAGAGGTCACATAGGCTCCTAAGCTGAATATGGGCTGCAGACCACATCAAATCAATAGGGTTTATAATCAACAATATTGATACCCCTTTCCCATATTACTCTCTTCCTGATCCAGCTTTCTGTCCCTTTTCCAACTATGACATCACTTCCCCAGACAATAACCTGAATCTGCCTGCATATCAGATTTCAGGCTCAAGGGAAAAAAAACTAGTATAGCTACAGACCCTTTGGAATATAACTAAAACATGCCTACTATCTATCTACACAATGGAGGATCCCCCCCACCAACTCTTCATGGCACTATTCCAGCCTTTAGATCCATGATTGGTCAATAATTTGTTTGGCTTTGTATGTTAACTCTCTTTTTAGCCACCAGGTCCCAGATGCTAACATGATGCCAATCATGACTTCCCAGGACAAATGACCCCACCAATATGTCCTGGAGTTCCACTTCCCCAGAGCCCCACCCAACTAGGGAAAGAGAGAGGCAGGCTGGGAGTATGGATTGACCAGTCAGCGCCTATGTTCAGCAAGGAAACAATTACAAAAGCCAGACCTTCCACCTTCTGCATCCCACAATGACCCTGGGTCCATACTCCCAGAGGGTTAAAGAATAGGAAAGTTATCAGCAGAGGGGATGGGATACGGAGATCTGGTGGTGGGAATTGTGTGGAGTTATACCCCTCTTATCCTATGCTTTTGTTAATGTCTCCTTTTTAAATAAATAAATACTGGGAGGAGAAGACTTGAATACTCGAGAGTTTGTAGTCATGACAAGCCAGGGAGCACAGGGTGTGTAAATGACACATTTGTTGCCCAAAGGAGCAGGACTGGGGCAGCACAGTGACTGGGCTTTGCTGCAGGTTTGCGTGCAGGCTGCAGGTGCCTGGGGAGCACTGTGCTTCCCTGCACAGAAGTAGGTGCCTGAGTCTTCAAGCTCTGCAGCTGAAATGCTCAGAGAGCTGTCCTTTCTTGCTTCACCAAGTTTAGCAATCAGGTTCCCATTTGTGGTCGTAGCTGAATCTCCAGGCTTATACAAGGAAAACAGGAGGACTGGGCCTTTCCCAGCAACCTGTTTGTACCACAGCAACTGGGTCACTGTGCTGGAGGAATTGCAGTTCACGGAGATGCTGACTCCTTCTTTGATGGACACAGATGGAGGACTCTGACTCAACTGTTGACCACTCACCCCTGATTAGAAAGACAGGAGGTAGTCAAGATCATTGGTTATATAACCTTTCTCAGAACCATAACAAATATTATTCCCTAGTTTCTAGTCTTGCCTCTGTACAGTTTGTCCTCCCTGCCCCCAACTTCTCTTCCTGTTCTCCCTCTTTTCCATATTTCTGGATGAAACATCACCTTCTGCCCTCACAGAATTCCCACCCTCTTCAAATTCTCTGTGCAAGAATCAGAAACCCCTGAGACTCACATGCCAACTGGATCCATGAGATTATAAGTAAACCTTCCAGGAGCATCCCCATCACAATCCCTTCAATGAAGAATTGTTTCCTATGTGTATCCTTGCTTCACTGGACATCAAGCACACTGTAAATGCTTCTGTGAAGGTATCTGTTCTTTATATCACCTGACCTGATCCCTAATTGGAGGCTTGTCTCAGTATTTTGAACTTAACTTAAAGATTAACTGTGAACAGAGATACTGCCCTCTTATGGCAGTCATAATATAGCTTTAAGACTAATGCCATTTCTCAACACTATTCCTCTTACTCTCTTATTGAACTCTTACTGAGTACATGCCACCTCCTAGGGAAATGTAAATATCTAACTAAGACACAGGAACTCAGTCCATGGGTACCATATAAGCTTTCTGTTGAAAACTGGCAGAATAGATTTATGAATAAGCATAGTGTATTGAAGAATTTATTTCTCTATTTCTTCCAGAGAATCCAAAAAATGAAAGTAAAGCATTGTTTTAATGTAGCCTATGAGTTGGAGCAGCAGATAAAGAGTTGGGAGTCTAGAGCATGGAGGTTCAGAGTTCAAATCTCTCCTTCCCTTTCCTAAACGAATAAATACATCTTTAAAAAAGAACTTAAGAATCATGTTAGTTATGGACCCCAAAGTCATATAAACATTTGGGGCGTAATAGTATGTGGGATCTTTTGGGAAGTGAGAGTGAAATAGATAGGATGTCATTGGGTTAGCCAACTCAGGGAAGTTGCATTTTAAGGATGCAGAGAAAAATGCATACAAGGGGGCTAGGTGATAGGACACCTGGCTAAGTGCACATAGTACTAAGCACAAGTATCCAGATTTGAATCCTTGGCTTCCCCCACCCCTGCCACAGGGACACAGGGAGAATGCTTCATAAGTGATGAAGCAGGTCTGAAAGGCCCCCTTTCTCTCTCTCTCTCTCTCTCTCTCTCTCTCTCTCTCTCTCTCTCAATTTCCTTCTGTTCTATCCTATACAATAGAAAAAAAAAGCAGTAGATTCATAGTACTGGCACCAAGCTCTATAAACCTGGAAGCAAATAAAAAAGTGAAGAAAATACATGCATACAAAATTCAAATGCCCTGAAAATCTCAATTACCAATGCATGTGGTACCACTGAAGAACAAAGGAAGGGGTCAAGGTAAAGCAACTTTAAACAGATTGTATAAACCACACTTATACAGTAATACTCACCAATGATCCAACTTGACCTAGATATTTATTATTTCCCAACCATTTGAGGGGTTGAAAATAGTCTTTTATTTTCTGAAAAATTTGAAGAGGCAATATTCAGTTAAAACACACACACACACACACACACACACAAGTAGTCTGGGCTCCCAGGCTCAGTTGAGAGTGAAGAGAAATAAATGTGCAAATCCAGGAACTACTATTACCGTCTTTCACTCAGATCCCAGATTTATACCCCCACTAAGTGTGAATAAACACTGAGGATCATTTTTTTAAAAATATATCTCAACAGGAAAGGCTGAGATAGAAACAAAGGAGCAAAGAACCTAAATAGAGATATAGCAGGAGTGCCATCATAAGCCCTCTTGTGAAACTTCCCAGGACCTGGCCCTCACCATAAAGCAGCCAAGGTAGGGACTGCCCCAGTCTCAAAGAGAGGCTGAGGTGTCCTGCCCTACTCCTCAAGGAAGAATGATCCTGAAATGAGTGTGGCCTGCACTGTTCCCAGCTGTGCAGCTCAGACCAGCAGGGACTCAGAGGTTGCACAGGCTCTAGTGCTAAATATAAATATGTATATTTGGCCCTGGGTAAGGTGGATGGAGTTAATGTGTATCATTCATTCTATACACAGAATATTTTCAGGGATAGGAGCTACTCACTGCCCTAATCCAACTTTCTAGTTCTTTTCTCTGCTCTGACACCATTTTCTCAGACAATGATTTTATCCAACTTCATGCTAGCTATCAAACTCAAGAAAAAACTGTCATAGTCATGGGCCCCTAGCAACATGCCTAAAATGGACTTCCTAGTTTTTTTCTGCCCTAAGATCCCTAACCTCATCTACTCTGTTCCTACTTTTTGATTCCAGTTCATTAATCATTTTGTCTCACTTTATGTCCTGCCACCTTCCAGACACCAAGCTGCAGATGCTACCATGATTCCATCCTGACTTCTCCTGGCAGAAAACCTCACCGATGTGTCCTGGAACCTCACTTCTCTAGGGCTCTATCCCAGTAGGGAAAGATAGAAACAGGCTGGGGTTATAGATCGAACTGCCAACACCCTTGTCCAGCAGAGAAGTAATTACAGAAGTCAGAATTTCCACTTTCTGCATCCCAAAACTATTTTGATCCATACTCTCAGTGAGAGAGAAGCTATAGGAGGAAAAGGATAAGAGGACTCTGAACTCCAGCTCCATCAGGACCCACCAGGAGAGGAGGAAAAAAGGGAGGAGACCTTGGATGTAGTAACGGGATCATGAGTGGCCCGGAGGGGAAGACAGGACTGGACTTGGGAGAAAAAGCAGGCACACACATAATAAATATCCTTTCTTTCTTCACCCACACCGACTCCAGTCATCTTGATTAATAAATTCCCTTAACATTACCACATGTTTTCTCATGTAGCACCAGGAGATGGTAAGATAGTGTTTGGAAAGCACAAAAGGAAACAGCTTACACACTTTGGGAGGAGTTTTAGGAAAGTAACTGCACCTGAGAAGCTGATGCACAAGAGGAAAGGCGGGTGATTTCAGTAAACCAATGAGAGACTCTTCCCAGGTGTGGCAAAGATGGGGATTTAAAAGAAGGAAAGGCACATGGGTGAACCTTGCCTTTTTCTCTCTCCCCAAGGCACTCCTAGGTCTGACTCCATGAGCTTACTTTGCATGTAGTATTCTTTTGCATGACCTCTACCTCACACCTTTCTAATAAAGAATTTACTCTCTAGAGGGCTGGGTGGTGGTACACCTAGTTAAGTACACGTTACAATGCACAAGGACCTGGGTTCAAGCCCCTAGTCCCCACCTACAGGGAGAAAGCTTTGCAAGTGGTGAAGCAGTGCTGCAGGTCTCTCTCTCTCTCTCCACCTCTCTCTCTTTCTCTCTCTCTCATCTATCTATCTCTATCTCTGAGGCTCAGAGATCATTTCCTCAGCAGCACCATAAACCAGAGCTGAGCAATGTTCTGGTTTTTTTTTTTTTTTTAAAGTGTGGTTTGTAGATAGTCAACTATAGATAGAGAAATGTTGGCATCATTCTCCTGTGAGAGAAGAAAGGAATGAAAGTGGGGAGATAGCATCTTATCTTGCCCTCTATCTTCTAAAGCACCTCTACTGGTCTTCAGCCAGCTGTGAGCACAGCAAGCCGGAGCCCAGTTAGAGAGAGACAGTACCAGACAATGTGAGGGCTTTTATTTGCCCTCAATTCAAGCACCCACCCTATAGGTTTTCTCTTTTTTCTTTCTATATGCTGTTCGCTGATTCATCAATGTACCAAAAACTGATCTCAGTTTTCTATAGAAATCATAGAATATAATCCCCTCTCAGGATCAGGGAAAGATTGGGAGCAGGGACTCTGTATCATGTAGGTGAACATCTTTTTTTTCCTTTTTAAAGAGGAGACATTAACAAAAACCACAGGATAAGAGGGGTACAACTCCACACAATTCCCACCACCAGAATTCCGTATCCCATCCCCTTCCCTGATAGCTTTCCTATTCTTTATCCCTCTGGGAGTATGAACCCAAGGTCACTGTGGGTTGCAGAAGGTGGAAGGTCTGGCTTCTGTAATTGCTTCCCCACTGAACATGGGTGTTGTCTGGTTGATCCATACTCCCAGCCTGCCTTTCTCTGCCTAGTAGGGTGGGGCTCTGGGGAAGGTGAGCTCCAGGACACATTGGTGGGGTCATCTGTCCAGGGAAGTCTGGTCGGCATCATGCTAGCATCTGGAACCTGGTGGCTGAGAGATGTTAACATACAAAGCCAAACAAATCATTGAACAATCATGGACCTAAAGGCTGGAATAATGCAGATGAAGTGTTGGGGGGGGGGGTCCTCCACTTTTGAAGATAGCTAGTAGGCATATTTTAGTTATATTCCAACTAGTATAGCCTGTGTGGCTATACTAGTTTTTTTTTTCTCTGAGCCTGAAATCTTTTTCTAGGAAATGACATAGACTTTGTGCTGCAAACTGAGTGGTTGAGTTTCATCCTCCCTGCAAATTCACGTGCTGAAACCCTATCCTTCAATGTGATGGTACTCATGTGGGATCTTTGGGAGGTAACAGGTTAGATGAGTCATAAGGATGGGGCTTTCATGAGTGAATTAGTGCCTTTGTAGGGGTCATGAGCGAGCGCATTTTCTCTCTCTGGCCTTTTGCCATGTGAGGACACTGCAAGGATACGACTGTCTATGAACAGGGAAGCCTGCACTCACCTGAGAGCAAATCTACTAGAGCCTTGACTTTGAACTCTTAGTTCCCCAAACTGTGAGAAATAAATTTTTGTTGTTTATAAGCCTCTTGTGTCATGGTATTCTGTCCTTTTTTTCTACTAGTGATTTAATAATGATTGACAAGATTGTGGGATAAGGGGTACAATTCCATACAATTCCCACCACCAGAGTTCCATAGCCCATCCCCCTCCAATGGAGGTTTCCTTATTCTTTATCCTTCTGGAAGTATAGACCAACATTCTTTATGAGGTACAGAAGGTGGGAGTTCTGGCTTCTGTAATTGCTTCTCTGCTGGCCATGGGTACTGACAGGTCGATCATACCCCCAGCCTGTTTCTATCTTTCCCTAGTGGGGTAGGGCTCTGGGGAGGTGGGGTTCCGACTAATTGGTGAGGTTTCTGCCCAGGAAAGTTAGGCTGGCATCATAGTAGCATCTGCAACTTGGAGGCGGAAAAACGTTAAGATATAGAGCAGAACAAACTGTTTAAAAATAAGGAACCTAAAGGTAAGAATATAACAGAGGAGATTTGAGGTCTTCATGTTGCAAGAAGCTAGCAAGTTTATTTTAGGTATATTCCAAGGGGCCCATGACTTTACTAATTTTTTCCTGAGCCTGACAGCTAACATACAGGTGGCCAAAAAGAAGTTTGATCTAAGAAGATGGTATCTGAATTGGGAAAAGTACTAGAAAGCTGGATTAGGGCAGAGAGTAGCTCCAAAAGTATATAAATACCATTAACTGTACACCCCACTGATCTGACCTAGGGTCCACGTCTATTCAAATTTAGCACAGGAGTCTGTGTAACTTCTGCATCCCTGTCAATCTGGGCTTGCATTCCATAGTCATATCTAGGAACATTCTAGGGATTTTTGAAGGAAATCAAGTTCCCAAATAACTTAATATTCTGTTCTAGTTGCCCGGACTAAGACAACTTAAAAGTTCCACTAGGGAAGAGGCAATGACTCTCACGTCCCCCATATATGTAGGGCCTACACTGTCATACAAGTGTTCAATTAAATATTGCCAACGGACAAATCCTACGAGCCATGAAAAGAAGCAGTTTTCTGGGAAGGAGTGTAGAAAGGTGGGATGTTATGGCTATAGTAACTGGAGAGAATTTCTTGAGCAGTGGATTTGAATGAGATACTTATTCTGTGTGCTTTGATGTCTGGCATAGAGATTTAGAGGCATGTCTGCATGAGAGACCTCCAGATGTCTAAAATGCTATCAATAAAAGTGACTCAGCATTTATAACATTTTAAATTATGTATTTATAGTACAGTATTTTGTGTAATACAATTTTAAACAAAACAAAACTTTAAAAGGTGCAATAAAAATAAATATTAAAAAGGAATTATAAGTTCACCTGCATTTTAATGGATGGTTTTTATGTCTCTCCTGGGTTAAAACTCTTCTTTTTTTCTTTTTCTATTGTTCTTGCTTTTTTAAAAAAAATTATTATTTATTTATTTATTTTTATTTAAGAAAGGATAAATCAACAAAACCATAGGTTAGGAAGGGTACAACTCCACACAATTCCCACCACCCAATCTCCATATCCCACCCTCTCCCCTGATAGCTTTCCCATTCTCCATCCCTCTGGGAGCATGGATCCAGGGTCATTGTGGGTTGCAGAAGGTGGAAGGTCTGGCTTCTGTAATTGCTTCCCCGCTGAACATGGGCATTGACTGGTCAGTCCATACTCCCAGTCTGCCTCTCTCTTTCCCTAGTAGGGTGGGTCTCTGGGGAAGCGGGGCTCCAGGACACACTGGTGGAGTCTTCAGTCCAGGGAAGCCTGGCCGGCATCCTGATGGCATCTGGAACTTGGTGACTGAAAAGAGAGTTAACATACAAAGCCAAACAAATTGTTGAGCAATCATGGACCCAAAGCTTGGAATAGTGCATATGAAGAGTTGGGGGGTTACTCACTTCAAACTCTAGTGTACTTCTGCTTTCAGGTATATATTTTGCAGTAGTTTATGGATACATGTGAACATATGCTCTCTCTCACAGAAACTGGTGTATATCTAGGTTTTGGGACTTTGTTAGAAAGTGAACCACCTGAGATGGAATTAGAGTATACTATGAAAGGAAAGGTCTCACCCGAGTAATGAAGCTGAAGGGTTGTCATTCCACACGTGAAGTCTCTGGACACAGTTTGAGCTGAAGCATGTTGAGGTGGCAATCGTTGTGTTGATTAGGTTGCGATCAGCAGATGCAATATTATTTTATATGGATTGGGAGAGGCATACGGGAAAGTGGGCCCTATCCAAAGGTTTCAGAACTGAGGGAAGTAGAGGCTCTATAGTGGAGATGTGAGGTTCCTGCTGTCTTGGGGTTCAAAAAGACAATGGATAGTTAATGTTATCATCACATTATTTGGTAATTGGGTTAACTTTGAAAAGTCCTTTTGTTAGGGTTTGCTGTACAGTACCCAGTATCTTGTATATAGCTGTGCTATTGGTTGCTTCTGATCTACTTGGTCTAGGCTTTTGAGAGTCCGCATATCAAATACACAGCCTATATATTAAAAAGACTGAGTCTGTGTTTTAAAAACTTCAAGACATACAATTAATTTTCCCCCTCTCATATTAACTAGTGATTTATATGACTACATTTTATTAGGAGTGTACATAAACACCATTCCCACCACCAAAAGACTGTGACCCATCCCTCCCACCCACTCCCACCCCCCACTGGCCCAGGAAGCTGCATGTCTACCCCTCACCACAGGGTTTTTACTTTGGTGCCCTACTTACAATTTGGTCAGGTCTTGCTTTTAGTTTCCCTTTCAGATCTTCTTACTCAACTTCTGTTGGTGAATGGGATCATCCCATACTCATCTTTATCTTTCTGACTTAGCTCACTTAACGTAATTCCTTCTAGCTCTGTCCAAGATGGGTCAGAGAAGCTGGGTTCATTGTTCTTTATAGCTGCATAGTATTCCATTGTGTATATATACCACAGCTTTCTCAGCCACTCATTTGTTGTTGGGCACCTGGGTTGCTTCCAGGTTTTAGCTATTATGAATTGCTGCTATGAACATAGGAGTACATACCTCTTTTTGGTTGAGTGTTATGAAGTCCTTGGGGTATAATCCCAGGAGAGGAATTACTGGATCATATGGAAGGTCCATGTCTAGCCTTGTGAGAGTTTTCCAGACTGCTCTCCACAGGGGCTGGACCAATTTACATTCCCACCAGCAATGCAAAAGGGTTCCTCTGTCCCCACAGCCTCTCCAGCATTTGTTGCTGCTGTCCTTTTTGATGTATGCCATTCTTACAGGAGTGAGGTGGTATCTTAGTGTTGTCTTAATTTGCATTTCCCTGACAATCAGTGACCTAGAGCAGTTTTTCGTATGTTTGTTAGCCTTTTGGATCTCCTCTGAGGTGAATGTTTTGTTCATATCCTCTGCCCATTTTTGGATGGGGTCATTTGCTTTTTTGGTGCTAAGTTTGCTGAGCTCTGTATATATTTTGGTGATTAGTTTCTTGTCTGATGTATGGCATGTGAAGATCTTCTCCCATTCTGTGAGGGGTCTCTTTGTTTGTTTAATAGTTTCTTTGGATGTGCAGAAGCTTTTCAATCTGATGTAGTCCCATTGGTTTGTTTCTGCTTTAGTCTTACTTGCAATTGGGTTTGATTCATCAAAGATGTCCTTGAGGTGTAGGTGGGAAAGTGTTTTACCAATGTTTTCCTCTAAGTATTTGATTGTTTCTGGTCTGACATCCAGGTCTTTGATCCATTTGGAGTTTATTTTTGTTTCTGGTGAGATAAAGTGGTTCAATTTCATTCTTCTGCATGTTACAACCCAGTTTTCCCAGCACCATTTATTAAAGAGAGCCTCCTTCTTCCATTTAATCCTTTGGGCCCCCTTATCAAAGATTAGATGTCCATAGGTGTGGGCATTTATTTCTGGGCTTTCAATTCTGTTCCACTGGTCTGTGTGCCTATTTTTGTTCCAGTACTATGCTGTTTTGATTTTGATGGCTTTATAATATAGTTTAAGATCTGGGAGTATGATGCCTCCATTTCTGTTTCTTTTCCTCAAGATGGTTTTGACAATTCTAGGTGTTTTCAGGTTCCAGATAAATGATTGTAGTGTTTTTTCTATTCTCTTAAAGAAGCTTGGTGGAACTTTGATGGGTATTGCATTAAATTTGTATATGGATCTGGGGAGAATATTCATTTTGATGATATTTATTCTTCCAATCCATGAGCATGGGATATGTTCCCATTTCTTGGTATCAGTTTCTATTTCCTTGAGTAGCGACTCATAGTTTTCAGTATACAAGTCTTTCACTTCTTAGGTCAACTTCATTTCTAGGTATTTGATTGATTTTGCTGAAACAGTAAATGGGAGTGATTTCTGGATGTCTTCTTCAGATTTAGTGTTTGCATAAAGAAATGCCATCTGATCACGAAGTCTCTTATAATTCTTTCTAAGAAGGTACAATGACCAAATCCTTCCACAAGTAGACTGGCATTCCTGGCCAGTCTCCTCCTCCATAGTTCTATGTTAAAATGATGAAGTTTATTTTCAATTTAAAGTTGTAAGAGAAATAAGATACCTGTCTGGAGCCACACTGAAACAAAATGAAATAACAGGAGCATCACTTCTAAGTGCAAGAAACTCACCAGCTCTAGGGGGGGAATGCATAGCCCCAAGAAAGGGATTCAGGAGTTCCAAGGGGTTTAGCTCAATTACCTATGGGGAGTGTTAGGGATGCTGAAATTCAAAGAGACTGGAGACAAAATTAGGTGAATGAGAAAGGAAGCATATTCTCACATAGACCAAGAGCCCAGATGACCCTGTAGATTGTCGGCCTGGAATAGACATTGCTTTATTATTTTATACCAGATGTGGAAGCAAGCTAAGTTAGCCTCAGGTTACAGAGCAGTACAAGTGGTTATTGCAGTTACATACTCATTAGGGTCAGGGTACAGGGAATCTTGTCTCTCAGGACCAGGAATGAGGGGATGGGTGGGAGTCTTGTCTTTCAGGACCAGGAATTAGGGAGTGAGTAGGCTTACTGGAATTCCCTTCAGCTAAAATTTTCTGAATTCTCTCTGATTCTTTCTCAGAAGTGTCCCTAGCAGAAGGACCAGGTTTTCATTGCTTTCTGATATGCACTGTACACAACATAACCTGCTTGTTAAGCATGGCTTGTTTGTAGGCACCAGGTCAGGGGGCAGTGACCAAGAGAAAACTTATCTTTAGCACCTACAAATAGGACATGTGCAAGTGAGAACTTGCCCTCTGATAGGTAAGTGGCCCCTGTCATGAATGGACCCTAGAAATCACTACGTACAGAGAATGGCCCTAATGCATGCCAGAGAGACATGCAGTTATGAAGGTGTGAGCTGTAAACTCCCCTATTTCTTATGGCCTAATGCAAATTAGTGTTTATTGTTTATCACAGAAAGAAAGGTCTGAAGAAAAAGCTTCCCAAAAGATGAAAATCTGACCTTTAACTTCTGATAATAACCATACCTAACTAAACAAAGGGCTTCTGGTGACTATGGTGGATGATAAGTATGAAGAGTTGATGGCATAATGTCTATAAACTAAGGTCCTGAGGTACAGGGTAGGAGTCACATTCAAAATATGAACCAAATGTGGGGGAGTTGGGGGGCGACACTTGTTTCCTCAACATTTTAAAAGTTCGTCACACATTATCTCAACAAAAAACTGAGGAGAGGAAGTTGGGCAGTAGTGCAGTGGGTTAAGCATGTGGCACAAAGCACAAGGACTGGAGTAAGGATCCCAGTTCAAGGCCCCGGCTCCCCACATGCAGGGGAATTGCTTCACAGGTGGTGAAAAAGGTCTGCAGGTGTCTATCTCTCTCTCCCCCTCTCTGTCTTCTCCTCCTCTCTCCATTTCTCTCTGTCCTATTTAACAATGACAATAATAGTAATAACTACAACAACAATAATAACTACAACAACAATAAAACCAAGGGCAACAAAAGGGAAAGTAAATAAATAAATAAATAATTTTTTTAAAAAACTGAGGAGAGAGCAGGATTTTCAGAAATTTTAAATTTTATTCAGGAAAATTGAAAATATATTTATGAATAGGACATAAAAGAGAGGGGAGAGAGAGAGAGGAGAGAGAAATGCATAGAGAGGGAGAGAGGGGGAGAAAGAAGCAGAGTTAATATTCACACAATGACCTGGACAGAGAGAGCTAGAAGAAGCCCACAGTCTAGCTTTTAACAACCTAGCCCTGCCTCTACCTTTCTAAGCCACACCTGTCACCCCTCCAGTTTTTGGGCTACGCCTTCCAGGTACCTCCTGTCCCTCAACAACCTCATGCAATTTTGTTTTAAATTAATTAAGAAAATAAAAGAAAAATACATCTATACTTTCTTTTATCTTTGTCATATAATTACTTTTACTTGTGATTTTCATTTTTATATGCACCAGTTAACATTTGGTATCATTTTCTTTCATCCTGAAGAAGCTGTAGTATTTATTTTATTTATACTTGTGTATCCTACCTACAAGACAAAATAAACAAGAAACTCTTCAGGCTTTTTCTCAAAGGAATCAGTTACTGAAATACAGTTCATCTTTGAGAGACTGTATGGACAAACACCATGCAACATTCAGAGCTGGAACAACTATTGAGAACTGGAGCATTTTCTTGATCCAAAGGAAGCAAGTTTTTTGAAACAAATAGATGGTCATCCTCACCACATGCACTGCAAACTACATAAAGAGCATCAATTGCTTATAACAAAGAGTCACAAGAAATCCCTCTTCTCTCCCCACTTGACTGCAGGATTATAATTGTGATACTCAGTTTTCTTGGGGACTTTTTAGTCCTTTCAATAGTGTAGGCTCCACTTCCTCATCCTGTTTCTTCTTTTTTCATTCTCCTTGAGTTTCTCACAGTCTTCTTTTTACTTGCACTGTCCTTTATCCCTTCTCTTCTTCTTCCACTGGAGGTGAGTTCCTCTTCTACTGTGACGTCTGTAGATAGCAGAAGCTATTTATGTTTCTCCTCGGGGAGATACTGCACAGGTGCAGCCCCATCTGTTTCACTGTGCATCTGCCACCATGCAGTAGTACACAGCAGAGTCTCTCATGGCGACCTGAGGAAGGATCAAGGTGCTGGATTTTCTGTCTGTTGTAATGGCCAGAAAAACCATGTCATTGGACCCATTGGTTTTTAAACCACGAATCAGGTACTCTGGACCCTTGTGGTGCATCTGTCGATACCAGTAGATGTACTCATTCCCACCGATAGTGGAGTGTTCACAAGGCAAGTGCACACGTTCTCCCTCAGTACTCTGCAATGAGCTTTGCTGTGTGGTCTTAGCATCATTCATCATACCTGAGGGATTGGAAAACAACAGATTACCTCTGGATTGTGAAGCCTGTGTGCACTAGAGGTCAGTTTCACAAACATTTCCAGGATGCTCCTTTAAGCCTTACTCCCCAGTAGTAAAAATGTTTATCTATGTTTTACTCTACAAGAAAACTAATTCGGGAGTCGGGCGGTAGTGCAGGGGGTTAAGCGCCCTTGGCATTAAGCACAAGGATGAGCTTAAGGTCCTGGTTGGAGCACCCGCGAGGGAGTCACTTCACAGGCTGTGAAGCAGGTCTGCAGGTGTCTATATTTCTCTCCCCCTCTCTGTCTTCCCCTCCTCTCTCCATTTCTCTCTGTCCTATGTAACAATGACGACATCAATAACTACAACAATAATTAAAAAAGAAATAAAACTAATTCTGGTACATATTAATGAGTTTTTCAGTAGCCCATTTTAAAGATAAAATGTTGTCTTCCGGGAGTCGGGCTGTAGCCAGCAGCGGGTTAAGCACAGGTGGCGCAAAGCACAAGGACCGGCATAAGGATCCCGGTTCCCGGATCCCCACCTGCAGGGGAGTCGCTTCACAGGCGGTGAAGCACGTCTGCAGGTGTCTATCTTTCTCTCCTCCTCTCTGTCTTCCCCTCCTCTCTCCATTTCTCTCTGTCCTATCCAACAACGACAACAACAATAATAACTACAACAATAAAAAACAAGGGCAACAAAAGGGAATAAATAAATTAAATAAATATTTTTTTTAAAATGTTGTCTTCCGCTATCTTCAAACATAGTGAACCCAAAACTCCTTACATTCTGAAAGCTGTGAGACTTGGGTGATCTTCAGTGAGGAGCAGATCTAATCATTCTTTCACAATGATGCTCAGGCTCTCTATAGAAAGGCACAGACTTAGGCAAACATGGATACCAGTCCTTCCCAGAACGTTGCTGAAGCCCACTTTGTCTTTAGAAACAATATTCATTCTTTCCTAGATCCAGATCACTTACCCCATGTTAGGAGAATAGCAAGAACTGCCAGTAATTTCATAATTCTGGTGTAACCTGGGGTCCAGAGTCAGACAGCAGACTGTGTGCCTACCCCAGCTAGGAAGGTCCCTAGCAGCCTAACAGCACCCAGTAACTCCACCCCATCACACACACACATACACACACACACACACACACACACACACACAAACGCACACCAAGAAGCTGTCAACTGGGTGTTTCCCAGTCAGACATCAGCAAAGACAGAAGTCTTGTGAATAATTCTACTTCTACCTCCAGGGTGAAGCATACATTCAAATAGAAAGTAAGAGTTGTTTCCCAAAGTCTAACTCCTATTGAAATGTTCTACATTGACCTCATTTTTAAGGTACTAATTCAAATAGGCTGCACATGAATGAATATATTTATTTATTGACACAAGGGTGTTATCAATCCTTTATTTGTGGCACAAAGCAAAACTCACTCCTAACTGATGTTTTGATATTCCTCTGAGGTAGTATAAAATGTCCTTTTCCCAAGATATTTGCACTGAGTCCTGGGCTGTATTAAGAACATGCTCATCCTTATTCTCAGTCAGACCATGTGAATATCATGAGCTATAAATATAATTTAACTTCAAATTAGAAATTTATTCTGATAAAATAAATAAAAAATCACCATAAGAGAAATTAAAATATAATGGCATTATGGAACAACTTGCAGTTATTATTACAAAAATATCTTTATGACTGCAAAGTATTACTGTACTTAGACTTAGGGAAATACAAGATCATAATCATGTCTAAATGTCAAATATCCTGGTCTCCAGGTCTTGATTCAAGAATAAAACCTTTTACTGTTGAATGTAAAATATTAATTCCCCAATAAAGAAATTTATAAAAAAAAGAAAGAAAAAAAAGTATCAAACCTTCAATAATATTTATTTATATTCCACTTGATACCCTCTTTACCATGTAATTTCCTTTCTCTGTGACATAGGTGGGCATTCCATGCATTGAGATTGAGATGATGACACTAAAAGTAAAAGAAAAAAAAAGTAGAAAGAGAATATTTGCTAAAAGAAATGAAATTATCTTATAAGAAATTTAGAACTACACTCTCCAGCTATGAGTTCCCAAGCTTCTACATACTTTAACAGTTGTAAATGAGTATATACATATATATTAATTTAATGAATTTCTTGGTTATCTTAAAAATGGTTATAAAACAGAACTTAATCAATTTTTTGCTATTAACTAAGCCTATTATTGCACTAGAGGGACAACTATTTTGATCATTTAAATTAGAATCCTAAACAAATCTCTTTTTTTTTTCTCCCTATGTAGGATGAGATCTTTGTTCTGAATTTGGGAAGAGACGATTTCCCATGACTTTGGAGATGTCCATGCATTCAGTATGGTTATGATACACATGATGAAACAGATGAAAGTAAGTTCTTTGCTTAACCCAGTGATGACTTGTTATCACTGAGAGATTCTATTTGCCCCCTCTTGTGACTGTATGTGTGAAGGTCTTACTTAGAACTAGGAACCAGTCAGTATGTTTATATTTCACATGTGAAGACAGTTTTCTCAGATATGCTACCCCCACCTAGTGGCAACTGACAGGACTTTCCTATCATGATACTGCATAAGGATGGAATTATTATTATTTTTTAAATTTTATTTATTTTCCTTTTTGTTGCCCTTGTTGTTTTTATTGTTGTTGTAGTTATTTTGTTGTCGTCATTGTTAGATAGGACAGAGAGAAATGGAGACAGGAGGGGAAGACAAAGAGGGGAAGAGAAAGATAGACACACCTGCAGACTTGCTTCACCGCCTGTGAAGTGACTCCCCTGCAGGTGGGGAGCTGGGGGCTCGAACCGGGAGACTTACACCAGTCCTTGCACAAGGAAGAAACTGTTTTTAGTCACATGGGGGTATTATAGCTCTTTCTTAACATTATCACAATCATTGCATCCCTTTTTATTTTAATCAGTCTTTTGTTCTTTCCATATTTGAAGTATGTCCCTTTCACTTGTTTCCCATCCAAGTACTAACCAGGCCCGACCCTGCTTAGCTTCCGAGATCAGACGAGATCGGGTGTGTTCAGGGTGGTATGGCCGTAGACCCTTTCACTTGTTTAACATGGAATTTACCACTGGCTATTAAATTTGGGATGAATTTATTAATTGATATTTACTGAGAAGATGTATGCAGAGCAAATATAAACAATATACTTAGTAAAACCTTTTAGTTTCAGATAAAATTTTATCAGATGTATACGGCAATACAAGCTAGTTCCGGTGGCGGGAACCATGTGGAATTGTGCCCCTCTTTTCTCTGGTCTTGTCAGTGTTTCCACTTTATAAATAAAAACTTTTTTTAAAAAAAGCTAATGCAAGATTAAACAGACAAGCAAATTTCATATAGAGAGCATAAAAACTTATTCACCAGCCTCCAGAAGCCATGATAAAGAAACACTGGTTATGTAGCCCAGGAGATGGTGCAGTGGATAAAGCACTGTACTCTCAAGAATGAGGTCCTGAATTCAATCCCCAGCAGCACATGTACAGAGTGATGTCTGGTTCTCTCCCTCTCTCTTCTCCTATCTTTCTCATTAACAAATAAATAAAATCTTAAAAAAAAAAAAAAAAAGAGCCACTGGTATCAGCTGGGGCCCTAATTGGGGAGTCCTGGGATTCCCAAACAGACTTGATGGGCCTAGAACTAAAATAAATCCCTCTCTCCATTGTTACTGGTCATTTCTATTAGGAACAACAAAATAGACCCTTTTGTGGTCCCCCAAAAGACCTTGCCCTCAATGTGGATCAACAATGGTAGAGAATGTTCCATCCTCTGAAGGGAGGATGGACAACAAACATACTGTATGCTACACCTGATGAAGATGGGTCGATATTGGGGCAGCATGGAATGGGCCTACTCATGACCACAGAATGAGAGCTCAGATCTATAGGGATGCAGAAGTCACACAGGCTCCTAAGCTAATTATGGGCCCCAGCTCACATCAAATCGATGGGGTTTACAGTCAACAATATTGATACCCCTTCCCCATATTAGGAAGCTACTCTCTTCCCTGATCCCGCTTTCTGGTCCTTTTTCCAGCCATGACATCATCTCCCCAGACAATAACTTGGATCCACTGGTATATCAGATGTCAGGCTCAGGGGCAATAAGAAAAAAGGGGAAAAAAAAAAGCTAGTATAACCCTTTGGAATTTAACTAAAATATGGAGGACCCCCAAACTCTTCATCTGCACTATTCCAGCCTTTGGGTTCATGATTGGTCAACAAGTTGTTTCGCTTTGTATGTTAACTCTCTTTTCAACCTCTAGGTTCCAGATGCTAGGCTAGCATGATGCCAACCAGACTTCCCTGGACAGACAACCCCATCAATGTGCCTTGGAGCTCCACTCCCCCAGAGCCCTTCCCCATTGGGGAGGGAGAGAGACAGGCTGGGAGTATGGATCGACCTATAACCACCCATGTTCAATGGGGAAGCAATTACAGAAGCCAGACCTTCCACCTTCTGCATCTCACAATGACCTTGGGTCCATACTCCCAGAGGGTTAAAGAATGGAGAGGCTACCAGAGGAGAGGAAGGGATACGGAGTTCTGGTGGTGGGAACTGTGTGAAGTTGTACCCCTCTTATCCTATGGTTTTGTCAATGTTTTCTTTTTATAAATAAAAATTTTAAAAAACACTGGTTATGAAAATGTGAAAGTCAATGATACAGTGGCCATGTAGTCAAAATTAATTTCATACATATTCATTTGCAACTGTTAGAGACTGCCAAGGTTCAGGCACTCATAGATGGAGAGCCAATATTTGATAGACAAAAGTTGATGCTGGAAAGTCATTTATTTAAGTGATGGAAACATGAGAAGATGGCAGATTTGTGTCTCAAGAAGCATTCTCAGGTCAGGATCTGGAACTTACATAAAAGGAGAAAAAAGTTGTGAGTTAGTGAGAAAAAGAAATGTGTCTTACCTCACCAATGTGTCCCGGAACCTCACCTCTCCAGAACCCTAGCCCACTAGGGAGAGGTATAAACTTGCTGGGGGTATACCTGCATCCCACAAAGAATTTTGATCCATACTCCCAGAGGAATAAATGTTAGGGGGAAATGACCAGAGGACCCTGAACTCCAGTTCCATCAGGACCCAGAGAAAGAATAAGAAAAGGGGAGTGGGAGGGAAGGACACTCAGAAGTTGTGGGTGTGACTTAGAAAGGAAGAGAAGGCAGAACAATAGAAAAATATGTGCAAATATATATAAATATAGAAAGATAGTTACAGAAGTAATAGTCAACCCACATCTGCGATCTTGGAAGAATTAATTCAGTTTCCAGTGGAGGGGATGGTGACATAGAACTCTGGTGTTGGGAAAGGTGTGGAATTATACCCCTGTTATAACTTTGTAAATCAACATTAAATCACTAATAAACAAAGAGAAAAAATGGGTCTTAGTCACATGATTGTACAACTGGCCTCAGCGATCTGTCTGCTTAACAAGGCATAATCGCCAGGGCAGAACAGTCTTTTCTTTGCAAAAACATTGAGACAAATTGCTAAGTAGCCTTTCTAGGACAGCCTCCAACATCTTTCCAGTAGGCTTAGTATTTTACATGCATTTGTTTTGTCTTATCTATCCATGATAGGCTCTTAGCTAGATAACACACAATACATGAGAAAAGTTTTAACTTTAATTTACAGGTAAGATAGGGTCCAACAGGGAAAGTGAGAGATCATGGGGATAAGTAATGGCATTTCTAATGCCTGCACACTTATTCTACTATGTGCCAGATTTTCAAAGTAAGAATAGGAGTCAAAAAGATTACACAGTGATTGATGCAAGAGACTTTCATGCCCGAGGCTCAGAGGTCCCTGGTTAAATCTCCGGCCTGAGCAATCTTGTAAAAGGAAGTAACAATATTAATTTAAAACTTATATATATATCTAGTATATCTAAGATCTATCTATCTATATATCATTGTGGCTTACAAAAATTGTGATAGCAAGGAGTCATTATGTCATCTAGTTATATAATACAAAAAAGGTCAGGTTAGCATTATGATATTTCATTTCATGTTCTTTACCGCAATGATCAGATAACATGAAAAAACAGGTGAAGAACTAAGAACACAAATATTGGGGAAGCTTTGGGTTTCATTTTTTTAATTTATTATCTTTATTTATTTATTGAATAGAGACAGCCAAAAACTGAGAGGAACAGGGAAGATCGGGAAAGACACCTGCAGGCAGCCCTGCTTCACCACTAGTGAAGCTTCTCACCTTCAGGGAGGGACCAGGAGCTCAAACCAGGGTCCTTATGAATTGTTAAAATGCACTGAGCCAGGTGTGCCAACACCTGACCCCAGGGTTTCATTTGTTTTTAATAAACACTACATTGAAATATAATCTGTATCGGGAGTCAAGCAGTAGCACAGCGGGCTAAGCGCACGAGGTGCAAAGTGCAAGGACCCGCTAAGGATCCCAGTTCGAGCCCCCTGCTCCCCACCTGCAGGGGAGTCGCTTCACAGTGAAGAAAGTCTGCATGTGTGTCTATCTTTCTCTCCCCTCTCTCTCTTCCTCTCCTCTCTCCATTTCTCTCTGTCCTATCTAACAACGACGACATCAACAACAATAAAAAATAAATTTAAAACTAAGGGAAAAATATATACCTAAAAGCTGAAGTACACAAGAGCCTGCAGGGAATACCTCCCAACACTTCATCTGCACTATTCCAGCCTTTAGGTCCATGGTCATTCAACAATTTGTTTGGCTTTGTATATTAACTCTCTTTTCAGCCACCAGGTTCCGGATGCCAGCACGATGCCAACCAGACTTCTCTGGATAGACAACCCCACCAATGTGTACTGGAGCTCCACTTTCCCAGAGACCCACCCTACTAGGGAAAGAGAGAGGCAGACTGGGAGTATGGATCGACCAGTCAACACCCATGTTCAGCCGGGAAGCAATTACAGAAGCCAGACCTTCCACCTTCTGCAACCCACAGTGACCCTGGGTCCATGCTCCCAGAGGGGTAGAGAATGGGAAAGCTATCAGGGGAGGAGATGGGATATGGAGATCGGGTGTTGGGAATTGTGTGGAACTGTACCCCTCTTATCCTATGGTTTTGTTAATATATCCTTTATTAAATAAAAAAATATATATAATCTTTATCATGTAATCAGTCATTAAAAGTCAAGGTTTGTAACATATTTACAGAATTGAACAACCATCACCAAAATCAATTTCAGAATACTTAATAATCCCCTAGAAGAACCAGTACCCATTAGTGGTCACTCACCATTTACCCATGAAACTCCTTTGAGAAAACAATACTTTGTCTCAGTCTATTCAGACTGCTATAACAAATTACCAGAAACTATGACCCACATAGTCAACAACTGCCACCTCTCCAGATTCAAAGGAGGTCTCGAAACTTTACATCAGGCTCAACCTGACGTTGTTGACTGGCTACGGAAGAAGGGCAAACGCTAGAAGAAGAAGAACCAGAAACTAGTTGTCTTTGAAATAGCAGACATTGGGGCTAGGTAGTGGCGTGTCGGGTTCACCCCGACAGGTAGTCGCAAGGAGGGAGATCTGGACCAGCTGTACCCCCCTTCTGGGGCTGAGCGGGAGGGGGAGTGTCGGCGACTTGAGGAAAGAAAAGACACCAAGTTGGGAGTTCTGTTAAGGCAGTGACTCACTTTATTGAGGAAAAGGTCATTCTTTATAGGCAGGGGGGAAGAGGCAGGGATGGAAAGGTAGGGTGAGATGATGTTAGAGGTGGTGTGAGGCGCTGTCGGTGGGGCCTATGCTCTTTACACATCATCAGCTGGAGGGCAGAGGTGAATTCAGGCATGGCCTACAGGAAATGCAGTGTCACTCTGAGGAAGTCAGTGACCGTCAGCAAAACTCGAGCCAGGCTTAGGGAGTTTCTGCTGGGCCTAGATTGAGGCCAAGCAGGTCCCAACAGTGGTGTATCTGATTGAGTACACAGCTTATAATGCACAGGACTAGGGTTCAAGTCCCCAGTCCCTATCTGCAGAGGGGACACTTCACTTGTGGTGAAGCAAGTCTGTAGGTGTCTTTCTGACTCTGTTCCTCTCTATCTCCTCCATCCATCTTGATATTTGTCTGTCTCTATCAAATAAAGATAATAATAAAAAAGAAATTTCAGAATTTGTTTATTATTTTTATTTATTTACATTATTTATTACTTTTTGACACCAAGTAGAGCTCAGTGCCTGTACAATGACTCCACCTCTCCTGGTGGCCTTTTTTTTTTCTTATAGAGACAGAGTGGAATTAGAAGAAAGAGGGAAAGAGAAAGAGAAACATGTGCAACAGTATTCCACCAGTTGTGAAGCTTCTCCCCACTTGTGGGGACCAGGGTTTCAAACCTGGATCATCACACATATTAACATGTGTGCTTTATCAGATATGCCAAGCCACAGAATTTTATTTCTCATAGTTTTAGAGGCTGGCAAACTCAATATCTAGGGACTGGCAGATACAGTGTCTAGTGAGGACTTTTTCGTGATTCACAGATTACCGGATCCTTGTCACTGTATCTATCCTCTTACTGGAAAAGGAATGGGGGATCTCTGTAGAACCTCTTCTATAAGAGCACTAACCCAGGAGTCAGGCAGGAGTGCAGCGGATTAAGCACACTTGGCACAAAGTGCAAGGACCGGCTTAAGGATCCTGTTTCAAGCCCCCGGCTCCCCAACCGCAGGAGAGTCACTTCACAAGCAGTTCTTCTAGCGTTTGCCCTTCTTCCGTAGCCAGTCAACAGCATCAGGTTGAGCCTGATGTAAAGTTTCGAGACCTCCTTTGAATCTGGAGAGGTGGCAGTCGTTAACTATGTGGGTCATAGTCTGTCTGGAGCCGCAGGGGCAGTTCGGGTCGTCTCTGGCTCCCCAGCGATGGAACATAGCGGCGCACCGGCCATGGCCTGTTTGATAGCGATTGAGGAGGGCCCAATCATACGTGCTAGGTCAAAGCCGGGTTGACGCTTGCAGGGGTCTGTGATGAGGTGTTTGTTCTTTACCTCAGCTGACTGCCAACTCTGTTTCCAAGAGTCTGGAACAGAGAAGTTCAGTGTAGGCGTAGGGGACCAGATTGGGTGACGAGACGTCAAGCGTTGGACAGGGTGGGCGAAGATATCCGCGTATATTGGCAGGTCCGGTCGAGCGTAGACGTGGGAAACGAACTCAGATGATGCCGCATCCTGATGAATATCTGGCGGGGCGATGTTGCTAAGAGCTGGCAGCCATGGAACCGGGGTGGAATGGATGGTTCCAGAAATTATTCTCATGGAGGAATATAATTTGGAATGGACCAAGTGGACATGGGGGCTACAGAACCATACTGGGGCACAGTATTCTGCAGTGGAATAGCATAATGCCAGAGATGATGATCATAGTGTGGAAGCGCTTACGCCCCATGAGGAGCTGGCCAGTCTTGCAATGATGTTATTCCTCGCACCCGCCTTTGCTGCAGTTTTTATGAGATGTTTGTGAAATGACAGAGTGCCATCGAGAGTAACGCCAAGATAGACTGGCTGGGCTTCATGCCGGATTCTCGTATCGCCAAGCTGCACATTAAGCTCACGTGAGGCCGAGGCATGGTGTAGATGGAAAACAGATGATACCATTTTTGCAGTGCTAGGGATTAGTCGCCATTTTTTACAGTAATCAGATATCAGAGACATGTCTTTCGTGAGTGTTTCCTCGAGGATGTCGAACTTGGATGCCTGAGTTGCACAGCAGATGTCATCGGCATAGATGAACTTCCTTGAAGAAGTTTCTGGGAGGTCATTGATGTGAATATTAAATAGCGTAGGAGCCAGAACAGAGCCCTGGGGAAGGCCACTTGAGACAAGTCTCCATCTGCTATACTTGTCACCCAGATGTACCCGGAATCTTCTGTTGTCAGTGAAGCAGATCTTCAGGTGTCTATCTTTCTCTCCCCCTCTGTCTCCCCTCCTCTTTCCATTTCTCTCTGTCCTATCTAACAACAACTACAACAATAAAACAAAAGGGAACAAATAAATAAATATTTTTAAAAGAATCTTTTAAAAAAAAAAGAAATGAAATGAATTTTTAAAAAATGCACTAACCCAATGCCCTCACATTTAATGCTAATAACTTTGAGTTAGGCTTCAATTTGTGAACTGAGGGGGACAAAAATGTTCAGGCTACAGCATTCTTTATAGATTTCATTATCATACTTAGCCCAGATATGGAACATTTTAAAAAGAAAGAAGTTGGCATAAGAATGATCTCAACACTGGCTGCCTTCTTGTCTGGGATTCATTGTGTTTCTCTTTAAATTTTATTTATTTATTTTAGATAGAGACAGATAAATTGAGGGGGAAGGAGAGTATCGAGAGGGAGAGAGACAGAGAGACACCTGCAGCCATGCTTCGCCACTTGTGAAGCTTTCCCCCTGCAGGTGAGGACCAGAGTCTTGAACCCGGGTCCTTATACAACTGTAGTGTGTGCGCTTAAACTGGTGCACAACCACCTGGCCCCTGGTTCATGGTTTTCCTACGCTTCTGAGCAAGTTGGTGACTTCATGGAGCTCTAGAATTTTTCTTTGTCTTCCACTACAATTTCTAACACTGTGGCTCCATAGAGCACAAAAGAATATTGCAGAGTCTTTATGTGTTAAGAAAGAGATGGTTTCGGGTCTCTGCCAGCTTTTAAGTTCATGATTAATCAACAATTTGTATGGCTTTATATGTTAACTCTTTTTCAGCCACAAGGTTCCAGGTGCTACCATGATGCCAACTGGACTTCTCTAGACAGATGGCCTCACTAATGTGTCCTGGAGCTCCACTTCCTCAGAGCCCTGCCTTGCTAGGGAAAGAGAGAGACAGGCTGAGAGTATGGGTCGACCTGTCAATGCCCATGTTTAGCAGGGAGGCAATTACAGAAGCCAGACCTCCCACCTTCTGCATCCCATAATGACCTTGGGTCCATGCTCCCAGAGGGATAGAGAATGGGAAAGCTGTCAGGGAGGGCATGGGATACGGAGCTCTGGTGGTAGAAATTGTACCTCTCTTATCCTATGGTCTTGTCAGTATTTCCATTGTATAAATAAATAAATAAAAATTTTATAAAAAGAGATGGTACATCTGATGGATCTCTTTTTTTTTCCTTTTCAAGGTTCAGAGAGTAGTGAACCTGATTTCAATTTTAGTTTATTATAATCCTTATAACCAAGTAACATCTCTCTGGTAGTAGTTTTTCATACCAGTACAAGGTATAAGCACTCCAGCTGCTTTCATAGATGCAGTGAAGGGTCATAGCTGCTCCTTCTGGTACTGTGATTTGGCTCTGCCTTGGGAGCCATGACTGAGCCTGAATTACAAGCATGACAAAACAGAACTTTATCTAAGTGGGCTATGCCCCCCCTAGCCCTTTATCTTGTATGATCTAATCTTTTAAATTAAGAAGACTTGCTTTAAGATCCAGGAGACAGTAACTTTGTTAAGTGTTCTGTGTCCTTGGAAGAATATGTGTGCTCTTGTATGACACATACAGTGATCCAGGTGTATAAAATAAGCAGAGGGCTCTAATTGTATTGGGAAGATTTTTGCTGTTTCTTTCACTAGACGTGTGGTAGAATGATGCTCTGGTTCTTTCTCTCCCCCTATCTCTTGCTAATAAATAAATATATTTTTTAATTTATTTTATTTTAAGAGAAATGCAGAGAGAGAGAAACAGACAGAGAGACACACCAGAGCACTGCTCAGCTCTGGCTTATGGTGGTGTGGGGGGTTGAACCTGGGATTTAGGAGCCTCAGGCATCAGAGTCTGTTTGCATAACCATTATGCTGTCTCCCCAGTCCAATAAATAAATATTTTAAGAAAGCAACACTTGATTAAAACAATGTGTCATGGATTGGGGAAACAGCATAATAGTCATGCAAATGACTCTCATGCTTGAGGATCTGAGTTCCCAGATTCAATCTACAATACCACCATAAACCAGAGTTGAGCAGTGCTCTGGTACAAAAAAAAAGAAAAGAAAAGAAAAGCAATGAAAACAAAAACAAATAAATAAAAACAAAGAGTCATGGAAAATTCCCATTTTCTTCCCTTTTTATTGTCAGATTATACTGAAGACGATTGATTTTCCTTCAAGCTTCTCTTTATCCTCATCCCCTTTATCCCTCTCATCCTCTTCTCCTTGATTTCCTCACATCTTTCTGTTTAGTTCCATTCCCCCTTCTCTCCTTCCACTGGAGGTCTGCTCACTCTTCTGCAGTGTCCTTGACAGGAGGCAGCTGCTGCTTCCCAGCCCCAGCGGGGAGATATTGCACAGGTGCGGCCCCGGCTGTGTCAGTGTGCCTCTCTCACGGTGCAGTAGTACACAGCAGAGTCTCTCACGGTGACCTGGGGCAGGACCAAGGTGCTGGACTTTCTGTCTGGTGCCATGATCAAAGAAACTCTTCCTCTGGTCTCATTGGTTCTCAGACTGTGAATCAGGTACTCTGGACTGTTGTGAGGAATCTGTCGATACCAATGGATGTAGTCAGCTGTACTGATGGTAGAGTGCTCACAGGGCAATCGCACAAGGTCTCCTTCATTGCTCTGCACTGAACTTGGCTGTGTGACCTCGGCGTCAGCCATCACACCTGAGGGATGGAGAAACAGTAGATTCGCTGTGATTGTCAAATCTAGGTGTACTGAAGGTCAGTTTCATATACATACCCAGGACTCTCCTCTTACTCCTCAATATTGAAAATGTTCATCTGTGCGATGCAACACAAGAGAACTAATACTAATGTTTATTATTGAGCTTTCCAGAACCTCAAGGTCAATAATAAGTTGTTGTGTCTCCCAAAACATTTGAAATCAATTAACTCAAAAACTCTTCACACCCTGAGAGCTGTTGGACTCAAGAGATCTGTGATGAATGGCTCTGAGCCTGTCAGACTCTTTAGAGAAAGTCCTGGACACACAGAAACATATGTAAACAGATGCAAAGTCCAGCAATGCGGTGAAGCACTAAGGCAGGAGTGAGAGTGGGAATACCTACCTTTGTCTTTGATCACAGAACCCTTTCTTGGACTCAAATCACTTACCCAACATTAGGAGGATGGTTATTCCTGTCAGCATTTTCATAGTTCAGTTGTAATGTGTGGCTCTGGACCCAGGACTCAAACTCAGTGTGGCACTTATTTGGAGGCAGCTCCTAGCAGCCAAACAGTCACAGTAAGCTCTGTGATATAAACTCTGCACCACCACCCAGTGACGATCTGTTCTTCACCCTAGAAGTAGCTTCAACTCACCTCCTCTTGGGATTGTCTATAGTAACTCTTAGAGCTAGGAACCAAGTCAGCAGTCTTGTTTTTAGTATAGGTCTATAGATATCTCTGATATGCAACCTCCCCCTAGTGGCAAGGCTCAGAAAAAGCTTCCTAACACAATACTTGCAAGATTATAGATAAAAGTATTTCCCAGTCGCTCAGGTATTTTAAAACTATTTCTGTGCTATTTTCTCAATCATGTGTTCTTTTGTTTATCTGGTCACCACTGGGGCTTCAGCACTCCAGGATGACTTTCCATACAGAGACAGACAGAAGAAAGCAGAAAGAAGAGGGGAGAAGAGATCACAGTACAAAAACTTTCTCCAGTGTTATGGGGTATTGCCTGAAGTTGCACTCGTAGGAAAGCAGCACACTACCCAAATGAGCTATTTTGTAGACCCTCCTTTTACTTTTCTTGTTATTTCCATGTTTAAAGGCTTCACATTCTTCTTTTTTTTTTTTTTTTTTGCCTCCAGGGTTATTTCTGGGGCTCGGTACCTGCACTACGAATCCACTGCTCCTGGAGGCTATTTTTCCCATTTTGTTGCCCTTGTTGTGCTTGTTGTAGTTGTTATTGTTGTCATAGCTGTTGATGTTGTTGGATAGGACATAGAGAAATGGAGAGAGGAGGGTAAGACAGAGAGGAGGAGAGAAAGACGCCTATAGACCTGCTTCACTGCTTGCGAAGCGACCTCCTGCAGGTGGGGAGTAGGGGCCTTGAACCGGGATCCTTACACCAGCCCTTGCACTTTGGGCCATGTGCGCTTAACCTGCTGTGCTACTGCCCGACTCCCAGCTTCACATTATTCTTTACCATTAGATTTGACAAACTCTATGCGCTGAGTACTAGTTTTATGTCAGTACATTAATTATTATTTATTGGGAGAAGCTATGTGGAATGATTCTCAAAATTATTTGAAATAAATTATTTTGATTTTTGGTGGGGAGATAGCATATGGTTACGCAAAAAAGACACATGCCTGAGGCTTCCAAGTCCCAAATCCAATCCCCAGCACCACCACAAGCCAGAGCTGAGCAGTGATCTGGTAAATTAATAATATTAATAAATAAATGAATAAACGGGCCTGGTGATGGCACACCTGGTTGAGAGCACATGTTAAAAATGTGCAAGGACCAAGGTTCGAGTCCCTGGTCCCCACCTGCAGGGGGAAAGGTCCTCAAGTGGTAAAGCAGTGTTGCAGGTATCTCTCTGTCTCTCTTCCTCTCTATCCTCCCCCTTCCTTCTCAATTTCTGGCTGTCACTATCCAATAAATAAAGATAATAACAAATCTAAATAATAAATAAGTATATTAAAAATGTTTAAAATTGTGGTCCAGGAGATGGCGCAGTGGCTAAGGCACTAGACTCTCAAGCATGAGGTCCTGAGTTCAATCCCTGGCAGCACATGTACCAGAGTGATGTCTGGTTCTTTCTCTCTCTCCCCTATCTTTCTCAGAAATAAATAAATAAAATCTTTTTTTTAAATGTTAAAAATAAATTATTTTTATGTTCTGGAAAGTAAGTTAAGTGTATCTAGCATTTAATAAAATGTCAGATTAGAACAGTGGCAATCTTCCTTCCTGTTCTTTACAGATCTAAGCTACGGAAAGTCTGTTTGTGGACCATGACAGTTTAGAGCTTGTGGTTAGACATCACTATTTCATAAATATTCACTGTACATATAAAAATATCTAATATTCATTATAACTTTTCTGGCAACAAAGTACCAGATTGTTCACAATAATACCCAAGGCTGGCATAAATATGTCATTATGCCAACTAATTATAGAATGCAAAAGTCAGAACATTACAGCTTTTTATCTAGTGTTCATTACTATAGTGACAGGTGGTGTGGAGAAATCAAACTAAAAATAAAGAACTATACCTACTATGGAACTACTTTTTGTTTGTTTGCTTGTTCTGTTTATATAACACCAGCTTCATTGAGATATAACTCACATCATGAAGTCACCCATTTCAAGCACACAACTCAATGATCTTAGTATATTAATAGTTTTACCACCATCACCACAATGAAGGTTAGAGCTTTTCATGACCCCCAACATAAAAGACTATTAGAAGTCATCTACCATTAAAGTAGCTATACAAATGGATATTGAACATATGAATAGATACTCAGCTTTATTAGTCATCATAGAAATGCAAATTAAACCACAGGGAGATACAGATTTTCAATATTAAGATGATCAGAATAAAGACTGGTAAAGATAATAGAGGAGGTGGAGAAATTAGACTCTTCTTACACTGCTAACAGGAATGCAAACTTTATTAAAGAAAGTTCATTAGTCTTGAAAATTCTCAATATAAAGTCGCTATATGGTAACTCAATAATTTTACCTGTATGTATTATCTCTAAAACAAAAGCAAGTCTACACAAAAACTTGGGCATACGTGTTCAGCCTTGAAACTATCTGCTAAATGAAGAAAGTCATCATAACTAAAAGGTTACATCCATAAAAACAGAATAGATTAGTGGGGGGCTTTTGGGGGGGAGGCTGTTGGTGGGGGAGATTAGACTCCCAGTGCATACTTGGTTACTTTCTGACTGTGATAAGAAATGTTCTGAGTTAGTGCAGCAAAAGTATTGTTTAGTGGAGATATTAAAAATGACCGACCAAATCAAACAGTGAATATTGGCCTGGGAAGGAAGCATAATAGTCATGCAAATGATGACTTTCATGCCTGAGGCTCAGAACTCCCAAATTCAATCCCCAGCACTAACATAAACCTGAGCTGAGCAGTGTTCTGGTTAGAGTAAATAAATTAATTAATTAAGCTATGTGAAATTCCACCTCAATCATCAAAAAGGGACAGGCTTCTAGAGAGCTGTATGAAGAGGAACAATGTTTGAATAACTGAGGATAGTGAATGGGAGGAATCATGAAAAATTTTTTTCAGGGACATAGAAAATATTTTACTTAGTTTTGATGATGAGTATGTAAATATAATCATTTTTCATGACATTGAACTATACTCTTAAGATTTGTGCAACTTACTTTATATAAAATATACCCCAATACAAACAAAATGAGTAATTTTTAGCGCAATATATATCAATAGAACAACTAAATGAAATTTTGTATGTTCACATAATGGAGAACTGTACTTTGGAAAGTATGAGACAACTAGCTCATGACTGCTGATGCTGAATGGTATTATTATTGTTGTTGTTGTTATTTAGTTTATGTGTTTGAAATTGTAATAAAATTGGTAGGTAGCTCTATTTACTGATAATAACAATTTTCCCTAGTTCAGGATTTATTCTTCCTACTTATGAA
Source organism: Erinaceus europaeus (assembly GCF_950295315.1). Lineage (NCBI taxonomy): Eukaryota > Metazoa > Chordata > Mammalia > Eulipotyphla > Erinaceidae > Erinaceus > Erinaceus europaeus. The sequence continues at coordinate 70,763,053 of NC_080177.1, forward strand.
ACATCTTGAATCTTTACACAATAGAAAGCCATATGTATATGTGTGTATTAATAATAATAATATTTCAAAATAATTTCTTCTTTTTTTATTACCAGAGTACTGCTCAGCCCTGGCTAGTGGTGATACTGGGGACTGAACCTGGGACCTTTGATGCCCAAGGCATGAAAGTCTTTTGCAGAACCACTATGCTGTTTCCCTTGCCCTCAAATAATTTTTAAAATAAAAATAATATCCACATACTGTCCCTTTTCAATGTCCACCATCAAATTATGCACATTCAGTATATTTATAACGGATAAACAGCAATGGACGTTTTAGTTTTTTCTCAAAGAGAAATTTATTTCAGAAATTTTTTTTTAATTTTGAGCAGTGCAAAAGACAAATATAAACATGAAAACCTGGATACTTTCCACATTCAAAGGAAGACAGTCTTTGAGACACTCACATTTTTGTGAGACCATTCACATTATTTTGTGAGACCAAAATAGAAACAAAATTTAATTAGAGTATTATAGGGGCTGTGCTCTGACACACACCATTAATTGCACATATGACCACGCTCAGGCACGCAAGTCTAAGCCACCATTCCACATCTGCCGTGGAGGAAGATTCCCAAGTGGTGAAGCAGGTCTGCAGGTGTCTGTCTCTCTCCCTCCTTGTCTCCCATTTCCTCTAAATTTCTCTATGTCCTATCAAGTATAATAGAAAGGAAACAAAATAGCTATAGGGAGCAATGGATTTGTAGTGCTGACACCATAACCCTGATGGCAAAAAATAAATAAATAAATAAAAGAGTGCTATAGGAAATCCTCACTTCCTTTCCCCTTTACTGCAGGATTACAACCATGATAATCAGTTTTCTTCAAGTTTATTAGTCCTTTCAGTAATATAGGCTCTTGTTGCTCATTCTCTCTGTCTCTATCATTCTCTGCTTAATTTCCTCATAACCTTTACTTCCATTCCTTCTTCCCTCCTTTGCTCTTCATCTGCTCACTCTTCTGCAGTGGCCTTGACAGGAGGCAGCTGCTGCTTCCCAGCCCCAGCGGGAAGATACTGCACAGGTGCAGCCCCATCTGTGTCAGTGTGTGTCTCGCAGGATGCAGTAGTACACAGCAGAGTCTCTCACGGTGACCTGGGGCAGGACCAAGGTGCTGGACTTTCTGTCTGGTGCCATGATCAAAGAAACTCTTCCTTTGGTCTCATTTGTTCTCAGACTATGAATCAGATACTCTGGACCCTTGTGGAGAATCTGTCGATACCAATAGATGTATTCAGCTCCACTGATAGTAGAGTGTTCACAGTGAAGAAACACAGTTTCTCCTTCAATATTCTGCATTGTACTGGGCTGTGTGGTCTTAGCATCACACATAGTACCTGAAAGATTAAAAAACAGCAAATTACCTCTGAACAGCACAAGAGCTAAGAAATATAAGTAGTATTTATAATGAAGCAATCCAGATTTCGGTGTTCAGTGAACCTTTACTTAAAGAGCCAAAAACTTGTTATATCTTGAGAGCTGTGAGACTTAGTGAAATCTGTAAGGAATAGATAATATCAGCTCCTCACAATGATGTTCAGACTCGCTGCACAAAGTCATATAAGATACAAACACATTAATGCAATTTGTTTCCAGCAAGAATCCCAGAGAAAGAAATAACTTTCTTAGACCCAAATCACTCACCCAAAGTAAGGAAAATAGCTATTCCTGACAGCAACTTCATAGTTCAGTTGCTCAGAGCTCTTGTCTGATACTAGGTTAGGGGTGGTTCCAAGTAGCACACAGGAGCCACTAACAACTCCACAGCTAGAAGATTTGAGTTTAGGTTTTGCCCAGTCAAACCTCAGCCAAAACAGAGAAGTTTCTTGGTTGGGTGTACTGCCATCCACATGACTGGACAGAAATTCAAAGAGAGGATAAGAGTGTTTCCTCACTGCCTAGCCCTAGTTCAGAAAATTTATACTTACATAATCGTTAAGTTTCAACTCAGATAGTCTGTATCTAATGGAGTAAGTTCATCCACAAGCAGATGATCTATCTCTTACTTGTGGGGCAAGGCACAATCTATCAATTACTAGTGTTTTGGTGCTCACTGAACTGGTGTGGGTTGTCCTTTATTTATGGCAGATATGCTGAACCATGGATTGTAAAAAGGAAAAAATCCCTGCCCATATTCCCAGTTAAAGTGCTTTTTATGACTTATGATTTAACTCCCAAAGTCAGACACATTTTTCTGACATAAAAGGGCTGAGTGCACAGGAGGTGGCATACCTTGTTAAGCACACACATTACAGTGTGAAAAACCTGGGTTCAAACCCACAGTCCCCACTGCCAGGGGAAAGATTCAAGAGGGTGAAGCAGGGATGCAGGTGTCTCTCTGTCTCTTTCCTTCTCTATCTCCCTCATTTCTCTCAATTTATCTCTGTCTCTATCCAATAAAAATATATAAATAAAATATGACTGTAAATTTCCAACTTTTCAAGCAAGTAAACTACCTCTCTGGGCCAGATCGTGGCACATCTGGTTATGCACATACAATTACATTGTGCATGAACTCAAGGTTCAAGCCCCTAGTCCCCACGTGCAGAGGGAAAGCTTCATGAGTGGTGACGCAGGGCTACAGGTGTCTGTCGCTCTCTCTCTCTCTCTCTCTCTCTCCCTCCCTCCCTCTTCTCTCAATTTCTTTCTGTCTCTATCCAATAATAAATAAATAATTTTGTTTAAAAAAAACCTGTCTCTCTAGGACTTTGTGGAGCTATGATGGTTATTGTTGGGATCTTAGGGGCACAGGACTTTGGTGATGGGTGTGGTGTGCAACTATACGCTGTAATCTTACAATCTTGTAAACCATCATTGATCACAAATGAAAAATATATCCCCAGGTGGGCAATTGGGAATAAATCCTAAAGAAAACAAATACATCCATCTAAAGATATCTGTGTATACCTATGTTTACAGCAGCTCAGTTTGTAATACCCCAAACCTGGAGGTAACCTAGGTGTCTAACAACAAATGAGTGGCTAAGGAAGTTGTGACATATATCAGCTATTAAGAAAGAATACCTTCACCTTCATCACTTCATCTTGGATGGAGCTTGAAAAAGTCATGCTAAGTGAGATAATCCAGAAAATAATGATAGTTATGGCGTGATTTCACTCATAGGGAGAATTTAAGAATAAGAACAGAATGGGATACAAAGTAAAACTTGTGGGTTTGGTGTATTGCACCGCAGTAAAGCACCCTGGGGAAGGAGGGGGACTGAGGGGAGGCTTTAGAGTTCTGGTACACGATGGAGGAAAGGGACTTAAGTTTGGGCTAAATATATTTTGTAGATACCTGTCTTGATGAAATGAGAAATTTTGCTGATGTGTCAGCATGTTACCCCCTTCCAAATGAAAAAAAAATTTAAAAGACCATAAACTAACTGTAAAATTCAGTGACACCATGGAAGAAATATTTTCACAATTTATAACATCGTGGTACTCACTCTGATCAGAAAAGGCAAAAATATAATCAAGTCATACGGTTTCCAGGTTTCCCACAGTGGTTGATGCGTGATACCTTAAGTACTACTGGATCCTTTAGTTTTGATGCAGAAATTAAAAACCTGAATGGGGTTTTCTCATATTCCAACTGGTCCCCATTTCTATCACAATTTTCCTTATGGTCATACCTACATCTGGGAGTAGCATGCCTGAGGGTACTAAGAAGAGATGGGGGAGATAGAAGAATGGACTAGGATTTACAAAGATAAATGAAACAAAGCCATTTTTCAAGAAAGGCGGAAATAACTATATACCTTTTTCCGATTATATTTCAAAATGACGATTGAAGAAATAGAAAGAGAAGAGTGAGTGACTTGGGAGGTGGCACAGTGAACTAACTGTTGAGCTATGTGATGGTAGAAAAAGACAAGTTTGAGATGTGAGTTTTTGTAGATACCCATCACAGAGTGATGAGAAATTATATCTATTTCTCAACAACTGGACTGTAAACCACTAACCTCTCAATAAAATGATTGAAAAAAGAAAGTATTAGACTCTCAAGTATAAGGTCCTGAGTTCAATTCCCAGCATTGTATATGCCACAGTTATACTCTGGTTCTCTCTTTGTCTTTCTCCCATTTTCTCTCTCCCACTTATTAATAAAGACATCTTAATTAAAAAAAAAAAAGTAGAATGAAGTAAAATTAAAGTCACTCTTATTCTGTCATAACATCTAAGCTTATTACTCTTCTACAAACAAATATTGACAATTTAAAATAAATTATTAATCATTTCTTTCTTTTCTGCTCAGCAAGGTGAGCTCTTTGCACTGCATTTTGAAGGGGACCACACTCTACAGGAGATTGCAACAAGGTAACAAAAGAGAGGAAGTTCTTGGCCAAACTCATTGAGAATATGTCCCTCAACCTGGAGAAAGCTTTTTTTTTTTTTCAGCAGTAACAGCCCCATCTTGTGTCTGTGTGTATGAACTCTTCTTCTAACTACTGAAGTCAACTGTCTTTAATGGTTTTATATTTTAGGTCTAAGGACAGATGTCTCAGATACCTCCCTCTAGTGGCAAAACTAAGTGAAAAGCTGCCACTACAATAAAGATGAAATTGTTTTATTCACTTTAGGATTTTTGAACTATTTCTATGGTGTATTCTTATTATTGAATTCCTATTCTTTTCTTTATTATCTTTTTGCTCTTATGCTTGAAGGTAATGTTGTGGGTTTTAGGATCATATTATTATTCTTCATTGTCTAACACAAATGCCAGCTTACACCAAGCATTTCATAACAGTCTTCAAACGTTTATTTATTGAGAGAGGGGAAAGAAGTCAGAATGCACTCTAGTGTATGCATAATCTCAACTAGAACCCAGGATTTTGTGTATCCAACTTCATCCACTCTATAGCTGAATCATGTTCCTGGCCACAGTTCTCTTCTAAGTATTACAAAATGTCTCCCTTCTTGATATTTGGGAAGAAATTTAAGGAAATAATAATGTGGAGGTTAATTACTGAATGTCCTTAATATTTATAATTCTATCTTCAAGACCCATTTCTAAATGTTCCAGAAAGAGGCCATCTGGATCAGAATAAATCATAACTATTAATATCCTCAATCTTTTTATTATTGTTATTTTATTGGGATGGTTTATAGTACAGTTGTTGACAGATGGGTACAGCTTCCCATACTGCCATGATAGGAGTCTACAACAAAACACTATCACCCCTATCCTGGGTCATTTTCTATCATTATGTAGCAAAACCTGGGAGCTATCCCCACCCCTCCACATCTCTCTCTGACTTCCTTCCCCAGAGTCCTTTATCTTGGTACAATACATCAAACCAGCCCAAGTTTTACTTTATTTCCCCTTTTTGTTCTTGCTTAAGTTCTGCCCATGAGTGTGATTATCACATATTATTCATCCTTCTCTTTTTGGTTTATCTCACTTAACAAGATTCCTTTAAGCTTCATTCAAGAGGAGTTGAAGAAGGTAACTTAATCATTCTTAACAGTTGAGTAGTATTTCGTTATGTGTATATACCACAACTTTTCAATCTTACACCATCCTATTGGGATTGTTCCACATTGAGTCTAAATCTACTCTCATGAGTCACAAACTCACAGTAACCACAGAATCAGGACTGATACCCTCAGGAATTTATTCATTCCTCCATCAGCAAAGACATACTGAGATCAAAAACAAAATTTAAAAGCAGCTCAACTTAAAAAGAGAGAAGTTTAGCAACAATAGAAGTCAGGATAAAGTCTGCAAGAACTATAACAGTGTCCCCTTTTCTGAAGCAAATTACTCCCTTCATTTCAGAGACTGTGCAGATAAATGCCCTGCATTCCTGATATTATAATTACTATCTTTTTAAATATAATATTGTCTTTACTAGAAAGATAGGAGGAGAGAGAGAAAGAACCAGACATCACTCTGGTACATGAGCTACGGGGGATTGAACTCAGGACCTCATGCTTGAGAGCCCAATGCTTTATCCACTGTGCCACCTCCTGGACAACTATTATTTCTATCTTATATGCTACAGAAGATGGAAAGGATTCCTGGTCATAATGACAGTTTTGGTGTCTGCATTTATTACCATTTACTGAAAGATACCATATAGAGTGACTCTCAAAAATACTTAAATGAAAGCTAATGTTGTGAAAAGTAAATTAGAAAAAGTATCCAGCAGTAAAAGTAAATAGAAAATGGGACTGAGCAAGATTCAGGCAGACAGCATATCAATTCTTACACTTTATCCTTTAAAAATTGAAAGTTGAAAAATTAGATCAGAAGAGAAAACACAAGTAGAACATGAACTGGAATTGGCATATTACACCAAAGTAAAAGACTTTGGGGTGGGTGGGGTGAAGAATATAGGTCCAAAAAGGATGACAGAGGACCTAGTAGGGGCTGTATTGTTATATGGAAAACTGGGAAGTGTTGTGCATGTACAAACTATTGTATTTACTGTTGGATATAAAACGTTAATTCCCCAATAAAGAAATTTAAAAAATTAAAAAATTGAATAAAAAAATGAAAACTGTACCTGTGACAATGAAGAAAGACACAAAGCTTTCTCTCCGTGCACATAGACACAAAAGAAAGTAAGCCACAATTATGACAAGTGTAATTAACTGTGAATTACCATTGGTATAACCACCTAAGATAAGGACTGATTTCTAGTAAAGTTAATAAGTTTTTAATGTTCTAACTTGATATTTGGGCCACACTGTATTTATAAAACTCACCAGGGAGACAAGGATCATCTCAAAGTAATTCTGCCATCCTTCAAAGCAAGTGTATATCAGTATAACCCAGTAAATCTTGTCATACTTTAGAAAACCTGCTAGGAAGAGAACATCAATGGTTGCTTCTATATCCAAAGTCACAAAGACTGAGTTGTAAATAGTGACTGGCAATTGATCTGCTTCTTTTTTTAAAATTTTTTATTTAAGAAAGGATTAATGAACAAAAACATAAGGTAGGATCTGCTTCTTTTTCACACATGGGCAACTTACATTTACCCAAGAACAAGTAGCTATAGAGATTTAGTGATTTAAGCATAACTGAAGATTCTCTGGGGAAAAAAAATGCCAACTGTCTTTCTAAAGCTCATATGAGAATAGTCAGAAGACCTAAATACAATTCCTAAGTGATATAAGAAATAATACATCATAACTATTAAATATCACAATTATGCCTCCAAATAAATTGCAACTACAAGTATTATTAAAAGGGAAAATAACTAAAGCGTTAAAAATGTAACTAAAATTTTAGTTAAAAATAACTAAAGCGTTAAAAATGTTGGTTCAGATCTAAGAACCAGTCCTGAAACAATCTAAATTTGTAGAGATATTTTTCATAGAAGTGCTTACTATAGTTCTAATAAAAATGTAAATTAAATGCCACACTATAATTGTCATGACTTTATTATTACTGAAGCAATTAAGTGTTTAAGTTAAAATAAAATTAAAATTAAAATTTATGGGGGTCGGGCTGTAGCAAAGCGGGTTAAGCTCAAGTGGCACAAAGCACAAGGACTGGCATAAGGATCCTGGTTCGAGCCCCTGGCTCCCCACCTACAGGGGAATCGCTTCACAAGCAGTGAAGCAAGTCTACAGGTGTCTTATCTTTCTCTTCCCCTCTCTGCCTTCTCCTCCTCTCTCCATTTCTCTCTGTCCTATCCAACAATGGTGACATTAATAACAACAATAATATCTACAACAATTAAAAAAATCAAAGGCAACAAAAGGGAATAAATAAATAAATTTAAAAATATATTTTAAAAATTAAAATTTATTTAAAATCTTACATATGAATAACATGACAATTTAAATTATTCCTAATAGTACTACATGTACACACATTTTTCATATCCTTAAAATTTATTATAAATGGATATAAGGAAAATTCTTTAATAAAAAATGTATCCCTATTGGTGGTAAGCAGATTCCTTACTAACATAGTTGATTATAATTGAATCTAAGAGCTCAATAGCTACGGATATGAAAGACAAATACCAGTTCTAGTTCATAAAACTCCTTTCAATAAGAAAACAGTTCAATTCAGCAAAATATGGATTTGCCATTTTGGGGTTTACTGCAATATATTCTACATAGTAAGGGGGAAATCTTCCTACTGTGTATAAAGGTTCAGAATAATGTGGTTTGATATGTGGATAGATGATCATGTCAGCTGGAAGGTCTAAGGAGAGAATGGGATGAATAAGAATAAGTAATAAATAAATTTTGGCTCTTTAAAGGTCAAAAAAAATAAAAGATTGTAGAACTAGTAATGGGTGGACCTAGACTCACTACCCTCTAATGTAAGAGAATATGCCACTTCTTACTACTTCTCTCCTTTCATTTTTTTTAAATTTTATTTATTCCCTTTTGTTGTCCTTGTTTTATTGTTGTTGTTGTTGTTGATGTCATTGTTATTGGATAAGACAGAGAGAAATGGAAAGAGGAGAGGAAGACAGAGAGGAAGAGAGAAAGATAGACACCTGCAGACCTGCTTCACCTCTTGTGAAGTGATTCCCCTGCAGGTGGGGAGCCAGGGGGCTCCAACCAGGATCCTTTTGCTGTTTCTTCCCCCCCCCACTTTTGTTGCCCTTGTTGTTGTAGCCTCGTTGTGGTTATTATTATTGCCATTGTTGATGTTGTTCGTTGTTGGATAGGACAGAGAGAAATGGAGAGAGGAGGGGAAGACAGAGAGGGGGAGAGAAAGACAGACACCTGCAGACCTGCTCCAACGCCTGTGAAGCAACGCCCCTGCAGGTGGGGAGCTGGGGGCTCGAACCGGGATTCTTACGCTGGTCCCTGCGCTTTGCGCCACATGCGCTTAACCTGCTGCGCTACCGCCTGACTCCTTCTCCTTTCATTTTTAATATAGACTAATACCAAAGAGGCAGCCCTACTTCTTGCCCACCCTTCCTTGGTTGAAGATGGAGAGTCCCTTTTAACAAATGTTTTAACTCAAACCCTTACTACTACTATTTTTGGTAATATTTTTCTTTTTCTTCACAACCCCTTTGCAGACTAGGGAGACAAGCTTTTTCTCACTACCTAAGATCAAGCCCACACCTGTAACAGGTGTCTTTTCTAAGTAAATCTATGTTCCTTGCCAAAAAACAAAAAATAAAAAATAAAAAAATAAGTGCTTAACTGCTGAATTCAGAGATTAACAGATTATCAAAAGCTCTAAAGCCTACATTTATTTATCATATTTTTCCTTCATCCGGGCTACCCGTCTTTAAATGTAAGGCATACACCATGAATAATGGTCAAGGAACCAGAATTTTTTTTCCCTTTTTGTTGCCCTTGTTGTTTATCATCATTGTTGTTATTGTTGTTGTTGTTGGATAGGACAGAGAAAAGTAGAGAGAGGAGGAGGAGACTGAGAGGGGGAGAGAAAGATAGACACCTGCAGACCTGCTTCACTGCCTGTGAAGTGAACCCCCTGCAGGTGGGGAGACTGGGGCTTCAACTGGGATCCTTACAATGGTCCTTGTGCTTAGCGCCATGTGAGCTTAACCTGCTGCGCCACAGCCGGGCTCCCAAAACCATAATTCTTTTTAAGTCATCAAAAAGTTTCACCACACCTCATCACCTTTTTTTCAGATTGAGAGGTAGGGAGAGAGGGAAAGATATCAGAACACTGAAGCTATTTCTAACTCTATGAGGGGTCCAGGCTCGAACCTGGGTCTTTACAAAGCAAAGCAGGGGTTCACCCAGGTGAGCTATCCGGTCTGACACTTTACCTTCTAAAATAATTCATATTTCAACTGTAACACTTAAAGTATTTTGACAAATGTAGGAATTGTAGCCACTGTTCGGATCAGTCTGTATCATATTTGAATCACCTGCTAAGTATCCTATGATCCACTATAATCAATGCCTTTCTTCCGTCTGTGAGCCCTACCAATGCTGATGTTGTTTTTGTTACCACAGTTTAGAGCTTCCTTTTTCTAGACTGTCTAAAATATAAATGATATAGTAGGTACACTTTAGTGTCTTTTTCCTTTCAGAATTAAAAAAAAAAAAATCACCCAGAGTGAAGGATAAACCAGTCGGTTGCATTGTTGCTGAATAGTTTTCATTTTTATGACTAGACCATTTTCTTTATTCATTTATGGTTTACTTCTGCCATGTTCAATCTGCTATTGAGCCATCCAATGAATTTTTTATTTATTATACTCCAGTTCTAAGTTTTTTCTTCTGTTCCTTTTTCTATGGTTACCTTTTCTGGTTGCATTTCTCTACTGAAAGTATCTCAATTCACTTATTAAGAGGATGTATTTCTGAAATTTGTAACAGTTTCTCTAGTTCCATGCACATACTTATTATAACAATTTTTTAAAATATTTATTTATTTATTCCCTTTTGTTGCCCTTGTTGTTTTTATTGTTATATTTATTATTGTTATTGTTATTGATGTCGTTGTTGGATAGGACAGAGAGAAATGGAGAGAGGAGGGGAAGACAGAGAGGGTGAGAGAAAGACAGATGCCTACAGCCCTACTTCACCGCCTGTGAAGCAACTCTCCTGCAGGGGGCAGGGCGGGGGCCTGAACCGGGATCCTTACACTAGTCCTTACACTGGTCCTTGGGCTTTTTGCCACCTGTGCTTAACCCACTGTGCTACTCCCGACATGCTTATTAAAACAATTTTTAAATATCTGTTTGCTAGATCCATTCTGAGCCCTGAGATTATTATCTCCACCAGGATTATTGCTTGGATTCTAGTTTTATACCTACATGAGAAATTCACTGCTCTTGGGGGCTACTTTTTCCTTTTTATTATTATTATGATAGAAACAGAGAAAAAAATAGGGACAGAGGGGGAGAAAAGGGAGAGAGAAAGAGAAATATCTGCAGCCTACCGCACTGCCTGTGATCTTCCAACCAGCAGGTAGAAACTGGACCCTAGAGCCCTGGTCCTCATACATGGCAACTTGTGCTTTTTACAGGCCATGTCGCTGCCCAGCGTTTTAGAACCAATTTCTACTCGCTTTTTTTGTGACTATGAACTTTATCTTCCTGTAATTTTTTATTGTGAAATGAAGATTAGTAGCTGTGCTTCCATTTGTGCATATTAGCTTCTCTAGTAAGAAAAAAATAATAATAATTACACATTTTCCTCTTTGTCATCCTAAATAATTATGAATAAATTAACTAATCAAACCTTGTTGGCCATGTACAACATAAAGACCATGTGGAGCTGGGTTTGACACAAGGGAACAACTGAGGAAGGGTCTGGCCACTATATATTTGGGTCCACTGGCCTAGAAGGTGTGTGGTGAGAATTCAGAGCAGCCCGGGAACAGGTAAACATTGCTCGGAATAAGAGAAGTAGATTCCATTCTAAAGTGGAGGTACTTCCAGTGACATTTCCCCAACACAGATATTTAAAATCTAGGAAAATATTTCTAGTGGATCTCCACGTAAATGATGATGTAACTGTATAATTTTGGCTTAATACGACCTCAAAGGAACCAGACAAAATATTAAAGACTCCCCTATTTTTTTTTCTTTGCTTCTAGGGTTACCACTGGGGCCCAGTGGCAGCAATATGAATCCATTGCTCCTGGCGGCCATTTTTTTCTATTTGGATAGATCAGAGAGAAATTGAGAAAGGAGGCAGAGATAGAGAGGGAGGGAGAAAGGTAGACATCTGCAAACCTGCTTCACCACTTGTGAAGTATCCCCTGTGCAGGTGGTGAGCTGGGGGCTTGAACCCAGACCCTTGAGCAGGTCCTTGCACTTGGTACTATGTACATTTAACCAGGTATGCCACTGCCCTACCCCCACTCTCACCCCTATTTGTTTTCCACTCTATATTTTAAGTTGCAAATACCTTGTAGAAGAAAATAGGTTACTGTTTATTGTTTGGCAGGACTAGAGACATGAAAGCTGTTCACACATAGCCATCCACTCTGGCTCTGGAAATTGAAATTTATGAGACTCTCTTTTTAATCTAAATTGCCTGCCCAGAAGTTGTCAAAAAAAAAAAAAACAATGTTCAACTAAATGTGATCTAGTGTGTGGTCTACCTATATTGAAGCAACTGTCCTTCCCCCCCACCCCCGGACCGCAATCTCTATTTTCATAGATGAGCCTCTGGCAACTGCACCATTTAAGCTCTATGTCAGGAGAACATCTGTGGCCCAGACTGAAATGTAGGCACAGCTTTTGCATGCCTGGGTTTCTCTGTGCCTCCACTCCACAGAAGTAGAAGCCTGAATGACTGCTCGGGGGAGGGGGGCATGATGTGCAGAGAACTCTGCTGTTTTTTTTTTTTGCATTAATTGTGGCAACTATGTTTCCTTGATTGTTCTTGTCTCCACCTTTCCAGAGCATTATCAGAAAGACAGGGCTTTGCCCATGCTTCTGCCTGTACCAGTGTAAGGAATACAGGGTCTTTGAGGAATTGCAGTAGATGGTAACATCTTCCCCCTCTCCGACTGAGGACTCTGCTCCACTTCTTGAGTCCTCACACCGGGTCAGAGAGAGAATTGAAGGACATAAACACCTTGAATGAGATGCTCGATTTCATCAAAATAATGGTCATTTTATCCTCTTCTTTCTTATGCCAAACACACATCACCATATAGTTACAAAGTATTCCCTATACTTGCTGACACAAAAGAGCCCTCCCCAGGACTGAAAGGTTACCTGGCTCCAGCCCAAGGGATACTGTCACCCTTCTAAATCTTTTTTAGACTGAACCACGATACTCACTCACAAGCCAAATGCCACCATAGCAGGGTACCCAAAAGCACTTTCAGAAGAGTCTCCATCCCTTGGCTCCTCAGGAAATCCAGTGCAATAGGTCAACTTCTGAATGTGGGTAAGCTTGTTTCACAGGAGTTACTATGGGCTCAGAGTTAGAGCTACAGATGTTGTTTTGAAAATATTGAAATAGGGCGGGAGAGGAATCAGAGACATCATTCTCACTGCTAGCACAGAATTGTAAAACACCTAGAATTTCTTTAAAACACCCCTTCTCCCCATGATCAAGCTGAGAAATGCAGAAAACAATGTGGATTTGACTTTTCAGGGAAAAGTTTATGTTCAAGCTGTCTTTTTCTTGCTTTTTCTTTCTCATAAAAGAGTATTATGAGATAATTACTCGGGGGCCAGGTGGTGGTGCACCTGGTTGAGCACAAGTTACAATACACAAGGGCCCACTTTCGAGCCCCCTGGTCCCTATCTGCAGGGAGAAAGCTTTATGAGTGGTGAAGCAGTGTTGCAGGTGTCTCTCTTTCTCTCTCCCTATCACCCTGTCTATTTCTGGCTGTCTGTATCCAATAAATAAATAAAGATAATTTAAAAATTTAAAAAGAGAGATAATTACTCCAGGGTTAAGAAAGAAATAATATAAAATATATATATATGTGTATATATGTGTATATATGTGTATATATGTGTATATATATGTGTGTATACAAATATGCATAGGTATATACACATATACAAAAAGAGACTATTTCAATAAGTTAGATTTTACTATGCTATTTGCATGTTCAGATTCCTTTGTGTGCTCATCAATGCCTTTAAGACACAGTACAAACATTCTATGAAGGCTTACAACAAAGTAGTTTCTGCTTATTGCTTCAGTTTTAACACTGACTGTTGCACAGTTTGAGTCATATTCTTCAATCATTCTAAATTGGTTTAATGTGATTCTTCTAAACAAAATCTTGACTTTATACCTCTGCACATTCTATTACTTTTTTGTAGGGCTTTTTTTTTCCTGACTATTTTTTTTTATTGCTAGTTATTCTAAATTTTAATGTAGGTATCACCTCTCCTAGATAATCTTCTCTTGCAGAAGGTTTCCAATTTAGATTACTTTGGTAGGAAATCTTCTTTTTTTATTATTTGATAGCTTTGCTTATACAATTTTGAAATAAACTACACGATATTGTAATTTTTTCCAAAATTAGACAGTCTTTGTTTCTCTCTGGCTAAATCTCATTTTCAAGTCCAAGACAAGGACTAAGCATCACATGACTAAGTTAGTAGTGTCTCAAGAGAATGAAGAAAACATGTGATAACTTTATAAAAAGTAAACTACTCATTTGGAAAATTGAGATTATAAATACTCTCAAATATACATATATGTATATAGGTATGTGCGCATATACATATTCAGACATTGGCACAGTAATCATAATCTCAGTTGTATACAAATATCGTGGATGTTACTCATAGTATAACCTGAACTTTCAGTTCTTAAATTCACTTTGATCTTCACTGTCTCATATGTGCTACTTCTACTTTTGATAGCCTGTCCCTCCCCCTCATTTTTCTTTTTTACCCTGTTTAAGTCCCATTAAAACTTCAAGTCTCTGCTCAAGCAACACGTATTCTAGACTATCTCTGACGAAGGCTTGCATGGGGCAACTAACATGTCTTCATACTACTCTTTATGTCCCCAAGTTTAGTTCTGGTCTCACTTCACTGTTTAACCAATTACCTATGCAAACAACTAGACTATATAGTAGGTGACAGGAGATACTCCAGGACTGGGGAGATGGCATAATGGTTCTACAGAAGATTTTCATGCCTGAGGCTCTTTAGATTCCAAGTTTAATCCCTAGTACCACCAAAGGCCAGAGATGAACAGAGCAGTGCTATGATGTGAAGTGTGTTTGTCTTTAAAATTATATATATATATATATATATATATACATATATATATGTATATACATATATATATGTATAATTTCCTTATAGATTTTTTTCCATCATGTAGTATATGTATAGAATTTAGCAGAGGGAGCCGAGTGGTGGCACACCTGGTTGAGCGCACATGTTACAATGTTCAAGGACCCAGGTTCAATCCTCTGGTCCCCACCTGCAAGGGGGAAGCTTCACAAGTGGTCAAGCAAGACTGCAGGTGTCTCTCTGTCTCTCTTCCTCTCTATCTCTTCCTTCCCTCTCGATTTGCAGCTGTGTCTATCCATTATACAAATAAAGATAATTTTTGAAAGAAATTAACAAACATTCAATGAATAATTGTTGATTGATAGAATTAATAAAACCCGAGAGTAATGTTGTTTCGTAATAATCGGATTCAGGGGTATAGTTTCATGCCCACATATGATGTGTGTGAGTCACTGCACCCTCCCTCCCATCAGGGTCTTCTGTTTAAAGCAGGGCTTTGTTGGAGGGTACAGTGACTCACGTACACCATACATGGGTATGAAACTATGCCCCTGAATCCGATTATTAGGAAACAACATTAGTCTCAGGTTTTATTAATGGAACTGTATGCATATGACAATGACTACATTGTAAAACATTAACCCCCTCAATAAAAAAAAAAAAACCTGTTAACTACCATAGTTCTCATAAACCCTAAGAGATAACTTGCATGCCACTTTTATTTGCAAGTTCATCTAGTTGAGGGATGACCACTAACAGTGAAACCATCTGGTAGCAGTCCTTCACCTCTTCTATCACTTAGCATAATCACCTGCAGTTCCCTGAAGGCTGTTTCCATGGGCAAGCAATTTGTCTTGATTCAAATTTTCCTCACAAGTGATGTTCATTTTTTTCAGTTGCCCTTAGGCCACCTGTAAGTTCTCTGTGGTGAAGTGAATGTTCAGCTCTAGTTCCAATATTTTGATGAGGAAAGTGTTTATTTTGTTCCTGATGAAATTTGCAGGTTTTTTAGGAGGAGGTCCCTTGTATTTTAGCCCTTTATCTGATGTATGCTGTGTGAATATTTCTTTTCATACAGTAGAATACCCTTTTTTAAAAAAGGCTTATTTCCAAGTCAGAAACAGAAGGATGAATATGGGATGATCTCACTCTCAGGCAGAAGTTGAAAAATAAGGTCAGAAGAGAAAACACAAGTAGAACCTGAACTGGAGTTGGCGTATTGCACCAAAGTAAAAGATTCTGGGGTGGGTGGGGGGGAGAATACAGGTCCATGAAAGATGACAGAGGGCCTAGTGTGAAGTGTATTGTTATATGGAAAACTGGGAAATGTTATGCATGCACAAACTGTTGTATTTACTGTCTAATATAAAACATTAATTCCCCAATACAGAAATTAAAAAAACAAAGAATGACAGAGGACCTAGTGGGGGTTGTATTGTTATGTGGAAAACTGAGAAATGTTATGCATGTACAAACTATTGTATTTACTGTTGACTGTTAAACATTAACCCCCCATAAAGAAATTTTTTTTAAAAAAGACTTATTTCCATGAAAGAGAGAGCTCAGCTCCAGTGTACAGTGGTGCTAAGGATTGAACTAGAAGTTTCACTCATATGTGGCATGTAGAGAACGGAAATGCATAAACTTGAAGAAAAAAAGGAGTCAACCTGTCTTTAAATACGGTGGTTACAGTTAGGTTGTGGGAGAGAGGGCACAGAACTTTGCTGGCGGAAGTGATGAGGAATTCTACCCCTAATATCTTATAATCTTATAAATCACTATTAAATCACTAATAAAAATTAAAAAGTGGACTGAACTAGGTAACCTCTGGGGCCTTGATGCTCCCATTGTAGTATGTCCCTGACTCAGGATGTCTTTTTATAATCATTTCCTTCTTTGTGCAGCTTTTAAGTCTGATGGAACCCCATTTGCTTATTTTTACCTATGTTTCCTTTGCTGTTGGAGGTAAGATTCCAAATTCACTCTGAAGCCAACATCAGGGAGCACTTTCCCTAATTTTCTTCACTGTACTTTATGTTTACAGGTTTATACCGTGTCTGTCTTTGATCCTCTCTGAGTTAACTTTCAGGCATGGTGTGAGATGAGCAACTGGCTCCTTCGTTTTGTGTGTGGCTGCCCAGTTTCCCCAGCGCCACTGGTGTGCCTCCCTGAGAAGGCTCAGTGAGGGCTGGCCCAGCCCCAGCTGCAGGTTTGGGTACAGGCTGCAGGTGCCTGGGGAACACTGTGCCCTCGCTATGCAGAAGTAAGTGGCTGAGTCTCCAGGCTGGACGTCCTTGATGTGCAGAGAAAGATGTTTGGCACTTTTGTTGAGTGCGACCATGAATCTTCCATTTGAAAGCTCAGGCTTCCCCACTGACAGTATGGCTATCAGGAGTGCAGGGCCGTCAGCAGGATATTTTCTGTACCATAGGAAGTAGTCAAACAGATCATTGTTGTAGTCACAATGCAAAATAGCAGCTCCTCCCTCCAGCACAGTCAGGAGCAGAGGGTTCTGCTTGACCTGCCACTGGTCACCATTCTGCTGGCTCTCCGTCCCTGTTTGGTAAGAGATGGAGAGATTTAAGCTTAGATTCACATAGTAACACAAACATAGTACACAAATCTCTAGTATTGGAGAGTTCCTTGGAATTTTCTTATTCTATTCAACCTCCTACCTACAACTCACAGTCTGGCTGAAGCCACAGAATCAACAGTGATGCCCCCAGCAGTTTGCCCATTTCTCCTGTGAACACTCAGGCAATCTTCCCTCCTGCTCAGACAACAGTGACTGACTTCAACTCCTGACACTTCACGCATTTCCTTTTACAGAGTCTTTTGTTTCACACAGAAATAGTTCTGTTTTTAGCTAAAGGTATTTATCTTTATGAAAGGGAGTAGTGCCCCCTTCAGTCTACATGTAGTCAATTTGTAAAAATGTGTTGTGTTTCAACTTCCTTTTTTTTCTTCTTCCTTTTCTTTTAATCATAGCATTGCTCGGCTCTTGCTTTAGTTGGTGTGGGAGAATTTAACCTGGGACTTTCAATCCTCAGGCATGAAAATCCTTTTATATAACCATTATGCTACATTTCAAGCCTTGAAAATTCCTAAAAGTAAACTTGCAATCTCTCCCTTGCTTAAAAAAATTAAATTAAAATCAGATATTATAAAGAAATAAAAGGTTTTCAGGTATAGATAACTAAAATAATGAAAAATATAACTAAGCACATAAATTTTTTATAAAATTAAATGGCTGGTGCTTTGTCATCTGGCACCTTTCCTTTTAATTTATCTCCTTCTCAATCAAAAACAAAAAAGAAAAGAGTGAATGAATGAATGAATGAATGAATGAATGAATGAATAAGAAATAAGGAATGAATCAATGAAGGAAGGAAGAAAGGGGACGGAAGGAAGGGAGGGAGGGAGGGAGGGAGGGAGGAAAGAAAGAAAGAAAAAGAAAGGAGGAAAGAAAGGGAAAAGTGGCCTATAGGAGTGGTGAATTTGTTGTGCAGGGACAAAGCCCCAATGACAACCCTGGTGACAATAAAAAACAACAATAACAACAAGAGAATTGTTTATTGAGAAAATAGGGTATGGTGTTTCATTTACTTTCATACTTAATTTAAATTTGTTGTTTCTGGGCCTTCACTCTCTGGATCAATTTTTTCACATGGAGAGAGAGAAAAGAAGCAGAGAGAGAGAGAGAGGAAAAATTGACGTCATAATATGAAAGCTTCCTCCAATGCAGTAATAAGTGAGCCCAGATATGGGCCATGTGTGTGGCAAAGTGGGTGCACTATCCAGGGGGGCTAACTTGCCAACCTGAAGGGTCTGATGTTTTAGTTTTATTAAATACTTGAGCTGACTACACATAGAACACATGGAACTTTGCTTCTAATGTAATTACATTCTAATATAGTTTCCAGAGGTGTCTATGTCTACACTGATTAAAAATGCACATATATACAGAATGATTAAGCCATGTATAAATTCTGTATACCTCTTTTATAAACACAAATCAACACAACACAGTTTTCCGTATATATCAAATTACACTTGAATTGGATTTTCTTTCTTGGACTTGGAACTTGGATGAGATTATTTATTGTTTTGTGTCCTCTCAGGAGGAACAATGCCATAATCCCATAAGCTATAGATAGTGTGACACAACAACATGGACAGTTACAGATGTCAGACTACGTAGTTCATTGTTTTGGGCCCATATCTTGTCTATTTCACCACAGCTTATTCCAATGGAAGTCTCAAGAAAGATCTAATGTGATTTCAGTGCTAAATCAATACCAGCCTGGCCTACAGAGGAACCTGATTCAGGCTGAGCAACTGCCTGAGGAGATTCTGTTTCTCCTAAGGTATCCATGCCAGGAGAGGGAGAGAAATCCATGCTGAAGGGACTCTAAGTCACATCATGAAATAAAGTGACATGGAAATGTTTCTCACTGACAGTGATGATAATTACAGTCTGACAATGGCTCAGCCATGCAAGAACAGGAGATTCCTTTTTTGGAGGTTGAGAGATTTCAAGCACATTAAGCTTTCAAACCCGGTGCAAAGTGCAAGTGCAAAGTGCAAGGACCCACACAAGCATCCTCCACAAGCTTCATAAGTGTTGAAGCAGATCTGCAGGTGTCTTTCTCTCCCCCTCTCTACCTCTCCCTCCTTTCTCAATTTCTCTCTGTCCTATCCAATAAAATAATAATAATAAAATGGCTGCCAGGAACAGTGGATTCATAGTGCCTGCACTGAGCCCCAGCAATAACCCTGGAGGCAAAAAAAAAAAGTCTCGGCTTTCAAATATCCAGTTTTTGTTTGTTTTATCAACAACTTCCCATGTTAAAGCAAAGAATGGTGATCACTACCCAAAGCATACTGTGAGCAGTTACACTGGTACTCTTGTTCCTTACAAAATGTTTTCTCCTAAGCATCCAAACTTCAGCATTGCTCAGTGTTTGTGACAAGCTCCATGCAGCCACTGGAGATGAGTGGTGCCTCTGTGTTTCCATTCAGAAAATGGTTTGGTTGGAGTTGTATGATCATATTCCTATTTGAAAATGAACAGGAGTCACAGAGACCTGAACTGTCATGCCAGAGAGAAAGGAAAATCCTTTTTTTTTTTTCGCCTTCAGGGTTATCACTGGGGCTAGGTGCCTGCACTATGAATCCACTGCTCCTGGAGGGCATCTTTTTTTGTTGTTGTTGTTGTTACTGCTGCTGTTGTTGTTGAATAGGATAGAGAGAAATTGAGAGATGAAGGGAAGACAGAGATGGAGAGCAAAAGATGCCTGCAAACTTCCTTTACTGCTTGCACAGCAAGCCCACCAACGTATGTGGGGAGCCGCAAGCTCCAACCAGGATCCTTGAGCAGGTCCTTGTGATTCGCACTATGCTCTTGGCTTAACCTGGTGCACCACTGCCCAGCCCCTGGAAAATCTATTCTTATTGTCGCTTGAACCCACAATCTGGGATTGAATTCCTTTAACCCAGTGATTGTCAGCTTTTTATACTTGTAGAGGAGGGGACAGCAGACAGTCGGGTATGGACCCGGAGCAATCAGGGACGGGTGGAAAGGCCCTAATCTCCTTGCCTCCTATTATTCACCCCTCCTCTTGGACTAGAGATATCTTAGATATTTTAATTTATGTATTTTATCTATATTTGGTAGGACAGAGAAGAAGTGAGAGCACAAGGGGAGAGAGGGAGAAAGAGAAAAAACTGCAGCACTGCTTCACCACTCACAAAGCATCCCCTCTGCAGGTGGTTATGGGGGCTTGTACCCAGCTCCTTGTGCATGGCAACATATGCATTCACCAAGTGTGCTACTGCCTGATCACCATGACCATAACTGTATACATTTCTTCCTCAAACAAAATCTCATAAGGGTGGAAGAATCTCTGGTCTATATGGAGAAAAATTCCTATTTATCACACTAAAATAAAGCTAACCTTTGTTATTTGTTTTTTCCCTTTCTCCTCTATATATTGGAAAAAGAATGCCAAGCTTTCCTCAGATTTATGTCTGTGTGAGCTTAAGCTACGAAGATGTAGAAGAAAAAGATAGGTGAAGTTGATGTTTTCTTTTTGTTAAAGATCAAGGGACTGTGAAGTCTGCCCCACAGATTTTGCCTAGAAACATAATGCCCACAGAAGGGGGAGCAATGTTAGAAAAAGATGACCAGCAGACGCAGATATTGGTCAAGGAAGTCCAGTGGAGAAGCAATTACAGAATTGTTTTTGGTGAGGTAAATTTAGCTGTAGCCACTCCTGGGCTTTCTTACTCAGTTCTGTTGTGAGAAACTCCACCACCTGTGACTTAAACCACTTTCACACTGTGGTGTGTGTGTGTGTGTGTGTGTGTGTGTGTGTGTGTGTGTGTGTGTAAGTCTAGCATGGGTTAAAGTTTTCTGGGTTTAAGAGTCTGATTTTTCTATATGCCCTGTCAGTTTGTTGAACAATTTGAATGAAGAGATGATAGCCTAGGGAAATAAAGAAACATTTGTTATATCTATAAAGTACCATAAGTAAGAGATATTGACCAGGTTAAGTCATGATAAGACAGAAACTTTTGTCAATTTTGTGAATTACTTACAATAATAATAATTACATACAATAATAGATGCCTCATTAAGAAACTATTCTATGTTGTTTTGTAATTATTTTTCCTTTTTATATCAATTGTTATTAGTGATTTGATGCTGATTTACAAAATTATGAGACTTAGGGGTATAATTCCACACCATTCCCGCCACTAGAGGTCTGTGTTTCCATTCTCTCCATTGGAAACTGCAGCAGTTCCCCTAAGGTCACAGATATGGGCTGATTATTATTTCTATAGCTATCTATAATGATATATATATATACATATATATTTTTTTCTGTGGTTCTGCCTTTCTTTCCTTTCAATGCCTATACCTACTGCTACTTCCAAGACTATAGGATAAGAGGGCTACAATTCCACACACTTCCCACTGTGAATTTACCTCACAGAAGCAATGAGTTGTAGGAACAAAACTAGCTTCAAATTCAACTTATGATGCATGCCAACATTTAAAGGAACTCAGCTCTGACGTATGTCTCCACAGCCAAAAAAAAAAAATTAAAAAGACATGAAGACACAGATAGAAACCTTGCTCCATCTTCTGGAGCTTTGCTGTGAGTGATGAACTAGCTAGAGGAAGATTATAATTGGAATGGAGCAAGGAAAGGAAGGAAGGATGGAGAGAGAAAATACCATTTTTCTGGGTTATGTCCTCTCCCATGAAGACAGAAACTAGAGAAAAATTCCCACACCTGCAAGTTTGCAGAGATCCCCGTTGTGCCCATTTTTTCCTTTTCTCAACAGGGATAGAAGTGAATGAGTGAAATCTCATTTAAATCTTAAATATTTCTCCACAGAGGAAGAAGATAAGAAAAAACTTATAATATCGAACACTAAATCAGAAGGTAATGTACAGCACAGGCAGGGTGTTAGAAACTGCAGAGACAAACAGAAAACCTGCCTCTTTAATAGCCAAGCAAATATGACACCTTACTCATATTTTATCAAGGTAAACAAAAACTTGTGTTCCAATAAGGAGACTTGACAGAATCCATTTGCCTTTATTCTCCCTCAGTTTACCTAGTTACTGGGGTAGACACTTGTATTTGTAATTCTCTCTGTCCATAGGTAGAAATTCTTCTACCTTTTTGACAATGACAGGTTTGAAACTTAAGGGCAGGAAGCCTGAATTTAGGCTCCTACCTTCTCAAATCAAGGAGATGTTTTTATTCTCCTTGATTGCTGCATTTCAAATAAATAACTCCCAGGTTCTTAGGAAATTCACTTCTATATATTTTTTTTCCTTTTATTGCCCTTGTTGTTTGTCATTGTTGTTGTAGTTATTGATGTCGTTGTTGTTAGATAGGACAGAGAAATGGAGAAAGGAGGGGAAGACAGAGAGAAGGAGAGAAAGACAGACACCTGCAGACCTGCTTCACTGCCCTTCAGGTGGGGAGCCAGGGGCTCAAACTGGGATCCTGATGCCAGTTCTTGCTCTTTGTGCCATGTGCATTTAACCCGCTGCGCTACCACCAAACTCTCAGGAAATTCACTTCTACAGTATAAAACTCGCTATGGATTTATTTAACTCTGGAAAAAGTACATGCATTTTTTTTTACCTCCAGGGTTATTTGCCTGCACTATAAATCCATTGCCCCTGTGGCCATTTTTTTGTTTTGTTTTGTTTTGTTTTATTATTTTTTGGGTAGGACAGAGAGAAATTGAGAAGGGAGAGGAAGATAGAGAGGGAGAGAGGTAAACCATAGCAGTTTTCTGATTATGCCTTTGTGATCAGAACTATACTCTATGAAAACCATTGCTTTTTGTAAGAGAGGATGGGGATGTATACTTGAGATATTACTATTACCATTAGTATTATCAAATATTAGACAGGCATGAACTCTTCCTTGAGTGTGAATGAAATTTCCAATAAGGACAAGATTCACTCCAGTTTATTCATTATATTGTTATTCATAGGAACATTTATTGAGGGCACATGTAATACTTGTAAATTCATCTTCTTTCCATATTTCTATAGAACTGAATTCATATTAACACAGAAACATAGGTGTCCTTATTCATATTTATTTACAGGGAGGCTGAGATAAAATAATTTCCCAAGTACACAGACTTGGAAAATTCCAAAAATAGGATAGGAACATGGTTTACTGTGACTCCAAGTCCACCTGCTTAGTACTGTATCTTCTTCCTTAAAGGACACAGAGGATTCCTCCAAGTACAAAATGGGCCAGTGTAGCTCTTGTCCAGTGAAGGTAAATGTCAACTGCCCCCTTCTACAGCCTTGAAAACAGGAAGTCATTGTTATCACACACACACACACACACACACACACACACACACATATATATAATGATTTAATAGCAGGGAGGGCAAGGCCACCAAAGCATGCATGTGCCAGGAAAGAAAGGAGAAGCTCCCAGCAGTGCTTTGGCCCAGACACATTCAGGTGAGACTGGATCTCACATAATTTCATCTGAACTCTAGTCCTGGCTGTTTCCTACATGGCTTCAGTCAGAAGGTTTAGGAAATAAACTATGTCATTGTGGGGTGCAGAAGGTGGTCTGGCTTCTGTAATTGTTTCCTCGCTGAACATGGTTATTGACTGGTTGATCCATACTCCCAATCTGCCTCTCTCTTTCCCTAGTAGGGTGGGGCTCTGGGGAAGCAGAGCTCCAGGACATATTGGTGGGGTCATCTGTCCAGGGAAGTTTGGTTGGTATCATGCTAGCATCTGGAACCTGGTGGCTGAAAAAAAAGAGTTAACATATAAAGCCAAACAAATTGCTGACTAGTCATGAATCTAAAGGCTGGAATGGTTCATATTAAGAATTGGGGGGTCTCCGTTCTATAGATAGTTAGTAGGCCTATTTTAGTTATATTCCAAAAGCACATGACTATACTAGTTTTTTTTTTTCCTGAGCCTGACATCTAATATGCAGGTAGATCCAAGTTATTGTCAGGGGAGATGATGTCATGGCTGGAAAAAGGACCAGAAAGCTGGATCAGGGAAGAGTGCCTCCCAAATATAGGAAAGGTATATAAATATTGTTGACTATAAACGCCATTGATTTGATCTGATCTGGGCCCCGTATTCAACTTAGGAGCCTATGTGACCTCTGCATCCCTGTAGATCTGAGCTCACATTCTGTGGTCATGAGTAGGAACATTCCAAGCTGTCTCTATCTTAAAATCATTATCATCTCAGCCTTAGCATTGCTTCCTTAGATTGGCACCAGATATCTCTATGCTTGTCCCTTCAAATGTTAAGGAGAAGCACAGAGGCAGAGTTCCACTTAAAAATCAGTGATATTTCATATCATGCAGAAATATGTCCATTGCACACAGGTAGCTATACACACTACCACAGGATGGAGGCTTTCTAGCTGCTTCTGGATCCAGCCACTTTTGGAACCAGGCAGTGGTGCACCTGGCTAAGCACACACATTACAGTGTGCAAGGACCCAGGTTCAAACCCCTGATCCCTACCTGCAGGGGAGAAGGTTTCACAAATGGTGAAGGAGAGCGACAGGTGTCTCTCTGTCTTTCTCCCTCTCTCCCTCCTCCTTCCTTCTCAATTTCTCTGTCTCAAATAAATAAGTAAAAATTTTAAAAAATAATTTTTAAATACATACCATTGTATACATTTTCCTTCCTAGTAATGATGGATCTGGATCCAGAAGCAGGTAGAAAGCCTTGATCCTGTGGTAGGGTGTACAGCTGCCTGCATGCAATGGTATAATTTGACCGGATATAGATGCTATATGAGGGGAGAAACTGTCACGACCTTGAAAATGATTGGGTATGTGTTAGACTTCATTAGTACTCTGGTGTCTGTCAAAGAGTGTGAATTTTCTTTTAGCTCTTGTGGTAACTAGTGGCCAAAGATACAGCGGTTCAGACTGGAGCATCTGCTTCTTTCATCATCCTTCCTGTCTGATGTGGGCCTAGCATTACTGTTCTCATCACATCAGATGTGTGATGAGAGCCCTTGGATCCCATGACAATGGAACTAGTGACTGATAGTAAAAGTTGGAGGCCAACAACAACAAGGAAAATGAAAGTTATTCTTGCTTCATGTGATTATCTTTTAATATGTATTCTTCTCACTTCATGTGGAAAAAAAGAACTATAAATAAAGTTATTCACAAGAGTATGACTGGATCGCTATGGTTAGTCAAAACTTCACTGTTTTTAATTCCAGATAAAACCTAAAGATAGGGGGTCGGGCGGTAGTGCAGTGGGTTAAGTGCACATGGAGCAAAGCACAAGGACCGCCGGAAGGATCCCAGTTCGGGGCCTGGCTCCCCACCTGCAGGGGAGTCGATTCACAGGTGGTGAAGGTATCTATCTTCAGGTGTCTATCTTTCTCTCACCCTCTCTGTCTTCCCCTCCTCTCTCTATTTCTCTCTGTCCTATCCAACAACAACGACATCAATAACAATGATAATAGTAACCACAACAATGGTAAAACAACCAGGGTAACAAAAGGGAAAAAATGGCCTCCAGGAGCAGTGGATTTGTGGTGCAGGCACGGAGCCCCGGCAATAACCCTGAAAGCAAAAAAAAAAAAAAAAACCTAAAGATACTGAGAATTTTGACTTCATAAAGGTATGGATATTTTTTAAGGATGCCAAACTCCAGATTTATATATTCCCAAATTTATAAAAATATATTTTCTATATTATGCAAAGCCTTATCCAGGAATCAATCACATCTGTGGGAAGAGCTTTAGCCCCTTGTGTCCTGAGGCAAAGAGGAACCCAACAAGTTGTAGCTGTCAATCAGTGTCAAGGATAAGTCTACACAGAATCCTTTATGTTTAATCAACTTTTCTTCCCTGATCCAGTGCCTAGATTTTATGCAAGTATGCTTTCTCTTCTGATAGCAACAGAGACAGAAATAAACCACAGCACTGGGACAGTTACTATAGCAACATAATTTAGAAAGCTGGGAGAAATTGTTAATGGAAAAAGTAGTCATTAATGCAGTTATCTGGAGACAACTGATACCCAAGCTACAAAAAGACTCACAAGTAAGTTGTGTTAGCAAAGCCCAGAAAAACCTTAGAATTAGAGAGGTCTCTAGAGTACCAATGGAGTGTTAGATTGGTGAATTGTTTGGAATTAACAAAAATAAATATAGCATCCAATATTCAACCCATCTTATAGACCTGATTTATCACAAATGGAGATTAAAAGTAAGCATTATGGAGTTCAGTGACATACAATATCACAATCTCAGTATAAATCAGAAGAAAGAACAGATAAATGCCCCCTATCAATTCAAAGATGACTGTGATTTTTAACATGAAAATAGCCAAAAAATAGTGAAGAGAGGTGAACTTTAAATGCTCATGTAGGAGAAATGTTAAGCCTAAATCCTTCAGTGGATTAAATAAGACTTCATTGCTTGTTTTGGTGTGAAATATGTAGATCTTCTTTCTCCGGCCATGTATGTGAAGATATATGACAGATGGACTAGCTCTGAGGAGGGAGCAAAAGTGAAGGAATAGATATTACCCTTATTTACCCAGATTATTTCATATAGGCTTGAGTAACCGTCTAGTTCACTTGGAGTTATGCCAAAAGAAGAGGCATAATTTGGTGTATTGCACCAAAGTAAAAAGCTCTGGGGTGTGGGGGAGGGTTCAGGTCCTGGAACATAATAGCCAAGGAGGACCTAGAGGTTGAGTTGTTATGTGGAAAACTGAAAAACGTTTTATGTGTAAAAACTACTGTATTTTACTGTTGACTGTAAACCACTAGCCACCCCCCACATAGAAAAGAAGAAGAAGAGGCATAGTTCTAATTGCTCTAGATGGTAACTCAAACTGGTGGCAGTTTGAGTGGGTTGCATTGGATCGACCTTCTCGTGGTGCATCCCGTGAGTACCCATTCATTGGGGAAACTGATGATCCTTCCTAGCCGACTGAATCCACATGGATCCCAGTCACTTTCAAAGCCAGCAACAAGGAGCTCCTGACAGTTTTGCTGTTGACTGGCTACGGAAGAAGGGCAAACGCTAGAAGAAGAACTGGTGCCAGTAAGACAGCATTTATTAACAGTTCAGTGAGCTGAGGGAACTGCAATGATTAGAATGCATTATTAGTCTATCTGCATTTCTCCCTGATGGCTGCAAACACTGAAAGTCACAGAATTGGTCATTTTCCACCCAACACGTAGCTCTTTTTGAATGCTGGCAGCAGAGCAGCACCTGCCAAGAGTTTAGGTATGGGCTCCAGGTGTCTGCAGAGCACTGTGTCACAGCACAAAGGAATGCGGCTGAATCTTCGGGCTGGGCTCCTCTGATGTATAAGGAGCTGGAGCCTTCCTTCATATCGAGTGCCTCCTATTCACCCTTCCTCTTTTTCATCCCCATTGGAAGAAATCACAAACAGGACCTGGGAGCTTTCTGCAGTGTCCCATCTGTACCAGTGCAAACTATAAAAAGAGCTGGTAGAAAAAGTGCAGCTGAAATTGGTGCTGTTTCCGTCCTGAACACATTGCAGCTGTGGACTCTGCTCCACATTCAGTGCACTGCTCTCTCCTGAAGAGAAAGACATGGACATACATAGAGATTATTCTCTACAAAGCTTTTATTTTCTTCACACAAATCCCAATAAAACGGACAGATCTGACTGTGTCCTCTTTCCCACCACCGCCCCAGATATTTGAGGAAGTCTGGCAATTCAAGGGCTTACAGCCAAGATGAAGACATAGGACTAGTAGTAAAGTCGGCAAAGGATTGTTCTTCATTGGTCCTGGCCAACTAGCTCAGCAGAGGAATGTTTTACATGCTACATCTGTGGAGTACTTTGCTTCAAACAACAGAATTTAGTACCTGGCTGCCCAGCAAATCAGAATAGTAAATATCTTAGCAACACAACAACCAATTCTTCCCTGAATCAGTTTCCTGTGGTTCAAAAGAGGACTCAAACGCTGTATGTATATATCCACCAGGGTTATATCACCTGGGCTCAGTAACAGCACTAATCCACCACTCCCGGTGGCCATTTTTTCCAGATTTTTTTTTCCTATTGTATTTGACAGAACAGAGAGACATGGAGATAGGAGAGGAGATAGAGAGGAAGAGAGACAGAGAGACACCTATAGAGAAGATATGTTCTACGAATGCTAGAAGTTTACTTTGTCATTAATCTTCCTACTAGTCAAAAATGTGGAGGCAGCTCAATTTTCTTCAGTTAGTGAGTGAGTAAACAAAGGGAGCATTCATATATAGAAGTAAAGTTTGCTACCACATAGATAGCAAAAACAAATGTTATGGGAAAGAATTTAAACATGAGATCACAACTGAGTGACTCTTTTATGTGCACTTTTTATAAAGGAACTTACGGAGACAGAAGGTAGATGATTCTTTATCTGGGACCAGAATTGAGAAATAAGAATTAATTGTACTTGGGACATGGGGAGTGACTAAAAGATTTAAAACTGGATTGTGGCGATTGTTTCATGCTTCAGATAATAATACTAGATGTCATTTATCTGTACATTCAAAGTGGAAGGTTTTTATGGACTAGATAAAGTAAGCACCACCAAAGGTAGTTAAAAGTTAATTAGACTTATGATCTGTTTTATCTGTGCCATAAGCCAGGAACAGTTTTAGTTTGGTACACTACAC
The DNA here is from genome assembly GCF_950295315.1 of Erinaceus europaeus. Classification (NCBI taxonomy): domain Eukaryota; kingdom Metazoa; phylum Chordata; class Mammalia; order Eulipotyphla; family Erinaceidae; genus Erinaceus; species Erinaceus europaeus. Next base: position 70,791,936 of record NC_080177.1, read on the forward strand.
ACTTGTATGTTTGAAAAGCAATTTTGTATGTAGAATTTCCCTGGCAGTTCTAAAAGTTCTAGGAACAACATTCTCTTGTGAGCTCAAAACAACATTAGAAAAACAATATATGCCCAAATTGAATGGTTTTATATAGAATTAATTACAATTATCCATAATCTAAGTCCTTTTCTGGAAAACGGTAGTTTAAATTAAATGCAAAGCCTTTTTTTTTTCCTGTGAAGAGCTGAAATGAAAGAGGAAGCAGTATGGGATGTTGGTATGCTTCTGGATTCTTGTGTTGCTTGTGTTGCACTTGTGTTGCTTGCTATGTGTTCTGTTTGCCCATCCACTGTCGGCTGGGCACCCCCCCTGCCTCCGGGATATTGGTTTGGTCTTTCCCACCGCTGCCTCTGGGAAATTTGGCTTAGTAAGCGCTGATTCGTGCTTCTTCCTTCTCCTCACCCCTATCCTACGTATTTCCTTGGTGGCTGACTTCCGCGGAGGAGAGAGATAGAGGAGAGAATTGTGTTGTAATAAGAAGAGTTTGTTGTACCGGTCCCCGCTCGTCAATAAAGAAATACTGCTTCTCCGCTCAGCCATGAGTCCCTGGTCGTCTCTGTCTCCCACCCGCAAAGCCAGCCTAGCAAAAACAACAATGGGATAGATGTCAAAAGGTAGGCAACAATGCCTTCTACATACTCAAATCATACGCTAAAAAGTGGGACAGGATTGAAGGGCATTTTGATGATGTTTTCTAGTTTTCTTTTTCAAGGAAAGAGACACAATTGTGGTTAATAGAGGAAATCCTGAAAAGCTATATTCATATCCCCCTTTTATAGAGTAAGGACTAGAATTAGGTAAGACTGCTAGGAAAACAAGACACCCTCTAAGACAGTTCCATTTCTCCCCAGATACCACGTTCCAGGTGACTCTGCCAGGAGAGTTCAAAACCCAATCATTCAGAGTTCACTTTCTGTGTGACCTCTACCACACTGGGGGGGGGGGGGGGGCTGTGATGTCATTCCTTCTTTTCTCTGTCTGTTTTTGTCTTTCTATATCTGAAAATGTTGACCCAGAGTGATAAAGCCTTGGTGACAAAGGAGGGTGAGGGGAACACACACATGCTGTAAAACTTGCATCTGATGAAAATACTAATTAAGGGCTGTCGAAATAGCTCACTTGGATAGTGTGCTGCTTTGCCATGCACACAACACAGGTTCAAGCCCAGTCCCCACTGCAGTGAAGGAAGGTTCCTTCAGTGCAGTGGTCTCTTTCACCGATTTAATTAATAAATAAGCTCACCCCCATATTGGAGGGACAGTATCTAGAAAATGGGACACCTCCAACAATGGGATCGACTCTTTAACTAGCAGCATGAATTATGCAGTCTGTAGTCACTCATTTTACCTGATGTTGAGGACAAGCCAATTGACATCTGGAAATACTGCATAAATTAAGTCTTAATTTGAGTGACTTGCAGTGGAGTAGTCTTAATAAGACTAGGCCAATAACACAAAGATTATATATATATATATATATATATATATATATATATATACATACATATATATATAATCTTTTCATCAATGCTTCAATTGCAAGAACCCTAAATTTTATATTTTGCGTGTTCAATAAATATTGGGTTGTCGGAAATATCGTGATGTATTTTTCTATTTTAATATGTATGAGGAAATCTGAAAGAACTAGAATTATCTAGTCTGAAGGAGATTTTTATCTCCAAATCAGTAAGAGAGGACAGAAAAGCTCTTCACACAAGACAGTATAGAATGCAACCTAGTGAAGTCCAACTATTTGGTAGCTCTTCCCTTGAGTCTAAACAAAGAATAATGTTTATATCACACTTTATCCTCATGGATAGAAACAAAAATAAAAACGAGTCACTTCAGCTTTTGTTGTGCACACAGTGGAATAGAGAGAGAAACTGATGGTAAATTCCAAAGAGCCTTAAGATTATGGAATCCAAATGGAATAGGGACCGTATTTATTTTGGCCTGAGCCCCAGGTCCAGTCACAGAAAATCACCATCACAATGCACCAGGGGACAAAGGCTCAGAGTTTTCATTCTTCCTAACTAGTAGGACCTGTTGGGACTCTGACTTTCAATGCCCTCAAACATACTCTATTTCCGTATTTAATTCCAACCAGAAGCTACTTTGCTCACATGTGAGATTAATCTGTAGTGGGTTCTATTTTGGTTGACTTGCTTTAAAATAAAACACTTTTTCAAATCAGAAAGGAGTTCCTGTTTCTCAATCAGTAATCTAATCCCATATTCTCAGAATACTCTAAGAGACTTTATTGCTTTTTTAAATTAATTTTTATGTGTTTTCTTTTACATGTATCCATTGATTAGTGAATTTCTTCAGTAAACATTTGTTGATATCCACTAAGTGCCTGCTAACTGAGCAATAGTTAGGTCTCATTCATGAAACAGACAGTTGCAAATTTTAGTCAGTCAAGTCCCAATACAAGTAAAACCTATCAAAAAGAACCAAGAAAGAAATGGAAGGAGGGAAGGAAGGAAATAAGGGAAGAAAAAAGAGGTATATTAAAATTTTCTTTAGGTCCTAGTCAGAGAAAGAAGTCAATGAAAAAGATACTTGAGGGCAGGGGTAGATAGCATAATGGCTATGCAAAGAGATTCTCATGCTTGAAGCTCCAAAATCCCAGGTTCAATCACCCACACCACCATAAACCAGAACTGAACAGAGCTCTGGTGGAAAACAAACCAAAAAAACCCTGAACTGGGACTTGTACCAACAAGCAATTTTCCAAGTAAATTGAATAGGATAAGGGACTTCTAGGCAGAGATAAGCTCAGCATGATTATATAATGGGCTGTGTGAAGGTGAAAGTTTTATAAATTTATACTGTAGGCATTAATTTGATGCTGACATTGAAGATCAACATTAATTATTCAAAGAAGAGTTGATTTCCAAAAACATATTTTTTAAAACTTTGTAGACAAGAATAAGCACAGACATGACTTAAGTAGGTAAGTAGATATGTATTCAACTACTTGGGTCACTGTCAAAACTGAAGGCAAGTAAAAGAAATAATTGCTAGTTTTTTAACAAATTTATTTTTATGAGAGAAAAGGGGGAGGAGCACTGCTTTTCTCTGGCATGTAGCAAAGCTAGGAATAGAACTTGAGGCCTCAGGCATGCAAGTTCTGTGTTCTAACACTGAGATGCCTCCCAGGCCCAATTTATTAGGTTAAAAGGGGCGGGGGGAATCTGTTTAGAGTCTGCTAGATAACTTACCTGGGTAGTGTTCCTGCTTTGTCATATGGAAAACCCAGGTTTGAGCCTGGCTTCCTTTCCAATAAAAGACATTTCAGTGCTCTGATATTTCCCCCCTCTCTGTGTCTTTGTCTCTCCCTCTCTATCAGAAGTCAGTATGGAAATGTGAACACTTGGAGATCACAACAAAATATATTTATTTGTTAACAAGAGAAGCTAAGACACAGAGAAAGACAAACAGAACATCACTCCAGCATATGTGCCACCATGAAATTCAACTCCAAACCTAACACATACTAAGTCCTGTGTTCCACCACTGAGCCATATCCCAGAGCCCTGCTGGACCTCGATACTTTCTGGCTATTTAATAAATAAATGTGTAGGAGTCAAACATTAGGGAGTCGGGCAGTAGCGCAGCGGGTTAAGCGCACGTGGCACAGAGCGCAAGGACCGGTGTAAGGATTCCCGGTTTGAGCCACCAGCTCCCCACCAGCAGGGGAGTCGCTGCACAGGCGGTGAGGCAGGTCTGCAGGTGTCTGTCTTTCTCTCCCCCTGTCTTACCCTCCTCTCTCCATTTCTCTGTCCTATCCAACAACGACATCAACAACAATAAAAGAACAAAGACAACAAAAGGAGTCAAACATTAATCTACTTTGATGCAACATTGCTCCCTTGTGGCCATACAGAGACGTTCCACTGAGCAGTTTTCCGGTTTCTTACTATGTGCCTAACCCAGTGCACCACTGCCCCCTCCCCCCCCCCCGCGGTTCTTTAAAAACCTTGTTCAGGGATGCATTGGATCGACCTTCTCGTGGTGCATCCCGTGAGTACCCATTTATTGGGGAAACTGACGATCCTTCCTAGCCGACTGAATCCACATGGATCCCAGTCACTTTCAAAGCCAGCAACAAGCAGACATCAGGCTCAACCTGACGCCGTTGACTGGCTACGGAAGAAGGGCAAACGCTAGAAGAAGAAGAAGGGGGCTAGGTGGTGGCGCGCCTGGTTGAGCACTTGTATTACAATGCGCAAGGACCCGGGTTCGAGCCCTTGGTCCACACTTGCAGGGGGAAAGCTTTACAAGTGGTGAAGCAGGGCTGCGGGTGTCTCTCTTCTTCTCTGTCACCCACTCCCTCTTGATTTCTGGCTGTCTCTGTCCGATAAAGATTTAAAAAAAAAAAAAAAAAAAAACCTCGTTCAGCTCCCCTTGCAGAAATCAAAGCGCCGAGATAAGTAACTAAGTCTACTTGAGCCAGTAATTTCTTTGAATTAAAGGAATTTTTTTTCAGGCCCCCATGATTCTTGCTGCTCATTTATTGAAGTCTCAAGTAGATCTGAAGATCTTGGTTGACATACTGGACACACTAAGGCTCATTGGCTGTTTCTCCCCTATTTCAGGACTCCTGCACTGGCAGAAATGGCCCCTTAGGTGAGTCATAACATGGACAGAACTTCCTCCCATACAATCAACAACAGATGAGTAGAAGCCATTCATACTGAAATGTACATGTCCGTCTACAAATTCTAAACTAGACAAATGTTCTGTATCCTTTTTTAACTTATCTTTTTAATTTTTAGCCATCCTAATAGATGGGGAGAAATCTCATTTTCTTTGGTTTTAACTTGCATTTCCATAGCAGCTAATGAAGTAGAACTGTAGTTGGCAAAGTTTTTCCATAAAAACTCAAATAGCAAATATTTTTGCCTGTGAAGGCCATCAGTCTCCGTTACTCAGCCATTGTAGTATGAAACAAGTCATTGGCAATACACAGACAAATAAAGCTTTCACTGTTTTGACACATTAGTTACATAAGTATGGGGGGTGGTCCAGGTGGTAGCACAGCGGGTTAAGCGCATGTGGCCTGAGTCGCCAGGACAGGAGGAAGCATCCTGGTTCAAGCCCTCCGGCTCCCCACCGGCAGGGGGGGGGTCACTTCACAGGCGGTGAAGCAGGTCTGCAGGTGTCTATCTTTCTCTCCCCCCTCTGTCTTCCCCTCCTCTCTCCATTTCTCTCTGTCCTATCCAATAACAACAATAACAACAATGATGATAAACAACAAAGGCAACAAAATGGGATAAAATGGCCTCCAGGAGCAGTGGATTCATAGTGCAGGCACCGAGCCCCAGCAATAACCTTGGAGGCAAAAAAAAAAAAAAAAAAAAAAAGTATGGAGCTGGTCTGAGACATCTGAAGGCCTTGGACCTTCCTCTGTTTGTTCCAGAATCCAGTTCAGAGGTTGATTTGGGTGATAGCAGCTGGCTCTGAAAGAAACTCAACTTCTTGAGGCTAGGTTCCTATATCTCTTCCCCAGATCTCTTACTTTCAACTCTTATCCACCAAATCATAGGGCAGCAATGACAGTTTTTAGGCTGTTTCTATTCTTTGGCTATTGTAAATGATGCAGGTATGAACATAGAAGTGCATAGGGCCCTTTGAATTCGTGTGTGCATGTCCTTTGGATAAATGTCTAAATGTGGTATAGTTGGATCATCAAGCAATTGCATAGTCATTTGTTTAAGGATACTCCATATAGCTCCCAAAAGGATTGCACCAATTTGCATTCTCAGCAATGTGACAGAGTCCCTTTTTCTCTACAACCTGGCTAAGATGTGTCATTTCCAAGATTTTGACTATAGACAAAGTTATAGTTATTTGACTATAGACAGTTTCAAACTTGCATCCTAAACTGTGAGGAGAATCCGTTCTCTTTCAAATAACCAACTTTCTGAAGATGTAGTGCAGAAACTACTTATTTGCTGGGTGAGATTGCTTAAACAACAGAAAGCTAAAAATATCAGTATGTTTAGTCCTTTCCAAGCCCTGTGAGGAATTATTTTATTCTTCTTGTTGAGTTTCTGACAGTTTTATGAGTCTTTTGTTTGTTTGTTTTTGACTTATAGAGGCATCACTTCGATCTCGCCTTCATTCTTATATGGTATTTTCCCTATATGTTTCTCTTTCTCTCTCTCTCCTCTGTCTTTCAGCTTCTTATCTGTGCTATCTATAGGAAATACTTTTAATTCAAACATAAACATACACTAAAAGTAAACAAATGGAAAATATTCAAAAAGCAAACATAAGAGAGATGTAATTGCTATACTATTGTTACACAAAAAATATTTTAAGCCAAATATGTTCCTAGAGATAGTTTATATTTATAAAAGGACCAGTACATCAGGAAGACATAACATTTGTAAACATGCATATACCTAACAATAGATACTAAAATTCATGAAGGAAATGGAGAAAACTGAAGAGAGAAATGGATGATTCAACAATAATAATTGGAGAGTCCAATAACTTACTTTCAATAATAGACATCTTATCAACAAGAAAACAGAAGATTTGAATAAGAGCATAAACCAAGTAGGTTTAGCAGACTTCTTCCCAGTACCAACATGAAGTATGGGATTTTCTTTTGCATAGAGAAAATTGATATAAGACAAGTCTTATTATGAAACTTTGTTACATGGAATACATATTTTACTAGTGATTGAATAATGATTGAAAAGATTGTTGGATAAGAGGGGTACAATGCCAAACAATTCTCACCACCAGAGTTCCATACCCCTCCCCCTCCACTGTTTTCCTATTTATCCCTCTGGGAGGATGAACCAAAGATCTTTATGGCATGCGGAAGGTAGGAGTTCTGACTTCTGTAATTGCTTTTTCACTGGACACGGACATCGGCAAGTCGATCCATACTGCCAGCCTGTTTCTATCTTTCCCTAGTGGGCTAGGGCTCTAAAGAGGTGACGTTCCAGGATACATTGGTGAGGTTGTCTGCCCAGGGAAGTCAGGTTGGCATCATGATAACATCTGCATATTTTAAAGTTTTTTTTTCTGTAGCTGCTTCAGTATATGTACATTCAGAAATACTTTTATTTATTTATTCATTTTCCCTTCTGTTGCCCTTGTTTTTCGTTGTTGCTGTAGTTATTATTGATGTTGTCGTTGTTAGATAGGACAGAGAGAAATGGAGAGAGGAGGGGAAGACAGAGAGGGGGAGAGAAAGACAGACACAAATCTGCTTCACCACTTGTGAAGGGACTCCCCTATAGGTGGGGAGGCGGGGGCTCAAACCGAGATTCTTAACGCGGGTCATTGCACTTCGCGCTTAAGCCTCGTGCACTTAAGCCGCTGTGCTACCGCCCAGCTCCCTCAGAAATTCTTTTGTTTGTTTTGTTGCACAAGTAGGAAGGGATGCAAGTGTTTGTATTTGGTTATCAGGATACTCTGATGAAACTAACCCAGGAGGTCTTGACACACCAGCTGAATCATTGTCTTGTAGCAGCTTTTCTGGAGTGATTTTATTCTTTTTTTTCTACTCCTTTTATTAATGATTTGGAGTCAGGCAATACTGTAAGTTAAATACTTGTTTTTTTTTTAAATATTTATTTTATTTATTTATTCCCTTTTGTTGCCCTTGTTGTATTATTGTTGTTGTCGTTGTTGGATAGGAGAGAGGAGGGGAAGACAGAGAGGAGGAGAGAAAGATAGACACCTGCAGACCTGCTTCACTGCCTGTGAAGCGACTCCCCTGCAGGTGGGGAGCCGGGGTTCGAACCGGGATCCTTATGCCGGTCCTTGTGCTTTGCGCCACCTGCGCTTAACCCGCTGCGCTACAGCCCGACTCCCTAAATACTTGTTTTAATTCTGTCCTTTCACTAGCTACTCTGCTGGCTCCAATTTAGAAAAATTTTTATATAATTTTTAAAATTTATTTTCCCTTTTTGTTGCCCTTGTTTTTGTAGTTATTGTTGTTGATGTCGTCGTTGTTGGATAGGACAAAAAGAAATGGAGAAAGGAGGGGAAGACAGAGAGGAGAAGAGAAGGATAGACACCTGCAGACCTGCTTCACCACCTGTGAAGCGACCCCCATGCAGGTGGGGAGCTGGGGGTTCGTACCCGGATCCTTCCTCCAGTCCTTGCGGTTTGCGCCATGTGCACTTCACCCGCTGTGTTACCGCCTGACTCCCCCAATTTAGAAATTTTATAGGGTAGAAATAGGTATAGCAAGAGAGAAAATAAAGGCCAAGGTCCCAGAAACAATAAAGCTCTATAGCCAAACCATCCAAGTGTGGGTTAGGAATAGCAAAACATGCAAATGCCTTGTGGTGTTACTGTGCTCAGAAGAGGAGCCGTGGGGGTTTCTGCACAGGCTTCAGGTACCTGGGACACACTGCACAAAGATGAATGGGTATGTCTGTTCTCAGCAGAAGAGCTAAGCAGTGAGGTGTGGCCTTGAATAATCATGGTGGCAGTCAAGCTTCCATTATGCTTTGTCCCTGAGGAATGTAAAACAGGCTGAGGAGGTGGCCTCCAGAAATTTGGAAAAGCCACTGAACATTCACAGATAGCTCACCTGGAAGGGTGCCTGCCTTGCCATGCTAAACAACCTGTTGCAGTCCAGCACCCACCCCAGAGCACTGAAGACCCAGCAGTTAAATACATATATCATGAATTTCCTGACAAGCCTATATACGTGTGTGTGTGTGTGTGTGTGTGTGTGTGTGTATGTAAGCCCTAGCAATGACAAGGAAAAGACTGTTGCAAACGTACAGTAATGGCACTATGAGAAATAGCACAAAAAATAAGAAGGGGGGTTGGGTGGTAGTAGCGGGTTAAGCGCACATGGCACGAAGCCCAAGGACCGGCATAAAGATCTCAGTTCCAACCCCCCCACCTGTGGGGAGGGAGGGTGTCACTTAACAGATGGTGAAGCAGGTCTTCAGGTGTCTTTCTTTCCCCCTCTCTGTCTTTCCCTCCTTTCTCGATTTCTCTTTGTCCTATCCAACAACGACAGCAATAACAACAACAATAGTAATAACAACAGGGATGCTAAACAACAAGGGCAACAAAAGGGGAAAAAATAGCCTCCAGGAGCAGTGGATTTGTAGTGCAGGCACCAAACCCCAGTGAGAACACTGGAGACAAAAATAAATAAATAAAATAAGAAAGGTGATTACGGAATCAGTATTATTGGGATCTCAGTAGATAATAGGGAAAAATGGAGGGGGACTGGGCGGTAACGGCAGGTCAAGTGCATATGGCACGAAGCGGAAAGACCAGCTCAAGTATCTGGGTTCAAGCCCTGGCTCCCCACCAGCAGGAGGGTCACTTCACAAGTGGTGAAACAGATCTGCAGGTCTAGATTTCTCTCCCACTCTCTGTCTTCCCCTCCTCTCTTGATTTCTCTCTGTCCTATTCAACAATAACAACAACAGCAATGGAAACAATAATAATAACAACAAGGGCAACAAAATGGGAAAAAATGACCTCCAGGAGCAATGGAGTCACAGTGCAGGCACTGAGTCTAAGCGATAACCCTGGAGGCAAAAAAATAAATAAATAAAAACTCTTTTAAAAAATAAAGAAAAAAGGGAGGAACATGAAAAATAAGTAACTGGGTGGATCTATAAAAACTAAAATGAATCACTCTGATAACCAACTCCAAAATGCCTCAGGGAGCTTTGGCCTGACATTATGTTCAACTGAGAATGCTGATCGCTTGGGATCACTGCAGAAAGAAGGCATTTTTTGCTTGCTTGCTTGCTTGCTTGTTTCACATTTATACTATTTTGATTTTTAGAAAGAGCACCTTGTTCACATCTGTAAATATTAGCTTTAACTAAGTCCACTAACCTCAAATACCTAATTGAACTGAACTCCTTTGAGGGCAGAGACCTCTTGGGATACTGGTAAAACTCAGTAAAATAATCTGAGGATAATGAAATTGGAAATAATCAGTTGTAGTGTATTTTCTTAATGCTTGAGCATTGATACTGATATTGCAAGTGACTCTCTAATTTACCTCATACCGATGCACATGGTCAATTCAGAGGCCATATTAGCCATCACTATTTCAATTGACATGGGAGCCAGTAACTTCTTCCAGCCTTTTGAAGCTCCTCTGGCCTTAGCTCTCTCTAGAATCCTGACTCTACAAGATAGAAATGTTGCACTTCTGGAAAAAGAAGTCTTTTGAACAGAGAGAGAGAGAGAGAGCGCGCTAAAGTTTCCATAAAATCTATCTTCCAGGAATCTGTATTCTCTGTACTATTTGCTTTCACAGAGCAAACCAGCCTCTGAAAATAATTCAGGTTGAGCCCCTAAGATTTTGAGTCACAAAATCTCAAGAGGTTTGTGTGCAGCTCCCCCTGCAGTCCCAGTCACTGTGTCACTGATGGCACAGAAGTACAGGGCCCGGTCGCTCAGCTGGGCTGAGGATTTCTTCAGGTGGAAGGAAGTTTCACTCTTCTTAAATTCAGCTTCAAATCCTCTGATGCCTTTAACCAGCGGATCTCCTGATAGGTACTTGAGCAGAAGCTGGAGTCCTCCCTTGGGATATTGCACGTACCAGAAGAGATACGGTGAGACAGAAGAGGAATAGTTGCACCTCAGCTTCAGAAGGGCTCCTTCAGAGACAGTGATATGGCTGTCAGGCTGGGTCACTGACTGGGCTCCGACTCCACCTGCAACATCAGTGTCAAGTCAATAAACTCTTGGAAAACAGAAATTCTTTATTCAAAGTTAAACCTAGACAGTGAATGAGGGAGTAAATGGAATGGTACTCACTCAGAAACAAGAGCATTTCAAGTGTCAAGGTGAATGCCAAGGTCATGGCTGAGAACTGGACTTCCTTCTGGACGATTATTTGCAAAGAAATGAAAATCTGACAACCTATGTTGCTGAGTTTAAGAGGAATTGGAAGGAATTTAGATTTCTTCATATGAAGGTGGTAGCAAGTTACGAAGAGATATCCTATGGACAAAACTTTCTGCCTCTGGTGTCTAAGATTCTTTGCCAGCCACTAAAAACTGCTATCAGAATAGCTCTTCAAACTGTAAGGAAGAAAAGTTTTTGTGAGTTTATTCTAATCTTTTTGTAGAAAAACCATTTTCAGTTTAAGCAACATTGCCCTCTAGGGGCCAAATAAAAGCTAAGGACAGGGTCATAGTTTTCATGAATCTTCCCCATCTCCTTTATGAGTTTGAATTTCAAATCATTGTGATTCTGTAAAGTGGGAGCACAGGGGGAGGTCACCCACCCTACTGAGCTCTTCTTGGTCTTGAACAAGTGCTAACAGAAAGAAAAAAGAAAGAAAGAAAGAAAGAAAGAAAGAAAGAAAGAAAGAAAGAAAGAAAGAAAGAAAAAGAAAAATAAAGAGAAAGGGAAAGAAAGAGAAAAAGAAAAGAAAGAAAGAAAGAAAGAAAGAAAGAAAGAAAGAAAGAAAGGGAGAGAGAGAAAGAAAGAGGCACTAGACCAGTTGGCAAAGGAAAATAAATCAACTTAGTAGTGTGCACAGAAGAAAGACAATAATTCTTTAGGTCCCAGTTCCTGAAAAGAGGCAAGGGCTGTAAATTTCTAGTTGGGGATGGGATCTGAAACACAAACAAACAAGAAAGAGGAGTGCTCACATGACAGGAAATGAAGGGATTGCTAATCTGACAGTAAACATGAGATTCTCAGATAGAGGGAATTTTTACACAGATAAAATTGCTTGGGCAGGACTCTTCTATACAACCTTCTTCCCAGATCACAGAGGAAAAGGAATCGCTTCTATGCCATGAGGAAGGAAAAAGGACTAAGACAAGGACAAGAGCACTTCTCAGCTTCCATGGAGGGTCTCAAGTTCTTTCTGATCTTATATATTTCAAATATGATACAACCCTTCACACTTAAGGTAACTTTCTCTCAAAGTGTGGGTTAGGGAGATAGCATAAGATTATTGTGCCTAAGGTTTGGAGGTCCAGTTTCAATCCCCATCACCATCACAAGCCAGAACTGAGCAGTACTCTTATAAAAAAAAAATTTTTTTAAAGGAAAGAAAAAAGAAAGAGTAAAAGAATAAATGTACAGGTGTAATTTTGTAAGTGAGAAGACATTAGAAGATAAGCAGATATGAGATGTTCCATCTCGTTCTCCCACTGTCCCACTTGTCCTTGCCTTGTCTCAGTCTTAGTGGTAAGGAATGTTCTCATGTGCTCTGTGTTGCCTAGCTATATGCCAAATCATGGAGGGATGGGGCAGAACAAATGAGAATGAAACACCTAGCCTCCCTGAGAGATTTTGAAGACTGCCCTACAAATAGTGCTCAAAAACATATCTCAAAGTTTTCAAGAGAAGAGTCTGCACAGAACTGATAGATTTGTCTTGGTGATTCATCAAACCACTGAAGATGGAAGGCTGGACCCCATTACTTTCCTCACTGCTCCACTACTCCTTCCCCTCACTATAGAAACTCCAGGGAGTTGGGCAGTAGCACAGCAGGTTAAGCCCATGTGGTGCAAAGTGCAAGGACAGGTGTAAGGATCCCGGTTCGAGCCCCCAGCTCCCCACCTGCTGGGGAGTCACTTCACAGGTGGTGAAGCAGGTCTACAGGAGTCTATCTTTCTCTCTCTCTGTCTTCCCTTCCTCTCTCCATTTCTCTCTGTCCTATCTAACAATGACATCAATAACAACAACAATAAAAAACAAGGACACCAAAAGGGAAAATAAATAAATATTTTTAATTTAAAAAAAGAAAGAAATTCCAGCCTATGATGTGAGTGTAAAAACCAACATTTTCAGATAGAATGAGAGACAGAGAAAGAAAGAAAGATAGATAGATAGATAAATAGAACCGACACCACAGCAGTGAAGCTGTTCCCTCCAGTGCAGTAGGGGCCAGATTTGGATCTAGGTGGTGTAAATATCAAAGTAGGCAACTTCAGAGGTGATCTGTGTAGGTCAGCTCAAAATATCTATTTTTATTTTCTTTTGATTCATGAGTCTGCCACCTTCTCAGATTGATAATAGCAGAAATAAACTCATTTACTTTACACCTAGCCTTGCCTCTTGATTAATTGACCTTTCAAGCAGTCAGCACCAAAACTTGGGATTCAATAGCAACCTCAACTATTGCTTTTGACATCTCGAGAGAAGAATGATGAGACAAGTAGAGGCAACAGGTTTCTCTTCAAATTCTTCGATTTCAAACATCTTTCTTAGACTCAAAACACACTGCCCCTGGGTTAAGAGCAGAGTCATCTCCTTCAGCACCCTTTATTTTGGTAGATATTTGAATTCAAGGGCCAGAATTTAGCTTTGGAGTTTAATCCTGTCCCAGGGAAGGTAACAGAGTACAGAGACAGCATCTGAGTTTGCCAGCATGGTCCTCAGTTGGTGGTTTTTGCTCTCAGGAACCCCCAGGTGTGGTCTTAGACAATGAGATGCATCTGTGGTTGCTACATCCTTCATGGCTTTCACAAGTCCCTAGAATTAGAATAAAAATATTCTAAGAGAGGAAGAAAGAAAGAAAGAAAGAAAGAAAGGAAGAAAGAAAGAGAGGAAGGCAAAGAAAGACAGAAAGAAAGGAAAAAAAGAAAGAAAGAAAAGAAAGAAAAAAGAAAGGAAGAAAGAAAGAAAGAAAGAAAGAAAGAAAGAAAGAAAGAAAGAGGCACTAGACCAGCTGGCAAAGGAAAATAAATCAACTTAGTAGTGTGCACAGAAGAAAGACAATAATTCTTTAGGTCCCAGTTCCTGAAAAGAGGCAAGGGCTGTAAATTTCTAGTCGGGGATGGGATCTGAAACACAAATTAGAATAAAAATATTCCTTTCAACCAATGTATTCTCTTGAAAACATCTATGATTTTTAAACTCTTAAGAAATGGAATATGAGAGAAAAAAACCAAAATTTTAATGGTAGTACCGACTCAAAGCCTTTCTGTCTTGTTTCATAAATCAAGAGGAAAAATGTATCTTACCGGTGAGAAGCTGTTCCAAGGAGCCCAAAGGTTGTTTCTATACATTCAGGAAAACCATTTCATGGTTCAGTCATGAGAGGAGGAGGAAAGCTTCTCTAAGTGACAAGGAAGAGCAAATGAGACTCAAATGCAGGATGCGGTGTCCTCGAAGCGCTGGAAGGTTAAGGTCGGCACCTGAGCTAGCAGCTGAGCTTTCAGTTCTCTGGTCCCCTGCAAGGCTTCTAGGGATCAAGGAGCAGAAGGACATTTATAAATCGCATGACTTGTTATAAGGGAAATGGGCCCTAGGATGGCGCATCTCCCGGCACTTCACAAACTCTGTTCATCTCTCATATGCCCCTTTTCTCCATGCCCAGGAATCACACAAACTAAAAGTTGATTAGCAAAATAGAAAAAGGTGGTGGGAGAGGAAAGGAGTGAAGCGGTCTTGGAAGCTTTTTGTTATCTTCTGAATCAAGAGGCCTCAACTAGATTGAGAAAAACAATCCCCTACACACACACACACACACACACACACACATACACACAAACACATACACACACACATTCTACTTTTCTCAATCGCTATAAAAAATTGACAAAAAGAGATAAATCAATCAAGTTAGAAAGCTATGTAGCTGCTTTTTGTCTTCTTCTTTCCATGCCATCCTATTTTGAGTGGAAAGAAACCCTTTCCTAATTGATTGGGAAGAGGTCAGGGATCACTGAAGACACTGATTGTTCGGCATTTTACGGAGCGAATAAGAGATATCACTTATAATGGTTTCTGCACAAGTTCAATATTGGATGTGAGTCACCCACTGTCCCAACTGATCAGGAATGTAAATGGCAAATATGGCAACCCCCTCTTGTGAATACATCCATTGAAATTCTGCTTTTGTGCAGTAATCTAGGAATGTGGAAAATAACTAGGCTGTCTTTATGTTACAGAAAAAAAAAACTTGACTGGCTGGGTACATCCATGTGTTTCTGAATGAAGCCATGTATGACAGTGCAATTCTTATAATATCAACATAGTCTTTATTTTATTTTATTTTATTTTATTTTATTTTATTTTATTTTATTTTTTAAAGCCACATGATACTGCCTCCACTCAGGCAGCTGAGGATTCTCTGTTCATCATTTCTTTTTTTTTAAAAGGAAATAAAAGAATACATTTTTGAAAAATACACTCCTTATTTAGTTTCAAGAGTTTCATCTCAACATGATCCACAGATTTAGGATATTATACAACAATGTCTGAGGTTTACATGGTAATGAGATGCTCTAGAAGGCATCCTTTGAACCTACTCCTTTTTGCCAAGTCACTGTTTTATTTGTGATTAAGAATGGTAACAGGATTATAGGATTGCAGGGCATATCTCTGCACTACACTCACCACCAGAATTTCTCTAAACAAGTAGCAGTGTGTCATGGATTGTTTCCCTAAGCCCTTGACAACATATTACATCATCAAACTTTTTTCTGCAAGAGATCACTTGGGCTTTTATCATTGAACTTATGTTCACCTTTTTCAGTCAACTACCATTTCTTAAAATTCTCTTTGGACTTGGACTTGTCTAGCACACTCTGCCCTCCAACCCATTAGCTTCAAGTCAAAAAAAAAAAAAAAAACACTGACTCTGATGTACTCCTTGATGTCACTCTACCCCTTCTGCCCATCAGCAACAAGAACACTAAGTTACACCACGTTTTTTAATTACACCGATTACACTATAAGCACATACACTGTTCTTTATTTTATCTTTTAAAATCCAATTTTAAAAACTTCAATTTCTCTGTGATCTGCAAATCACAACACTAACTTTCATACAATTCATCACTCAGTGGTTTGATTTATTCTAGCCACTCTCACCAAATACTGACTCTTATAAATCATTTTTTAAAGAGCTTTTTCTTTGTTCCTGAATATGAGTATTTTGGAAAGAAGGTGAAAAAGATAACTTCAAGACAAGTACGGGAGATCTTTGCAGGATAAGTGCGAACAGAACCGAGGAGGCAAATATGTGATGTCTAAGAGAGCCAAGGCAAATAATCAAGGTCTTGGGCTTTGCAAAGAATTCTTTAATCCAGACAACAGCGTGGGTCCACCTGCATATCAGATTTCAGGCTCAGGAAAAAACTAGTATAGTCATGGGCCCTTTGGAATATAACTAAAATAGGCCTACTAGGTATCTTCAAAACAGAGGCCCCCAAATCTTTATCTGCAATATTCCAGCCTTTAGGTTCATGATTAGTCAACAATTTGTTTGGCTTTATATGTTAACTCTTCTTTCAGCCACCAGGTTTCAGATGCTAACATGATGCCAACCAGACTTCCCTGGGCAGACAACTCCACCAAAGTGTCCTGGAGCCCTGCTTCCCCAGAGCCCCACCCCACTAGGGAAAGATAGAGACAGGCTGGGAGTATAGATCAACCTGTCAACACCCATTGATAATAATTATTGATTTGTGAGTGTATAAAAAAAATGTACATGGAGACCCGATGTGCTCTTCACCAAGCCAATTCCAGTGGTATCTAAACCAGTAAATTAAAACTGAAACAATCCATACAACTAATTTAGATTTTACTCGCACTCATTTGTGAGTGCAAGTGTGTCTGTGCTTCTGTGAAATTTTCTGTGCATTTATAGTCTTACATTTATGTATGTCATATGAATAGATTCACTTCCACAGTCAAGATGCACAGCTGTTGTATAAGCACAAGAGTTGTTTGTGCTACTCCTTTGAGACTACACTCATCCCTTCCCATAATTAGTTCTTCAATCTTTCTAACTTTGTTATTTCAAAAATGGTATGGCATAGAAATAGAATTGTATAGCACAAATCTTTTGCAATTGTTGTTTTTTCTTTTATTCAGTAAGTAATATAAATAAGAGATCTATCCAAGTAAGTTGTATCTACAAACTTTTATTGTTTTCTTTTATTTCTGATGGGTGAGGTTTTTGTTGTCTGTTATATTAAACAGTGAATTTATAATCAATATTTATGCTGGTGTTCTTTATTTGAGTAGTCTGGACACAAGGGCTATGTTAGAAATATGGTTTGTTAAAATTTTCCATCTGTAGCTCATCTTTTCAAAAGAATTTTTGTAGAGGAGACATTTTAAAGTATTTTTATCTTAATTAATTTACTAGATAAAGACCATCAAAAATTGAGAGGGAAGGGGGAGATAGGAAAAGAGACAGAAAGGCACCTGCAGCACTGCTTCATCATGTGTAAAGCTTTCCCCTTGCAGGTGCTGGTGAAGGGCTCAAACCCAGGTCCTTATGCACTGTAGCATGTGGGCTCAACCAGGTGCACCACCACCTGGTCCCAAAAGAGGTTTTACTATTGATAAAGTCAAAACAGTGTGTTTAGAGAAAGAAAGAGAGCCACTTTTGGTGTCAGATCTAAGAACTCTCCGACTAGCTTAATACTCTGAAATTTTTATTTATTTTTTTTCCTCCAGGGTGATTGCTGGGGCTCAGTGTCTGCACCATGAATCCACCACTCCTGGAGGCCATTTTTCCCCCTTTGTTGCCCTTGTTGTTGTAGCCTCGTTGTGGTTATTATTGTTATTGTTGATGTCGTTCGTTGTTGGATAGGACAGAGAGAAATGGAGAGAGGAGGGGAAGACAGAGAGGGGGAGAGAAAGACACCTGCAGACCTGCCTCACCACCTGTGAAGCGACCCCCTGCAGGTGGGGGGCTGGGGGCTCAAACCAAGATCCTTAAGCCCATCCTTGTGCTTTGCACCACCTGCGCTTAATCCGCTGCACTACCGCCTGACCCCCAATTTTTCTTTCTTTATTTTTCATTATCTTTATTTATTTATTAGATAGAGACATCCAGAAACCAAAAGAGAAGGTAGTGATAGAGAGGGAGAGAGAGACATTTGCAAAGTTGCTTCACCACTCACAAAGCTTTCCCCCTGCAGGTGGGGACTAGGAGCTTGAACCAGGGTCCTTGAGCACTGTAACATGTGCGCTCAGCCAGGTGTGCCATCACCTGGCTCCGAAAATTTTTCTAAATGGGCTATATTTTGTGTTTAAATCTAAAATAAATTTTGAGTTAATTTTCTTAACATAGTTTTAAAAGACTATGTCATCTTTGTTGTCTGCTGTAACTGTCAACTATATCAAATAACTAACTCAAAGAAGCATACCTTAAACTTGCGTTCCAGGCTTCTCAAAGAAAAGGGAATTCAGCCTCTTATAGCTTGATCCTGCAAATTTTCCTCTTGACACTTACTATGATTGCTCTGTCTAAAAGAGAAATTTAAAAATACGGAACCAAACCAAACACTTCTCAACTCATCAGCTTCTGAAATCCTCCCTCCTGTACCACGGGGCAAAGTCTCCTTGTCTAGAGGTGGAAAATAGTTATATCGAGGATAACTGTAATCTATCCTAACATGCACATTCTTTCAAACTTTAAAACTCTCTGAGAAAAATGCCTATCCAACTTTAAATCATCAAATTGAACTGAAACTGATATTTTCCTGTCTATAACTTCGTTCCTGATAAATGAACATGTTTCCTGAAGAGAGTAGTAGCCTCTACAGATTGTCCCTAAAATGAAAAGAAAAAAATCAATCCTTTTATGTTATTATTTTGTGTGTGTGTGTGTGTGTGTGTGTGTGTGTGTGTTTTCTTAAATTGCACACTTTCATCTACCTCTGTTGAGAATCACAGTCCCAAATCCAAATAGGCCAGTTGCCCTAGAATACAGATATACTTCTGTTTCAGGGAGACAGTCTTGACTTTTCTCTCAGGAAAAGACTAACTTAGCAATCAAGATTAATACCTTAGTCTCACTCAGTCGGGGCACACTTTACTATGCACAAGAACCTGAATTTGAACTTCTGGAACTACGTGGGAACACTGTTCATGGCACCAAAGGGAAAGGTCTGTGGATGGTGGAACTGTGCTGTGATGTCTCTTGGATTTCTATCTCCATCTCTTTCTATCTGAAATTAAAAGTAAAAAAAAAAAAAAAAATACCTGGAAGCAGAGAAATCGTGCAAGTTTAAGAAAGAGAGAGCATTATGTAAAAGTGGCCGCAATTCTTTTGTTAAAATTTTCTGTGACCAATTATAATGAGAACTGTAAAGTTTCTGTTGACTTGAAACAGAGGCCCAGGGCATCAATATAAAAACACTGTGGTGAAGGGGAGGGTGGCCATTGGGCTTGCCGGCACGGTGGGGGGGGGGGGGTCTGGGGGGGTGGTAGGGATGGGACACAGTCTTTTGGTGGGAGTGGTGTTTATGTACAATCCTATTAAAGTGTAGACATTATATAAACCACTATTTAATTAATATGAGAGGCAAAAAACTGATGATATGTCTAGAACTTCTTAAAACACAGACTGAGTCTTTTTAATACATAGGCTGTCTTTGATATGGTCTCTCCCAAAAGCCTAGACCAGGGAGAACAGAAGCAACCGACAGCACAGCTATATACAAGATGCTGGGTACTATACCCCAAACCCTATCAAAGGGAATTTCCAAAGTTAACCCTATCACCAAATAATGTGATGATAACAATAACTATCCATTGTCTTCTTGAACCCTAGACAACAGGAACCTCACATTTCCACTATAGAGCCTATATTTCCCCCAGTCCTGGAACCTTAGGGTGGGGCCCACTTTTCTGCATGCTGCTCTCAATTCAAATCAAATAATATTGCATCCACAGATAACAACCTAATCAACACAACGAGTGCCACCCCAGCATGCTTCACTTCAGACTGTGACCAGAGACTTCAGGTGTGGAGTGACAACCCTTCAGCTTCATCACTCGGGTAAGACCTTTCCTTTCATAGTATTCTCTAACTCCATTCCAGGTGTTCCACTCCCCAATAAAGTCCCCAAACCTAGGTATAGTCCAGGTCCCCTGAGATAGAGCATAGGTTCACCGTGCCCATAAACTAGGGGAAAAATATATACCTGAAAGAAGAAGTACACAAGAGCATGAGGGAATACCCCCAACACTTCATCTGCACTATTACAGTCTTGTTCAACAATTTGTTTGTCTTTGTATGTTAGCTCTCTTTTCAGCCACCAGGTTCCGGATGCCAGCAAGATGCTGACCAGACTTCCCTGGACAGACAACCCCACCAATGTGTCCTGGAGCTCCGCTTCCCCAGAGACCCACCCTACTAGGGAAAGAGAGAGGCAGACTGGGAGTATGGATCAACCAGTCAACGCCCATGTTCAGCGGGGAAGCAATTACAGAAGCCAGACCTTCTACCCTCTGCAACCCACAACGACCCTGGATCCATAATCCCAGAGAGACAGAGAATGGGAAGGCTATCAGGGGAGGGGATGGGATGTGGAGATCAGGTTATGGGAATTGTGCAGAATTGTACCCCTCTTATTCTATGGTTTTGTTAATGTCTCCTTTCTTAAATAAATAAATAAAAAGAAACAGAGGCCATTAATATTCTTTTTAAAAAATATTTAACTAGTAGATGAATTAAAGCCTGAGGTAGAAGTATAGATAATTATATGCCTAACAGTGAGTGGAGTGGTACTATATTCACCATGGAACATGTATAATAGTATTCATAACAGCATTGTTGATCATGACCAAACAGTGAAAAAAAAAATCAAATAAGCAAATAAGTAGATGGCTGTAAATTAACTGAATTAGTCACACAGCAATGAGAATGAGTATACTAGCCTATATACACCATGGATGGATCTTAGGAATAAAATACTAAGAGAAGAATCAAGATTTTAAAAAATAACAACTATATTATTCTTCTTACATAAACTTCAAAAACTGTGGCCAAGGAAGTTGTACAGTGGTAAAGCATAAGACTAGGAGGTGTGAGGACCAAAGTTCAACTCCCAGCACTGCATATGTCAGAGTGATTCTCTGCTTTTCTCTCTCTCTCTCTCTCTCATCTCACACACACACACACACTTTCTCTTCTCTCCCACATGTTAAGAAATAATTACGTAAATCTTTTATTTTTTTAAAGGATGTGACGTTATTTTATTATTTTTTTTATTTAATGTCCATTCTTTTTTTTTGCTCCTGGAGACTACTTTTTCCCATTTTTGTTGCCCTTGTTGTTGTTGTTGGATAGGACAGAAATAAATTGAGAGGGGAGGGGAAGACAGATACCTGCAGACCTGCTTCACCGTTTGTGAAGTGACCCCACTGCAAGTTGGGAGCCAGGGGGGCTCAATCCAGGATTCTTGTAGCGGTTATTATGCATCATGCTATATGCGCTTAACCTGTTGCACTACCACCAACCCCCCTAAATCTTTGATTTTTTATTGCCACCAGGACTACCACTGGGGCTTGGTGTATACACAACTAATCCACTATTCCTGAAGGCTAATTATTATGTTTTTTATTTCTTTCTAGGATAGAGACAATGAGAAATTGAGAGGGAGTAAATGGAGAAATAAAGAGGGAGAGAGAAAGAGAGAGGTATCTGCAGCACTGCTTCATCACTGGCAATGCTCCCAGCCTGCAAGTGGAGACTGGGGTCTTCAATCCTGGTGCTTGCACATAGCCTGTGTGCTTTAAGAGATAGACCACCACCCACCTCCACTTTAAGTAAATCTTAAAACACACACTAGGTCAAATTATACTATGAGACTGTGGTTTCCCCAAAGGGAAAGACCAGGAGGACCACAGAAGGCTTCTGGAGAACAAAAGTATAAACAGGAGCAGAGCTCCCAACTTGGTGTCTGTGAGAGTGTCAGATCGCCAAAAGAAGTCTCCTGAAGTTCCCTTTGCACAAGTAGGACTTTCCTGGAGGGTTATATAACAAGATTGAAATATATAAGGCACTTGAGTCTTAGAACTTTGTTTCTTTTTGTTTGTTTGTTTGTTTGTTGTAAATCAGAGCACTGTTCAGCTCTGGCTTATGGTGGTGCAGAGGATTGAACCTGGGACTTTGGAGCCTCAGGCCTGAGAGTCTGTTTGCAGAACCATTATGCTGCCTACCCTCCACCCAGAACTTTCAGTTTCTGTACCTTTGTGGTCATGTACCTAGCAATCTTACATAAGTAATTTCCATATTCTAATCACATGTATACCATGTTAATTAATTTTGGTTTATTTTCAATTAACTAGCTAGAAGTATATAGCAGACCTATATAGCCTACTAGTCACTCTAATAAGAACTTAGTACAGAACAATCCCTCAAATATCCTTTTTATCCTCCAGATACAAATGTAGTTAATTGTTGGGCATCAGGTCCTAAAACCATTCAGAAGTGAAAGAAAGACTTAAACACAAATCATAGTGAATGAGCCTAGGACCTTGTTTTCAGACATGAAAAGGATTTTTTGTGTGTGTGACAACTATGCTACACCTCAGACTTACATACAACGTCTCTTTTTTTTTCATTATGAGGTTTCTCTGGAATATTTTACTTACTTTTTTCCAATATGTTTTATCAAATCTGACTGTTTAGTTAATTTCTTTTCTTTCTTTTTTTTTTTTTTTTGCCTCCAGGGTTATTGCTGGGGCTTAAGGAGGTCTCGAAACTTTACATCAGGCTCAACCTGATGCTGTTGACTGGCTACAGAAGAAGGGCAAATGCTAGAAGAAGAAGAAGAAGTGCCTGCACCACGAATCTACTGCTCCTGGAGGCTTTTTTTCCCCCTTTTGTTGACCTTGTTGTTTTATTATTATTGTGGTCATTATTATTGTTGTTATTGATGTTGTTATTATTGCATAAGACAGAGAGAAATGGAGAGAGGAGGGGAAGGCAGAGATAGGGAGAGAAAGATAGACACCTGCAGACCTGCTTCACCGCTCATGAAGTGACCCCCCTGCAGGTGGGAGCTGGGGGCTAGAATTGGGATCCTTATGCCACTGTTGAGTTAATTTCAAGATGACTTGGTTGCACAAGTCTACCCTTATATAACTGCGTCTTAAGCTCCTACTCGCTCCTGCAAAGTTATTTGATTTGATATCATTGCTATTTTTTAAATGGGAATTTAATTTTTTTTAAGGAAAGAATGTTTTCATTTTTGGAATTCTAGGGAAAAAAAATTCACCAGGTTAATTCTTACCAAATATCAAACAGTAGCTGAGAGCATTGCTATATGACAGTTATTCTGCACCTAGTTAGGGCAAAATTGTCCAGAATCAAGGACATCTAGCGGTAGTAAGGAACTAGGGTGCAAAGAGAATTCTTCAGAGAATTGGGGGTGGGCAAGAGGTGGTGCATCTGGTATAGTGCACATGTTATTGTGCAAAGGGATCCAGGTTCAAGCCCCCACTCCCCACTTGGGGGGTGGGGGGAGCTTTATGAGTGGTGCCAAGCAGTGCTACTGGTGTCTCCCTCTCTTCCCTATCTACCCCTTTCCTCTCAATTTCTCTCTGCCTCTATCCAAGTAATAAAATATTTCTAAACAAAAAGAGATTTTTTTTGCATCAGGTAAAGAACAGTGTTTGTTATTGCAGACTCAAATGTCTTAGGCTTCAATGTCAAAAATAATAATAATAATCAGAAAGCCCATACCACAAAGACATAAAGGTAAACACCAGTTCCTGGTGGCTCTCTAGAGAATCATCACATATGTGTATGTCTATGTCAGCATTATTTATTGCAGTAAATAAAACAAATTAAAAAGTCGAGTAGGGGGAGTCGGGCAGTAGCGCAGCAGTTTAAGCCCACATGGCACAAAGCACAAGGACTGGCTTAAGGATCCCGGTTCGAGCCCCCGGCTCCCCACCTGTAGGCGGGTGGCTTCATAGGTGGTGAAGCAGGTCTGCAGGTATCTATCTTTCTCTCTAGTCCCCCTCTCTGTAGTCCCCTCCTCTCTCCATTTCTCTCTGTCCTATTCAACAACAATGACATCAAGGACAACAGTAATGACTACAACAACAATAAAAAGGGGGTGCAACAAAAGGGAAAATAAATATTTTTTTAAAAAGACAAGTAGGTGGAATTTTCCAAATAAAAATACTATAAAGCCATATATAGGTATGTTGCATCAGAATCTGTGGTATTGCTCCATAAACAATGTATAAAGACTTATTTCCCAAAATAATGTTCGACAAACATGCAGAATAAAAAAACAACTAATAACATGTGAATCTATAATAAGAGTTTTCTCTCAGTGTTAAAATTTTAGAGTTCTTTTCTTTTTAGTGTCCTTTCTTTTGGTATCTTTTTTTTTTACTTAAACATGCATAACTTTGTGACTGCTTATAGAGAAGATGACTAGGTGATAAAGAGCTTCATGTTTCTTTGTGGTCAATATCTGAGATAAGTTTTTATTCTGTGCACATCATTCCAAGTCATTCGTGACACAATATGCAGACAGGGACATGACAGATCTTACACATTGCCAAACCTTAGTACACAAGGCATGGACACTTGGGAGTAAACCTAGACAGACAGCGTAATAATTTAGGTGCAGATTTGACCTGTGCTGTGCTCTGTCTTAGGGTCTAAATGTCTGGCTGGTGCCTGACAGGATACGTGCAGTTACTAAGCAGGAAACTGCTTCTCAACCAGAACAGGAAATGGCGTTTGCTCTCATCAAAGTGCCTGAGTCGTATTGGATTTGTTGACAAGGTTGAAAATCTAATCTGTAAGTCAGTCCTGTCACACTTTCACTGACAAAAAAAAAAAAAAAAATTATATCTAGGCATGTACATGAGTTCAATTGAATTATGGGATAATAATGATGCAACCATTCGCCAACGGATCTGAGACAGACTTGTGAGTCTCAAAAGAAATCTAATTTATTGTAATGAGTATGTAATTTCCGAGAAGTAATCATTCATCTTTGGCATGAATTATTTTGTCTGTATGGTTTTCTTTTTGTCTCCAGTCCAAATTTGCAATGAAATATGCCCACCAATTTTTCTTTCAGATAGAAAACTAAAACCATTCATTCTCGATCAACATAAAATTTTCCTTTTTACACACCAAGGCATTGGTTTTGGGGAAATTTGCATTGGCTAAGCTTCCTTGTGTGTTCCCACTGCTATCACAGCAAGTTTTCTGGTTGATAAAAATCTGCTGCAATGCACGTATCAGATAACAATCAATAATAAACCTGAGCTAGAAACATCTTACTTTCAAATACCGTAACCTATGGTCAGAATGAGTAGAATCAAGCTTTCCAAACCACTGCGTTATTTTGGTATACTAAAACACAGCCATTTGAAAATTGACAATACCTCTTCATTACCCCTATAGCTGCTGAGCTCAAAAGGTTGAAGTAAAGATCTGTATCTCAGTAGCTTCAGGTCTCAGCAGGGACCTGGTATCTGCTTTACTTGACATGAATGTCTGATTAATTTAGATAACTGCCATTCTCAATCTATTCAGTAAGTTTGCTCTAAGTAATTACACAGTAATTTAATGACATCTTTATAAAATAATTTTTATTAGTGATTCAATAATGACTGATAAGATTGTGGGATAAGAAGGGTATAATTCCCACTACCAGAGTTCCAACCTCCTTCCCTTCCATTGGAAGTTTCCCTACTCTTTATCCTTCTGGGAGTATGGACCAAAGATCTTTATGGGGTACAGAAGATGGGAGGTCTGGCTTCTGTAATTGCTTCTCCACTGAACATGGGTGTTGACAGGTTGATTCATACCTCCAACTTGTTTCCATCTTTCCCTAGTGGGGCAGGGTTCTGGGGAAGGTGGGGTTCCAGGACACACTGGTGAAGTCGTCTGCCCAGGGAAGTCAAGTTGGCATTATATTAGCATCTGCAACTTGGTGGCTGAAAAGCATTAAAATATAAAACAGAACAATCAGGAAACTAAAGGAAAAAGTATAGCAGATGAAATTTGGGGGTCTCTATGTTGGAAGGAGCTAGGAAGTCTATTTTAGGTACTGTCCAAGGGCCCATGACTTTACTAACTTTTGCCTGAGCCCGACAGCTATAACATGAAGATGGGCTAGGAGTATTGAATTCAACGACATTCAGTGTTCATGATGCAATATGAGAAAACAGAATCTCCTTAAGATTTAAGATGGCTAAATTAGTGGTGCAAATATCAGGAAGTAGTTGCCTCTAGCAGGAGAGATTTGAAAGTGGAGGACTTGGGAAATTTGAAGTGAGCTTTTAAGGTGAAGGAATTGTATGCATTGTTTGGGTGCATGGAGTCACAGTATGTAGCTCTCAAGACACATTTACATCAATAAGCTTGTGAACTAAAAATCAAATAAAATCTAGAAAGATAAGATCTATTTGTGCATCTTTCTGTACCTGTTGCAGAAATGTCTCTGTACTTTCACAGTTGTGACTGAACTGCTGTGGTTGACCGCTCTCTCTGCTGCTTCCAGCCCTGCCTATAACCTGAGATTTGGAATCAACAGACTAGCTAGACATGAGCACGCTCTGGAGGCTAAATATAATCAAATAAAATGACTACAGGAAATGAGGTAACACCCCGGTCTAAGAATAAAGAGAGTTATTTGCATGCAATATTGTAATTAATGGTAAGATGTGTAAGCTTGTGTCATTACAAAGTGTGCTGCTATATTGGTGTATTGCAACAAAGTAAAAGACTCTGGGGTTGGGGCAGGGTTCAGATCCTGGAACAGGGTGGCAGAGGACTTAGTGTGCAAAGCTGGAAAATGTAATGCATGTACAAACTATTGTATTTACTGTCAGCTGTAAAACATTAATCCTCCAATAAAGAAATTTTAAAAAAACAGAATTTGCTGCCATAAACATAGGTGCATGTTGATTTCTTTCTTTCTTTCTTTCTTTCTTTCTTTCTTTCTTTCTTTCTTTCTTTCTTTTCCCCTCTAGGGTTATCGCTGGGGCTCTGTGCCTGCACTATGAATCCACTGCTCCTGGAGGCTATTTTTTCTCTCTTGTTGCCCTTGTTGTAGTTATTATTGATGTCGTTGTTGTTGGATAGGACAGAGAGAAATGGAGAGAGGAGGAGAAGACAGAGGGGGGAGAGAAAGATAGACACCTGCAGACCTGCTTCACCGCTTATGAAGCGACACCCCCACCCCATAGGTAGGAATCTGAGGCTCAAACCGGGATCCTTGAGCTGGTCCTTGTGCTTCACGCCATGTGTGCTCAACCTGCTGAGCCACCGCCCAGCCCTCCAACCCCCCACATTGATCTCTGCAAACAGGTGTGTCTTTTTCTTTTGAATAAATCCCCAGTGTACGGAGCCAGGTCAGGAGATAAATGGTGGAAAACCCCTTAAAACAGCATTCTGAGACAAACCTGAACGTAGAAACTGTGAATCACTATCAGAGGCCAAGTCCTACATGCCATGTGCTGTCAATCAGCTTCAGAGGCCAAACCTCCATGGGATAGGCGCTGACACACAAGCTCTCTGAGGAGAAGCTCAGTATGTCTGTGCAGAGGAGGGCATCCCCACTGCCTCTGACCTTTTCACGGTCCAGATTAGAGAGTGAAAGAATGTCTCAGTCCATAATCCAAGCAATTCCATAACTGGGTGGTGAATCCAGATTCATGGGAAAGTTTGCCAAAATTTGCTGTATGAATATGGTCCTAATCAATGTGTCCAGATTTCCATTCAGGCCATTACCTGAATGGTTCCAAGGTTCCTTGCTCCAGAGTACTTTCATTTCCCTCCCTTCCTTCAGACCCTTGTGGGGGCTGGGCTCTGTGGAGTTAGCTTCCCACACTCAGGGAGAGGAATTGCTGGGTCATAGAGCCTAAACTGGTGGTGATGCTGTTTTGTAGACATCTATACAGAGATGAGAAAATCTACCCACATATCAATAACCATGATCTAATCTACTAAGCCTACAAAGCCTACCCTATAAAATTAAAATGATATATATTAAAATTATATATATATTCTTCCTTAAGAATATTATGGTGTCAAGAACAATAAAGGCACATTGTATCAGATTGATGAAGCAACTTTTGGACCTCACCTAAGTGTAGTTGCCAGACACCACCCAGGTGATCACAAGTTAGAACTTTCAATTCCCCTCACCACCCTCCTAGATCACCCCTACCTCCTTGGAGACCAAAAAAAAAAAAAAAAAACCATCAGAGAACAAATCAATCTTCAGTGGTCAGTGATTTACATAGCCACATCTTTATTTATAAAGAAGCCTCCACAGGTGGCAAAGAGGGAACAGAAATGAACTGTCCTTGTTCCTGTCTCATGGGAATCTTCTGTTTATAGGTCAGCTGAAGTCCTAGGTTCAGAAAAATAAGCCCTCAGGTGAGAAACTTCTGTTTTCCTATGCAGTGCTAGCATAGCACAGCTCTGGAGTCCAGAGCATGGGGTTACATTACCCATTTGTCTCTCTGGTTAGTAATATAGTGTTGTGTGAGAGGGATATGACCTGAAGCAATTCTAACTACAACTCACCAGTGTCCAGGAGAGAGGCCACATCTTGCCCCCTTGTCCCCACCCAGGGCTGCCTACTTAGGCCCCACCTGCACCCCCACCCGGGTTTGCGCTCAGCTCCTCCTGCTGTCTCCCTCACAGTGCCCCTAAAGCACAGTAGTACACAGCTGAGTCTGATGTCCGCACAGAGGGGTTCCACAGGTGGAAGGTGCTGTCGCCCTTGAGGAGCCTGGCATTAAAACCTTGCAATTCCACTCTCTGGTTGTCTGTTGAGCTCTTCAGAAGGAGCTGGGGACCTTTACTGAGATACTGGACATACCAGAAAAGAACAGGAGTTGCATAGGTGGTCTGGTAAGTACAGTTCAGGACCAGGGGGTTGTTTTCTGAGAGAGTGACTGTGCCTTCTGTTTGGGTCACTGAGTCTCCATTAGTTCCTGATTAAAAAACAAAAATTACATATTATAATCATGTATTACATATCACTATAGTTGTATATTATATATGACATATACTTATATATAATATATAATTTTGTTATCTTCATAATAAAGGAGATTTTTCATCCAGAAGAAAAATAGAAAGTTATTGAGGATTATAGAACAGTGAAAAACCACTAATATTTAAGATAAAATATACTTACTGAATATGAAGATAATAAGAAATGAACAGGCCGTGAAAAACATGTTAGCAAATGAAGTGACCCTTTTTTTCTAGAGCAATCCAGTCCACTGGGCTTGTCTTCAGCAGAATTTTAAAGAAATGACTTACTTAAAAACCAAGAGCCTCTTTTTGCCCAAGAGTGTTGCAGCTTCCAAAAATGCAGGACCTCAGCTGAATCACATCTAAGGGACACAGCGACCTCTGGTGGCTGTTTTTCAGTTTGCACCACAGAAAGTGCAGCCTACAATGTTCCTAGGCATGACCACAGAATGCATTTCTATGCACTATGGAGCCTATATTTCCCCCAGTCCTGGAACCTTAGGGTGGGGCCCACTTTTCTGCATGCTGCTCTCAATTCAAATCAAATAATATTGCATCCGCGGATCACAACGTAAACAACGCAACAAGTGCCACCCCAGCATACTTCACTTCAGACTGTGACCAGAGACTTCAGGTGTGGAGTGACAAACCTTCAGCTTCATCACTCCGGTGAGACCTTTCCTTTCATAGTATTCTCTAATTCCATTCCAGGTGTTCCACTCCCCAATAAAGTCCCCAAACCTAGGTATAGTCCAGGTCCCCTGAGATAGAGCATAGGTTCACACGTGCCCATAATCTAGGGAAAAATATATACCTGAAAGCAGAAGTACACAAGAGCATGCAGCGAATACTCCCCAACACTTCATCTGCACTATTCAAGTCTTTAGGTACATGATTGTTCAACAATTTGTTTGGCTTTGTATGTTAACTCTCTTTTCAGCCACCAGGTTCCAGATGTCAGCATGATGCCGACCAGACTTCCCTGGACTGACGACCCCATCAATGTGTCCTGGAGCTCCACTTCCTCAGAGCCCCACCCTACTAGGGAAAGAGAGAGGCAGACTGGGAGTATGGATTGACCAGTCAATACCCAAGTTCAGCGGGGAAGCAATTACAGAAGCCAGACCTTCAACCCTCTGCAACCCACAACGACCCTGGATCCATGCTCCCAGAGGGATAGAGAATGGGAAGGCTATTAGGGAAGGGGATGGGATATGGAGATCGGGTTATGGGAATTGTGCGGAATTGTACCCCTTTTATTCTATGGTTTTGTTAATGTCTCCTTTCTTAAATAAAAAAAAAGAATGCAAGTTCAGACTTACAGCGATGCTGAGGTTACACAGGCTCCTGTGCTGAATATAGGCCCCAGATCAAATTGATGGGTTTTGCAGTTAATTATAGATAGATAGATAGATACTTTTCCCATATTTGGGAGCTACTCTCTTCTGTGATCCAGTTTTCTAGTCCTATTTCCAACCCTGACACCATTTCCCCAGATCATACCCTTGGCCCATCTGCATTTTAGCTATCAGGCTCAGGCAAAAATTAATAAAGTCATGGACCCCCTTGGAATATATCTAAAATAGACCTACTAAATTGTTCCAATACGGAGACCCCAAATTTTATCTGTTATATTCTTGCCTTTAGGTTTCAGATGATTAAACAATGTGTTCTTCTTTATATCTTTATATCTTAATGCTTTTTCAGACACCAAGTTGCAGATGCTACCATGATGCCAACCTGACTTCCCAGGCAGAAGACACCACTAATGTGTCCTGGAACCCCATCTCTCCAGAACCCTGCCCCAGTAGGGAAATATAGAAACAGGCTGGGAGTATGCAGCAACCTGCCATGCCCATCTTCAGTGGAGAAGCAGCTACAGAAGCCAGACCTCCCACCTTCTGCACCCCATAATGGTCCTGGGTCCATACTCTCAAAGGGATAAAGAATAAGAAAGCTTTTCAAGGGAGGGGATGGGATATGGAGTTCTGGTGGTGGGAATTCTGGTGGTTGGGAATTGTGTGGAATTATACCCCTCTTATCCTGTGGTCTTGTCAATATTGCCATTTTATAAATAAAAAATTTTAAAAGAGAAAGTCCACTCTGCTCTCCCGGGCCCCAATCCTTTGCAGGAACTACTTCTATTTATCTCCCCCAAAGACTCAGTTACCATGCCTTAAATAATCTGTGGTTCAAAAGTGAGAATTTTCCTCCAGTTCATATGGACTGATGCATTTTGTAAAATAAAATTAAAAATAAATTTATTCATTGAAGCAAGCTTTAGTGCTGTAATTTCTTTTTTTTTTCAGCACTGTAATCTCTTTACTACCTCCACCCACCCCATGCTTTCTCATTCTCATTCTCTCTCTCTCTCTCTGTCTTTCTCTGAAAGAGTCAATCAGAGTGGACAAGAGTCAACCAAAGGAACACAATGCTGTAATTTTTGTTTCACTGATAAAAGTAAAAAGTTATAGATATTGGAGTAGGGTGGTGGCACACCTGGTTGAGTACACATGTTATAATGCACAAGGACCTGGGTTCGAGCCCCCGGTCCCCACCTACAGGGGGAAAGCTTTCCAAGTGGTGAAGCAAGTCTGCAGGTATCTGTCTCTCTCCCTCTCTATCTCCCCATCTCTTCTCAATTTCTGGCTGTCTCTATCCAATAAATAAATGAAGATTATTAAAAAATTTTGAAACAAAAAGAATTATAGATATTCACACTTCAATTAGAAAAGTGGGGAAAAAAAGAATGAAAACATCATTTGGGGGACATTGAATTACAAGCAGCACAGAAATAAGGAGGTAGCTTCCCAGAAGCAGGTTCTAGACACCAGTGCAGGAAAAATAGCCTACCTCTCTCTGTGTCAATGAGACAGAAGTTTGAGAATGTGGAAGCATCGCAGATTTGAAGACTCGTTTTTCAAAGAATATTTTCTACAGTAAAATGAGATTGTATAATAAGAAAGGGGGTATGAGAGTAGTCACTAATCTCCCCAAACAAAAGAGTAAACTTTCATAATTTGTTATACACATACACACACACACACACACACACACACACACACACACACCCTTGACCATGTTTGAATGGTAGGCCCTTACACCATTACCCTTAAGAACAATGAGTAGCTTTCCTCATGTAACTTGGTTCTTACCATGCTATCTTTCTGCTTATCTTTACACCACTGTTTTACTCCAGCTAAATATACTTATTAAATGGCCAGTGGAAGCACAGGTTACAATGCACAAGGATATGGGTTTAAACCTTAGTCCCCACCTGCAAGGAAGAAGCTTCACAAGCAGTATTGAAGCAAGTATTGCAGGTGTCTCTCTTTCTCTCTCCCTATTTTCCCCTCAGTCTCAATTCTTCTCCATCCCATCAAATAAAAAGAAATAGAAGGGAAAACAAAAAAGAAAAAAATAGCCTCCAGGAGCAGTGGATTCATCCTACAGGCACTGGGCCCCAGTGATAAATCTGATGGGAAAAAAAAACCAGGCCAGGTTTAGAAGTATACCACTATTAACCACATTCTCTTCATCCCAGAAGAGTATACATGGTATTCAGCTCTCTCCTGTTTGCTTGTTTTATTAGGGAACTCAATTTTATCAGGAATCTCAATTAGAAGTGCTATTTGCACTGTGTCTGTCTGTGTGCTTCATTATTCATTGGCTTTCTTTACTATCATTTATGCTGGTGAAACAAGCCTAGCAAAATATTTAAAAGGGTCATTTTTGTAGCTTGCCGTCTCTCTGATTGGGTTTACCTTATGCAAGGTGTGTTTGACGATAGTGAATCACAGCCTCATCCCCTGCTTGTGCAAGGCACTATAAGAAACTGGGACTTCGCCATTACAGACAGCTCTTATTTTTCTTTTTTTTAATTTATTTTTTTATTTAAGAAAGGATAAATTAATAAAACCATAGGGTAGAAGGGGTACAACTCCACACAATTCCCACCACCCAATCTCCATATCCCATCCCCTCCCCTGATAGCTTTCCCATTCTCTATCCCTCTGGGAGCATGGACCCAGGGTCATTGTGGGTTGCAGAAGGTGGAAGGTCTGGCTTCTGTAATTGCTTCCCCGCTGAACATGGACATTGACTGGTCAGTCCATACTCCCAGCCTGCCTCTCTCTTCCCCAGTAGGGTAGGTCTCTGGGGAAGCGGAGCTTCAGGACACATTGGTGGGGTCTTCAGTGCAGGGAAGCCTGGCCGGCATCCTGATGGCATCTGGAACCTGGTGGCTGAAAAAAGAGTTAACATACAAAGCCAAACAAATTGTTGAGCAATCATGGACCCAAAGGTTGGAATAGAGGAGAGGAAGTGTTGGGGGGGGGGGTACTCACTGCAAACTCTAGTGTACTTCTGCTTTCAGGTATATATTTTGCACTTGTTTATGGATACGTGTGAACATATGCTCTCTCTGATTTTTCTTACAGAGATTCTGAGGGACAGTGCTGGCAACATATAAGCATGACCACGGATAAATCAATTAAACCAAAGAATGGTCTTCAACAGATATTAAGTCTAGTTTTTCTCACCAGAAGGTTTGATCTGGTTAAGGGGGCCAGATGCACCCAGAAGAGCACACTTGTTGCCATGTTCAAGGACCCAGGTTCAAACCCTGTCCCCAGTTGCAGGGAGGAAGCTTCTTGAGTGATGAAGCAATGTTGTGTCTCTCTGGCTCCCCCCTCCCTCTCAATTTTGCTCTGTCTCTGTCTAATTATATAGATGTAGATGTAGATATATGAAAGTTAGGTTTGTTTTAACTTGTATTCAAATTGTTGTCTTGAATAGAGTTATTCTGACAGTAACATTCTCAGGCAAAGCAGATTACCAGCTGCTCTTAACCATATTGTAAATGTTCAGGAATCCCTAAACTCAAGATTCATTCTGGAAAGGTACAGTTATCTGCAGTGTGTAAGGACAGAAATACAAATAAATAAGTAAATAAAATAAAACAAGATACGATTACTATCTCAAATTGCTTCTGGCCCAGTGAGAAATAGATCCTATCCCCAGCCTACAAACCCATTAGCCCAGGTCCACATGTGTGGAATGAGGAATTGGGCTTTAAGTAGACAGTTGACGCATTTATCACTAGGCAAGTATAATCTGTCCAGAGAGCTTATTTCCTGTGTCCTGATTTACTTCTGTCGTCCCATCTCCCTTGCCCCTCTTAAGTCTGTTAGACAGACATTTCACCTCTGATGCTCTGGTGCCTAACACCCAGAGTGTAGAAATCCCAAATATCAGGCAAGAAGACAGCAGACAACACTGCCTGCAGGTCTGGGGGTCAGACATACACTTAGTGCCTTTGCCCTGCTCTTCATTCTGTCACAGTCATTCTATATGACTATACATACATACATACATATATATATACATACTACCATGCCATTAGAATGAATAAAAGTGTTTCTGGGCCCGGTGGTGGCTCACTGGGTTAAGTGCCCATTGTGTGAAGCACAAGGACCAGTGGAACGATCCCAGTTTGAGCCCCGGGCTCCCCACCAGCAGGTGGGTCACTTCAGAGTGGTGAAGGAGGTCTGTGGCTGTCTGTCTTTCTCTTCCCCTCCTCTCTGTCTTATGCAACATCAACAACAACAATAACAGCAACAAAATAGGAAAAATTGGCCTCCAAGAGTAGTGGGTTCATGGTGCAGGCACTGAGCCACAGTGATAACCCTAAAGGCAAAAAAAAAAAAGTTTCATACTAACATACCTTAAATTGTTTAAGATTTTTTTTTATTACCTGTGAGAGTTTCACATGAGACAGAGAGTACAAGACTAGCCAGGGCATCGTGTTGTACATGCAGTGCTGGGGGATAGAACTGGGGACCTCATGTGTGCATGTCTAATGCTCTACCAGTCAGATCATTTCCCCAGCCACTTAATATACCCAAAATAGTTATTGAAAATTAGTTTCAATGATATTCCAATTGGGCTGAAAGCTGAGCTATTTGAGATTTCTGAAATTTGATCTATTCGAAACTACTTGATGATGATCAAATGATGACTCTTGAAGTCCATCACCCTGATCGATGCTGGTCTCCTTTCAAACCTTAATTCATTTAGTCTGGCATGTGAAGGCAATGTTAAGCTCTCCCTGCTTTTACAGTTCTGCTTACCCCTTCCTATTTCCTGAAGCTGTGTATTTTGGAGATGTGTTGATTTATTTCTTCTAAAAGTTCAGCTTTTGCTAAAGTTGTCCCAAGAACATAACTTTGTCTCTCCTTGAACATAGATAGGGCAGTGTTGAAATGAAATGACCTGGCAGTATATGAGAGTGTGTGCTGCCCCACGTTCTTGTAAACCCTTGGTGTTGTCCTTTTTATTTTGTCCATTTTGCTCATGGTGCAATTATAGGTGTGGATTTCCAGAACTGTGATACAAAGCATTGAGTGGTAAGGATTTGAGGCTGACTAGGAAATTTAGGGTAAAGTGATTACATCCCCTCTGTGTTCACAGGTTTGGCTCAGGACCTTGTAAGGTAAGTACTGTGACTCCACATTGTCAAAGATCACATAACTGTCAAGGACTGCATTTCCATAGATATGCTTATAGATGATGAAATGGAAATGATTCAATGTCTAGGCCTCATCTTCCCAGATTTCCCAGATCAGTAAAAATAAACATCTATTCCCACTTACTCTGCTCCCCATAGCCTTTCCAGACAATGTGGTTGGTTACAGGAAATACAGACAGGAGTTCAGAAAGAGAGAGAGAGAGAGAGAGAGAGAGAGAGAGAGAGCGCTCTACAATGAACCCCACTTTAGCAGAGACACAAATCTATGAGCAAAGTGGCAGTATATTCCACCAGTAAGCAAGGGAACAGGGAGCCTCTTTTTGGGGAGCAGAAAATTCTTTCTCCTAGTTTCTTGCTGCATGTTAGGAAGCCCATCTATGACCTGGAGATTTAGTGTCTTAAATTTTATCTATTAGTTGCATATTTGCTGTGAGAAAAGTGTCATTTATGTGAGCTTTTATCTTGACAAACAGAGCTTTGCTGGGTGTCTACTTCAACTGTGTGCAAGCCTAAAACTAAATCAACTTGAAGCTAGTGTGAATGTCAAAGGCATCTTAGAGCAATTCTTATTTTGGGGTATCTGCAAATATGAGAAAATATACCTTAAATAGCCTGGTTAGGAGGGATAAAATTTCTCTGCCAGCCTTAATTCATTTACTAGTTAGTCCAGACCTGGGGTCTGTCAGAGGTGGGCAGTGCAACAGGAACATTGTAAATGGACATGCTTTCCAGAGAACATCGGGACCCCCTGTTGGGGGACTGTTCCAGCAGCATTAGATATATCCGCCTTTTCAGTGAGCTTTGGTTCTTTTTCTGACAAACATGTCAAGGAACATCTTGATATTCCAGAAAGAGTACATGACTGAGACTTTGAAATAGGTCCTAGAACCAGCTCTCTCCTTGATAGTGACAGTGACCAACATGGACTGAGTCTCTCCTGAGTCAAGATGCCACACTATGCATCTATGCTAAAAGTGTATGTGTGTATATTTCTTTGTGTGCATGCATGTGCGAGCGTGCGTGCGTGCATGCATGCGTGCGTGCGTGTGTGTGCGTGTGTGTGTGTGTGTGTGTGTGTGTGTATGTGTGTGTGTCTTTCTCTGGGTCTCAGTGCATTCAAGACTCTACCATTCCCAACAGTAATATTTTTTATTTGGAATTAAGAGTGGGTAGCCAGATTGTAAGATGACAAGGTATAATTCCACACCACACTCACCACCAAAGTTCTGTGTCCCACCCCGCTTACCTCCCAAAGATAACTACCATAGTTTTCACAAGTCTAAAAAACAGCTTGTTTTCTTCTGGTTTGTCTGTTTGTTTGGGCAAGTTAAGGTGTTTCAGTTCTCTAGATGTCACATAGGAATGCAACTGTCTGTAGTTGTCTTTCATCTCTTATTTCATTAAACATAATCACCTCCATTCTGTCCCAAAAGACACAGTATCATCTTTTTTATTGCAGAGTACTAGTCCATGAAGTGTGTATCACATAATTCCTTTAGCCAGTCATTCCGGCTGCCATCACACTTTGGTTATTGTGAGCAATGTAAGCAACTACGAA
The DNA here is from genome assembly GCF_950295315.1 of Erinaceus europaeus. Classification (NCBI taxonomy): domain Eukaryota; kingdom Metazoa; phylum Chordata; class Mammalia; order Eulipotyphla; family Erinaceidae; genus Erinaceus; species Erinaceus europaeus. The sequence goes on from NC_080177.1 coordinate 70,828,778, forward strand.
CATAGAGGTGTACCTGTCTCTTCAAATTAGTGTGTGCATATCCTTTGGATAAATGCCTAAGAACAGTATTTCTGGGTCAGAAGGTCATTCCATTTTGGTTTGTTTCAGAATTCTCCATACAGTCTCCCAAAGGAGCTGCCCTAGTTTGCATTCCCACCAGCAGTGTAACCAAGCCCTTTTATCTCCATGACCTTGCCAATACCTGTCATTTCCTGCTTTGTTGATGTAGGCTATTCTTACAGATGTGGGATGGGATCTCAGTGCAGTTTTAATTTGTATTTATATTATAATAAGTGAAGTGGAGCATTTCTTCAGACATCTTTGAGCCATGTGTATCTCTTCTTTAGAAAACTATTTAGTTCTTTGGCCGACTTTTATTGGGTTAATTTTTCTTTTGTTTTGAGCTGTAAAAGTTCTTTTTTAAAAAAACTTTTAAAATATTTATTTATTTATTCCCTTTTTGTTGTCCTTGTTTTATTGTTGTAGTCATTAATGTTGTCATTGTTGTTGGATAGGACAGAGAGAAATGGAGAGAGATGGGGAAGACAGAGAGGGGAGAGAAAGATAGACACCTGCAGACCTGCTTCACCGTCTGTGAAGTAACTACCCTGCAGGTGGGGAGCCAGGGGCTCAAACTGGGATCCTTACGTACGTAGGTCCTTGCGCCGGTCCTTGTGCTTTGCACCACCTGCACTTAACCCGCTGTGCTATCGCCCGACTCCCAAGCTGTACAAGTTCTTTAGAGATGTTTGATATCATTTGCTTGTTGGATCTGTGGTATGTAAATATCTCCTCCCATTTGCTGGGTTGTCGGGTTCCCCTAATGTTGTGGGCTTTCAATGTATAGAATCCTTTTAGTTTCATGTAGTCCCATATATTCCCTCTTGTTTTTATCTCCCATACCAATGGGGCTGATCTCCAAAACCATCTTTGAAATAAAGGTCCAGGATGTTCTCACCGATGTTTTCTTCTATAATTTTTAGAACTTCTGGTCTAATATTCAGGTCTTTGATGCATTTTCATTTGATTTTGGTGTATGATAGTAAGTAGTGATCTAGTTTCACTTTTCTGCATGTGACCCAACTGCTAGTTTTTAATAGAGGTTGAGAGACAGAAAGAGAGAGAGAGAGAGACCTGCAACACTGTTCCTCTGATCATGAAGCGTGCCCCCCCCCCAAGCCAATGCAAGCATGACAACATATGTACTTTTACTTTTATGAACTATGTGGTAAACCTTCAGTTCACATTATAGATATGTTTCTGGAAAGTGTGAATTTAAGTAAAATGACATAATAAAAAGAAACATGTCACTCAGTGTCAACTGGGATCCTTTTTTACTCATTATATTGAAATGATTTCAAGTTTAGCAAGAAAGATCTCTTGAAGATTATACTTCCTCCATCATGCATTCAACACAGATTTGAGCCTGGGTCCCACTGTACTGAAGGAAGCTTTGGTGCTATCATGTATTTCTCTGTGTCTTTCTATCTCTGTCTGTCTTTCTATCTAAAAAATTTTTTTAAAAAAGTTGTCCAAAGCATTGATACCTCATTGATAACAACAAAAATTAATAATCAATGACTTTTAACAAAACAATATTATCCAAAGACCTGCTGTGTGTGAACATATGTAATTGTTTCATTTTCTATATCATGACATAAGTTCTATTTACACATAAAGAGATGAAAGCAAAGATAAAGAATATGGGAAAAGACATGCTCTTATGGAGATGACAGGGCTTGAGCTTGGACTACAGCCTCAAAATGAAAGCAATGTGCAGATGCTTTAAAAAAAAATCATAATCCTGTCACCAAATGAGAGGAACCAAATACAGGTAGTCTGCGGAACATTTCAAATTTATTTCATTGTGCAAGAGGCTATTAGGATAATTATGGAGAGAAATCTAACATAAATAATCCAATATTCATTATTGAGTAATGATACTATTTTTGATAAAAATCAGTGAAAGGAATCTTTATTACAAGCAGACTAATGCATTCTATATTGTAACGAATGCAGTAATGTGTGAATGCTTTGGAAGATTTAAAAGCTCATCCAGAGAATCACCTACCATCTAAAGATAATGAGATAATTTCCCACCTAATACAAAGAACACAGAATTAATTCTCCTGTTATATTTTTTCATATTAACATCTTTCATGAGCTATTGACTCTGTCTTAATTCATTCTCGAGAAAAGACAGCTCATATGATTTTAACTATTGACAGAGCTAGGCATTTTGTGTGAATTTAAGTCTTCTAGCCAAAGTTCTACCTGTGTTGACAGTCTCTGTCTCTTCCTTTCTGCGGGTCTCTCTGCTGAGGATTTTAGGGTCTCCCACTGGTGCCCACATCGGTATGCTATCCCTCAGAGCACAGATATACACTGCTGAGTCCCCAAGCTGCAAGGTGAGGCCAGTGGAACTGGCTGATATCCAGAAGTTCACAGACTGTTCACCATCTGTTGTGTTTTTGTCATAAGTCTCTTAGTGTATAAGGAAATTAATTTTTCTGTTCAGTGGTTGTTTGTAACAGAACAAATAATAACCATAGCAGCGTCATACTCACAAATGAAGATTCCATCTGCCTCACCACCACAAAAACTGCAGTCTGCACTTGAACTCAGGCCGTTTGGAAGGTAACGTGTGTGCTTACCTGGGGATAGCACCACTGCTATCCTCCTCATTTGCTTTCATACATTGAAGAAGCTGCTGGAGACCTACCCACTCTCCACACTTTACAGGCAGAAAGAAGAAAAAAGTAAAAGGGCAACTGGGGACATGATGACTGAGTCAATATTTTTTTTATTTTTTAAATATTTTTTGTTTATTCCCTTTTGTTGCCCTTGTTGTTTTATTGTTGTAGTTATTGATGCCATCAGTGTTGAATAGGACAGAGAAAAATGGAGAGAGGAGGGAAAGACAGAGAGGAGGAGAGAAAGATAGACACCTGAAGAGCTGCTTCACCACTTGTGAAGCAACCCCCCTGCAGTTAGGGAGCCAGGGGTTTGAACCAGGATCCTTATGCCTGTCCTTGCACTTCGTGCCATGTGCCCTTAACCCACTGCACTACCGCGCGACTCCCCTGAGTCAATATTCTCTAGAAACCTTATCCAACAGCTTCTATTTCTATTATTTCTATTACATTTGCTAGAATATTGGCAAGGAGGACATGTCATATAATAATATAAGCAAGAAGGATAGATATCAGGATTATTTTTATATAGACATGAAAATCAGAGGTCTGTTGGAAAGAATGAGCACAACAACTAGACTTTTATTTACTTTATCTTTATTTATGTATTGGATCCAGACAGCCAGAAATCTAGAGGGAAAGGGGTGATAGAGAGGAAGAGAGACAGAGAGACACCTGCAACTCTGCTTCACCACCCGAAAAGCTTTTCTCCTGCAGGTGGGAACGAGGGGCTTGAACCCAGCTCCTTCTGCATTGTAACACATGCACTCAACCAGGTGTACTACCGCCTGTCCCTGCAACTAGACATTTTTGTCATACCTTCAGATTAAGGTATGCTGCACTCGCGCATTTTCTTATCACAATGTTCTTGGTTTGAAGTGCCTTCCAATCTCTCTCTCTTTCAACCTGTCGGCTTGCTTCCTACATGTTTCCTAGAAGACTTCACAGCCCCATTCACCTTCACAGTATTAATAAAAAATATACCCTAATCTCTGTTCCACTGGCCCCAGCGCACTGGAAATATCCCATTGCCTCCTCTTGGAATCATTCTTTGAACAAAAGTGAGAGGGGTCTTCTCTGAGTACAGCAGTCAAATCAGTCATTTCTGTCAAAGTCCCTCCATACACATGAACCTGGAAAAAATGAGTCTCAGACACTATTGCTAGTGAAAGAATAGTGTTGGGAGTGACTGCACTAGTTTCCCCTGCAAGAAGGGATTCCCTGGGAGTCAGCCGGTAGCGCAATGGGTTAAGCGCACATGGTGTAAGGTTCAAGCCCCCAGGTTCCCCAACTGCAGGACAGTCCACTTCACAAGTGGTGAAGCAGGTCTGCAGGTGTCTTTCTCTCCCCTTTTCTGTCGTCCCCTCCTCTCTCCATTTCTCTCTGTCCTATCCAACAACAGCAACAACAATAATAACTACAACAATAAAATAACAAGGGCAACAAAAGGGAAAATAAATAAATAAAATATATTTTTAAAAAATGACGACATCAATAACAGCAACAATAATAACTACTACAACAATAAAAAAGGCAACAAAAGGAGAAAATAAGTAAATAAATATTTTTTAAAATGAAGAAGAAGGGATTCCATCAGTGCATCAACTCTCTGACCTCAGTCACGGCTTTTATTTGGTGAGGATTACATCAGAAAAAGGATTACATTAGAAAAAGCAAAGTTTCAAAAGGATGATAATAGTATACAATGTCTGGAAAACAATCAGAGGAGGATTCCTCACAAGTCAGACCTTGTGGTGCCTGTAACATTGTAGGCAGTAATCTTTATGCCCTCCCTGTTCATTCCTAATCCTTCTGGGGAATGATGGTCTCATGCTTGAGTCAGGAGAAAAAAACCTTTGTTTTTTGGAGGTGTCCTTTGACGAGGTCATATTGACTTGTGACATTGAACAAACATTAAGGTAGAGGAAATGTATCGGGGAGAATAGTGAGCCTTTGGGGCAATCTTTTCTCAGGTTTCTTCATGATGGATACAAAATTATGAACCATCAGTAACACGCATACAATCATGATCTCTAATAGAGTTTAATAAGAATCCCGGTTCCAGCCCCAGGCTACCCACCTGCAGGGAAGTTGCTTCACAGGCGGTGAAGCAGGTCTGCAGGTGTCTGTCTTTCTCTCCACCTCTCAGTCTTCCCCTCCTCTCCCCATTTCTCTCTGTCCTATCCAACAACGATAATAACAATAATAACTACAACAATAAAATAACAAGAGCAACAAAAGGGAATAAATAAATAAAATATATTTAAAGAAGAAGGAGGAGGAGGAGGAGAAGGAGAAGAAGAAGAAGAAGAAGAAGAAGAAGAGGTCTTCTACACAGATGATGCACCCCAGCCACACTGCCAGGACTGGTAAGCCTAAACCTGGAGATTCAGTTGTCCTTTCTAAATACGATGTCATCCTTGAACACAGTTGAAGTGCTCCCAAAATAATCACCAACTTGAGAAAAATTCTTTTTCTTGTTGCCAGTTGTTTGTAGACTCTTGTCCATGGGGAGACACAACTGCTAACTGAACCTACTGTCAGGGACTCTAAGAGGCAGCACTGACAGGGTTCATGCAGGGGCTGCAGGTGTGTGGGGAGCACTGTGCATCCACAGCACAGAAATAGGTAGCAGCGTCTGCAGCATGGGAAGCTCTGATAAGCAGAGAACTTTCTTGGCCAGAAGTGTCAAGTGTGACTTCAAGTCTTCCACTAGGTTTTTTCTTCTCATTAGATCTTATTAAAACTAGCATGGAAAGACCTTTACCTGAATCTTGCCTATACCACTGTAAGTAAGTTATGGTACCTTTATAACTACAGTTCACAAGGGCATCTTCACCCTCTTGGACAATCAGGGTCTGAAATTTCTCTTCTTCTTGTTGGCAACTCACCCCTAGACAAAACAAAATCAAAGACCAATGGTCAGTCACAGCATTTTCAACTTCCTACCCTGATTTTCTGGTAAGCTTTCAAGTCAACAAGAAGTCTTTCCTTCTTAGTTTTAGAAACTCTGAATTTCACCATCACCCACCAAGAATCCCAACTCACTAGCCAGATCACCAAAGATCAGATGGAGACTATCTCTTTAAATTGATTTGAAATCAGACAAACAGAATAAAGAGACTTTACTCACTGAACATGAATGTCATCACAAGAGCTGAGATGAAGATGGGCTTCATGCCTAAGCTGGAAGAAATAAGGAAGTTCTTTGCTGTCAACAGTTCAGCCACATAGATTCTCCCACAGAGCAGGGGGTGGGCTTTCCCAGCATGCAAAGCAGAAGCTCTTTCTTAAAGGATTGGCAGCCTTCTGACTTTCTACCAAGTTCAATTTAACATAGAATGTTCTTCTAGAGAACTCTGGAACCATAGATAATTTCAAGCTCCAGGGGATGATGGTTGGGTGAAGGGTGAGACATACTAGCATCTATTTAGGTGAAAGGAGCATAATTGTGGAGAAAATAGAAACACAAAGCATTTGTAGAATCTGGCTACAAAAGTTGGGATAAATCCATCTCTGGAATATTATAAAGTAGATGTGTTGACACAGTAGTCAGTGGGGCTTATAACTGACTATTATGACACAAGTTGCAAACTGTTACACATTTCCATGCGTTAGTCAGGGGAATTACTTGAATCAACACTGGATAACACTACGGCTTATCTAAGAGGCCTTGTATCCAGAATAAAGCAGCTTGAGGATAGGATAGATAGAAGGCTAGAAAATAAAACCACCACACTCTCAGAGTAAAAAGCTGCTGAAGAAGGAAAGACAATTCTCTGTGAAACAGCGGGTTCCATCTGAAGGAAAAAAATGTGGATGTTATTGGGGTGTTTGAGAAGTGAAAAGAAAGAAAGAGGAGCAGAGAACATTACTTACTCAAATAAATTATTGCTGAAAGCCTTCCATACCTGAGCAATGGTCAAAATATGGATGTAACAGAAGCTAAATGGAATCCAAAACGACTGAACCCCAAACAGCCAATGCCGAGACACATACTACTAACACTTTCCAAAAGTAGAGAGACAAGGAAGAAATACTGCAGGCTGCAAGAAAAAGGAAGAAGCTGACATACAGAGGCAGAACCATCAGGCTCTCATCAAATTTCTCAACATAAACCTGAGAAACAAGAACGGAATAGAATGACACTTTTACAGTATTAAAAGATAAGAATGATTCTCCGTGAGTACTCTATCCTGCCAAATAATTCTTCAAGTATGAAGGAGAAACCAAAAGCTTTCCAAACATACAGAAACTGAGGGAATTCACCACCAACAACCTTCTCTTGCGCAAGTTACTGGAAGGAGTCCTACAGGAAAAGAAGTGAAGGAGCTCTAACTCCAAAAGAGGAAATGTGCATGAGAGTAGCAATGAAAAGTGAAACAACAGCAGTAAAAGCAGCAAACATACAGGAAAAGGGAGGAGAGAGAGGACAGAGTGGAGTGACCAACGTTGATGAAACAAAGACCTCTCTCAAAGACCTAGATGTCAGAACAGAAGAGGGGGTTTTGGGTGCCCTGATGGTGAGTGGGGGAGGAGCAAGAGTATATAGCAGACACCTGTTACACAGAACTTGGAAAGCATACACATGTATAGACAAATGTGCTGTAATTCACTACCCCCCATCTTATCCAATAAGATGTTTTAAAAACTTCAAAAATGTGCATTCTCTGAAAGAAAAAGAGAAAGAAAATCTGCTAAGCACAGTGCACCAGCTAACGCTATTAGCAAGCAATGCAGTCTTTCATATAATGACCAACACCTGAGGCTTTACTAATCACCAAATGCTAAAAATTTTTATATAAAATGTTCTGGAATTATTCACTTCTGAACTCTGACACTTTATCATGAACTTTCATCAGACTGTGAGAGCAGGAATGTGGCAGGGGGAAGGTTTTGACTCTTAAAGAAACAAGAAAAGGGAGTTGGGCTGTAGCGCAGCGGGTTAAGCGCAGGTGGCGCAAAGCACAAGGACCGGCATAAGGATCCCGGTTCGAACCCCGGCTCCCCACCTGCAGGGGAGTCACTTCACAGGCGGTGAAGCAGCTCTGCAGGTGTCTATCTTTCTCTCCTCCTCTCTGTCTTCCCCTCCTCTCTCCATTTCTCTCTGTCCTATCCAACAACGACAACAACAATAATAACTACAACAATAAAAAAACAACAAGGGCAACAAAAGGGAATAAATAAATAAAATTAAAAAAAAAAAAACAAGAAAAATGCTCCCTGGGGCTCAATCCACCATCTGTCTCCTATTGCTGTAACTGGAAAAGACACTTTGAAATCTCTCCTGGCTGAGTTGATGACACACAGAAGACTGCGGGGTGTCAGAGGTTTGTGTGCGGCTCCCCCTGCCGTCCCAGTCACTGTGTCACTGATGGCACAGAAGTACAGGGCCTGGTCGCTCAGCTGGGCTGAGGATTTCTTCAGGTGGAAGGAAGTTTCACTCTTCTTAAATTCAGCTTCAAATCCTCTGATGCCTTTAACCAGCAGGTCTCCTGATAGGTACTTGAGCAGAAGCTGGAGTCCTCCTCTGGGGTACTGCACGTACCAGAAGAGAGACACTGAATAAGAGGAAGAGTAATTGCACTTGAGCTCCAGAGAGTCTCCTTCAGAGACAGTGATGTGGCCATCAGGCTGGGTGACTGACTGGGCTCCAGCTCCTCCTGCAATCAGCACATGTAAACAGAAAGCATGTTTCTGCTCAAGTTTCCATTGAAACCTGATCACTTATGAAAGTAGGAAAGAAATAGAAGTTACTTACTCAGGGCAAGAATCAGCTCCAGTAGTGGGATGAGCACCAGAAACATGACTGAGCAGTGAGTGAGAACAACACTGCAGACCCTGGAGGGAAAGGACTGTAGCTGGCGGGGGGAGGGGGCCTTTGGAGCAAGGGGAGGTTGAGAATTACAGGTGTGTGAGAAGTTGGAGCCTGACAACCAGAGAAAGGTAGAGCTGGAACTTTCTGTTAATGAGTGTGAATCATCTCTGGCCTTTTATTCTCTTTACAGGTTTCTATCTATACAGATCTCTGTGAAGATACATCAGCCACATGGAGGAGGGCCCAAGTGCTGACACATGCTAATGAACTACAACAGAAGCAATGGTCTCCTTTATGCAACATCACCATCTGGAGGCCAGAAGCAGAACTATAGATATAAAAGAACTCATGCTGGAGAGATGAGCTGTCAAAATTTCAGTGTAACACAAAAGTAAATTATAAATGGATCAAGAACTTAGATGTTGGACCAGAAGTTATCAACTACTTAGAGGAAATATTGGTAGAACTCTTTTCCATCTAAATTGTATAGATATCTTTACTGTCACAAGTTCAATTGCAAGGAATATGAAAACAAAAATAAACCAAAGGGACTACATCAAATTGAAAGCTTCTACACAACAACAACAACAAAACTACCCAAAGAGACTCCTTACAGAATGTAAGAATATTTTTATATGTTATACATTAGACAAAAGTCTAATAATAAGGATATACATAGAGCTCACCAAACTCAGCAATAAACAAAAGACAAATGACTGCATTCAAAAATGGGAGAGGAGATGAACAGAAGATTCATCAAAGAAGAAATCCAAAAGGTCAACAGACATATGAGAAAATGTCTCAAGTCATTGACTGTCAGAGAAATGCAAATAAAGACAACAATGAGATATCAATGCACCCAGATGAGAATGTCATCCATCAGACACAACAATGACAACAAATGTTGGAGAAGTTGTGGAGGCAAACTCTTGCACTGTTGGTGAGAATGTAAATTGATCCAACTCCTGTAGAGAGCAGTCTGGAGAACTCTCAGGAGGCTAGAAATGGTCTTATTTACCCTATGACCTGAAAATTCGTCTCCTGTGAATATAGCCTAAGGAGCAAAACCCATTCGTCCAAAAATATCTCTGTATTCCTATGTTCATAGCAGCAAAAATAATAGCCAAAACCTGTAAATAACTCAGCCCAACAAAAGATGAGTGGCTAAGAAAGTTGTGAGACCATATATATATATATATATATATATACATACATATACTACTCAGCTATGAAGAATTATGAATTCACCTTCTTTACTTCACCCTGAATGGATCTTGAAGGAATCATGTTAAATGAGATAAGCCAGAAAGAGAAGGATGAATATAGGATAATCTCACTCATGGACAAAAGTTGAGAAACAAGAAAAGAAAAGGGAAATACAGAGTAGAATTTGGACCAGGTTTGGTGTATTGTACTAAAGTAAGGGAGTCCAGGGGCATAGGGGTTTTGCCTGGGGCATGATGGCAGAAGAGGACCTGGGGGGGGGGGGAGAGTGTTTTGCAGAAAACGTAGAAAATTTACACATGTACTATCAACTCAATTTACTATAAACTATAATCCCACCAATAATAATCTATTTTTTTTTCATTTACAAAATGGAAACACTGACAAAACCATGGGATAAGAGGGAGACAATTCCCACCACCAGAATTCCATATTCCATCCCCTCCCCTGATAGCTTTCCTATTCTTTAACCCTGTGGGAGTATGGACCCAGGGACATTATGGGGTGCAGAAGGTGGCTTCTGTAATTGCTTCCCCCCATGACATTTTTTTTAATTTATTCCCTTTTGTTGCCCTAGTTGTCTTCTTGTTGTAGTTATTATTGTTGCCATCGTTGTTGGATAGGACAGAGAGAAATGGAGAGAGGAGGGGAAGACAGAGAGGGGAGAGAAAGACAGACACCTGCAGACCTGCTTCACTGCCTGTGAAGTGACTCCCCTGTAGGTGGGGAGCCGGGGGTCTCCAACCAGGATCCTTCTGCCAGTCCTTGCGCTTTGCGCCACGTGCATTGAACCCGCTGCATTACCACCCGAATCCCTCATGACAATTTTTTGAAAAAAAACTTCAACACATCTCCTTTCCTTCTTTAGGAACTTGCGATGTTGTCATCTTCTGGAATAGAGATGCATTAATACTAAAATAAATGATAAATGGGAGTTATGTAAAGTAGAAGAGCAACTTGTTTCATTGAGGAATTAGTCACAGAAAACCATCTTTTGGGAGTTGGGCGGTGGCGCAGCGGGTTAAGCGCACGTGGTGCAAAGCGCAACGACCGGCGTCAGGATCCCGGTTCGAGCCCCCGGCTCCCCACTTGCAGGGGAGTCGCTTCCCAGGCGGTGAAGCAGGTCTGCAGGTGTCTGTCTGTCTCTCCCCGTCTCTGTCTTACCCTACTCCATTTCTCACTGTCCTATCCAACAACATCAATAACCACAACAATGTTAACAAAAAGGGGAAATAAATATTTTGAAAAAAAAATCTTTTGATCGGCTTTAACTTATGTAATGTACTTGTCAAATACTTTGATTTATTCTACAGAGCATCACTCTGGCAAGCATAGTGCCAAAGGTAGAACCCAGGGTCTCATGCATGCAAATGCTGTGCTCTAACCACGGAATCGCCTGTCTGCAGTATTTACAAAGCTATTTCTCAGTCAGAAGAACTAAAATCAATTTCCTCAGCTCATCTGAACTTCATATGCCTAGGGCTACTGGAGGTGAGCATCAGAGTGGGAGATACTGGTTATTAAACCATTTGGTGCTAAAACAATAGAAGTAGTCAAGCCAGTGATTCCTATTTAAAATCATCCTTTAATTATTATTGATGCCATTACTTCAACAATTATTAATAATGAATTTCTGTAATCATGATCATTAAATATATAAATCATCATTGTTAATAATTTAATCAATTAAAACTCATAGGTACCGTGGTTTCCTTTGTCTAACATAAAGTGAAATGACTCCTTCCATTCAGGTGCTCAAGTTAAAAATTTGTTTAGGACGTAAGAAAATTGCTTAGGTGGGGCCAGGAGGTGGGGTACCAGGTGAGCTCACACATTACTAAGGATAAAGGCAAAGGCCTGGGTTCAAGCCCCCGGAACCTACCAGGAGAGGGTTAGCTTCACGAGCAGTGAAGCAATGTTGCAGTGGTTTCTCTCTTCCCTTCAATTTCTATCTGTTTTATCACATTAAAAACTGGGGAGTCGGGCAGTAGTGCAGCGGGTTAAGCGCATGTGGCGCAAAGCTCAAGGACCTGTAGGGGAGTCGCTTCACAGACAGTGAAGCAGGTCTGCAGGTGTCTATCTTTCTCTCCCCCTCTCTGTCTTCCCCTCCTCTCTCCATTTCTCTCCGACCTATCTAGCAATGACGACATCAACAACAACAATAATAACTACAACAACAATGAAAAACAACAAAGGCAACAAAAGGGGAAAATAAAAATATATAAAATATAAAAAAACTGAAAGAAAAAAAAGGGAAAATAAATGACCAATGAGAGTAGTCGCTTCTTTATGCAGGCACCAACCCCCTGTGATAGGAACAGAAAAATAGCTTGTGCTGCATATTTATTTTAGATGGAGAAATCAAGAGTCCATCACCCATCATCACTGGTCAGCATAGATTGACAAAGTATGCCAAATGGGAATCTCACACTAAAAAGAACATTGACATAGGTGCATCTGCAGAGAAGCTTGTGCAGAACTGTAAGGGAAAGGAAAATATGACATACAATGGTCCCTCATTTATCACCGTTAAATCAGTTCCAGACTACCGCAATAAGTGAATTTCCATGAAGTAGGATTCGTTACTTATCAATCCAATATGTCATAGAGCACAGAAAAACCTGTTTATGACCTTCCAAATACGGTGTTATTTGTTCCCTCTAGCTATGAAATAACACTCCTTTAGCTTTGCTTCCTTGTTGAAAGAGACAGTAAGTAGCCTTTTGCACAGATGTTATTTTCATCTTTACAGACTCATTCAAGTAGTAATAGTGGGCGACCTCCACGATTTTCTTGCCCATCTTTGATCATATCCAAGAGTTTCACCTTCTCCTGGATGGTGAGCATCTTCCTCGGCACTTAGTGTCATCGTCAGAAGGCTTAGAAGGAGCAGCATGTTTAGGAGCCATTGTTGGGCTTAGATAAAGGTTCTCAGAAATCGCAAACACTTCCAAGAGCAAAGATGCCTCTGGTGCATAGCAATGTGAAAGCTTGTCTGAGAGAAATCCGCTCTGATTGGCTTGGTTCCTCACACCCAATTTGAAATACATACAGGGAGTGTTGGAGTGGTTACAACTGGCCTTAAAGGATTCATGGGGCTGCTGGAATCCATAGGCCTGCAGTCAATACGGACAGTCACTTTGATTGTGATTGTAATACAGGGGTGTGTAATTGACTCAGACAACCCATTTTCACTGTCTTAACTTTTTATTTGGGGGGAAAAAAAGTGACAGAGTGAAGCCACAAAAGTCTAAGCATGAAGTGGAAAGGTACAACTGTATAAATAAGTTATATACATAGGCAATAAAATCTGGGGAGAACAGAAAGGTTGTAAACCTACAGGAAATCAGTGAAGCTGGGCAAGGCACAGTCAGCCCACTAGACAAAACTGGTAAAGTCATGGGCCCCTTGGAATGTACCTAAAATAGACCTACTAGCTTTTTCCAGAATGGAGACCCCAAATCTCATCTGCTCTATTCTTGCCTTTAGGCTCATGACTAGTCAACAAGTTGTTCTTCTTTGTATCTTAACTCTTTTTCAACCACCAGGTTCCAGATGCTACCATGATGCCAACCTGTCTTCCCTGGACAGACGACCCCACCAATGTGTCCTGTAGCCCTGCCTCCCCAGAGTCCTGCCCCACTAAAGAAAGATAAGGATAGGCTGGGACTATAAATCGACCTGTTAACCCCCATGTTCAGCAAGGAAACATTTACAGAAACCAGACCTTCCACTTTCAGCACCCCATAATGACCCTGGGTCCATACTCCCAGAGGGATACAGAACAGGAAAGCTTTCAAGGAAGAGGATGGGATATGAAGTTCTGGTGGTGGGAACTGTATGGAATTGCACCCCTCTTATCCTATGGTCTTGTCAATATTTCCATTTTATAAATTAAAAAAGGAGATGCCCAAATAAAGATGTTTATTACATCATTTAGTATATGACTACAGCAGTTAGATGTGCCATCTGAGTTTCACCTGCAAATCTTCATACATGCGTATTTTTAAAAATCAAGATAATGGATTCAATCAACTGGGAATAAACTATTGTTAGGCCTGGCAGTAGCACATCTTTTAGAGTTCACATGTTAAAAATGTGCAAAGACCCAGTTTCAAGCCCCCAGCCCCCACAGCTGCAGGAGGAAGCATCAAGAGTAATGAAGTAATGCCGTAGATGTCTCTCCTTCTCTTTTCCTTTCTATCTCTCCCTTTCCTCCCAATTTTTATTTTCTCTAACCCACATAAGTAAAATAAAATAGTTTTAAAGTGTGAGGGTTAGATAGCATAACGGTTATGCAAAGAGACTTCCATGCCTGAAACTCCAAAGTCCCAGGTTCAATCCCCTGTACCACCATAAGCCAGAGCTGAGCAGTGCTCTGCAAAAAAAAAAAAAAAAAAAAAGGAAAAGAAATGCCAAATGAATGAATTTCTGAGAAATCTTAATGTTTAGCAATCATAGAAATGAAAGGGGGGGAAAAAAACAAAATGAACTGAGATGGATAAACTGACAACATAATTAAGCGCAGGTGGCGCAAAGCACAAGGACCAGCATAAGGATCCCAGTTCGAACCCCGGCTCCCCACCTGCAGGGGAGTCGCTTCACAGGCGGTGAAGCAGGTCTGCAGGTGTCTATCTTTCTCTCCTCTCTGTCTTCCCCTCCTCTCTCCATTTCTCTCTGTCCTATCCAACAATGACAACAACAATAAAACAACAAGGGCAACAAAAGGGAATAAATAAATAAAATATTTTTAAAAAACTGACAACATAAAAAAAAGTTTTTCTTCAAACCCAAATATACTATTTCAAGAGGCAAGCATATATTTTGTCTTTTATTTATTTATTTATTTTATTGGGTAGAGACAGAGGGAAATCAAGGCCCCCTGAATTGTTTCATATTTTTTATTTCATTACAATGACAGAGAAAGAAATCAGAGGCAAAGGAGATAGAGACAGAGAAAGTAAGCAGACAATTTGTATTTGGGGAAGGTCTTCTGACCTATTAGGAATCATCACAAAGAACAATTTAGTGTCATAAAATGTCTGTAAAATATTAAGCATGCTGACTTTTTGTTGCAATCACTTCAGAAAAAAAATAGAAATATCCATTGGTTTGAATGCTCATATTAATGGAATTTTTGATATTGTAAACTTTGAGGTAGAGGCCTGCTTTTTATGAACTTTGCTTACTCTTTAAAGGAATGGAAATGTTTGTGTGGGTTAGTTTACTTTACATTATGAATTCATCTTAAAATGTAATGCTTAAGATTTCTTTCAGAATTTATCTCTTATACTTGAATGAAGTGCTTGGCCACTTACATCAACAAACCAGGAAATGACAGGTGTTGAAGAGGTGGGGAATGCAAACAGGTACAGCCCCTTTGGAATATATGGAATATGTATGGAGAGTCCTTAAACAAGTATAAGTGGAATTACTTTATGATCCAGCAATACCATTCTTAGGCACTTATCCAGCAGATACTGAGACAATAATTAGAAGAGACATATGCACCCCTATGTTCATAGCTGCATCACTCACAGTAGCCAATGAGTATAAGCAGCCTAAATGTCCATCAACAGATGACTGGCTAGAGAAGTTATGGGATGTATACTTCATGAAATATTACTCTGCAGTCAAAAAAGATGACATTGTATCCTTTGGGACAAAATGAATGGAACTGGAGGTGACTGTGCTTAGTGAAATATGTAAAATCATGAAAAACAACTACCAGATGGTTTCATTCATGTGGAATCTAGCAATCTGATTCACAAGAACTTGCCAAAAAATTTTTAAAAAAGAAGCAAGCAAACAGTAAGACTTATGAGAACTATGGTTGTTATCTTTGGGAGGTGGAAGGGTTGGGAGACAGACTTTGGTGGTGGGTATAGAGCCACAAATTATAATCTTACAATCTTGTAACATACTATTAATAACAGATAAGAAATTTAAAAATAGGTGCTTGGCCACAAGTTATTCAATTAAAGACAGAATATATGTTTTAAGAACAGTCACAACTGGGAATGTTTAGAATATCAAAATAACATTTAGAGTTAATTCAGTTTGCTCACTGGTTTTGTGAAGTGTTTTCAGCATTAGACATATCAGTATTGTGATGCTGAATTCACTTTAAAAATGTGTCAGTATTAAAGCAGGATGCTACTGTATGTGCTGAAAGTAAGGATTCAAATCAAGGTGCAGAGTTCATGCTACACTCATGAAGAATCTATGCTATAGAATTTATACCGTAGTTGGAAGTCCACAAAGCACAGAGCATCATCTAATGCTGTCACCAAGCATTAGAGACTAGTCTCTCACATGTTGATCATCACCAAAGGCTGTACGATTTTTTTTTCCCAGGGTTATCACTTGGGCTTGGTGCTGGCACTACAAATCAACTGCTCCTGGTAGCCACTTTTCTATCTTATTGGATAGGACAAAGAGAAAATGAGAGGGAAAGGGAAAGAGAAAGAGAGAGACCTGCAGACCTGCTTCTCTGCCTGTGAAGCTTCCCCCCTTCAGGTGGGGAACCAGTGACTCAAACCCAGATCTTTGCATGGGTCCTTGCACTTACTACTATGTGCACCTAACCAGGTGTGTCACTACTCACCGCCCACCTCCCACACACACAAGGCTGTACTAATCATCATAATGAACGCTATATCTATATATAAAATGCTTCATGAGGGAGTCGTGCGGTAGCGCAGCGCATTAAGCGCAGGTAGCACAAAGTGCAAGGACTGGTGTAAAGATCCCAGTTCGAGCCCCAGGCTCCCCACCTGCAGGGGACTCGCTTCATAGGCAGTGAAGCAGGTCTGCAGGTGTCTATCTTTCTCTCCCCCCTCTGTCTTCCCCTCCTCTCTCCATTTCTCTCTGTCCTATCCAACAACGACAACAATAATAACTACAACAATAAAACAACAAGGGCAACAAAAGGGAATAAATAAATAAATAAATATTTTTAAAACTGCTTCATGAATTATTTCTTCTGAACTCTTTGACACTTTACAATGTACTTCTTCAGCATGTGAGAGCAGCCTGGGAAGGTAGCAGGGGGAAGGTTTTGACTCTTAAAGAAACAAGAAAAATGCTCCCTGGGGCTCAATCCACCATCTGTCTCCTATTGCTGTAACTGGAAAAGACACTTTGAAATCTCTCCTGGCTGAGTTGATGACACACAGAAGACTGCGGGGTGTCAGAGGTTTGTGTGCGGCTCCCCCTGCCGTCCCAGTCACTGTGTCACTGATGGCACAGAAGTACAGGGCCTGGTCGCTCAGCTGGGCTGAGGATTTCTTCAGGTGGAAGGAAGTTTCACTCTTCTTAAATTCAGCTTCAAATCCTCTGATGCCTTTAACCAGCAGGTCTCCTGATAGGTACTTGAGCAGAAGCTGGAGTCCTCCTCTGGGGTACTGCACGTACCAGAAGAGAGACACTGAATAAGAGGAAGAGTAATTGCACTTGAGCTCCAGAGAGTCTCCTTCAGAGACAGTGATGTGGCCATCAGGCTGGGTGACTGACTGGGCTCCAGCTCCTCCTGCAATCAGCACATGTAAACAGAAAGCATGTTTCTGCTCAAGTTTCCATTGAAACCTGATCACTTATGAAAGTAGGAAAGAAATAGAAGTTACTTACTCAGGGCAAGAATCAGCTCCAGTAGTGGGATGAGCACCAGAAACATGACTGAGCAGTGAGTGAGAACAACACTGCAGACCCTGGAGGGAAAGGACTGTAGCTGGCGGGGGGAGGGGGCCTTTGGAGCAAGGGGAGGTTGAGAATTACAGGTGTGTGAGAAGTTGGAGCCTGACAACCAGAGAAAGGTAGAGCTGGAACTTTCTGTTAATGAGTGTGAATCATCTCTGACCTCTCACTCTCATCACAGGTTTCTTCTATCTACACAGAAATCAGTGACGAAACACCCGCCCCATGGAGGAGGGGCCAAGGAAAAATACAATCAGCAACACCAAAAGCAAAGGTCTCATTTGTGCAACACCGCCACCTGGAGGCCAGAAGCAGAACTAAAGATACAAGCGTGCTCACTCCCCATTTTGGAGATGAGTTGTCAAAACTTCAACCCAACCTTTTCCTCTAGGAACATGGGACGATTCTGCAAAGAATGAAGGGGGTGTTAACCTACATGAACTCAGTGAATCTGGCATAGGTGTGCCCAGCTCACCAGAAATGAAAAGCAATGGGGGCTTCGTTTGGGGGGAGGGGGACGGATGACATGGAGCACACTGACGATGGCACTCAACACATCTCAGCAGACAGCAGGTCCACCTGGGTGGATATAGGACCAACCGTCTAAGGGAAGCTCACTCCATGTTCTAATAGTAATACTGTTTAAATTGTGGGGAAATGAGTCATATCATAGTATGTGTTTCCAGAATGCATAAAATCCCAGCCTCTTCAGAACCAGTACGTTCACACACCATGCCAACCCCCAAAATGTTAATATCGCCTCATCAGCTTATCAGATCCCTCTACCTTTTGTGGCATTTGTGTCCCCTTCCCTCTGGTAAACATCAACTCAGAGGTTATAACCCAAGTATTAGTTTTGGACTCTTTTTTTAAAAGATATATTCATTTATTTATGGCAAAGCAGAAGAACCAGAGTAAACTTTTGCATTTGCAATACCAGGGATTAAGCACGGGATCTCATGTTTGAGAATACCATGTTTCGTCCATTGCGTCAATTCCTGGACCATTGGATGGATTCTGTATGTTCTTCTATACCCTGGGTATAAATAAAATTCCGTTGTGTTTGTTTTTCACTTTTAGAGTTATTTGACTTGGCATCCAATTCGATCCAGGTTATTGAAAATGGTGAGATTTTTTTTCTAATTTCTTTATTGGGGAATTAATGTTTTTACATTCAGCAGTAAATACAATAGTTTGTATATAAATAACATTTCGCAGTTTTCCATATAACAATACAACCCCCACTAAGTCCTCTGTCATCCTTTTTGGACCTGTATTCTGCCCCCCCCCCCCCCGGACCCCAGAGTCTTTTACTTTGGTGCAATACGCTAACTCCAGCTCAGGTTCTACTTTTGTTTTCTCTTCTGACCTTGTTTTTCAACTTCTGCCTAAGAGTGAGATCATCCCATATTCATCCTTCAGTTTCTGACTTATTTCACTTAACATGATTTCTTCAAGCTCCATCCAAGATGGGCTGAAAACAGTGAAGTCATCGTTTTTAATAGCTGAGTAGTATTCCATTGTGTATATAGACCACAACTTGCTCAGCCACTCATCTGTTGTTGGACACCTGGGTTGCTTCCAGGTTTTGGATATTACAAATTGTGCTGCTAAGAACATATGTGTACACAGATCTTTTTGGATGGGTATGTTGGGTTCCTTAGGATATATCCCCAGGAGAGGAATTGCAGGAACAGAGGGTGGGTCCGTTTCTAGCCTTCTGAGAGTTCTCCAAATTGTTCTCCCCAGGGGTTGGACCAATTGACATTCCCACCAGCAGTGCAGGAGGGTTCCTTTGACCCCACACCCTCTCCAGCATTTGCTGCTGTTACCTTTTCTGATGTATGACATTCTCACAGGAGTGAAGTGCTATCTCATTGTTGTCTTTATTTGCATTTCCCTGACAATCAAAGACTTGGAGCATTGTTTCATGTGTTTCTCGGCCTTGTGGATCTCTTCTGTGGTGAATATTCTGTCCATGTCCTCTCCGAAAATGGTGAGATTTTATCTTTCTTTTTTCTTCCTTCATAGTTGTTGCTGGGGCTCCTTGCCTGCACTACGAATTCACTACTCCTGTGGCCATATTTTTTCTACTTTTTTTTCTGGTTATGACAGAAAGAAATTGAAAGAGGAGGAGGAGATAAAGAGAAAGAAAGAGAGACACCTGCAGGCCTGCTTCACCACTTGTGAAGTGAGCCCCCCCCCCCCCGCAGATGGGGAGCTGGGGTCTCAAACCGGGATCCTCATGCAGATTTCTTGCATTTTGTACTATGTGTGCTTAATCCAGTACACCACCGCCCAGCCCCCAAGATTTCCTCTTTCATTGTAGCTGAATAGTATATATGTATGCCACAAGTGAGATGAAACTTTTAAAAAAGAAGCCATCCCTATCCTCTACTTACCTCAGCCTAGAGACCACTACCAAAACAGAAACTTTAACTTCAAAGACCAAAACATACCTCAAAGTGAAATCGGAAATGGCCAATGGGGTCCTTTTCACAAGGTCAGAAAAGCTCACTCCTGGGTCTCTGTTGATTTGTACCAGCTTGAAATTATTTCTCCCTTGGACTTCTGATTTATTTCTAGACTCTGCCTATAGACTTTCTTTCACATAAAGCACCAAATCATATAGTCAGTTTGAAATTTTAAATGTGTACTTCCAAACCAAAATATCTGACTAAACATATAGACATTTCTCTCCAACATTCTCATGGAAAATTTATAAGTATTAAACAAGATAAATCTAAGTCCAGAATGGGAAGCATTAAAAAAAAAAAAATGATACCAGCAATCCCCATATGATGGAAAGTAGCTGTAAGGGCATTGATTGGGGAGGCAGTGAAGAAGCCCAGCCCAGAATGAGTGGAGATTTCTGTAGAAATGCACTGAAGGAAGACTTTTCCTTAGGATGCTGGGGAGGTTCCAAGCTGAGAAAGAGAAAAGGTGGGCTGCAGGGTGCTAGCCTCTGAGCCCAGGGGGATACGCTGAAGGTAGACTAGCTAAATTGGCCTCCTCTGCATTCTCCAGCCTACGACTCTAATCTATGTCACAGAACTGCGGTGAGCCAAACTTTAGGCAGGGTTCTAATCTTCATTAAAGTTCAAATCAAACATGAGAATGTTCAAGTTGAAAGTTAAATTAGAAAACTTACTTCCCTGTTTTCTAAGTGCTTCTATCACATTAACAACGCCACGGAGCCAGGGAGATAGCTTCATGTTGTGCAGAGGATTTTCAGACCTGAAGTTCTGAGGTCCAAGGTTCAATCGTCAGCATTATCATAAACCAGAGCTGAGCACTGCTCTGGTAAATGAATAAATAGGTAGGATAAAAAATTTTAAATATACTTTATAATGCCATGCCTAATGTACTACATCTTCTACCTTATAATAAATGTGACTTTTAGATTTGTTCCTATAATTCAACTTTAATGTCTACCACAAAGTTTTATTTCCATCAGGTTACAGATATTTTTTCCTGGACTCCTACTCAAGCTGTATCACAATTCATCGTTATATCAAGTCTAGTGAATAAGCCATTCAGGTGGTCTTCAGGTTTCTAGCTGTCCTTAGCAGTGTTTTCTTACTTTAAAAAGTTTTTATTTATATATTTATTTATTTATGAGAAAGATAGGAGAAGAGAGAGAAAGAACCAGACATCACTCTGGTACATGTGCTACCAGGGATCAAACTCAGGACCTCATGCTTGAGAATCCAGTGCTTTATCCACTGCACCACCTCCCGGACCACTTACCAGTATTTTCTAAGAGAATGTCAATGCCATCTGGCCTTTGATAAATGATCCAAGTATGTCTTTAATCACCATAACAAAGTTCCTTAGTGCCTGGAACTTTTAGATACTCAGATATGGGAGGGTCTGAAATTAGTCTGTGTTCCTGTGCCCTGCCCAGGTATGGGGCATTTGATAACAGTGGCCAGTGCTTTACCATCTTTAGGTCACTCTTAAGTACACAGAAATCAAAGTCAGGGATCTGGTGGTGGCACACCTGGTTAAGCACACACATTACAATGTGCAAGGACCCAGGTTCAAGCCCCTAATCCCCACCTGCAGTGGGAAAGCTTCACAAGTGGAGAAGCAGGGCTGCAGGTGTTTCTCTGTCTCTCTCCTTGTCTACCACCCCCTCCCCTCTCAATTTTTCTCTGTCTCTATCCAATAATAAATAAATCAAAACATAAAAAAGAGAAATCAGTATCAGTATATTCCCCCACAGTGCTCAAGCCAGGGACTTTAAATTCCGCTCAGGCTTTACTGAAATATAACATAGATGCTCTCTGATTTTTAATCTCTGCAGTTATCTGGGCATTTTGTTCCACTGGCTCTTAGCCTCTAAGTTTAGCTTCCAATACACCCACTAAATGTTTCCTTGCCCAGTCCTGTGAGAGGCATAGCTGAGAGTGGGGGACAGTCAGCTTCTTCGGAGTGTTTACTTAGGATTTCTTTCTGCCTTTTGCACTGCTGTTTTGTCAGTGCCTCTCTAAAGTAAAGAATATCAAATTCTTAGAGTGACTATATGGGGAAGGAACTAGGCATACTAGAAGCTGTGAGAGGATATCTCCATTATGCAAAAAGAGTTGTGCAAATTCCATCACAAAACTAAGCAATCTCCTTGAAAAGATTCGTAACACAATCTAGAGAAGACAAGATAAATCTCAGCATTCATCCAAGCCAATGTTGTGTCCATTTCTCACCAGGGCAGATTATTTTCATAATTATGAAACAACGCCTGGGCCTGGTGATGGTACAACCAGTTAAGTGCGCACAGTACTAAGCACAAAGACCCATGCATTCCCCACCAGCAGGGAAGATGCTTCACAAGCAATAAAGCGGGTTTGCGGATGTTTTTCTCTCTCCCTCTCTTTCTCCCCCTCCTCTCTCAATTTCTCTCTGTCCTATCCGATAAAATGAGAGAAAATGGCCACCAGGAGCAGTGAAATGGTAGTACCAGCACCAAGCCCCAGCAATAACCCTGGAGACAGAAAGAAAGAGAGAAAGGAAGGAAGGAAGGAAGGAAGGAAGGAATAACTTTTCTAATTCATAACCACCGCCCTCCTTTCTTCAACTCTTTACAGAGGCCCCAGATCTGGCACAGTGAAGAGGCAAGACTTTTCAGCATGAATGAGATCTTGAGTCCCCTTACCTGAAATGCATATATGGCAGTAGCGCTCTGATTCTCCCACTCTTTAATAAATTAACACATTTTTTGAAATACCAATCAAGTATTCACAAAACAATTTTGATTGTGAATTTAGCATCCATATTACAGCCATATTTGTGGAACTTAAGACACAAATCTTTTTTCAAGCAAATAGAATCCCCCTGCCCTGCAGCCTCAGCACCACCCCCCTCAGGCAGGACGGGTTTGGGTTCAGGCTGCAGGTGTAGGGGAAGCAGTGTGTGTGCCGACTGCACAGAGGTAAGTGGCAGAGTCTCCGGGCTGCGTGTCTTTGATGAGCAGGGAGATTGACTGGCTGGTTTTATTAATCTTTGCAGTAAATCTTCCTTCGACTTCGTCTTCTCTGGAGTAAAAGTAGACCAGCAGCTCAGGGCCCTTCCCAGAACACTGTCTGTACCATGCAAAGTACTGAGAAGCACGGTCACTGTAAGTGCACTGAAGAGAGACGGTGGCTCGCTCCAGGACACCCAGAGGTCCAGGGCTCTGCTCCACTCCCCTCTGTTGGCCACTGGTCCCTGTGCAAAGAGACAATGAACAGTTAAAGATTGGTTGCAAAATAGATGACTATGCCCCAGAATTTAATTTCTCTTTTCATAGGCTTCTCTCCCCCATACGCATACACACTCTCATAGTAAGAAGGAATATTCATGTTTCTACCCACAGAACTGGAATACACAAGAGCTCCAAGTATCATACTTTATGTTCCCACAGAGATGCATGCCCAAAACTCACAGGTTAAGTGAAGCCATAGAATGACCAGTGAAACTCTCAAGGATTTCATTATTCTTTCTTCCTCTGCTTCACTGAGAATTCAAACTGCAAACCCTAAAAATATATATCCTAGCTCAGATATTTCTAATTCTCCTGCTCCAAGAATCATAAAAAGAATCTTCTCTACCAATCAGGATAAAGAATACTCTCTTCATCACCTTTCCTGTACAATCAAGGCCCTCCTTCCTTTTTCTTTCCTGAGAGAGAGGGAGAGAGATAGAGAAAGAGAAAGAGAATCTTGAGGACTTTCCTTAGAATTCCTGAGAAGACACTGCCATCTTGTGGGCTCAGGAGGCTGACCAAAGAAGTACAAAATGTATGTAGTCCTCCATGAACTGACTGCAAAACATGAAAATCTGCCCCCTCAGTTAAATCGAAAATCTGAGAAACACGGCCAAACTCAATCTACCTGTTTAAAGGGATTACGCATGTGCTTTATATAAAGTGACAGCTATCCACAGAGGTAAAGTAACCATCAGCGAGCTGCTCTCTTGAGCTGAACACTTCACTCTGCAAGTATTCTGTTGCAGAAGTCTGGGTGAGGTCTTTGCAATTCAAGGAGCATTTCATACTGCATAGCTCTTCTCCACATCAAACCAGATGTCCATCTCACTCCTTCACTTCCAATTTTAAAAGCAGTATATTTTTACTCAAATGCATCCTTTCAAGACAGACTGGTATAAAATCTGATTAAAGAAACATGTTTCAGTCCAGGACCTGGGGAATATTTAACAAAGCTAAGGAAGGACATAAAATTGCTTGAGATGTTTCATTCCGTTTTGCACCAATGTAATGCTGGTGAGAGGGGACGTGGCCCTGACAGATAACAGGTACCATGCATAGGACTTGCATGTGTGAGTCACTGGGCATGACCCCCAGTACAAATATGTCAGAGAAGAATGCTGTTACTGTCTTTCTCTTTTAACAGACAAGTAAATCTTTTTTTATTCTGATTTTTTTTTATTTTTTTTATTTATTGGATAGAGACAGCCAGAAATCGAGTGAGTAGGGGAGATGGAGAGGGAGAGAGAAAAAGAGATACCTGCAGCCCTGCTTCACCACTTGCAAAGCTTTCCCTCTGCAGGTGGGAACCAGGGGCTCGAACCCGGGTCCTTGAGCACTGTAACATGTGCGCTCAACCGGGTGCACCACCACCTGGTCACAACAAGTAAGTCTTTTTAAAATGTGATTTTATTGGAGTCAGGTGTTGCCGCACCTGGTTGATGACACGCATTACCATGTGCAAGGACTTGAGTTCAACTCCCAGTACCCACCTGCAAGGGGGAAGCTTCACAGGAAATGAAACAGTACTGCAGGTATTTCTCTTTCTCTTTCCTTCTCTCCCTCTCCCCCCTCAGTTTCTCTCTGTCTTATCAAATGAAAGAAAGGAAGCAAATGGCCACTGGGAGTGATGAATTCACCATACAGGCACCAAGTCCCAGCAATAGCCCTAGAAGCAATAAAAATCAATAGTAAAAATAAATGTGATTTTAGTTCAGCCAGCTGGATTCGCTTGTAGGAAAACCATGGGCCTAGATCATAAAGATAATTACCATTTATTTGCATATGCTATTCTAAGAGATATTTTATAGTGACACAGTGGACAAAAGTAGTGAGTGGAATTGCTCTCTACAAATACCAAAAAAAAAAAAAAGTCATTGTTACTTTTGTCCTAGACAAAAATAAGTTTGAGTACATTAGGAAATGATGTTGTGGGGAGGGGGAGAAGCAAAGTTAGAGCCACTGTAATAGAATTTTGTGGTGGTAAAAAAGAAACAACTTTGGCACCTGGGAAAAAAAAAAACTTTAGACCCCTGGGGCGGGCAAGGAGGGGAGGTTAGTATTCTTTTCATATGCTAGACCCAGTACCACAGCCTAGCAACACTGGTACAGTCTGCTGGAATAGAGCTACTACTGCAGCTGGCAGCCTGACCTACTCTGGTTTGATTGCTCTTCCAGTTTCTGAAAACGGAAAAAAAATTATGTGGATAAACTTAGTCTAAAAGTTACTGCAAAGTCTGACCATCAATAGAAGCCTTACAGCATGGATTCTCATTCCCAAGTGTGTACAAATACATAAATAAGTACAACCTTCTTTCATTCTGACTGATACAAAGGTATATTCTTCAGAACATCAACAGTCTTGACCCAGGAGTGACCAGAGTCTGCAAATACTAATACTGCTCATCTAACTTAAAGTGATCCTGCCTCTAATCAAGTTGAACAATATATCCCCAGCTGGCTCACTCTGTATCTTTTCAAGCTATGCCTTCAGATCTACAAAGAAAGAGGCCACAGAGTATCTCTCCGCTGGGAATAGTGGTTGCCTTTTTCAGTTCTTTCTGGGGAATTTTTTTAATGTCTTCTTTTTTATAATTTATTTATTTATTCCCTTTTGTTGCCCTTGTTGCTTTATTGTTGTAATTATTATTGTTGTCTATCTTCGTTGTTGGATAGGACATAGAGAAATGGAGAGAGGAGGGGAAGACAGAGAGGAGGAGAAAAAGACACCTGCAGACCTGCTTCACTGCTTGTGAAGCGACTTCCCTGCAGGTGGGGAGCCGGGGGCTCCAACCGGGATCCTTACTGGTCCTTGCGCTTTGCACCACGTGCGCTTATGCTGCTGCTGCTGCTGCTGCCTGACTCCCCTTTGGGGGGAATTTAACCCAAGTCAGTGAATCAAAACTCCTCTGCATGAATCATAATGAATTCACTGTGTCCTAATTGTCTATACCCGAGATTTATTCATCTTTTACTGAATCTGGGATCTTAGGAGACATGATTAATAATGCCACAAGTTAGACGAATTCCTTTTTTTTTTTTAATTTTAACATACAGGAGCACACTTTATTATTAAAACACTAAGCATACTTTTTTTTTACATTTTTTCTTTTATTGGGGGATTAATGATTTACATTCAACAGTAAATACAATAGTTTGTACATGCATAACATTTCTCAGTTTTCCACACAACAATACAACCCCCACTAGGTTCTCTGTCATCCTTTTCCAGGACCTGTACTCACCCCCCTCCCACTCACTCCAGAGTCTTTTACTTTGGTGCAATACACCACTAAGCATACTTTTTAATCAAACTGCATTGTACTCATTTCATACCACACATCTGACTCTACAGACTCTATTCTAACTGCTACAATTCAGTCTATCCTATAATAGTAGTTTTCAATTAGACAGGAACCTTTATATTGTAATCTGCAGTCAGAGACTAATTCTTTTAACAAGAGTTTTGCTAACAGTAGCCTTAATTAAATATTGTTTTAGATGGGTCAAATGGATATAGCCTCAGTCTCTGTCAGACAGATTAATCACGATGGCTAACAGGGTAGCACACTCAAAAAGAAAGTTCTAGAAACTAAGGCAATACAATAGAGAGGATAATGTTGGTCTACAGTCCAGTGTGAGTCTCTCTTGATCTCACACTTCCTGCTTGGTTTCAATATTACAAGATCATGAGCACTCAACCTGAATCTTTTCTCAGGGTGATATTTGCAGCAGACAGATAACCCTGTGATGACCTTTCAAGACAAAGGCCAAGATTGCTTATTGTTTGCAAAATTAGAAAAAAGCAGTGAACATCCACCTCTTCCCAAGGGAAGTGCTTTTCATTTATGACACAATCCTATTGCATGCAAACCATTTAATTATGCCATTTTCTGAATTCTGGAGGAGTGAGGAAAAGAGCACTAGGGAAGTCAGTCAACATTCATGTTGCTTTCAGTGTCAAAAATAATAAAGTCCTTTGTTTATGACCTAGGACGATTGTGTCTTCACTGCCATCTCAGAGAAACAAGAAGCTTATTTATTTATAGTCAGATCCTACGCCTGAGAAAGCTCCATCTCTGACTCCTTTATAGACAGTAAGTTGAATTTTAATTTTTTCAAGAAAGATGTTTCTCAAAACTGACTTTTTTGAAGACTACAACATATATCCCCAGTGAGACTTAATTGATAAGATCCTTCAATGATTGTCTTATATACTTTAATGAAATAAAAACTCCTTCTGGGAAATTAATATTAAAAACCCAAATGACTACTAGTTGTGTGTCTAAATTAATAGCCAGTACACAATCTAAAGTAGACTAATTTTAACCAGTCTTCTGACTACAGTGATAATCTTTAATCAGACTTTTACAAAAATCTGGTCTCCTATAAAATGTCTCCTCCAAGGACAATTATTTAAGCTTTTCTTCCCTGAGGCCTTTTTCTTGCAGTAATTTGGGGAAAGAAAACTTTGATGTCTCATAATTATTTAATTGGAAGAAACTTTTTTAGACTTTGTAAAAATATTTTACATGTATAGTTTTTTTATTGTTGTAGTTATTGGTGTTGTCATTGTTGGACAGGACAGAGAGTAATGGAGAGTAATGGAGAGAGGAAGATGGAGAGGAGGAGAGAAAGATAGACACCTGCAGACCTGCTTCACTACTTGTGAAGCAATTCCCCTGCAGGTGGGGAGCTGGGGGGCTCAAACTGGGATCCTTACGCCAGTCCTTGCACTTTGCGCCACCTGCGCTTAACCCACTGCGCTACCACCCGACTCCCAGATGTATAGTTTTTACTAAGGATCTTTCACTATGGAGTCAAGAGCTTTAGAGTTGACTGAGTTCGCTCTAGTTATATCTGATAAACTGGTAAAGGGAGGTTATCAAAGAAAGTAAAAGGTTTATTTGGAAGCGCTAACTGCACTCCCATGTTCATTGTCACATTGTTCACAATAAGTATGATGTGAAAAAAAACCTACATTCAATGGTTAAAAGATGAAATATAAAAAAAAGATGAAATCTGAGGGCCAGCTGGGCAGTGGCACACCTGGTTAAGCCATAGTACTAAGCACAAGGACCTACACAAGAATCTGGATTTGAGCCTCGGTTCCCCACCTGCAGGAGGGAAGCTTCACAAGCATCAAAGCTGGTCTGCAAACGACTCTCGTTCTCTCTCCCTCTCTGTCTCCCCCTCCTTTCTCAATTTCTCCTTGTCCTATCCAATAAATGGAAGGGAAAAAATGGCCATCAGGAGCAGAGGATTTGTAGTGCCGTCATCAAGCCCCAGCAATAAACCTGGAGGCAAAAAAAAAAAAAAAAGATGAAATCCTGCCATTGTAACAACATGAATGGACATGGAGGACACTCCAGTAAGTAAAACAAGCCAGACAAAGAAGTAAAAATACTGCAGGAAATCACTTACAAGAGGAATCCTTAAAAAGTCAAACTCAGAGCAGGTGAAATAGCTCAAGTCGTGTACTGCTTTGCCATGTGCACCACCCAATTTCAAGTACTATCCTCGCCTTATTGATAGTTACTAGTGCGGCTCTCGTCCTCCTCCTCCTCCTCCTCCTCCTCCTCCTCTTCCTCCTCCTCTATCTATCTTCCAAAAGAAAAACTCAAACTCAGAAACCAAGACTAGAGTGGTGGTTACTCATTAATGACTAATTTCCAGTGTTCTGCTGAATTTGGAAAGTGATCACTGCTTATTATATGGACAATGATAGTGATCTGGCTTTTATCTGTTTGCTCGTTTCAGCATGTGTACGGACACAGGCGTTGTACAGATACACATGTGTACAGATGCACACATTGTTGACTTCCACAGTTAGCCAGATGCAATGTGTACTTTTGTTTCCTATGCCTTTCTGCAGGGGTACATCCTTCTTGGATTCTCACACTATGCATGGGATTTCTAGCCACTTATTCTACTGTGCAAATTTTCATTTCTCCACACATTGGCCCCCTCTAAAATTTTGTTGCCTTCACTATTTATATCTATTTTTCTGTCCTTCTGTGGATTTATGTCCTCAATTTCCTTGCTAGATTTTAGGGGGAAAAAATCAGGAGATATAGAGATTACTGTGGATACTTGATGTTCTTTTTTTATCTTTTTACTAGGAGGTTAATGCTTGATATTCTACTGGCTCTGCAAAATTATCTTACTTGGTATTTTGTAAGAAAGTTTACACATCCATGTGCTATCCAAGAATGAAAGAGATAACACTCATGTCTTTGACATATCATTCTTTTAAGTCCTACCCTTCTGCCCTTCTCTGAATATCATCAGCATTTGTCTACCATTTGATTTACTGGGGAAAGTACCAGGATAAATGTCTTCTCTCTCTCTCTCTCTTTGGATATATATATCAGAGCACTGTCAACTCTAGCTTACAGTGGAGCTTGAGATTGAAACTTGGACCTTGGGCCTTGGAGCCTCAGACATAACGTTTCCTTCCTTTCTTTCTTCCTTTCTTTCCTTCTTTCTTTCTTTCTTTCTTTCTTTCTTTCTTTTTCATAACTATTATGCTGTTTCCCCCAGACCTCTTCTCTTTTTATTCCCAGTTATATGTGAGGCTCTGATATTCCACCTGATTTCTCCAGCCTTCTCTATTCATAACTATGACTTGTTGAGGCTCTCCCATCATCTCTAATGTCATATTCTGTCAGGAAATAATTATAAAAATCCCACCTTCTCTGGTCTCTAGAAGTATGAAAAGCAACAATGCCTACTAGAATGACTGGAACAACTTGTGGAAGCAGATCTTTGACTGAGGGGGAAAGCAAGAGAGCAATTCAAAGTTTATGTTTTCTTACCTTGAAATTAGGGAAATTAACATATTCATGGATAAGGAATTATTAACATCAGACTTTACTTTGAATTTTATTAATAAAGAACTAGTTGAGTATGGGAAGTGTTTGCTTCTTAAGCTCTAGCCATTTGAATAATTGTTGAGTTAATTGAGAGTGAGAGGCAAACAGTCACAGACTGTGCAGGAACCAGAGTGAATCACACAGTCAGAGACAGTCAGCAGTCATGTTCTGCTCAGAGTTTGAGTTCAGCTTCCCCTGCAGTTCCTGTCACCGTGTCACTCATAGCACAGTAGTACACAGCTGAATCCGATTCTTGGACTGAGACTTTCTTCAAGTGGAAGGAGGAAGTTTCTTTATCATATGTAGCTTCAAAACCTTTGTTTGTTCCCTTTGCTTTGTCTGTCTGGGCTTTTAGGAGTAACTGCAGACCTTCTCCAGGATACTGCATGTACCAGAAAAGCACAAGGTATCCCAAGGCTGAATAAGTACAGTTCACAGTCAAGGAAGCTTTTTCTGAGACGGTCAGTTGGCCTCCCATCTGGGTCACTGAGTCACCACGTACTTGTCCTGTTGAAACATAAGAGTCATGCCATTGGGAGCATAAGGATCTCAGATGAAATTTAGGTTCCAGATTCTACTGCCAGAACAAAAGAATCCAAATTTTAAGAGGCATTTTACTTACCAAGCACTAACAGTACCACAGCCACTAAGCTTGGAGAAGAATTCATCTCTAGAGTGTCACCTAAACAATGCTCTCAGTTCTTAACATGAAGAAATGTTGGGGTTACAGTAAAATGATTGACATCTACATTTCACACAGGAAGAGTCTGTGTTTGAAAGTTGTACCCCCCTGGTGGACATGATCTGAAATGAAACGCACAGCTCCTAGACTCCAACTAGTTTTCAGTAACTTAATCTTCAAGTGTTCTTAGGAATCTGAATGATAAGACCAGGAAGACAGCTCCTCTGAGAAGCTGCCCGCTGTACCATGTATATGACCCAGGTTGGAGACCAGACCCTACCATACTGCAGAAGCTATAGTGCTACAGTGTCTTTCTTTCCCTCCTCTACCTCTACCCTCTATCTCTCTGATTCTTGCTGTCTGAAAAAAATTGGCCTATAGAGGTGAAGTCCCAGCAACAAGAAGAAAAAGAAAGTAGGAGAGATTTTTTAAGAACTCTAAAATTTTGTTTTTTGTAGTAGACACCTGATAAAGAATTCTTTAATAGAGCAGAATATTTCTATAGCTAAGAAGAAATCAGTTTCCTTGAGTCTTTGATTTTATGTTTTTGTATAGTCATCATGGATCAGTCTATACTTCAGCAGAATGTCAGAAAAATGACTTGGAGTTGAAAGCATGTCATTATTGGGTGTTTTTAAGTACTGTAACCCTATACATATGATACACTCTTAACGCTTTTTTTCCCTAATATGTAAACTATGCTTGATTTCTCCAGTTGATCTAAGTATGAACACTTCCTCAAGTACAGGGTTCAATCAAGGATGAGATATTGTATTTAGTTGACAAGACTTTTAGTCTCCTTAAATCTAAGCATTTTCTACCTTTTCGTTGATCTTTCACAATAATGATATTTTCAACACTTTAGGACAGTTGCTTCAGAGAAGTTTCATCAGTTTAAATTTGAATGACCATTTCCTCATGAGAAGATTCTGGTTGGAAAAAAAAAAAAAAAGAAAGAAAGAAGGAAAGAAAAAGAAAGAAAGGAAGGAAGGAAGGGAGGGAGGAAGGAAGGAAGGAAGGAAGGAAGGAAGGTAGGAAGAAGAGGTTCTGGTTGAAAATTCTTGGTAGAGAGATGACATAAGTGATAAAATGCCCTGCTTAGTATTGGGGTCAGGAAAGTAAAATGCTGAACACTAGATTTCTCGGTTGCAAAAGTTCTCCTGTCTCTCACCATTTATTCTAGCCTTTAGGTTCATGATTAATCAACAATTTGTATGGCTTTATATATTAACTCTTTTTCAGCCACCAGGTTCCAGGTGTTACCATGATGCCAACTGGACTTCCCTGGACAATATGCCCTGGAGCTCCTCAGAGCCCTGCCCCACTAGGGAAAGAGAGAGGCGGGCTGGGAGTATGGATCGACCTGTCAACGCCCATGTTCAGCGGAGAAACAATTACAGAAGCCAGACCTTCCACCTTCTGCATCCCACAGTGACCTTGGGTCCATACTCCTATGGGGTTAAAGAATAGGAAAGCTATCAGGGTAGGGGATGGGATACAAAGCTCTAGTGGTGGGAATTGTACCCCTCTTATCCTATGTTCTTTTCAGTGTTTCCATTTTATAAATAAATAAATTTTTAAAAGTAAAATAAAATGGGATATGACAATCTTCCCACTCAGTACACCTGCATCCTCAAACTTCTAGTCACTACCCAGGTGGGCTAAACCTCGGAGTCGTAGCATAAGCCAGGTACATGTGATGGTGAAACTGGTCATGGCCCATTCCACTCATAGACCCCTGTCCCTGATCCCCATGAGACAGCTAATACAGTGTGGAGACAGAGGGAATTACCCACTCTACTGTGCCAATACAACAGTCTGAAGAAAGCCCGTTCATTCTTTAAACAAACAAAAAAAAGTACCACTAAGGGGACAGAAAGTGGCGCACCTAGTTAAGTGCCCACATTATAGTGCACAAGGACCCAGGATCAGGCCCCTGGTCCCTACCTGCAGGGGAAAAGCTTCACGAGTGGTGAAGTAGAGCTGAAGGTGTGTCAGTTTCTATCTCTATCTCCCTCACCCCTCTCAGTTTCTCTCTGTCTCTGTCACTATCCAATAATAAATAAATAAAATTGAAAAAGAATAGATACAATAATGGAATAGCTTGCATTCTACACAGGAAAACAAAAATAAACATATCATAGTAGAGTCAAACATAGGCCCCTAGTAGGAGTATCAATCTGATCCCAAGAGAGGAAAAATACATACAGTGTATGTATTTTTGAACAAATTTTGAACAAATTTTCCTGGAAAAGTTGATAATTTTTTTCCTTTCCCCTTATTTTCTGTGAAGAATGAAGTTTTTTCATGAGGTTGGGTGGCGGTGCCTCTGGTTGAGTGCACATGTTACAATGCACAAGGACCCAGGTTCGAGCCGCCAGTACCTACCTGCAGAGGGAAAGCTTCACAAGTGGTGAAGCAGGGCTGCAGGTGTCTCTCTCTCTCCCGCCCCCTCAATTTCTTTCTCTGCCCTGTTAAATGAAAAGGAAAGAAAATGATGGGAAGAAAGAGAAGGGAGGAAAGAAAGAAAAAGAGCTAACAAGCCAGGCGAGTGTCAGGAACATTGCATTGGTGGCGCAGGCATCAAACCCCAGCAATAACTATGATAGCAACAAAAAAATAAAAATAAATTTAAAGAAGAAATTCTGAGATCAATACCCAGCATCACATGTACCACAGTGACTGATGTTTTGATATCCTCTCTCTCTCTGTCTCTATCTCTCTCTCCCTCTCTCCCTCCCTCTCCTTCTCTATCTCTCTCTCCCTTTCCCTTTCCCTCTCTCTCTCTCCTTCTCTCTCTCCTTCTCCCTCTCCCTCTCTCTCTCCTCCTCTCTCCCTCTCTCCCTCTCCCTCACCCTCACCGTCTCTCTCTCTCTCCTCCATCTTTCTCTTTCTCTCTCTCTCTCTCTCTCTCTCTCTCTCTCTCTCTCTCCCCTTCACTCCCTCTTCCACATCTCTCTCTAGTGTTAATAAATCTTTTTAAACACTGGAAGAAAAACATGTTTGGGTGTGTTTGCTCCACTTCAATTTCTAAATGAGTCTGAGGAACATGGGTGTTCATTGTATTTGATTCAGTCCCAATTTAGTTTCCATTGACTTTGGGGCTCAATGTCCAAATGCAACATGTATGCTAAGGCCCTAGAGTGTATTGCCCAAGTGTTCTTCTATGTATGTTATAATATGAGGTCTAATAATATAGTCGTTGATTCAATGGTCTGGTTACACATTTTTAATGTGGACGTCCAGTTTTCCTAATTCCTTTGTTGAAGGGTTTTCTTTACTCCATGTATGGCTTTCACTCATATGTCACATGGCTACATATGTGTGAGTCCTGAGTTTGATCCTGCATTGCATACACACATACGATGGCCTGGTTCTCTCTATACCTATCTTTCTGTGTTTCTGTCTCTGTTCCTCTCATAAAGAGTGAGCCATACCCATAAGAGACTGGGATGATAGCACAGTGGTTCTGCAAAAAGAACAGACACTCATCTGGGTTTCAGATGATTCCACCTTTCTGATTAATAGTCTGTCTGCCATTGGAATGACCAAAGAAATTGTTAAAGATGGTCCCATTCCTCTTTCATTATTCAGTACATTTAAATTTTCTTCTTCTCCTTCTGTTTCATCACTTCTTTCTTAATTAAGACAATGAGTCTGGGGTCAGTTGGTGGTGCATATGGTAGAACATATGTTATCATGTGGGAAGACCTAAGTCCCAAACAAGGACCCCACCTGCAGGGAGTAAATTGGATGATTGGTAGAGCAGTGCTGCAGGTGTTTCTCTTTCTTACTCTCACTTTCTATATATCTGTGTCTCTCACCCTCTATTTGAAAAAAAAGGAAAAATGTCTGCTGAGAGTGGTATAAACACTGAGTCCCAGGAGCAATCCTGGTGGGGAAAAAAAAACAAAAACAGATCTTCCAGCATACAGCTCACCATCCCAATTCCTGCTATTTTCAGTTAAAAAGACATAGAGATGTCACTTCACTACCTGTCTGTGGTGAGCATTCTTTGACTTGGTCAAAGCAGATGTGTGTATCAAGCAGAGCCCTCAGGTTTTGATCCACCTCCCTCTCACATGCCTCTCACTGTGTGTCTCTCAGTGCACAGAAATACAGTGCTGAGTCCTCCAGCTGTGAAGCTGAAATGACAAGGTTGATGGACTTGCTTGCCTTCTGGAAGTCCACTGTGTAGCGACCTTCAGTTACATTTGCCTGGTTGTAAGAGTCCTGGCGAATGAGCAAAATCATCTCCCCACTGCTGGGCTGCTTGTACCACAGCAAACTATAAGATGTAGAACTGGTATCATATGTGCAGTGCAGAGTCACATTTCCCTTCTGCATAAGCATTTCTGGCTGGTCTTGAGTCACTGTCTGGGCAATACTGTATCCTACAAGAAAAAAACAATCAGAAAGTTCAGGGACAAGCAATGGGACAAAGAAATTCTGTTTTACATCTTGCTATTCCTTCTTAGAGAACCCTGAAGAC
Organism: Erinaceus europaeus; assembly: GCF_950295315.1. Lineage (NCBI taxonomy): Eukaryota > Metazoa > Chordata > Mammalia > Eulipotyphla > Erinaceidae > Erinaceus > Erinaceus europaeus. Next base: position 70,864,000 of record NC_080177.1, read on the forward strand.
AATGTCTGTCCCCACCATTCTTGGCTCATGGAAGCGGCACACACCACTGGAGCAAGCCCTACCTAGACACATGGATGCCACAAGCACCTTCAGAAGGATGAGCAACATGTTTCAGCTCTTCTACTGGGCAGAAAATATCTTCTTTTGCAATACCAGGGCTCTGCACAATGAAGAAAGAATAACAGGGCGGGATGGAAATGCTGAGTTATGTTGCTGCTGCTGCTGCTGCTGCTGCTGCTGCTGCTGCTGCTGCTGCTGCTGCTGCTGCTGCTGCTGCTGCTGCTGCTGCTGCCCCAGAACAAGAAACAGAGGTTTTCTGGTACAGCAAGTTGCAGTAGGTCAGGTCAAACAGCTGTGCTGGGAGTCATTCCCACACACACTTCCTCTTGGGTCAATAAACTCTCTTTTCTTTCTTTCTCCCTTTCTTTCTTTCTTTCTTTCTTTCTTTCTTTCTTTCTTTCTTTCTTCCTTCTTTTCTTTCTTTCTTTCTTTCTCCTCACTTTCTTTCTTTCTTTATTTTTTACCAGAGCACTGCTCAGATCTGGTTTATGATGGTGCGGAGGATTGAACCTGGGACTTGGGAGCCTCAGGTTCATACCTTCGCCCTAATAAAGTCTTTATTTGAAGACTATATAGTATACATGACATTTCAAAAAAAAAAAGATAAAAATGCCAAAGAAGAAATAAAGGCCAGTCAGGACTTAGGGGTGAGAGAAGATGTGAGTACAAAATATTAACACAAGGGTGTTTTGGGAGTGAATGAATTTTTCTGCATCATGGCTGTGAAATCAGTTAATATCTATACATTGTATTAAAATTATATAATCAGTAATACAAATATCTATAAGCTAGTCAATTTTCTTTTTGATTTTAAGTAAAATTAAAAGTAATGAGAATACAAGTTGATTCATGTTGAGTCAGTTTTTACAACAAAACACCACTCAGAACCTATGTTATTTTTTCTACTTGAAACTAGTTTTACCAACTGTGATATGCAATAGAATAACTTCTACAAAACCAGATCCTAGTCCTTGGAATCTGCTAGTGTTCCCTTATGTGGCAAAAAGAATCACTGAAGATGTAATTAAGTTAAGGAGGGTGAGACAGGGATTTAGCCTGTATTGTTTATGTATTAATGTAGTCGCATACATATTTTTAAAAGTGAGACTGTGGTAGAAAAGTGTAACCAGTGGTAATTTGGAGACAAAAGATTGGAGTGATGCATCCACAAGCCAACAAATGCTGGCCACCACTGGAGCTGGGAGAGGGAAAAAATATTTTTTTCCCAAGAGCCTCTGGATAAAGTGCAGCCCCACTGTCACAATGACTTCAGTCCATCTCTGTCCTCCAGAACCATGACAGTAACTGCAGTTACCAGGTTTGTGATAAATTTTCCAAGTGGTAGGAAACAAATGCTCTTCCACCTACGGTGAAGGTTTTTTTATATTTTTAAGTTTTTTAATTTCTTTTTAGTTTTTTCAGTTTTTTTAATTTTTTTATTTTTTTTAGTTATTTTTTTAGTTTTATTATTTTTTAGTTTCTTTAATTTTTTTAGTTTTTTAAGTTTTTTTATTTTTTTAAGGTTTTTTGTTTTTTTATTTTTTTATTTTTTTATTTTAAATTTTCTTATTTTTTTATTTTTTATTTTTTATTTATTTTTAATTTTTTAGTTTTTTATTTTTTTAATTTTTTTAACTTTTTTGTTTTTTCTTTTTTAAGTTTTTTTACTTTTTTTAAGTTTCTTTACTTTTTTAAATTTTTTTATTTTTTTAGTTTTTTATTTTTTTAAGTTTTTTATTTTTTTATTTTTTTATTTTTTTATTTTTTTGTTTTATTTTATTTTTTTTTTATTTTTTTAGATTTTTTATTATTTTAGTTTTCTATTTTTTTAAGTTTTTTTATTTTTTATTTTTTTATTTTTTTGTTTTTTATTTTTTATTGTTTTTTATTTTTTTTAGTTTTTTTAAGCTTTTTTATTTTTTTTAGATTTTTTTTCAGTTTTTTATTTTATTTTATTTTATTTTCCTTAGTTTTTTGCTTTTTTAAGTTTTTTATTTTTTTTATTTTTTTAAGTTTTTTGTTTTTTTAGTTTTTTTAAGCTTTTTTATTTTTTTGATTTTTTTGATTTTTTAAAATATTTTTTCTTTTTTTTATTTTTTTATTTGTTTTATTTTTTTAGTTTTTTTTTTTATTTTTTTATTTAAATTTTTAATTTAAGAAAGGATTAGTGAACAAAAGCATAAGGTAGGAGGGGTACAACTCCACACAATTCCCACCACCCAATCCCCATAACCCACCCTCTCCCATGATAGCCTTCCCATTCTCTAGCCCTCTGGGAGCATGGACCCAGGGTCGTTGAGGGTTGCAGAAGGTAGAGGGTCTGGCTTCTGTAATTGCTTCCCCGCTGAACATGGGCGTTGACTGGTCGGTCCATACTCCCAGTCTGCCTCTCTCTTTCCCTAGTAAGGTGTGTCTCTGGGGAAGCTGAGCTTTTTTATTGTTTTAAGCTTTTTTTTTTTTATTGTTTTTTTGTTTTAAGCTTTTTTTTATTGTTTTTTATTGTTTTAAGCTTTTTTATTGTTTTTAGTTTTTTTATTTTTTGTTTTTTAAGCTTTTTTTTCAGTTTTTTTAAGCTTTTTTATTTTTTTATTTTTTTATTTTTTTGTTTTTTATTTTTTTATTTATTTTTATTTATTTTATTTTTTATTTGTTTAGTTTTTTAGTTTTTTATTTTTTTAGTTTTTTATTTAAGTATTTTTATTTTTTTTAGTTTTTTTATTTTTTTATTGTTTTTTTATTTTTTTATTTTTTTTTTATTTTTTTAGTTTTTTTAAGCTTTTTTATTTTTTTTATTTTTTTAAGTTTATTTTTTTTGTTTTTTATTTCTTTAAGTGTTTTTTAGTTTTTTTTAGTTTTTTTTTTTAGGTGTTTTTATTTTTTTAGTTTTTTTAAGCTTTTTTATTTTTTTGTTTTTTTGTTTTTTATTTTTTTTAGTTTTTTATCTTTTTTGTTTTTTTTTTAGTTTTTTTAAGCTTTTTTATTTTTTAAGTTTTTTTATTTTTTTATTATTTTTTTTGGTTTTTTAATTTTTTTTAGTTTTTTTTTATTTTTTTAAGCTTTTTTATTTTTTAAGTTTTTTTATTTTTTAATTTTTTTAGTTTTTTTATTTTTTTATTATGTTGGTTTTTTTCTGGTGCAAACACTCATTTATTTGGAGATAGGTACAGATTTATATAGAGAGTTAAACATTTTTCACATATGTTAAAAATTTCTTAAAGGTTAGCTTGCCCCTAAGGTAGGGGGCTGGTATGACAAGAATTGATGTGATACACAAAGGTCAAAACGATTAGTCTCCATGATGCAGGCAGGTTAATTATATAAAGGCATTTGAGAGAAGCATAGGGGTTAAACCAGTAAGGTGAGGTAGAGAAAAGGAAAACAGATCTTGATGTAAATCATAGATATCAAAGAACACAAGGAAATAGAATTTGGGGCTTTTCACTGTCTGCTGTTGGGGCTGTATGACAGAGTGTGTTCTCCTTTATGATCAAAAGGTGAAGTGGATGTGTGAACTTTGAGTGAACCCTAAAGCAGGCAACCATTTGCCTTTCCAGACCTCCATCCAAGGATGGGAGAGCTCCCCTAAGCTCTACCAAGCTTTCACATAGTCCCACAGCTCAGCTAAGAACACAACAAGTTGAACAAGTTAAAACAGTATCAGAAATAGTCTAAAGTTACCCATGTGAGAACTTGTTTCAGACAACTGGATAAACAAATGTAGATGTTTTTATGAAAAAAAAAAAGTAATGTACTTCTGGTGGAATGTTGCTTTGTTCTACACAGTAGAGTTTTCAAAGAAGTCAGAGGTCAAGTAACAAAAACTACCTAAGTAATTTTAACTCAGAAAAACACCACTAGGCATGTGATGAAAAAAAATATCAAAATTAGAAAAAGTTTCATAATATGTAATTTAAATTTTTTATTTGTTTGCATTATTTAAAACAGTTTTGCAGCCAGATAAAACCTAAGGGTGTTTCTGTTTAAAAGTTAATATCTCTATTCTAAGTTTATTTCACTTTCTTGCCAAACTGTTGGCCCACAATCCTACAATTGCTACCAAGTGCTAGACAAGAAAAAGTAGTGTCAATTTTGGAGGCAAAGGTTAACTCTGAAACTTTTTCCTTGTCAAATCCAAGATCTATTTTATTATTTTTTTTTAATTTTTTTTTATTTAAGAAAGGATTAATTAACAAAACCATAGGGTAGGAGGGGTACAACTCCACACAATTCCCACCACCCAATCTCCATAACCCACCCCCTCCCATGATAGTTTCCCCATTCTCTAGCCCTCTGGGAGGATGGACCCAGGGTCATTGAGGGTTGCAGAAGGTAGAAGGTCTGGCTTCTGTAATTGCTTCCCCGCTGAACATGGGCGTTGACTGGTCAGTCCATACTCCCAGTCTGCCTCTCTCTTTCCCTAGTAGGGTGTGTCTCTGGGGAAGCTGAGCTCCAGGACACATTGGTGGGGTCTTCAATCCAGGGAAGCCTGGCCAGCATCCTGGTGGCATCTGGAACCTGGTGATTGAAAAGAGAGTTAACATACGAGGCCAAACAAATTGTTGAGCAATCATGGGCCCAAAGCTTGGAATAGTGGAGAAGAAGTGTTAGGGAGGTACTCACTGCAAACTCTAGTGTACTTCTGCTTTCAGGTATATATTTTGCAGTAGTTTATGGATACGTGTGAACATAAGCTCTCTCTCACAGAAACTGGTGTATATCTAGGTTTTGGGACTTTGTTAGAAAGTGAGCCACCTGAGATGAAATTAGAGTGTACTATAAAAGGAAAGGTCTCACCCGAGTAATGAAGCTGAAGGGTTGTCATTCCACACGTGAAGTCTCTGGACACAGTCTGAGGTGAAGCATGTTGAGGTGGCAATCGTTGCGTTGGTTAGGTTGTGATCGGCGGATGCAATATTATTTGGTATGGATTGGGAGACGCATATGGGAAAGTGGGCCCTATCCAAGGGTTCCAGGACTGGGGGAAGTAGGAGCTCTATAGTGGAGATGTGAGGTTCCTGCTGTCTTAGGGTTCAAAAAGACAATCGATAGTTAATGTTATCATCACATTATTTGGTAATTGGGTTAACTTTGAAAAGTCCTTTTGTTAGGGTTTGCTGTACAGTACCCAGTATCTTGTATATAGCTGTGCTATTGGATGCTTCTAATCTACTTGGTCTAGGCTTTTGAGAGAGTCCGCATATCAAATACACAGCCTATATATTAAAAAGATTCAGTTTGTGTTTTGAAAAACTTTGAGACATACAATTGATTTCCCCCTCTCATATTAATTAACTACTGATTTATATGTCTACATTTTTCTAGGAGTGTACATAAACACCATTCCCACCACCAAAAGACTGTGACCCATCCCTCCCACCCACTCCCACCCCCCACTGGCCCAGGAAGCTGCATGTCTACCCCTCACCACAGGGCTTTTACTTTGGTGCCCTACTTACAGTTTGATCAGGTCCTGCTTTTAGTTTCCCTTTCAGATCTTCTTACTCAACTTCTGTTGATGAGTGAGATCATCCCATACTCATCTTTATCTTTCTGACTTAGTTCACTTAACATAATTCCTTCTAGCTCCGTCCAAGATGGGTCAGAGAAGGTGGGTTCATTGTTCTTGATAGCTGCATAGTATTCCACTGTGTATATATACCACAGCTTTCTCAGCCACTCATCTGGTGTTGGGCACCTGGGTTGCTTCCAGGTTTTAGCTATTATGAATTGTGCTGCTATGAACATAGGAGTACACACCTCTTTTTGGTTGGGTGTTATGGGTGTTTTTTTATTTTTTTATTTTTTATTGTTTTTTTATTTTTTTAGTTTGTTTATTTTTTTAAGTTTATTTTTTTAGTTTTTATTTCTTTAAGTTTTTTTATTTTTTAGTTTATTTATTTTTACTTTTTTATTTTTTGTTTTTTTAAGCTTTTTTATTTTTTAAGTTTTTTTATTTTTTTTTTTAGTTTTTTAGTTTTTTAGTTTTTTTTAGTTTTTTTTAAGCTTTTTTTTGTTTTTTATAAGTTTTTTTATTTTTTTAGTTTTTTAAGCTTTTTTATTTTTTATTTAGTTTTTTTATTTTCTTATTGTTTTTTAATTTTTTAGTTTTTTATTTTTTTAGTTTTTTTATTTTTTTAGTTTTTTTATTTTTTGTTTTTTTTATTTTTTTAGTTTTTTTAGTTTTTTTAGTTTTTTTTAAGCTTTTTTATTTTTTTAGTTTTTTTATTTTTTTAAGTTTTTTTACTTTTTTTAAGTTTTTTTTATATTTTTTTATTTTTTTTATTTTTTTATTTTTTAAGCTTTTTTTTTTATGGACCGACCAGTCAATGCCCATGTTCAGTGGGGGAGCAATTACAGAAGCCAGACCTTCCACCTTCTGCAACCCACAGTGACCCTGGGTTCATACTCCCAGAGGGATAGAGAATTGGAGAGCTATCAGGGGATGGGATGGGATATGGAATTGTGGTGGGAATTGTGTGGAGTTGTACCCTTCCTATCCTATGGTTTTGTAATGTCTCCTTTCTTAAATAAATAAATAAATAAAAATTGAAAAAAAGATTGCTCTCAGGGTTATTGGGGGTCTGTTGCCTAGCCTGGGATTTCCTACTCTTCAACTTAGTTCTTAACCAGCCAAGAGCACAAATCCCGTCTCACTTCATTTCTCTCTCTTTACTTAAAAAATATTTTTATTTCCTTTATTTTAGTCAGAGAGAAAGACAGAGAAAGAGACTTCATTTCTCTCTCTCTTTATTTAAAAGATATTTTTATTTGCTTTATTTTAGTCAGAGAGAAAGATAGAAAAAGAGACCAGAGTACTGCTCAGTTCTAGCTTATGATGGTGTGGGGAGATGAACCTAGGACTTCAGAGGCTCAGGCATAAAGTCTTTTTGGCATAACCATTATACTATCTTCCCCCATTCCTCTCTTCATCTCCCCAACTCAAATTAAACTCAGACAATTCTCCAGCAGGGTGAGAAATTCAATCTCAGTCACCTTTGAAAGTGTAATTTTTAAAGTGTTAAAAAGTCTAATTTTCATACAACTATATAAGGAGCACATGTCAAAATATTTGCACCATGCATTAATGAAGGAAGGCAGAGTGAAAAGTGACTTCAAGGGTGACAAGAAAATGACATGTACAGAGAGGGATTGAAGAGAGTGAGGACTGCAATTGCTAACTTAGTCACACACCTGGGTAAATGTCCCCACACAGCTAAACAGTCACCACTCTTGGGGTGTCCAAGCCTTCTCTACCAAACATCTGCATTTCAATATTCATCTCCTTTTGCCTTTCTCTGCGCTAGTGTCCCCTTACCCACAAAGCAGAAGAGCCTGGCTCTGGAGGGTCAGGAAGAGAAAACTCAACACTTTCCTACAGAGAAGGCAAGCCAACTCTATTCTGGAACTAACTCCACCAACAAAGAACTTAGGAAGAGAAAGAAATTTCCTCTGCTGGGAAATTATGCAGATAAGGTCACATCCACCCTGTTGTCCCCTCAGGGAATATAACCCCCCAATATTCAGCTAGCAAAAGCCTTAACTACATTAAATCTCTTTAATATTTACAAAAACTTGGACCTACCTCCTATTATTTTTCATTGGCAAACACCATCCACCCTCCCAGCTATTAAGGTCAAATGGAAAGACCCACTCGATAAAATTTGGAAAGGGCCTGACCCACTATTGACCGTGGGGAGGGGTTTCACATGCATTTTTCTGCAGAATTACTCAAAGCCTGTCTGGCTTCCTGTCCGCCATGTCTGGCAGTACCCACATGATGGTGCTGCTATCCCTGAGGAACAAGAAATACTACAAGAGGACTGGATGCAGGATGGACCCAGGACCCATAATATTACATGGCAGAATCTGAAAAATCTGGTTCACAGAGTCCTCTCTCTTACCCCTTCTCTGAATATCTTATGCTATGACTGGCCAGTTGTGTTTTGTGAGTGAGTGTGTTGGATGACCAAAAATTTTTGTATGACCCATTTTGCTCAGAGTACTCTGAAACTTAACTGACTTTATATAAAAATGCTGGAGGCAGCCATGGTTTCTGGAGATGTCCAGAAACAGTCCAAAGAAAAAAATTTTTTTTCCTCTTTTGATTTTTTTTATATATAAGTCCTGGTATAAATGTAAAGTGCTTAGTCTTAAACTGTGTGAGTAAAGACAGATCTAAATTCGTTTTTACAATGATATGTTTTCATAACAAAAGTTTTTGTCCTCCTGTGTGTTATAACTAAATGTTTATGGGTATGTTTCAACTTTGGTAAACATTAACTTAATGGTTAAAAGTGTAACCTTGAAGCTACATTATTACCAGGCAAGGTAAAATTAATTTACCAAAACTAATTAACTATTTAAGGTGAAAGTCTAAATATTTAATGTGACAATACATCTCCAAAACCAAAATACAAATTCTCTGTACAGGACACTTTTGAAGGGCCCCCCAAAAGTGCTCTGTAAGCTAATCTTGTGGAAATTAATCCACAATAGATCTGGCATCAATCTGACACTGTAAATGTTAAAACCATTGTCACTAACATGTGTTAACCCTCTAAGTAACCTGAGTCTGTTTATAGTCCAAAGTAAAAATAGTTAAAAAATCAATATATATTTTAACTAAAATTGGTCTGAATATCCTGCTGTAGAGACTGCTACAGGAAGTCACATTAGATGACCTTTAAACAAAATTATAAAGATACATAAGCCTATGATAATCATTGAGCTATCAATTATAAGTAAACTTCTGACTTGTTAAAAGTTTTTTTTTCACAAGTAATTGACTACAACTATGTCAAAGCCTTCACATGAAGAAGCATCTGCTCATATGGTAAGGTATTAAACTACAACAAGTTCCTCCATATACAACTCATGTGAATTAAAAACATTCACATATTTTTCTACACTTAACTGGTGTATCTCGTTTTGCCACTATAGGCCTGCCTTTGTCAGCCAACAATTTAAAGATTTTTCCCTTTATAACATCACTCATGCCACAGACATCCCTTACTACCCCCAAAGACAAATGATTGTTGAGAAGGCCCATCAAATGCCTAGGCCCAATTAAGTAAAGAAAGAAATAAGGGGAGATACATCCCCTCAATATTCAGTTGGCTAAAGCACCAAACCTCTTTTCCTATAAAAAATTCGAATCAGATGCCCTGCTAACCACAGGAAAAAGATTGTTTGTGTTTCTTTCACAGGAATCCTGGGTAAAACCATCTGGACCCCTGCACACTCTGACATCGTCCACTAGATGGCACAACTACAGTGGCACACCCCCCGAAACCCATGATATGACTGACACGATCTGAAGAACCTGATTCACAGACTCCAAGGACAGAACTTTCTTACTGCCTATCTTCCCTTCCTGCTTCTGCTTTGCCAGTCACGTTTTGGCAGTTCCAGCTCACTCTCTACAACAAAGTGGAATTCCAGTGGCTGACCTTCCCCATGGAGACAGATGTGCAGCGTTTCATCCCCTGGCATTTCTTCCCCTAGTCACCTACTTTGGACTGAGACTTCTATCAGACTTGTTGGTACATCCTTTGGACACTTGACACAATTTTACAACAGCTTCCTTCCCCTCATGCTGCTGGTTTTTCAAAGACTGGCCCTCAGTAGTTCCAGGACTTTGCAGCCTGTTGCCTTGAGGACTATACAACACCAAATAGCCCCTCCGCTTGGCAGGCCATGCTCTCCTGCCTGCAGGTCCTGTCCTTTGCTGAGGCAGGAAATACCCCCTTGCCCAACAGCCTTCCCTTGGCATCACACTGGCTCTTACTGCTCCCCTACTTGTCCCTTTCTGTTTTGTTATATCATTCAGGTTTATGCTCAAAAGGTTTCTGCTCACCCCTAAACTTCCTTTGTCACAGATGTAGTCTTTTACAGACATTGATCCACCTTAATGTGATGACTAGATAGAAAGATAGGGAAAGATGTAGAAAAATTGTGAGGAGATGGTAGAGCCTGGCAGAGCTTAACCTATGAGATGAGTCCCTCTAGGTAAGTCTCTCTCTCTCTACAGAGGGGTTGAGCACAGGAGGGACACATAAATCTCACAAGGTTGGCGGCCATGTAAGTCTTCCCTCCCCCACAAAACGTCCTACATCTTCCTACCTAAGCATGGCATTCCTTAAAAACATTTAAGCCTGCTCCACTCTAAATTTCCTATACTGTGGCCATTAGATAAAAGGAAAGGGGGAGATGCTGGGAAATTATGCAGATGAGGTCACATCCACCATGTTGTCCCCTCAGGGCATTGTCAATACCCCGTGATAGTTGATAATATAATCCCTAATCCTGGAGTGCCTTGTTTACTCCTCCCCCTTCCCATTCCTGTGAGAGCTATTATCCTATCATGGAGTGCCTTGTTTACTCCTCCCCCTCCCATGAAAGCTGTGATCCTATCCCCGAAGGTCTTGTTTCCTAGCCAATTATATCCCGACTTTCTCCCATAAAAGCCCTTCTTCTTCAACCCCTCGTTGTCTTAGCCCCTTCACCTGCAGACGTAGAGGAGGGTTGCTGCACGTAGTGGGAGACAGCCATTTTGCTAGCTCCACTTGGCCCAAACTACTGCGCTCTCACCCAACTCTGAGGTGCCCGCCTGAATAAAGATTTGTGTTCTCTCTCCACCCCAGATCTCTTCTCTTTCTCCTCTGTGGTGCAGCCCAACAATTTTCTTAACCTCTTTTATTAGAAAAGGAAATACAAATAAAAAGACATTAAATTTAGGGGCCGGGTGATGGTGCACCTGATTAAATGCCCACATCAGAGTGTGCAAGGACCCAGGTTCAAGCTCCCGGTTCCCACCTGCAGGGGGAAAGCTTCACAAGTGGTAAAGCAGGGCTGCAGGTGTCTCTCTGTCTCTCTCCCTGTCTACCTCCCCCATCCCTCTAGATTTCTGGCTGTCTCTATCCAATAGATAAAGATAATATAAAGATAATAAGATAATAAGACAAAGATCAAGATAATAAGACAATTTTAAAGAAAAAAAGAAATTAGATTTATAAATCTAGAAAATATGGATTTATATGCATGCTACCTATCAAAAATAAGCATGTGAGTTGAAGAAGAAGCAGGGCATGTACCAGATGTCCACCACGACTTGAGCACACCATCCTCCCCTTACTCCACCATCCAGTTTTTCCATCAAATCCTCTGGAGTATACTGAGCTGATTCTCTTCTGTGAACTTGAAGTTCAAACAAAATGGTTCTCCTTACTCCCCATCTCTTCTTAAACCTCCCTTCTTTTCTTAACTCTTTACATTTTTTCCTTTTATTTTTTCCCAAGAAGTAATAAAGATGCACCAAGGGAATTGGGATAATTTCTAAAACAATAGAGTAGAGGCCTAATCACCAATGTACCTGGAGCCCCACCTCGCTAGAACCCCACCCCACTAGGGAAGATAGAAACAGACTGGGAGTATGGATCGACTTGCCAATACCCATGTCCAGTGAGGAAGCAGTTACAGAAGCCAGACCTTCCACCTTCTGCACCCCATAATGACCCTGAGTCCATACTCCCAGAGAGATAAAGAATAGGGAAGCTTCCAATGAAAGGGATGGGACACAGAACTCTGGTGGTACGAACTGTGTGAAATTGTACCCCCTCTTATCCTGCAATTTTGTCGACCATTATTAAATCATTTTTTAAAATGTACTCACACCAATAAACTTTTCTGCATGGTCTAGCATAAAAACGAAAAAGTCATTTATTAAAAATTAGAAAAACAGGCATAGTTTTTGAGGTTAAGATTGTGTAAGAAGAACTGAGCACACAGAACATTCATTAAAAACTTGGATTAAATGACTTTATTGGCCCACAAGTTCTCCAGTCCCTTTCTCTACTAATTTTCACCTCCCCATTCATTTTTGCAAATAGTCACACACTCAGAGGATTATCTAGGACCATATGAAAAATCCCGCAGTTAGTGATATCTAGAGGGGCCCCGACGGCTAAAACCATCAACATAGACTATTGCCTCATTCTAAGTGATTCTCTGAGCAAGTCCAGTATCTAGTATATTTGTCCCATGAATTTTCCTTTCATGAATTCTGACTTTTTGAAGATTAAGTAAAGACCATGTCTGCACAAGAGCTAAGCAGTTTGGTCCCTCTGCTCTAGTGTCTTTATAGAATATGAGGTCTTGTTGACAATGCCCCCCAAGAGGACCCCCTGAGTCACTGAAAGCCTCCCAGCACCAGACATTTGTGTTCAGCTCCCCCTGAAGTCCCAGTCACTGTGTCACTCAGAGCACAGAAGTACCAAGCTGAGTCGCTCCAATGGGCTGATTGTTTTTTCAGGTGGAAGGTGGTTTCATCCTTCTTAAATTCAGCTTCAAACCCTTTGATGCCTTTCACCAGAGTTTCCTTTAACACATATTTGAGGAGAAGCTGGAGACCTTGGTTAGGGTACTGGATGTACCAGAAGAGATAAGGAGTTGCACCATAGGAATAGTTGCACCTTAGCTCCAGAGAGGCTCCTTCAGAGACAGTGATGGGGCCACTAGGCTGGGTCACTAACTGGGCTCCAGCTCCTCCTGAAATATCAATGCAGAGTCGGTGAGACCAGGACAGAGAAAAGGTGTCTCTGTGCAGCGTTCAAATATAATATTATACTTCTAGGTAGTGAGAAGGTAAAATTGAATTGTACTCACTCAGGGCAAAAAGTATCACAGTTGTTGGTACAAGAATCAGCATCATGGTTGAACAATGAAGAATTGCTTGTCTCCTTTTTGAAGATCTTCCCCCGAGTAGGAAGGAATATGGCTGAGGAAAGCGCTCCCTAGGAAAAAAGGATCTCGTCTAAGCGTGTTCCAGAGATGTTTGCAAGCGACTGTTCCATGACAAATCTGGATACTTTCTGATTTCTAAAGACACATCAGACAGTTTGGGTGAAGGAGGAGCTAAAGGATTGGTGCATTCTTTGCCTAGAATTCTAGTTTGTGTAACAGCGCTCTCTAGAGGTGAAATACAGAAATTGTTCTAGTGATCCTTGACAAGTCTCTTGACGCCTTGCAGCCTCCTCAGAGAGAGACTCAAAACGGAACAAACTTAGACTATGCCTGGGGCGTGGGGAGGAGGGGGGGCGTTGGGTAGTGATGCACCTGGTTTAGGGCTCACCATAAAGAACCCAGGTTCAAGCCCCCAATTTCTGCCTGCAGGAGAAGGTTTATGAGGGGTGAAGCATTGTGACAGGTGTTTCTCTTGCTCTGTCCCTCTCCACCCCCAACCCCCCTTCAATTTCTCTCGGTTCTATGAAAACAATAACTGTTTTAGAAAAAACTATGTCTGTGAGGGATGGTGTTAGCACAGCGGGTTAAGCGCGCATGGCTGCGCACATGGCACGAAGTGCCAGCAGCTCCCCCATCTCCCACCCTGGGCTTCCCACCTGCAGGGGAGTCGCTTCACGGGCGGTGAAGCAGGTCTGCAGGTGTCTGTCTTTCTCTCCCTGTCTATCTTCCCCTCCTCTCTCGATTTCTCTCTGTCCTATCCAACAACAAAAACAGCAATGGCAACAATAACAACAATAAGGACAACAAAATGGGGAAAATGGCTGCCTGGAGCAGTGGAGTCTTAGTGCCTGCGCCCAGCCCCAGCAATAACCCCGGAGGCAAAAAAAAAAAAAAAAACTAGGTCTGTTACTGGTTAACTCAGGAATATTTTCTCCATTGGATTCTCCCCTGGTGTATTTCTGATACTCACAGATGTACAATTTTTCATTGTCCTTAGGATTCCAGAAGCATGGTATGATTTGTGGCTCTTTGAATATTTCCTCTTTCCCTAATACATGAGTGCTTGGCCCTCCATGATCCATACTGTTCACCCCCAATATGGAGACACAAGTAGTGGGAGGAACTGTGAGACTGCACAGAAAGCCAGGTGATGCTCACAGATGCTCTCTGAGTCACTGCCCCTCATAGACTCCATACAAAGCATCCAAACAGTGCAGGTGGAATAATCAAGTAGCAGGTCAAAATTAAGCCTCCTGACAATTAAAATAAAAGCATACAGTATTTTTTTTAAAAACCAGAGCACCGCTCAGCTCTAGCTTATGGTGGTACAAGGGACTGAACCTGGCACTTTGGAACCTCAGGCATGAGTATCTCTTTGAATAACCATTGTGCTATCTACCCCAGCCCAGCATACAGTATTTATCTGTCTTATTTCACTGAGCATAATGCCTTCAAGATGTGACTCACACAGCCATCAGAATTCAGCTGGTACAATTCTAAGATTCAACTTAAAAATATATCTATTTCTGGTCTACTACAAGTTGTGCTGCTATAAACACAGGTGTGTGTGGATCTCTCTGGATGTATTTGTTTCCATTAGTTGATCCCCATGAGAGGAGTTGCCTGGATAGAAGGTATGTCCATTTCTAGTGTCCTAACAATTCTTTGACTATGCTCCACTGTGGATGGGATACTACCCAGTTATAAGAGCCTGGCTAGCATACTACACAGCTAGTAAGAACAATGAACCCACCTTCTCTGACCCATCTTGGATGGAGCTAGAAGGAATTATGTTAAGTGAGCTAAGTCAGAAAGACAAAGATGAGTATGGGATGATCCCACTCATCAACAGAAGTTGAGAAAGAAGAACAGAAAGGGAAACTAAAACAGAATCTGATTAAATCGAGAGTAGGGCACCAAAGTAAAAACCTTGTGGTGAGGGGGAGGATAGACATTTGGCTTCCCGGGCCGCGGGGAGTGGGGGGATGGGATGGGACACAGTCTTTTGGTGGTGGGAATGGTGTTTATGTACACTCCTATTAAAGTGTAGTTATATAGATCACTGTTTAATTAATATGAGAGGGGGAAATTGATTGTATGTCTCGAACTTTTTAAAACACAGACTGAGTCTTTTTAATACATAGGCTGAGTCTTTGATATGATGACTCTCTCAAAAGCCTAGACCAGGGAGAACAGAAGCAATCAGTGACACAGCTATATACAAGATGCTGGGTATTATACCCCAAGCCCTAACAAAGGGACTTTTCAAAGTTAACCCAATTACCAAATAATGTGATGATAACAATAACTAGCCATTGTCTTTTTGAACCCTAAGACAGCAGGAACCTCACATTTCCACAATAGAGCCTATATTTCCCCCAGTCCTAGAACCTTAGGGTGGGGCCCACTTCCCTGCATGCTTCTCTCAATTCATATCAAATAATATTGCATCCGCTGATCCCAACCTAATCAACACAACGAATGCCACCCCAGCATGCTTCACTTAGACTGTGTCCAGAGACTTCAGGTGTGAAATGACAACCCTCCAGCTTCATCACTCGGGTGAGACCTTTCCTTTCATAGTATTCTCTAATTCCATTCCAGGTGGTTCACCCCCAATAAAGTCCCCAAACCTAGATATAGTCCAGGTCCCCTGAGATAGAGCATATGTTCACACGTGTCCATAAACCAGGGAAAAGTATATACCTGAAAGCAGACAAGAGTCTGCAGAGTACCCCCCAACACTTCATCTGCACTATTCAAGCCTTTATGTCCATGATTGTTCAACAATTTGTTTGGCTTTGTATGTTAACTCTCTTTTCAGTCACCAGGTTCTGCATGCCAGCATGATGCCAACCAGACTTCCCTGGACTGATGACCCCACCAATGTGTCCTGGAGCTCCACTTCCCCAGAGACCCACCTTACTAGGGAAAGAGAGAGACAGACTGGGAGTATGGACCGACCAGTCAACGCCCATGTTCAGTGGGAAAGCAATTACAGAAGCCAGACCTTCTACCTTCTGCAACCCACAACGACCCTGGGTCCATACTCCCAGAGGAATAGAGAATGGGAAAGCTATCAGGGGAGGGGATGGAATATGGAGATTGGGTGGCGGGAATTGTGTGGAGTTGTACCCCTCTTATCCTACGGTTTTGTTAATGTCTCCTTTCTTAAATAATAATAATAATAAAAAGCCTGGATAGCTCAATCAGAATAATGCTCAGCTGTTAAAAATAATTAAGTCATCTTTGCCTCATCTTGAATGGAAGTTTGAAGGGATCATGTAAAGTGAGATAAGCCAAAAAGAGAAGGATGAATACCAACTGACCTCACTGATAGACGGAACTTAAGAAACAAGATCGAAAGAGGAAAACACAAACTCAAACCTGGACTGGGTGTGGTGTGTTGCACCAAAGCAAAGGACTCGAGGAGGAGGGCAGGGAGTGGCTCAGGGAGCTTTGAGGTCCTGATGCACGTTAGCCGAAAAAGATTTATCTTGGGGGGTAAGAGTGTTTTGCAGACACCTATCATGAGGAGGTGAGAAATTGTACCCATATGTGAACGACTGTACTATAAACCATTAACTTCCCAATAAAGTAAAAAGAAAAAGAAAAGTCTACTTTTGCATTATTAGGAACAACTATTAAGAAATCCAACTACCATGCTAGAGGCTCCCTGTGAGAGAGCAAGTGGAAACATCGGCGCACATCCTATACTGTTTAAATCACTTGCACACACGTATTCACGTGTATGTGTGTGCCCATGAGAGTCTGGGAATGTATCTGAATGTATCTCTCAGCCAGAGTACAACTGTAATGAGTATTTGATAAATATGTCTGCTTTTGACTTCAGTGATAGAAGTCCTGTCACTAAATGAAAAAAAAAAAAGGGGGGGTGGGGAATGGCAGCACACCGCATGCTTTGACAAATTGCTGACTGCTGGAAAACCAGAACAAAACTCATCCTGGTCTCTGTAATTACACACAGCAGTAAAGACTTTGTAATCATTCATTCCTATAGAGCTATTCATCCATCTCTGGGAATGCACATTCACCAATCATTCTTTGATCCATCATTTATCTACTTGGATATTGAGTACCTCCCCCTGGGAATCATTTAGCAACAACAACAAAAAAAAAAAAACTAACTGATCTTTCTACTAAGAAATAGTCAATTCATTTATTGATTTTGGGGGGTGCTAGAGTTTTATGGTGTGGCATGCATAGAGAGGGACACTGCAGTACCTAGCAGCCCCTTGACCCTTTTGGTGAGTCTCTGTGTCCTTATAGTCCAGACATGAACTTCTGTCACTTACTGAGATAGTTTGCGTGAGGTTCTAGCTCTAAGTGAATTTTTTTTCCACATATGTTGTAGCTTTGTCATTGTATAGTCAAAGTAAAACAGGGGCAGGGGTAGATAGCATAAGGTTATGCAAAGTGACTCTCAAACCTGAGGCTCCAAAGTCCCAGGTTCAATCCCCCTCACTACCATAAGCCAGAGCTGAGCAGTGCTCTGGAAATAAATAAATAAATAAATAAATAAATAAATAAAATTGAACATGTTTCCATGAGGGACACTAGAGAAAATAATGTCCAAGAAGTAGCCAGATTTTGTGAATTCGAGTGGGGAAAAAGTACGGTGGATAGATCAACTTTAAATGGCATAGACTCTCTTAATATAATAAAGATGTAGAAGACGGGAAATACAATTTCATTTAAGATGAGAAAAGAAAATGAAAGAAAAGAAGGTGTATCTTTGGTGAATAGAGAAGGGGGAAATGGGATAGTAGAGGGGCAGCAAAATAACTTAATCTGGATAGTTCGCCGGCTTTTCCTTACACATGACTCAGGCTCAAGATTAATCTTCATTACACTGGGGGAGAACTCAGTGTTGTGTCCTATCTATCTATCTATCTATCTATCTACCTATCTCTATCTATCTCTCTCTCCTCTCTCTCCCTCTCTCTTTCAACCCAGGACAGTAAAGCCTTGGCAACAACAACAAAATGAAGGGGAAAAGGGAAAAACGAAAGGTTATATGTATGTTCCTCTTTCTCTCTCTCTCTCCCTTTTTTTCTTTCTTTTCTATTATTATTGTTGATACAGACAGAAAGAAATGGAGAGGGAAAGGGGAGAGAGAAAGAGAGAGAGAAAGAAGTTGGAAAGAGACCTATGCAAATAGATTTCATGCCTGAGACTCTGAGGTCTCACCATAAGCTAGAGCCAAGCAGTATTCTGGAAAAGTAA